>NC_045619.1:0-625000 GCF_009829155.1 Mustela erminea
ACTTTTTGGTCTGCTTCGTAAAGCCACTGATAATTGAGGCCAGTACAGGATTTCTAAATATTTTGGTAAAGAAATAAAAAAGCCACACACCACTTTGTTTGCCACATAGTTCCACGCCAACAAGGAACACACGACCCCGCCGCATCGGCGCGCGCCCCCCTCGCGCGGCAGCCTGGGGGAGGCCCGCCACGCGCTCCCCGCAAGCCGGACCGGCCGGCGCATGCGCGCGCCCCTGCCGCGCTCCGTCCCGGCACCGCGCTAGCCAGCCCGCGCCGCGGAGGGGTCCTTCAGGCCTCGGGCCGGGCAGCCCTGCTCCGGGGCCTCGCGCGGTTGCGTAGCAGCTGCGAGGACGCGGAGCGAGGCGGAAGCGGCGAGCGGTGCAGAGGAAACCCCGGCTGGCGGGTGGGGTCCGGGGCGCGATCCGGGCGGAGCGGGGCTGGGGTGGTGGGGCGGGGTCGGGAGAAGGGCGCCCACTGGGGAACGGCTGGCCACCGGGGGAGTCCGGGGTCGTACCTCGTTTCCCGCAGGCGGCGGCCCAGCCTCGGGATCCGCCGTCCTTGGGCCCTGGGCGGGAGAAGGACGGGTCAGTGGGTTCCCGCAGCGGTGGCGGGGGGCGGGGTTGGGGGTGACGAGGGCAGAGACAGCCGTTGAAGATCGTGGAGCCTGGAGTTACAGGTCTGGGTTTGGCTTTGGAACAGGTCACTCTGCTCTGGGGGGTCGTGGAAGGGACAGCCCCTCGCTATGCTCACCAAGCATGTCATTTCCCAGGTGAGGGCACCTGGGTAAACCGGGCTCAGTCCCTGCCTGAGCGGTGGTACAGCCAGGGTCCTGCTGGCATTTCCCACCCCGACGGTGTGCACACGCGGTCCTAGCTCTTGCTGCAGTAGGGTTAGGGTTAGGGTTAGGGTTAGGGTTAGGGTCGTGTCCTTTCCTCCGAACCCAGCACAAGGTCTGCGAATGGTGCCTGCTCAGTGGGAGCCGGAAGGCATCATTTCTGTGTGCCTCACTGGCTCAGGATCTGTGTATTGCACTCTTAGTACAGTGCGAAAAGTTGTCTTTGGCAGTGAGGAGAGAAGAGCAGAGCTAGAGGTGATGTCGCACAGAGGTGTTGGCATTGGGTGATGTCTTGGACAGACGAGGAACATAAGGACTGATGTTTGGGTGGGCAGGAATTAAGTATTTGGTTTTTTACATGTTATTTGTCCCTGTGTGGCAGAACGTACTAGTCCAAGTCTGGTGGGCAGCTGCCTGAGTCTGCTGCCAAGGGAAGCAGTCTCAGTGGAGGTACAGGTCTGGCGCCATCCATAGTTAGGAGATACTTGAAACTAGCAGAGACTGAAGTAACCCTAGAAAAGACGGGCTGGAGAACGCCCACAGTGAGAGAGAAAGAGGCAGCTGCTGATTGCAGCAGAGTGAAAAATGAAGGGGAGGTGGAGGCTTGAGGTAGGTGATCAGGAATACACATTAGATGTTTTTGGCTGTGTAGTCTGTCATTCCGTGATAAGAGCTTCGGCCTACAGAGCACTGTCTGTCTCACAGTGATTGGATTTGGGGGTTTTTTTTGGGGGGGGGGGGGTGGTCCAGTTTTACCGGTGAGAAAGGTTGCCCATGTGCAACTTGTGAAGTAGTCTTTCCAGGTGGGACTGGGAGGTGTGGCCCTGACCAGAGAGCTGCAGTACAGACATGACACAGAGTAAACCACCCAAAGAGGATTTGGAGGGGGACAAGAGTCCACCTCCACAGCTGAGCAGGTGGCGACCAGGTTGGTAGTGAATAGAGAAGGGTGGATGTGTGTCCTTGGCCCTTTATCTCATCAGCTTCTCTCTCCCATCCAGGAAGAAGAACATGTAGATTTGGTTGAGGAAACTTCTCATCTCTTTAACAGTAGTCTCCTCTTTATCTTCCCAGACAACGACAAGTCCCCACACCCACACACCTCCCCGGGGCTGGACAGCCAGGAGCCAATGGCCAGCGACAAGGCCAAACCCTGTGAGCTCAACCAAGACAAATATGATGCTGACGACAACGTGAAGATCATCTGCCTAGGGGACAGCGCTGTGGGCAAGTCCAAGTATGTTGGGAGATGAGGGAAGAAGGACCAGGCCCACAGCAGGTCGGGCTGGCACAGAGGAGCATGACTTCTACAGGATTGATAAGGGAGTAGTCTTGGCTGGAACCTAGGTGTGTGGCGGGGAACAAGGGGGATCATAGCAGCTGTGTGTGTTGGGGAAGGGGGAGCAAGTCATAAGGACTGAGTAAATAGAGCTCTCTCCAGGAGTCTTGGCAGCAGATATGGGATGGGTCACCCAGGAGACTACTGTAGCAGTGCAGGGTGAGGCGGTGAGAGCTGAGGGACCCTGTATGTTCTGTGTGGGCAGAGAGTCTGCAAGTGGGAATGAAGACCGAGGACAGATTGATTAGAGGTGGTGCAGATGCCTTCTTGGAGGAGCTCCCCAAGAAGAAGCAGAATGGCAGGAAATGAGGACTGACTGTGTCAGCCTGGAGATTGGCTGACTCTTAACTGACCCCACTGCCCCTGTGCACAGTGTGGGACTCCACAGCTGGAGGGTTGAAGGGGGGCTCTGCAGTGTGCACAGTGTGGGACCCCACAGCTGGAGGGTTAAGGGGGGCTCTGCAGTGTGCACAGTGTGGGACCCCACAGCTGGAGGGTTGAAGGGGGCTCTGCAGTGTGCACAGTGTGGGACCCCACAGCTGGAGGGTTGAAGGGGGCTCTGCAGTGCTGGCAGAGCCTCCGTGTCCCTTTCCACCTTCACCTCGGGAGGGTAGACCAGACGTCTCAAGTCCTGCCTCCTGGGGCTCCACATGTGCCTTGTTTCCAAGCTTCATTGTCAGCTTCAGGGGCTTTGCAGGGTCTGAGGCTGTCGTCGTGGGTTCACACACTCTCCCCCCCACCCCGTGTCCACATAGTAGGGTTCCACTGTCGCTTTGACCATCCTCAGCAATGTGTGTGTACAATGAAAATGAGGGTGAGTGTTGTAGTTTGGGGAGATCGCACAGTAAGGAACACCCGCTGTGTGCCAGCCAAGTGTAGTGTTTCCCAGCAAACAGAGCAGAAATGGCAGGAAGATGAAGAGCAGGCGAGGGCTTCGGAGAGCAGAGCTCAGTGTGAGGCCGAAGGTGGCCTGCCTGCTTCCTTAGCACTGCCCAGCTCCAGGTTCAATGCTGGTTTCTTACAAGCCTCGCTTAGGACAACAAAAAGTAGGAGTCCAGGAGGTCAGCAGGACTTCCAAGAGGACGCAACCTTGGCCTCTACAGCCACAGCGTCTGGAAGACAATCGGGCCTGCAGGGCAGATGCACCCGGCTTCTCTGAGGGGCTCTCCTTTCTCACGTAGCACGTTCATGCCTCTTGATTCCACTTCTCTGCATCTGTGTTTTTGGCCCCTCAGCCTCTGTGGACTTGATGACCTAGCTCTCTCACTGCCTTCACACCTGCACATACCTCCTTCCTGAGTCGGCTACTACTGCAAGATGTTCTCCCCTAACAAGCTCGGACCTGGCCAGCTCATAATCTGATTGTCTAGCCTGGGTCCACTTTAAGAGGAGTTAACTCTACAAGTTATGAGTACTACCAGGGTCAGACCGTGCTCTCGGTGATCAGGAAGGACCCATCTCTGTGTGCGCACTTACCACCATATCACTTGGAGACCCTGCCAGTCCTTCAAACATTTTCTTCATGTTTTCTGTACCGTCAGGGCATTGCTGACCAGTCCTGAGAAGAACCCATGCTCCCACTGTAGCTTCTCCTTCTGCAGCTCAAGGAGTCATCTTCCCCTTGGGGACAGGGGTGCTTAGGCTATTTTGGGCCTTGCCTTTCTTTTGTGCGTATGTTTTTTTTTTTTTAAGATTATTTATTTATTTATTTGAGAGAAAGAAAGCACAAGCAGGGGAGAGGCAGAGGGAGAAGCAGGCTCCCCGCTGAGCAGAGAGCCCCATGCAGGACTCGATCCCAGGGTCCTGGGATCATGACCTGAGCTGAAGGCAGATGCTAAACCAACTGAGCCCCCCCAGGTGTCCCTTGGGCTTTACCTTTCTTTAGGATTTCTTTGGAGCCAGATGCTCCCTCCGTCTAATAACAAATGTGGCCTTTCCTTATCCACTCTTTAAGAGAAGTTAGCTGCAGACATGCTTTGCCCCTGACTCAACCACTGAAGCTTCTCGCCTCCGTTTGTGGGGGAGAAGTGTAACAAGGCGCTCCTTGCAGTGCTTTCTAAGGGACTAGCCTAAGGTTTGACGCATGGTAGGTCTTCAGTGGGTCTTAGTTTTATCTTCACATTTGCCACTAGTTTGACCTGATGAAGAAAATGAATAAATAGAAGTCTTTGTTCAAAAACAGAATGGTTAGCTCCAGATAATTGCCTTTTTCGGGGGATAAGATGTCATTCTCCCCCTGAGCACCGTCCACCATTATGCAAAGAGGGCGGGGATGCGCACCCTCTAGGGCCGCGGGGTGTGAGCACAGACTGGAGTCAAATAGGGGAGATTAGTGAGCAGAAACTGCACAGCCTGACCCCTGTCACCTGCCTTGGTCCCCTGAGGCCAGGAGGGAGCGGGCTGGATGCCTGGTGGAAGGGGCCTCCTGAGAGGGGTCTGGCCCCTGTGATACTTCACAAGCTTCTGGGCCAGGAGCATAGGGACAGTCACTTGTTCACTGCCCGCTGTGATGAGCCAAGTCTCTCAAGCTCTGCTGTCCTCCGCACCGCAAGCACGTGCTGTCTCAGAGCAGGTCTAACCTTGGCTCTGTCTCTGGGCCCCTGCGCCTCTGGCGGCCATGATTGCCCTGGGAGGGTTTCCTGCTTCTGTGTAAGACGCTGGTGCATTTTCTTTATAGTATGGATGCTGTTTCTGTTCGGTTGTAAACAGAACCTACCATCCTTCTGCAAGGGAAGCTACAGTTTTAAATCTTAGAAATATAAAATCATGGCTATAATGTATTCAATTTATAGACAGATAGAGAGTAGCCCTTAATATGTGGGGTAAAGTGCAGTTGTCACCTCAGGACAGTGGTTAGGGCAGGCCCGTTTGTGAAGGTGATATCTGAGCCAAGGTCTGAAGAAGGCAAGGGAACAAGCCGTGTGTGGGGAGGAGCGTTTCAGCTAGAGGGACTGGCTAGTAGCTGGAGCAGAGGGAGAAGCAGGAAGTCAACGGGAGGGGAGTCGGGGTGGGCCTTGGGATCTGAGGATGCTTTGAACAGAAAGAAATGGAAAAATATGGGATGGTTTAAGCAGAGGAGTGACCAAGTCTGAATAATTTTTTAACTGGATGACTGACCGAGTTCAGAATAGGTGTTCCTCTCAGTCATCAATAGATCAAGCAGGGAAAAAAGTAGTAAGGAGACATTTTGACAGCACATTTATCAAGGCTGATTTTTCATAGAGATTATATTTAAGACTTTCTAAGATGATGACTAATTCTGAGGAGCACCTTCTCACTTACTGGTGCTCGTTGGTCATTGGAAATCCTCCTTTGTGAAATGTCTCTTTAAAGACAGGTGCTCATTTTTGTTGGACTGTTTGTCTTTTTATTATTGACTTGTGGGAATCTCTTCAGACATTCTGAACCTTCTTTCAGTCTGCAGCTTTTTACTCTTACCGGTGTATTTTGATGAACAGAAACAATTTTAATAAATTGAACTGTTAAAAAATTAGTTAAAGAAAATGTTTGAGATATAATATCTAAGATTGCGGTGGGGTACGACATGATGATTTCACATACATGTGTATTGCAGAGTGATCGCCACAGTGAGGTTTGCTGGCACATCCATTGCCTCACAGAGTTATCTTGTTTCGGTGTGTGATAAAAGCCCTGAAGAGTTACTCTCTTAGCAGCTTGCAAGTACTTGATGCAGTATTGTTCATTGTGGTCACCACACTGGGCACAGAATCACCAGAACTTGCCTGTCTTATAACACAAGTGTACCCTTTGACCAACACCTCCTATTCCTCTGTGCCATGGAATAGTACTCAGCCCTTTAGAAAGAAGCAAATCTTGCAACAACATGGCTGGGTCTTGAGGGCGTTGTTCTAGTGAAATAAGTCAGAGAAAGGCGAATACTGTATGATCTCACATATATGTGGAATCTTATAAAAAAAAAAAAAAAACAAAGATGCAAGCTCATAGATACAACAGATTGGGGGCTGCCAGAGGTGGTGGGTAGGGGTTGGGGAAGGAGGTCACAAGGCACAAGCTTCCAGTTTAAAATAAATAAGTCGTAAGGATGTGATGTATGACCTGGTGACGATAGTTGGTAACACTGTACTGCAATCTGGAAGCTCTCGTCACAAGAAGAAATTCTGTAGCTATGTGTGCTGATGGATGTTAACTATGATTATCTTGGTTATCATTTCACAGTTTGAAAAAAGTCTTGGGGCGCCTGGGTGGCTCAGTCATTGAGCGTCTGCCTTTGGCTCAGGTCGTGATCCCACGGTCCTGGGTTAAATCCCACATCGGGCTCCCTGCTCAGCAGAAGGCCTGCTTCTCTCTCTCCCACGCCCCCTGCCTGTGCTCCCTCTCTCGCCGTGTCTCTCTCTGTCAAAGAAATAAATAAAATCTTTAAAAAAGGAAAAGAAAAGGGAAAAGTCTTTAACTCATTTTTTTAATTTATTTTTTATTATTTTCAGCATAACAGTATTCATTATTTTTGCACCACACCCAGAGCTCAACTCATTTTGAGTTAATTTTTGGTGAATGGTATAAGACAGAGATCCAATTTCATTCTTTTATATGTGGATTTCTAGTTTTCTTATAACCGTTTATTGAAGAGACCATCCTTTTTCCATTGTGTGTTCTTGGTTCCATAGTCAAATATTTGGCCGTATACGTGTAGGCTTATTTCTGGGCTCTCTATTCTGTTCCATTGGTCTATGTATCTGTTCTTATGGGAGAATCATGAAGATTTGATCCTATATTTTCTTCTAAAAGTTTTATAGTTTCAGCTCTTAAGTTTAGGTCTTTGATCCATTTCGTGTTAACTTTTGTATATTGGTATGAGGGAAGGGGCCCACCTTCATTCGTCAGCAGGGGAATATCCAGTTTTCCCAGCATAATTTCTTCCCATTGAATGGTCTTCGGCACCCTTGTCAGAAATTATGTGACCATATATGTGAGGGTTTCTTTCTGAGCTGTGGTCTGTATGTCCATATTTATGCCAATACCATACTGTTTTGATTATTATAGCTTTGAATGAAGTCTTGACCTGAGGGAAATGTGAGTTCCTCAAGTTTGTTATTCTTTCACAAAATAATTTTGGGTACTTAGGATCCCTTGAAGTTTCATACGAATTTTGAGATGTGTTCTTTTATTTCTGCAAAAATGTCATTGGGATTCAGATAGGGATTGCATGGAATCTGTGCATTGCTTTGGGTCGAGTTATCTGCCTCGCAACAGTAAGCCTTCAAACCCATGAACAGTGTCTTCCCACTTATTTAAGCCCTGTTCAGTGTCTTAGTTTTACTGTACAAGTGTTACGTCGTCCTGGTTAGATTCCCTTTTCATGTTGTTCATTGCCAGTGCATAGATGTGCAGTTCAGTTTTGTGTGTGGATATCTTGCAACTTTGCTGAATTTATTACCTCTGGTACTTTTTTGTGGATTCTCTCATTTTCTGTGTCTAAAATTATGTTATCTTTGAAGAGAAATAGTTTTACTTCCATCTTTCCAATTTGGATGCCTGCTGTTTGCTTTTCTTGCCCAGGTGCTTATGTTGAAGGCTTCTTGTACCTGACGCACTGAGTTAAGAGTACACAGGTCCCTGATGAATGAGGGACATAAGGTCAGCAGGTAGTCCCCTCAGCATCTGAGCACCCACTTTGGGGAAGTGAAAGCCCTGGGGTTGTTTTGACTGAGTACTCTCCGTATACCCACACAATGGAAGTCAAGTCCCAGGATCTGTCACATACAAGTCCCAGAAGTGGGAGTGAAATAAGTCGGGGGAAGAGCCGTCCTCCATTCCGGGTCACACTGTTTGCATGCTCAAATCTAAGTGTTTATTTATTTTATTTTTTTAATTTACTTATTTCTTTAAGTAGGCTTCATGCCCAGCCTAGGGCTTGAACTCATGACCCTGAGAGTGAGAGTCACATGCTCTACTGACTGAGCCAACCAGGCACGCCCCCTAAGTGGTTATTTTAAAACGTGCCAGGGAAAAGCGACGTGGGAGCTTGGGGTGGGCATCCTAGGCTCAGGTTCTTATCGGAACATCCAGACTCGGTGTGAGCAGGATTGTCCTGCTTGTCAGGCACCTGAGGGCCCGCTGTCATTTTCACAACTGAGTATGAGGTTGATTGTGTCTTTTCATATATGGCCTTTATCCTTTTGAGGAAATTACCTTCTGTTGCTAGTTCATCGAGTGTTTTTGTCATGGGATGGTATGGGTTTTGTCAAATGCTTTTCGTGCATTTATTGAGATAAATATGTAGGGTTTTCCTTTCGGTCTATTAATATAATATACTTGATTAGTTTTCTTAAATTGAACCACTCTTAAATTCCAAGAGAAGTCTCCCTTGGTCATGGTGTATAGGCCTCTTAATATGAATTTGGTTTTCTATTATTGTGTTGAGGATTTTGACATCTATATTTGGAGATACAGTTTTCTTGTAGGGCATTGTCTGCCTTTGGAATCGGGGTAATGTTGGCTTCATGGAAAGAATTAGGAAATGTTCCCTCCGCTTCAATTTTTTGGACAAGTTTGAGAAGTATTGGCGTTAGTTCATTAAATGCTTGGTAGAACCCTCCAGGGAAGCAACCCAGTCCTGGGCTTTTCTTTATGGGAGGTTATTCGTCGCTCCTTATTGGGTGTTGGTCTGTTCATACTTCCTTCTACGTCTTCAACCCGCTTGGTGGCTTGTGTATTCACGGAGATGTATGCACTTCCTCTAGATCGTCCAGTCTGTCGGCACACCCTTGTTCATGGTACCCTCTTACAATGTGCTTTGTTTCTGCAGAATGGACGTGAGTGTCCCCAGTCTCAGTTCTGATTTTGATCATTGGTGTCTTCTCTCTCTGCCCTCGGCCTGCCCAAGGCTTGTTGATTTGTTGATCTTTTCCGAGAGCTCATTTTTTATCTCACTGATGTTCTTCCTTGCCTTTCTCTCCTCATTTTGTTTATCTCCACTAGAGTCTTCATTACTGCCTCCCTGCAGCAAGCTCGTGTTTAGTTCACTCTTTTCTGTCGAGTACCTTAAGATGTACGTATCAGTTGTTGATTTGAGGTATTTCTTCATGTTTAAGGTATTTGCTCATAGCTATATTTGCTTTTGGCACATCTTTGGTTTCATCCTTAAGTTCTGGTTTGTTGTGTTTTCATTTTCATCCGTCTCAAGGCATCTTCCAATTGTCCTTGTAATTTCGTCTGCAACCCATTGGTTGTTTAATATTGTGTTGTTTAATTAACATACAGTTGCGAATGTTCTGGTTTTCCTTCTGTTATGTATTTCTGGTGTCACTCCATTTTATTGGAGAAGATACTTGGTATGATCTCAGTCTTTTTTAATTTTATTAAGACTTGCTTTATGGTCTCACCTGTGTTCACTTGAGTAGAGCGTGTCCTCTGCTGCCGTCGGGTGCAGTGTTCTCTGTACTTAGCGTAGGTCCCGCCGGCTGTAGTGTTGTGCACATCCTTGGCTTCCCTGTCGGTCTGCGTCTGGTTCTACCCGTCACTGACGGCGGGAATCTCAGCGGGGTCGGCGTTCACTTCCTTTCTTCTGGGACTGTTTCAGGTGCGTAAATGTTTGCAGCTTTGATGTATTCTTGCTAGATTGAAACTTTCATCACTGTGTGCTATCATCCTTTCCCTCCTAAGTTGTGACTGAAAGTTTATTTTGTCTGACTAAGCAGAGCTGCTCCAGCTCCTTTTGGACACTGTTGGCATGGATGATCTCGCTCTCTTATTTTCAGGGTTTTTGTGGCGTTGTGTCTGCAGGGAGACCGTCCCGGCAGCTCGTGCGCGGATCAAGTGCTGGGATGTATTTTGCCCGTCTCTCACTTGTAATGGGAGAGTTTTATCCACTGACACTGGAAACAACAAGAATTATCAGTAAAGGAGGGCTTATTTCTGCCATTTAGCTGTTTGCTTTTCTGTCTGTTTTTCATCATTACTTCACTGCTGCCTATTTGTTTTCTGATTTTTTGAAGTGCACTATTTTCGTTCTCTTCTTCATGTTTTATGTAATTCTTTAATTGTTTCCTAGTGGTTATCTTAGAGATGACAGCTACAGTCTTAGACTTACAACAGCCTGTTTGCGTAACACGGGGTTGTTGGAACAACGCAGTCGCGCCCAGAGAGCTCTGCCCCACACCTCCGTCTTGTCTGGCACAGACTGCGTCTTTATACATGAAGTGCGCGGAACATAGATTTATAATTACTGCTTTGTGTGTTTGCTTTTTAAGTCATGCAGGAGAAAGGGGAATTACAAACCAAAAGTACAAGAGTACTGGCTTTTATTTGTACCTATGTAGCTTACCTTTACTGAAGATCTTTATTTTTTCATTCAGCTTCAAATTACCACCTAATATCCTTTCATTTTAACCTAAAAGAGACTCACTTTAACATTTCTTACAGGGCAGGTCCACTGGTAATGAGCCTTGTCAACTATGTTTATCCGGGAATGTCTTAACTTCATTCTTGAAGGATCATTTGCTGGATGTAGAAATCCTGGTTGACAGCTTTTTAAATATGTCATCCCACTGCCTTCTGACTTTAGGGGTGTCTGAGGAGAAAGTGGCTGTTTGTCTCACTGAGGATTGTATCTTTAGGTTTCGGCAGTTTGCCTGTGATGTGTCTCAGTGTGGGTCTCTGGCTTTATCCTGCTTGGAGTTTATTGTTTGCTAGGTGTGTGTACTCAAGTCATGATGTGTGCAGACTTCAAGTTTGGGAAGTTGGTTTTGTTGGGGTTTTTTTAAGATTTATTTATTTGAGAGAGAGAGAGCCTGTGTGCATGTGGTGGCGGGGGCGGGGGGGGCAGGGAAATGGGCAGAGCAGGGAGGAGAGGGACAGCCGACCCCGCACTGAGCACGGAGCCTGATGCAGGGCTCCGTCTCAGAACCCTGAGATCATGACCTGAGCTGAAATCAAGAACTGGATGCTCAATTGACTGAGCCATCCAGATACCCCAAGTTTGGGAAATTAGTAGGCATTATTTTTTCAAATCTCTCTCTTCTTTATGATGTATATACTAGTAAGCTTTATGTTGTCCCACACCTTCCTTAGGCCCTGTTCCTTTTCATTCTTTTTTTTTTTCTCTTGCTTCTCCGACTAGGTAATTTCAATTGCCTTATTTCAAGTTTGCTGATTCTTTCTTCTGCTCAAGTATGTTGTTGAAAACCCTCTAGTGAGGGTTTGGTTTGGTTTGGTTTCTTCATTATAATTAATGTGCTTTCCAGCAGCTCCAGAAGTGTTGTTGGGTTCCTTTTCATAATTTCTATCTCTTTATTAATATTCTCATTTTGTTCATGTATCATTTCCTGATTTACTTTAATTCTTCATCCCTGAATTCCTTTAGTTCTTTGAGTACATTTAAGATAATTCCGGTGTCTGTGTTTCTTCTGGCATTATTTCTGTCCAGTTCTTTTTTTGTGAGAATAGCCCATATATTCTCATTTCTTTGTTTGCTTTGGCATTTTTTTGAAGAGAATTAGGCATTCTGAGTATTTTAGTATGGTAACTTTAGAAATCAGGTCCTCCCACTTCTCAGGGATTGCTGATTTCTGCTTGTTTGGGACTAGGTTTATCTGTTTATAACTTTTCCAAACTGTTTTTGCAAAGTGTACATTCTTTGTTGTGTGTGGTCACTGATGTTATCTGTGATGTTCTCTGTGATATCTATGATGATGTTCTGTCATCTGTGGTCTGACCACAGTGACCTGACAAGATTCCCTTATGTTTCTGGCTCCAAAAAAGGAAAGAAAAGCAAAGGTATTCCTGACCCTTGAAATCTCCAGCAGATGCCAGCCAGGGAACCCTGCAGCCTGAGAGAGCCAAGACCTAACTGTGCAAAATATGCCACCAGACTTTTTGAGGGCAACGCTAGCCTGACCCTGGGAGCACAGATCATGAGGTCAGTGCGGCGGGCCTGAGGAGTGGCTGAGGGCCGCTGCTTGGCCTGTGTTGCTCTTTAGCTGGGCTCAGCACTCTTCTTTTACGTAGTGCCCTCCTGCGTGCTGTGTGTCCAGGCAGGTTCCAGAGTTCAGAATTGGTTGATTCTGATCCATTCTTACAGTTTACTGGATAGATCAGTTGAGGGCTGACCTCCTGTACTTCCTGCTCCACCATTGCATTAAACAGCCTAAAGATTTGTTTTTTCCCAGACAGATATTCAGCTGCTTGGACACCACTAATTGATGAAATAGTTCTCAACCCCACCAAATCACAGTGATGCCTTTGTTCTAAATGCAGGGACTACACATGTGGCTGAATCTGTTTTGAGGGCTTCCTTGTTGTCTGTCTTCATCTGCTCCAGTGTACACTCCGTGAACACAGGGATCTCCATCTGGTTTGCCCGGTGTCATGGCACCCGCATAGTGTCTGGCCAGTGGTAAGCACTCAGTAAATTTGTTTTAACTAGTTTGTGCTAAAATTATTTGTCTGTTCACAACAGAACATTTATGATGTTATCATTTTTATGATATTAAACCCAATACTGAGGTGAATATTTTCACACCTACCATCTTGGGTACACTTTGGCCTGGGGGGAAATGGCCTAGTTTTAGGGTTAGTGCAAACTTTAGGATACCCAAATGGCTCTCCAAAACAGTTCTGTTACATTTACACTGCTGCCAGCACAGTGTAAGAGTTTCTGTCGCTCTACAAAATCCCCAACATTCTGTATCCTGTGACTTTCTGAATTTTGCCAGTCTGTATTAAAAATGATCGAGTCACTAAATTTAAACATTGAGCATCTTTTCGTAGATCTGTTACCTGTTCATCTGTTCATATTCTTAGTACACAGGTGGTTTGTGTGTTCCCGGAACAGCCATTTATATTTTCTTTATATTCTTGTCCCTTGTCGGCATTGCGTGTATCTTCTCCCTGTCTCTGTGGGTTTTGTTTGCTTTTTTTTTTCCTTAACTTTTCATTTTGAAATAATATAGATTCACAGATGTTGCAAAGACAGAGTCTAGAGAGAGCTTGTGCACCCTTCCCCCAGCTGCCCCAGTGATCATATCTTGGGTAGCTATAGAACAGCATCAAAATCAGGACATTGCCATTGGTTCAGTGCATGCATAATTCTGTGTCATTCTATCACATGTGCAGATTTCTGTGACCGTCATTGGAATCAAGATACCAAACTTCAGTCATGCTACCCATTTTAGTCACACCCACCCCACCTCACTTCCCACCATCACTAACCCCTGTAACCACCAGTCTTTTCTCCATCTCTATAATCCTGTTCTTCTGGCAACATCGTATAAGTACAATTACGCAACCTGTGACCTTCTCCACTCCACAGAGCAGTGCCCTTAAGACCCATCCAGGTTGTTGCACTATCAATACTTTGTTCCTTTTTGTTGCTGAGTAACATTCCATAGTGTAGATGGCCACAGTATGGTCTTCTAGACTGTTCCAGTCACCTGTTAAGTGGCGTTTCAGTTGATTCTGGGTCTTGGCTATTACACATGAAACTGCTGTGAACATGTGTGTGGGTTTTTGCATGGACATGAGTTTTAATTTTGTGGGTTGACCATACAGTGAGTATATGTTTCATTTGTTAAGAAACTCAATCCAGGGGCGCCTGGATGGCTCAGTCGTTAAGCATCTGCCTTCAGCTCAGGTCATGATCCCAGGGTCCTGGGATCAACCCCTGCATCAGGCTCCTTGCTCTACGGAAGGCCTGCTTCTCCCTTTCCCACTCCCTCTGCTTGTCTTCCCTCTCTCCTTCCTGTCTCTCTCTGTCAAATAAAGAAATAAAATCTTTTAAAAAAGAAAAAAAGAAACTGATTTGTTTTCTAGAATGTCTGTTTTCCCAGTAGCAGTATATGAAAGATGTGATTTTCCTGCACCTTTGCCAAAGTTTGGTGTTGTTGCTATTTTTTATCCTAGCCATTGTGACAGGCGTGGTCTTGGTTTCTATTTCCCTGGTGCTTGGTGGCGTGGAATGGAACACCTTCTTCTGGGCTTATTGGTCATGTATACGTTCCTCTGTGGTTAAACGTCTCTTCATGTCTTCTGCGTATTTTCTTACTGGTTTTTGTTGTTGTTGTTGTTGTTTTTTTAGCTATAGAGTTTTGGTAATTCTTTATTTTCCCAGAAACCGGTGTTTGTTGAATCTGCTATTCGCAGACAGGTCCTTTTTATCTAGGGCTTGTCTTCCCGCTGTCTTATTACAGGCTTCCTCATAAAGCAGAAGGTTTCACTTCTCATGAAGTCTGTTCGCCACTTGTTTGTTTTATGGGTCATGCTTTTGGTGTTACCAAAGTCATGGACTTTGGTCTTCACCAAGCCCTGACTCCAAAGGATCTTTTCCCTAGGTTTTCTTCTAAAAGTTTTACATTTTTACATTTTATACTTAAATCTGTGATCAGTTTTGAACTGCCTTTTGTTTAAGGTATGAGGGTTTAGGGTAAAGGTTTGTTTTTTCCTTGTAGATACTCAGTTGGCGTCACTTGTTGAAGGGGCTGTTGTTCCTCCATTGAATTGCTTTTGCGCCTTTGCTAAAAGTCAGTTGGCTCTACTTCTGTGAGGCTGTTTCTGGATTCTTTCTTTGGTTCCATTCATCTGTGTGTCTGTCCCTCCACCAGCACCACACAGTCTTGACTAAGGGAGCCATAATAAGTCTTAAGATTGGTGAGAGTGATTCTTCCCACTTGATTCTTTGTCAAGTTTGTTTTAGCTTTTTTAAAGCTGTGTTGCCTGTCTACATAAATTTTTCATAATCTTGACAATACCTGTATAACCTCTTGCGGGAATTTTAGTGGACATTGCATTAAACCTGTATATCACTTTTGGGAGAACCGACATCATGTTTATATTGAGTTTTCCAGTCTATTAACATAGTATGTCTCCCCATTTATTCAGATCTTCTTTAATAATTTTCACCAGTATTTTACACTTTTCAGTGTACTAGTTCCCCTCTGTTCCTCTTTCTTTCTTTGTATGTTTTAACATGAACGGGCGTTATATTTTTCAGATGTATTTTCCCCATCGATTGACATGACCCTGTGACTTTTCTTCTTTAGCCAGTTACTGCGGGAGAAGACATTGATTAACTTTCAAGTACTGACCTAGCCTTACACCCCTGAAATAAATCATATTTGGTCATGGTGTACATCTTCTTGTTATGCATTCCCAAGTTCTATTTGCTAATATTTTGTTAATGCTGTGTGTCTATATTCATGAAAGATATTGGTCTATAGAGTTGTTTTTCTGTACTATCTTTTGATATCGGGATAAACTGACTTCATAAAACAAATCGCCTCCTCTTCTCTGGTAGAGGTTGTACAAAATTGATATCAATTCTTACAGTGTTTGGTAGAAATCGACCCTAAAACCATCTGGGCTTAGGGATTTATAGTTCTAGACTATTCAAATGATCTGTTTATTATTAGGTTAGTTTTGCTTATTTGTGCTTTTATGAATTGGCCCATTATTTAAACTTTTTGTATCTTCGTTTATTTCAAGCATATTGTAGTTGTTCATTTTTTTTTAAGATTTATTTATTTATTAGAGAGCATGCGTGCTCACAGTGGGGGAGGGGGCGCAGAGAGAGCAAGAGAGAAACTCCAAGCAGATTTGCGCTGAGCACAGAGCCCAGTGCGGGGCTTGATGTCACGACCCGAGATCACAACCCGAGCCAAAACCAACTGTGCCACCCAGGTGCCCCGTACTTGTTTGCTTATGACAGATGCTTTTAAAACTTCTATTGAGGACACCTAGGGGGCTCGGTGAAACGACTGCCTTCGGCTCAGGTCATGATCCCAGAGTCCTGGGATTGAGTCCCTTATCAGGCTACAAGCTCCACAGGGAGTCTGCTTCTCCCTTTGACCTCTTCCTGTCATGCTTTCTCTCTCTCTCTCTCTCTCAAATGAATAAATAAAATCTTTAAAAAAAAAAAAAAAAAAAAAAACTTCTATTGATTGTCTTTTTTCATTCATTTTAAGTTCTTCCTGATTGTAAACAGTAAATGATTTTTGGTTGACACTTGGACATTTTGTGAGGGGCGTTCATTCTGATTCCATGTTCCAGGCTTGGAGAATGGGGTGATGCCACTAACTGGACACTTCAGGGGCAGGGACAGGGTTCGTGGGTTAAAGAAACTCACTTTTAGATTTGTTGAGTTTATGGTCTCCAGTGTAGGTACATGGCAAAGCTCCAAAGACAGGTCTCTGTTTCTTCAGCTCCTAGTAGTGGTGAGTTTTTGATGGTCATTACAAGTGTGCGTCCTGTCTGTCTGTGTCTGCCCTGGAAGGTGGAGTCCCTGCCCTCAGGCAAAGCAGCTGTGGGTGCTGGATGGGTGTTACAGCTAAAGGGGGCCAGGGCCTTAAGGGGAGCCAGGAAGAGGGTAGGTGGGCAGTTCCTGGGCATTGTCCTAAAGGGCAGCTCCATGGCTGTGGAGTGAATGGGGGAGGGGAGCCACAGGTGGCCCTACGTTGTCAGCCTGGATGGGGTGAGGCCTTGGGGCACGGAGGAGGGGCCTTGGAGCATGTACCTGACCACCTTGCACACTGTCCTTACAGACTCATGGAGAGGTTTCTCATGGATGGATTGTATCCTTCAAGGTTTCCGGAGCCCTTGTCCCTGTGACCCTTCCCCCTCCTGCCCCCTCAGCCTTCCCAGGGAGTTTGTGCCCGTGATGTTTGAAGCTGATCCTCTGTCTGCAACATTCGTTCAGTTTAAAATATGAAGAACTCCAGAAAGAAAAGGAGAGGGCCAGTTTCATCTTCCAGTGCCCCCACCCCAAGCACCTTCCTTGCCTGCCTTTTGTTCATCTCTGTTCCTTAACCTGAATGCAGTCAGCCACAGCAGCTGTCCACGTACGCCCTGACCCTGTACAAGCACACAGCCACAGTGGATGGCAAGACAGTCCTTGTGGGTAAGCAGCACCAGGCCGGGCCACGGACTCTCGAGGGAGAGGAGAGGGGAGGGGAGAGAAGTCCATGGGAGAGAGGCAGGAAGGAAGGGAGACCCCCAGCAGAGAGCAGGGGAGGTAGGGAGGAGCCTGGGATCCTGGAGCCCAGGGAACGGGAGGAGGTGCACAAGGCCTCGGTCCGACTCTCCGACCTGGTATTCTAATCAACCAGTGGAAAGAAATAACAGTTGTGGTCTGAGTATTACCTTCCACAAAAGGTTTTGACTTTCTGTGACGTCACCGCCTCCTGCTTGGCTAGGCCGCGCATCCCGCCTGGCTGTGTCTACCATCGGTGGACGGCGCACATGGGAAGTCAGCGTAGTGCAACCTTGAAGGGCTCTGCATCTTGGGGGTGGGAGAACAGGAAACCTGCCTTCTCCCTTTCAGGACTTCCTGTCTGCTGCTTCCTCCTGGCCTGGCCACGTGTTCCTTCTTACTCACTGCCTTGCACACACACGCACACAGACCTTCCGTGACACCCCCAGGTGCATTGTGTCCTGATGACGCACACGTGCGAGCTCTGCGGCCTTTGTTCCTCCCACGTGTTGTGTCCCTGCACACACAGATCTGTACAGAGATGCCCAGCATGTCCGGGTCTCTCTGCCCTCCAGCCGCACCAGACAAGAGTTGTGTTCCTGTTGCAGACTTTTGGGACACGGCAGGCCAGGAGCGGTTCCAGAGTATGCACGCCTCCTACTACCACAAGGCCCACGCCTGCATCATGGTATGAGACCTGTCGGGCAGTGGACAAAGGCTCTGTGAAGCTTGCAGGGTGACCCAGCAGTGCTGAGCCCGCCTCACTAAGGCTGGGTACTGGGAGAGGGGATGAGGGCAGCCTGGGGAGGTTCCAGAGTGAGAACATGCCCGGGTGAGCTTCTCTTCAAGTGAGGCTGGATGAGGGACCCCCATCCAGGGGTGGAGCACCTCCAGGGCCTCTGCATCGGGCTTGGCATCTAAGAGGCAAGGAAAGTCCTTCCCTGGTGGGGAAGGACTGTTCCAACAGGCTTCCAAGGTCCCCTCGGCCCCATCACCTGGTCCTGCTCCCAAATGAGCCCCTCCCCTCTCTGCTGTCTAAAACCCAGTCTTTGGGGGCTCCCCATAGCCGCAGGGTAAAAACTGCCATTCGAGGACCTGAGGGAGAGCTAAAGAAGCGCAGGAGAGCTGTGCCAGCCTGTGTGCATAGGGCCCCTG
This sequence comes from Mustela erminea, assembly GCF_009829155.1. Taxonomy (NCBI): domain Eukaryota; kingdom Metazoa; phylum Chordata; class Mammalia; order Carnivora; family Mustelidae; genus Mustela; species Mustela erminea. The sequence continues at coordinate 18,270 of NC_045619.1, forward strand.
CACAGGGCCCTGGCTCCATTCTCCAGCTCCCTCATCCCTTAACACAAAATCTCTTGACATTTTCCAAATTGTGATATGAGTACCTGTAAGAGGACAGAACGAGAAGGTGACTGGGTACAGCACGTGGGGGCAGTGCAGGCCAGCAGTCCCACCTGGAGGCTCACACGGTCAACGCTTCTGACCCTGGAGAAGCAGGAGGGGGGAGCCCAGCCTTGTCTCCCGCTTCTGCACTGGTGTTTGGAGCTCTGAGCTTACCTCCACTCTCTCTCTGGGAGGAAATACACCCCCCCCCGCCCCCCACCTTGGACACCTCTCCATCCGCTGCATTTGGACCCTCTTCTGACGCCTGGGGCTGTCTCTCCGGCCAGCATTCCTTCATGCCTTTCAGTGCAGCTGTCTGCTGCATGGGGCCTGGCAGGTAGAAAATGCTCGCCTTGCGGTGACCACGTGGGATCCGATAGTCCCAGCGGGAGCTCCACTCAGAGACTGGACCGGGCTGCTCCTGGGCCCCAACAACTGTTCCTCAGCTCTCAAAACAAGGTCAGACCTGGACGAAAGGTGACTGATGGTGATCGTGGGAGGCAGGCTGGTGTGAAGCAGATTCCGGAAAACTCATTACAAGTGTGATTTATAAGAAGTCTTTATATTAGGGATTCAAGACCATGTGGTCATTTGTTGATACGGGGCCTGGGTGTACCGTGGAAGGGCCTCCCAGGCGGACCTCCTGCTGCCTCAGCTGCGACAGCTGCTGCCCCAAGCCCCCTGCCATGCAGAGCAGCCCCTGTGCTGGGTGAGGCGCATTTACTCCCATGAAGGGAGAGCAGCCATTCCAGCAAGTCCCCGGGCTGTTCTGGATCCACTGCTGTGCTGGGACCGTGTGGGCCTGAAAGCAGGAGCTCTGGCCAGGGGGTTGAGGGCCCCGTCCCTGCAGCAGTCGTGAAGCACGTCAGGAACCCTGGCCTCCCCTGGCCTTAGAGCGAGTCTGCCCATGCTTGTGCATGTTGCTATTTTAAAATAGGTAAAAACTATCCACTGTAAAATGCTAATCAAATTACAAGCTATACAATAATAAAAGATAGTCGTTCCGACTCCCGCCAATGCAGTGAGAGGGACCCCTGCGCTGTGCACTCCACGCCCCTGCAGTGGGTGGTCGCAGAACGGCTCCAGCGTCCCAATCCACCGGAACACGCAGACCCGGAGCCTTGAGGCTGAGCAGCTCCTTCCCTTCAAGCATCCGATTCGCCTCCAGGCTGTGGGTGTGAGCCAGCGGCCGCAGGCAGAGGTGGAAAGGTGGTCCTGATGCGCAGATCCGGCCAGCGAAAACCTGCCACCTCCCACCTGCGGACCACCATCCGGAAGGCCCGGGCCACCCTCCGCGGCATCAGGCACGTGATCTGCAAGAACAGGGACTAGCCCGTGGGCACGCGGCTGCTGCTTGCAGAATCAGCACCATCCTGAGCGCCTCTCCCCGACTTCCAAAGTAACGAAGATGTCAACCACCTCCAAATAACAAGAATAGATAAAAATTACTTTTAAAAAGTTTAAGATACAAAATGAACAAGAGATTAAACAAAAGTTTCAAAATTAAAAGTACATCGATAGTGGGTGCCTGGGTGGCTCAGTTATCTGACCGTTGATTTCAGCTTAAGTCATGATCTCAGGGTCATGGGATCAAGCCCCGTGTCAGGCTTGTCCTCAGCAAGGAGTCTGCCTGAATTTCTCTTTCCCTCTCCCCTTCCCCCTGCTTGCACTGTCTCACTCACTCTCAAAAAAATAAAATCCTTATTTAAAAAAAAAAGTAAATAAATAAAAATAATAATCTTTTAAAAGTACACTGATGGTAACTATGGAAAATCTTGGAGGGATTTAAAGTTATTACAAAGGAATTTTTTTAAAAGATTCATTTAGTTATTTTAGAAAGAGCATGTGCAGGCAGTGGAGAGAGGAAGGGCAGAGGAAGAGGAAGCGAATCTCAAGTGGACCCCCCGCAAAGCCCGGAGCCCGACGTGGGGCTCATTCTCACGAGCCAAAGACCATAACCTGAGCCAAAACCAAGAGTCGGACACCCAACCAACTGAGCCACCCAGGTGCCCTGCATAAGGAATCTCAAGACAAAGTTTAAGTAATACCAGTAATAGACTAAGAAAAAAAAAACAAAAACAAAAACAGAAGATTTAGGGTTTGCAACAGACTATATTGATTAGTACAACGATACATCCTAGTTATATTAGATACACCGATGGCAAGATGACAAAAAAGGAGTGAACGTTTTAAAGGCACCTTTTCGATTGGGAGGTTCTGGGGGCTTCCCTGGGAAGGGCGGGCCCAGGGCCGCTCAGCGGCTTGTGTGTGTCAGGTGTGGTGGTGTGCAGACACTGATGGCCCTCAGCTCTTTTTCGTCCTCTGTTCACTGCAGGTGTTCGACGTGCAGAGGAAAGTAACCTACAAGAACCTGAGCACTTGGTACACAGAGCTTCGGGAGTTCAGGCCAGAGATCCCATGCATCGTGGTGGCCAATAAAATTGATGGTGGGGCCATCCCTGCATCTGGGTGTCCATGCTCCATGGGGGACCCACCACCACACATTTCCTCCTCCATTCCTGGGGCGGTGAACCTTCAGTGATCTGTCCTTCCCCAATACAGCCCTTGTTTGCTGTCCATCAGCCTCTATCCAGTAAAGACCCCAACTGAGCCAGTCTGTCCTTTTCCAAGACGTAGATCCCTGTTAAATGAACTTTTTCTAGGACATGTCCCCTGATTGCCCCTCCCTGTCCCACTTTCTGGCATGGCCTCTGGCAACCTCTCCCTTTCCCCTAACGGACAGGCCAATGTCCTACCTTCTCTTTACAGCAGACGTAAAGATGACCCAAAAGAGCTTCAATTTTGCCAGGAAGTTCTCTCTTCCCCTGTACTTTGTCTCCGCTGCTGATGGTACCAATGTCGTGAAGGTAACGGTGGGCTGCAGAGGTTAGGGAAGGCCAAGTACTTACGGGACCGGGGAAGCCGCGAAGAGAAGGGATGTTGGAGCGGACAGGCGCTGCTGCAGGGGCCGTGAGTGGGCGGTCCAGAGGGAGTGGTGATAGGAATGGGTCATGGTTGGTTCTGACAGCAGGGAAGATGACAGGCCTGGGCTCGGCAGAAAAAGTACATTGATCGGGAAGTGAATCGAGGGGTGAACTTGCTGACTTTAGGGGTGGAGTGTTGTGTGGACGTATGACGGGGACAGGGCATTGGGACCCACTGCCATGTCTTCCTTCCCGCTGCTGCCACCTACCCCCAGCTCTTCAATGACGCGATTCGATTAGCTGTGTCTTACAAACACAACTCCCAGGACTTCATGGACGAGGTTTTGCAGGAGCTTGAGGTAGGTCAGGGGGAAGTGTTAGACGGGATCAAGCGTCTCTGCAGAGGGTTGCAGAACGAAATTCAGTAGAGCGGCTCCTGCCGGCCCTTCGGGCAATGCACGCTCATCATGCGCCCCGGGAAGAGTCAGACCCCCCCGGGGAAGACATAGGGCCAGGCCTCACCTGCAGCCTTGTCCACAGAACTTTGATTTGGAGCAGAAGGAGGAGGAAGTGCCAGACCAAGCGCAGCGTGGCAACACTGAGAGCCCCTCCCCTTCCTGAGTCAAAGACGAAAGCCTCGCTCCTCGTGGACTTTGGTGGGGTGTCCTTCTGAATACCCTCCCGCCAGCACCCCTGCAGCTAGGAATTGAAAAATTCTTGCCAGCCGGCCCCTCCACCTCCTGCGAGCCCACCCATTCCATTTGCCTCCCCGCCTACCATGGCCCATAACTCCCGAGCCTTCCACAGGTGTCCTCTCCCCTGTCCTCAGGGACTGGGGCGGGGTCTGTACCAGCAAGCACCCTTGGCTGGTGCAAGACAGGCAGAGTAGACCCTGAAGCAGAATTAGAGATCAGTACCCTCAGCCTCCCCAGCTTGTGCAGTGGCTGGGAAGAGCTTCAGGAAACAGGCTTTGTGTGTGTCTCCAATAAAAGGAAATTAAGGTGTTTTCTCCCCCAGAATTGACCTTGGGGCCTACTCATTGCCTTTCCTCCAAAGGAATGATTTCTAATTCCTGGCGGCCACGGTTCCCACCCCTACAGGTTCAGGGGGCCTCCATCCTTTTTTCTCTTTAGTCTCCCAACCAGCTTTTTTTCAGAAATGATTTTGAGCGGACATCTGTTCCTGTCACAGGACAGGTTTGCCTTTAAAGCCCAGGGAAACAGGTGACGAGTCCTGTAACCCTTAGCAATACTGGGAAGCATGCCCGTGTGGATTCAGAGAACTTCCCTTTACAGCCCCTGTTGCAGCAGATGATGCTTTCCCGCCTTTTTTTAAGGACTGTTGTGAGTACTGCCCCATGGGTGGGGAGAGGGGCACCCTGCTGCCTCCCCCACTTCTCTCCAGGACTCACGGGTCAGTCGTGTGTTTGTATGATCGCCTCGCCCGTCATCATCATCATTTCCAGTGTTTTCATTTGTATAGTAAAGTTCGAATTAACATAAACATCGCATGTATGTGCATGCTTGTAGATCTGGATTTCACTGAACAAAAAGCCCCAGGAGAGCCACGATCATCAGCTAGATGAATGAGGGCCCCTGCCTCCACCTGCCGTGTGGGGAGCCCGGTCAGCTCTGCCCTCACGGAGACCACTGCAGTGGGTTTGGGTTTTGGTTTTTAAGATTTTCTCAGAGAGAGAGCATAAATGGGGGAGAGGGAGGAGCAGGCTCCCCTCTGAGCAAGATCAGGGCATGGATGCTGAGATCATGACCTGAGCCAAAGGCAGACACCACCAACTGAGCCACCCAGGCGCCCCGGACTTTAGAGTCTGAAAAAGAACAAGTATTTGGGAAGAAGAAGAAATAAGAACAAAGTTTATCTGCCTTTAAATTGCTAAAACTTATAATTTCAACTGAAAATATTTACTTGACCCAGGATTTTGAGGAATGTGCTGTCCTGGTGAGGTGGGCTTTTAAAAACCACCAAAAAAATGGGCGCCTGGGTGGCTCAGTGGGTTAAGCCTCTGCCTTCGGCTCAGGTCATGATCTCAGGGCCCTGGGATCGAGCCCCGCATCGGGCTCTCTGCTCAGCAGGGAGCCTGCTTCCTCCTCTCTCTCTCTGCCTGCCTCTCTGCCTACTTGTGATCTCTCTCTGTCAAATAAATAAATAAGATCTTTATAAAAAGTACCAAAAAAAAAAAAAGCACTTTGGTGTTGTAAATGACCAATAAGTATTATTTTGACATAATGCCTTTATCAAGATTTCCTTCAAATACCATTTCCCATCAGTATTAGTTTTACATAACCATTTTGCATCAGGTTCCCTCTGAGAGGGGAGCAGGAGAGGGCAGGAGGCCAGAACACAGCAAGGGTGCGGTCTCCCCGCCCCCAGGAAGCTCTGGAGGGCAAATTGCCCCACGGAATTGGTCCCACTTGGGACCAGGGGGTCTTCGCGTGGTAGTCAGCCACATGTGGGAGGAGGAGGAGGGGGAGGTGATGGCACCTAGCCTCCATGGCCAAGGGGCTTCCGCCCCCTGGCAACTTAGCAAGGGCAGCTCTCCGGGAACAAGGGCTGGTGGAACCCTCAATTCTCACGGCAGCCAGGGGAGGACTGCCTAGGCAGGGCGCCAGGAGCGGCTGTGGCCACCCACCCTCTCATGCTCAGATCACCTGCTCCTGGGAGTTCACTCCATCCTAAGACAGGGAACGCCACGCCTGGGTCTTTTTTTAAGTATTTTATTGAGGTGAGACTTACATAACATAAAATTAACCATTTTAAAGTAAACGACGCAGTCCCATTTAGTACAGTTACAGTGCTATTCAACTCTCACCTCTCTCTAGTTCTAGATTATTTCCGTCACTCAGAAGTAAAACCCCTTGCTCATCAAGCAGCTTCTCCCCCAGTACCCTCTCCCGTCAGGTCCTGGCAGACTCTCATTGGCTTTCTGTCTCGGTTTGTACGTCCTGGATATTTCACATCAGTGGGACCCTACACTGTGACCTGTGTGTCTGGCTTCTTTCACTTGGCACCATGCTTCCAAGATTCATCCACATTTTAAATAGTTCATTCCTTTTTAGGACTGAACACGTCCCATTTTATATACATACCATTCGCTCGTTGGTGGACATTTGGGCTGTTTCCACCCTTCAGCTGCATGAATGTTGCCGCTACCACCAGGCTTGAGTACGGGCTCACAGCGGAGACCTCAGTGTTCCGATCTGGCTGTCCGAGTCTGCTCAGGCCGCCATCACCAATCACCACTGACTGACATTTATTTCTCTCAGTTCTGGAGCCTGGGAGCTCCAAGATCAGGGTGCCAGCAGGGTTGGTTCCATTATGAAGCCACTTTTCTTGGCTTCTCGGCAGCTGCCATCTCACTGAGTGCGCACATGGCAGAGATCGCTTTCTCTTCCCCTCCTCAAACAACCACACATCCTTTGACACAAAGGTTGGGCCCCAGCCCTAGGACCTCATTTAACATTAATTACTCCTCTCAATGCTTGGACTCCAAATACAGTCACATTGAAGGTTAGGACTTCAACATATGAGTTCTGGAGGGCCATAATTCAGGCCATGGTACAGTGTATATCTAGGAGTGGTCCTACAGGGTCATACGCTAATTACATTTAACCACAATTAAACTTTTGAGGAACTTCCTATCTTTTCCAAAGTGGAACCATTTACAGTCCTACAAACAATGCACAAAGGTTCCAATTTACCCACTCCCCAGCTAGCCCATGTTGTTTTCTACTTTAAAGACAAATCGAACCCATTTCTAGTGGCTGTGAAATGGTACCTCATTGTGGTTTTGATTTGCATTGCCCTAATGCCATGATGTTGAGCCTCTCTTCATATGCTTGTTAGCCATTTGTAAATTTTCTTTGGAAAAATACCTGTTCAAGTACTTTGCCTATTTTTAAATTGGATTGTCTTTTTTGTTGTTGAGTTATAAGAGTTTTTTATATATTCTGGACCTAAATGCTCATCAGATTTATGATTTACAGCTATTTTCTCCCATTCTATAGCTTGCCTTTAAACTTTGTGAATAATATCTTTGATGCACAAAAGTCTTTTAATTTCTAAGAACTCCAGTTTGTCCTTTTTTTCGTTTGTTGCTCATGTTCTTGGTGTCATTTCTAGAATCCATTGCCAAATCCAAGGTCATGAAGACTTAACCTTTATGTTCTTTTCTAAGAGTTTTATGGCTCCAGCTCTTACATTTAGGTCATTGATCCATTCTGAGTTATTTTTTGTCCATGGCATGAGGCAAAAGTACACACCTGTGCTTGTGGACGTCCAGTTGTCCTGGCAGCATTTGTTGCAAAGACTGTTTCTCTCTGAATGGTTTTGCCACCTTGGTCCCAGTTGTATGAGTTTATTTCTGGACTCTCAATTCTATTCTGTGGTCTAGATGTGTAACTACACGGTGCAGTTTTGAAAGTCCTTCAACTTTGTTCTTTTTAAAGATCATTTTGACATCTTAACAATATTAAGTCTTCCAATCCACGAACCTGGGATGTCTCTCCCTTTGTTGGAGTCTCTAATTTGTTCCAGCAGTGTTTGTAGTTTTCACGTACAAATCTTTCACCTCCTGGTCAAGTTTATTTCCTGGTATTCTGCGGATGCTATTTCCTTTTTTTATTGCTCATCGCTGCTTATAGAAACACAGCTCACTTTTGTGTGTTGATGTTGTACCCTGAAACTGCTGAATTCTTTTAACCCTAGTTTTCTGTGGATTCTTGTGCACTTTCTATAAATAGAATCATACATGCCTACAGAAAAAGTTTTCATTTATTCCTTTACAATTTGGAAGCTTTTTGTTTCCTTTTCTTGCCTAATTGCTCTAACTGGAGCTCCCAGTACTGTGTTGAATAAAAGTGGAAAAAGCAGGCGCCTTTGCCTTGATCCTATCTTAGGGGGAAGGTTTTCAGTTCTTTACTGCTGAGTACGGTTTAGCTGTGGGATTTTTCATGCCTTTATCAGGTATCATTTCATCTACATCATATAATTTGAGAGGTATCTACTTGTTTATAGTATTTTCTTATGTTTCTTTTTCTTTCTGTATAATTAGTCTACTGTTACTTCTAATTTTTTATTTTAACTATTTTCACCTTTTTTCTTTGTCATTATAGCTAAAAGTTTGTCATTTTGTTGATCTATTTAAAGAACCAACTTGTGGTATAATTATTCCCTCTCTATTGTTTTTCTGCTCTCTATTTCACTTATCTCTGATGTTTATTCTTTCCTTTCGTCTGCCCTTCTTTTTCCACTTCCGTAAAGTGTAAAGGTAGGTTATTCATTTGAAATCTTTCTTCTTTTTTAACATAGACATTTATCACTATAAATTTCCCTCTGCATATTGCCTTTGCTGCATGCCATAAATTTTTGCATGTTGTTTTCATTTTCATTTGTCTCTAAGTATTTTCTATATACCCTTGTGATTTCTTCTGTGATCCATTAAGCTTGTTTAAGAGCATTTCTTTAATTTCCACATAATTGTCACTTTTCCAGTTTTTCTTTTGTTGTTGATGTTTGCTTCACCCCTTGTGGTTGGAAAAGATAGTTTGTATAATTTCAGTCTTTTTAAAGTTATTGAGAATTGTTCATGGCCTAAAACATGGTATGTCCTATGGAATGTTCCATATGGATTTGAGAAGAATGTGTATTCTGCTGTTGGGGAGAGTGTGCTATGTATGTCTGTTATAGGTCATTGATTAACAGTGTTGTTAAAAGTCCTGTATGTCTTCGTGGACTTTCTGTCTAGGTGTTCCATACACTGTTGACAACGGAGTGCTGATGCCTCTGAATAGTACTGTAGCACTGCTTCAGTATGTTGATGTCTGCCTCAAATATTTGGGGGCCCTGTTGTTTGGTGCACATGGACATATGTGTTTGGTAGAGTATCTGTCTGTGCTTTATCCTTTATCTTCTGATTATCTTCTGGATGAATTGCTGTTCTTTGCCTCTTCCAGCCACCTCGACTTCTGATCCCTCTTGTCTGATACGGGGACGGCCACACCACGTCTCTGCTGGTTACTGTCTGGATGGAGGAGCTTTTCCATCCTCTCCCTGTAGCCCTCTCTGTGTCACTGGGTCTCCAGCTCCTGTAGACAGGATGCAGCTGGATCTTGTCTCAAACCATTCTGCCAAGCTCTGCCTTGAACTGGAGACATCCGCTCATTTACATGAGAAGTAACTGACTCCCTTCAGTCATTTCCTCTGTGTTTTCTGTATGTCTTAATCTTCTCTGCACTGACTCCAGACCTATTTCCCACCTTGGAAACATTTGGACGAATCAAAATGTGCTGCTGTCGTTTCGGCAGAGATTTTCAGCCGCAGAACAGTGACCAGCCAGCAGCCCATTGCAAGAGTTACCAAGTCCTCGGCTATTTAACCAAATGGACCGTGACAGCAAAATAAGGCAGCCCAGGACTTGCACGTCCTTGATGAGGACATCAACAGCAGCAAGTGATTCAAACAAACCAAATGCAAGTTTGTTTTTACACTTTTCATGTTTACTTTTGGTCTTTGCTTCATAAAGCCACTGATAATTGAGGCATCTTTCAGGAATGGGATTTCTTTTTTTTTTTTTTTTTAAGATTTTATTTATTTATTTGACACAGAGAGAGAGGTCACAAGTAGGCAGAGAGGCAGGCAGAGAGAGAGAAGGGGAAGCAGGCTCCCTGCCGAACAGAGAGCCCGATGAAGGGCTCGATCCCAGGACTCTGAGATCATGACCTGAGCCGAAAGCAGAGGCTTTAACCCGCTGAGCCACCCAGGCGCCCTCAAGTATGGGATTTCTAAAAATTTTTTTTAAATTTTTATTTATTTGAAATAGAGAATGAGGAAGGAGTGGGGCAGAGGGAGAGGGAAAAGCAGACTCCCCGCTGAGTGGGGAGCCTGACATGGGGCTCTTGATCCTAGGACCCGGAGATCATGACTTGAGCTGAGCCACCCAGGTGCCCTGGGATTTCTACATATTTTAATAAAGAAGAAATGAAAAAGCCACAAACTACTTTGTTTGCCACAAACTCCTACACCAAAAAGGAAAACGTGGCCAGCCGCATTATCCACATCCCCACACCTCAACAGCAGTTTTAGATGTTTTTCTGTATACTTTGTCTCTTTTTTGCATTCAGTTCATTAATTTATGTAAATTAGGGAAACTGATTTATAATATCATCACCTTTAAAGGTATCTTCTATATACTTCTCCCCACCCCCAGACGCCTACCAGATCTGTCGCTAAGGTGAATGATGATGCAATCAACTGTTTCAGGAATCCGAAGCGGTTGCAATCTTAGATTCCTAAATGTGCAATGATCTCAAATTTCTACCAGCGTAAACAAAAAGACTCAAGTGGTCAAAAATCGCATAGTTGGGGTGCCTGGGTGGCTCCATCCGTTAAGCATCTGCCTTTAGTTCAGGTCATGATCCCAGAGTCCTCGGATCCAGAGCCCCATGTCAGGCTCCCCGCTCAACAGGAAACCTGCTTCTCCCTCCCCCTCTGCCTGCTGCTCTCCCTGCTTATGTGCACTCTCTCTCTCTCAAATAAATAAATAAAATCTTTAAATAAAAATCATACAGTTGAAGAAAAATGTATCAGTATAAAGATTCTTTAACTACAACTTTATTATGTATTTCAAGCTACAAGCTCTCTTTAAACTGTCATCAAATTATAGTGCACACACACCTATAATAGCTTAGGCTTGCTTAGGAACGCATCACTACATTAAAATAAATAACCTTCTAAATGTTTCATAATTTGCTCCTAAATAATTTTCCCGGGGAAAAACAAGCATTCTGTGTTCTTTTTTTTTTTTTTTTTAAAGATTTTATTTATTTATTTGACAGAGTGAGATCAGAAGTAGGCAGAGAGGCAGGCAGAGAGAAGGAGGAAGCAGGCTCCCTGCTGAGCAGAGAGCCCGATGTGGGACTCGATCCCAAGGCCCTGAGATCATGACCTGAGCCGAAGGCAGCAGCTTAACCCACTGAGCCACCCAGGTGCCCCAAGCATTCTGTGTTCTTTAAGAATTAGATATATAAGTGAACTGCTCTGTATTCATTTAAAGTCCAAAGAAAGGGGCGCCTGGGTGGCTCAGTGGGTTAAAGCCTCTGCCTTCGGCTCTGGTCATGATCTCAGGGTCCTGGGATCGAGTCCCATATCGGGCTTTCTGCTCAGCAGGGAGCCTGCTTCCCCCTCTCTCTGCCTGCCTCTCTGCCTGCTTGAGATCTCTGTCTGTCAAATAAATAAATAAAATCTTTTTTAAAAAAAATAAAGTCCAAAAAAAAATCAAGTCCAAAGAAACCTAAAGGCAAAAGTTTTTTTTCTAATAAAGCAATATAGATATGCGTGATCGTTATCATTAATCCAGTGAGAGGATGAAATGGTATAAATAGAGTCAATCTCTGGTGAGTATAGATCAAAATATTCTAAATGGAAAAAAAAAATGACAATGACAGTTATTTCAAGGAAAGAACCACCAAAGTGAAGAGAAGGTTGAAGAACAAGAACACGGACTCTGACAGAGGAGTGAGACGTGGCAACACAAAAATGAGACCTATGGAACAAAAACCAGTCATTTTACTTTGTCTTAAAAAAATGGACAGAACACGGAAGAGGAGGAGAGCCTGGATTATTTAGAACCGAGGTAGACCTATGCCAACATGGACTGTGGCACATTGATTTGATCTCAAGAGGAAATGAATAAAATGAAATGTTGCAAGTCTTTATATCAATAATAAAACAATTCAAAATGCATACAAAACACAAAGTCTGGATTTTCCCACTTAGGTTTGTAATAAACTTGAAACCTCTGCTCAGTGCATTTACTTTCCTAAGCCGCCTCTGTTTAGAACATTAACTATTCAAAGGCATCCCTGCTGGATTTTACAGTTCTCAACTCAAATTAAAAATTTGCCTTTTGGGGTGCCTGGGTGGCTCAGTGGGTTAAAGCCTCTGCCTTCGGCTCAGGTCATGATCCCAGGGTCCTGGGATCCAGTCCTGCATTGGGCTCCTTGCTCGGCAGGGAAGCCTGCTTCTCTCTCCGCCTCTGCCTGCCACTCTGCCTGCTTGTGTGCAATCTCTCTCTCTCTCTCTCTCTCTCCCTCCCTCTCTCTCTGACAAATAAAATCTTTTTTTTTAATTGCCTTTTAACCTACACTGATGTACATTTTATTTCCATCATAAGGCAGCTTTAAGACCTTTTTAGTGGTATGTTTTAGAAAGCTTTGAAAGTGTTTTTAATTAATATATAACATTTTTTTAAATCTTGGGTTTTTTGGATGACTCTTTTTAGTACTGACACGTGATGGATTTAAAGCATAATATGGTAACTACATTATACAGTTTAAACCAACGCACAGCTTTGGGAATATAACCAAAATAAGTTGCATAGTTACAAGCAGTGAATGAATAAAGAAGATAGGTGATTTCTCCTCTCCGTGGCCATTCATTAGTTTGCTTTTAGCAACTGGGAAGACATTGTCTCCTTTGAGTAGACATGTTCTGGTAAGTCTAGCTGTTTCTGAGCTTCCTCAATAGCTCTCGAATCGCTGAAGTAAGTGACTATAAGAATCAAAGTTCTTTTCTGATCTGAAGCCGCCAAAGGTGGACGCATTGAAGACACCCAGGGAAGTTCCCTCTGAATAGTCTCCATCAGTTTTCAAGGGATTTTCCTATTCTTACAGGCTGGGTGCCTTCCTCCGCCTGTCGCCAACACGGGGCCTCTCCATGTGCAGCACCGGCCTGGTCACGTGCTCGCAGTGAACACATGAACAGCGGGACCAGTACCTGCTCAGGAACACTAATGTTGCAGACGCCTAGCTCCTCGGAGCAGCTTGCCTGACCCACCTCTGGAGCAGCCCGGCACCCCCAGCAGAACCTGGCCAGCCGCCGAGGCGGGCGCACAGTGCAGGGTGCACCTCGGACAACCGCTCTTGTATTTTCTGTCCCTCCTTTTCTCCATTCCTGCATTCTTTTGTATTTGATTTTTTTGTAGCATATTTTTCCAGCTTTTTAATTAAAATATAAATAACTGTTTACCATTTTAACCGTTTTTAAGTGTATAATTACACTCAGTAGCAGTAATAAAAATCATATTACTGATGATTCACACACCTGTACCCCTGAAGCAAATAATACATTATATGTTAATAAAAAGAGAAAAGAAAAAAAGAAAATTCACAGTATTGTGTGACCACCGCTATCAATTCCTGAACTTTTTCATGATCCCAAACAGAAACTCTAACTATTCAACAGTAGGTCCCCATTCTGCCCTCCTCTGGGCACTGGTAACCTCAATCCTACTTTCTGTTCCTTTGAATTTCCTATTCTAGATACCTTATATAAGTGGAATCATACAATATTTGTCCCTTTGTATCTGGCCTATTTCACTTGAAATATTATCAAGGGTCTTTCATATGGTACCATGTATCAGAACTCCACTCCTTTTCATGGCTGAATAATATTCTACTGTATGTATATACAGCATGTTTATTCATCTGTTGATGGACACGTGGGTTGTTTCCACTTTTTGGCTATTGTGAATAGTGCTGCTATGAACACAGGTGCCCACGTGTCTTTCGGTCCCTGTTTTCAAGTCTTCTGGATATATATACCTAGGAGTGACATTCCTGGGTAATATGATAATTATGTGTTGAACTTTTGAGGAACTGACAAACTATTTCCAGAGGGAATGCACTATTTTACATTCCTAGCAGCTAAAGAAGCAGCAATGGCATAGCGGTGAGCGTAACTGCCTTCCTAGCAGCTAACGGGTATGGGATTTAGAGGAATTTAGGGGAATTTATTGTGGTGATGGTTGCAGAACTCTATGAATCTCCTAAAAGCCACTGAATTACACCATTTAAATAGGTAAAATGTATGGTACATGAATTATTTTATCAATATAACTGTTAAAATATATATGATCTACAAGAAGTAGACAAATTTGCAACTATATTCAAAGATTTCAATAATCTTTCTCAGTAATTTATAAAAAAAATGTACAGAAAATCAGTAAGGATATAGAAGATGTGAACACTATCTACTGTCCTGAACTAATTGACTTTTACTGAATATTCCCCCCAAAACAGAAGGCCATACACCTCCTTCAGGTGCACCCAGAACACTTACAGAGACAGACTATGTCCTAGGCCATAAAACAAGTCTCAGAAAGTTTAAAATGAATCAACCTATTCAAAATATGTACTCTGACCATAATATGGAATTAAATTATAACTCAATAACAGAAATATCCCCAACTATTTGGTAACTAGATGACATGCTTCTAAATAATTCATGTATCAAATATGAAATCAAAAGGGAAATTAGGAAGTATTTTGAACTAAAAATGTATAACGTATAAAATATGGTATGTCACTAGAGCTATACTTAGGCAGAAATTTATAGTGTTAAATACCTATATTAGAAGAAAAAGATTTCAAATCAATGACCTCAGCTTCCACTTCAAGAAAATGGAAAAAAGAATGAGTTAAGCCCAAAGTAGAAGGAAAGAAATAACAGATTAGAGAAGAAATCGATGAAAGAGAAAACAAAAACAAATAGAGAAAGTTAATGAAACTGAAGCTGGTTCTTTAAGAAGATCAGTACAGCTGACTTTAGTCTAGTCAGACTAACCAAGGGAGAAAGGGAGAAAAGATTAAAAACTACCAATATCAGTAATTAGGAAGATGCCATCAGCACAAAGACAGCAGAGAGGGAGTCACTGGGAGGGTAATAAGGGAAAATTGCGAACAATCTCGGGCCTAGAAATCAGACTAGCTAGACGAAAGGGATAAATTCTTTGAAAGATAAAACCTACCAAAGCTCATTCAGGAAGACAGATGGCTCGAATTGCCTACTAAATACCTATTAAAGAAATTGAATTCCCACTTCCATGCCCTTCCACAAAGTGAACTCCTGGTCCAGACAGCTTTACCAGCAAAGGCTACCATGCAAGGAAGAAATAACATGAGTTTTACATGAACTATTCCCAAAAGCTGAAGCATGGAACACACCTCCCAACTTACTTTATGTAGCCAGCATTACCCCCATCGCAAGATTAACAGAAAGATGTTACATGAAAAGGAAATTACAGACCAATATTCTTCATGAACATAAATGCACCAGTATTTTTTTGTTGTTTTGTTTTTTGTTTTTTTAAAAAGGCTTTATTCATCTATTTGACAGACAGAGATCACAAGCAGGCAGAGAGGCAGGCAGACAGAGAGGAGGAAGCAGGTTCCCCACTGAGCAAAGAGCCTGACATGGGGCTCGATCCCAGAACCCTGGGATCATGACCTGAGCCAAAGGCAGAGGCTTTAACCCACTGAGCCACCCAGGCGCCCCGCACCAGTTTTTTTTTTTTATTTTAGCAAATGAAATCCAATAATATATAAAATGGATAATACACTATAATCATGGTGAAGTTTATTCCAGAAATACAATGTTGATTAAACATTCAAAAATGGGTGTGCCTGGGGGGCTCAGTCAGTTAAGTGTCTGTCTTCCATTCAAGTCACGATCCCAGGGTCCTGGAACTGACGCCCACATGGGGCTCCTTTCTCAGTGGGAAGCCTGCTTCTCCCTCTGCCTCTTCCCTTGCTTGTGCTCTCTCTGTCAAATCAATAAATAAAATCTTTTTTAAAAAGAATCTAACATTCAAAAATTACTCAGTATAAGAAAGAGGTGAAGGATAAAATGAACCCTGTGGTACTGGATTTGATTGGAAACAACAGTATGAAAACCCCCGTTTTAGACAGAATCAAATGGGTAGCTACAGAACCAATAGCAGGTAGGCATGTACACGTGGGTTAGGGCATACGCCTACATCACCGAATTTTGTCTAACCCAATCAGAGGGGCCAAAAGCTATGACATCTCAGTAGCAGCAAGCGTGCCTCATGTCTAGATCTTGGTTTCCAATTAACATTCTCCAATTAAAGGAACTAGGTCATCTTAGAGAAATGACTGTTACCAGGACTGAGTCAGGGAAAATACAAGATAAGCCTGGAGCATCTTGTAATATGAAAGTAAAGAGATGTTCAAAAAATAAAATGATGAGGGGCGCCTGGGAGGCTCAGTCATTAAGCATCTGCCTTCCGCTCAGGTCATGATCCCAGGGTCCTGGGATGGAGCCCCACGTCGGGCTCCCCACTCAGTGGGAAGCCTGCTTCTCCCTCTGCCTGCTCTGCCTGATGCACCCCCTGCTTGTTGTCTCTCTCTCTCTCTGACAAATAAATAAATCTTAGTAAAAAAATTTAAAAATCTTTAAAAATAAAATAGAAGGATGGGGTCACACGAAATAAACACAGTAGCCATGTGAAAAGCATGCCCAATGGCCCAAGCAAGAACAATGTAAGCAGCAAATTAAATTATACAGTATTGGATTATAATCCAAAGTATAAAATAAATATATATGGGTCTATACTGTGAAAATAATAAATAGGGGGAAAGAGTCAAATATTCCCAAAGAAGAATTCTGATTCTTTTTAAGATCTATCTATTTATGTGTGAGAGAGAGCACGAGTGGGTGGGGTAGAGATGGAGGGAGAGACCCCTCAAAGACTCTCCTCTGAGCTCAGAGCCTAATGAGGGGCCCAATCCCACGACCCTGAGATCACGACCTGAGCCCAAACCAAGAGTCAGACGCCCAACCAACTGCGCCCCCCAGGTGTCCCCAGAAGAAAGTTCGGTAATCTAGGTAGATAGGGACCCTTGCAGGAGCAGACATTCATCACCACCACCCTCCAGGGTGGGCCAAACAGAGCCACTCGGTTTCAAAGAAACAAGGACGGAGAGCAACAGTGAAGAAACCTGGAAGACACGACCTGCCCAAGTGACCAAGGGTTACTTCGCCACTGATGTCCCATGCACCTTAAGGACTCCCCCTCCACGGGAGGGAGGAGAAGGTACTTCATCTCCATGGCATTCTTTCCAAAGCTCATAATCCCAATAATCATGAGAAAAACATAAGACAATTCACATTGGGGGATATTCTACAAAACATCTAACCAGTATTCCTCGGAATTGTCAAGGTCATTTTAAAGCAAAGCAACACTTTGTTATGTTATTATAATCATGTTATATGCATGATTATAATATAATCAACACTTTGGGGATGCATAATTCATATACATAAAATAATTATGAGTGAGCAACTGTCCCAGAGCACAAGAGACCCGTGAGACCTGACACACAGAAGCATTGTGGCACCCTGGGTCAGACCCTGGAAGAGGAGAAGGACAATGACGGGAAAAAAGGGAAAATGGGAATCAAGTCCGGGGTTTGACTAATAACAGTGTGCGAGTGTTGGTTTCCTAACTTGAACATACATACTGTGGTGATGTAAGATGCTAAGGACGGGGGAACCTGAAACTGGGTGGAGGGTATGTGGAAATTCTGTACTACTTTGTAACTCTTCTGTAAATCTAAAATTATTCTGAAATAAAAGCATATTTTAAAAAAAGAAATCAGTATAATTCACCAGATTAACAAAGTAAAACAGAAAAATTACATGACCATTCCAAAAGACGCAGAAGAAGTTTTGATAAAATCCAACATTCATTCTTGATATTGAAAAGATAAATAAAAATTTCTTGGCAAAGTAGGTGTGGAAGGGAACATCCTAATAAAAGGTAAACTGTAACATCGTACTTAATGATGAAAGACTTATTTCTACGCCCTTCAGATCAGAAACGAGACAAGCATCCCACGCCGTTGTTCTGAAGGTCTGGCCAGTGCCATAAAGCAGGAGGAGAGGAGGAAGGCAGGCCGGCATCCAGTCTGGAAAAAATCTATGAATCTCTCTTACTCACTTGTGACTTGCTTTTCTATGTAGAAACCCAAAGGAATGTACAAAAAGCCTGGTAGAGATGGTAAACAGACACATGAAAAGATGTTGAACGTCACTAATGACCAGGGAAATGCAAATCAAAACCATAATGGAATAACCTCACACCTGTCCGAATAGTTAAATCAGAAAGACAAGAAATGAGTTTTGGAGAGGATGTGGAGAGAAGGGAACCCTGGTGCATTGTTGGTGGGAATGGAAACCAATACACTTTCCTGAAAAAATTGGAAATAACAGATGATCCGGCAATTCCACTACTGGGTGTTGACCTGAAGAAAACAAGAAGATGTGTGCACCCCGATGTTTACTGCAGCGTTATTTACAACAGCCGAGATACAGAAGCACCACAAGTGTCCACCGACAGATGGACGGAAAGGGATGCGGCGTATAGACACGATGGAATTTTATTCCACTGTAGAAAGTGATGGAGTCGTGACATTTGTGACAACATGGATGGACCTAGAGGGTGTTATGCTAAGTGCAATAAGTCAGAGAAAGACAGATACCATATGATTTCACTGACAAAACAAAACAAAAGGCAAATACAGATGATAAATACACAGAACAATCTGAGGGTTGCCAGAGGGGCGGGGGAGGGGGAGGGGCAGCACGAGTGAGGAGAAGAGGGAGAAGCCTTCAGTCGTGGGACAAGTGAGTCACGGGGATGAGAGGTACCGCACAGGGAGTACAGTCGGTGGTGCTGCCATCGTGTTGTACGGTGACAGGCGGCAGCCACACTTGTGATGGGCATCACATACAGACTCGTCGGATCCCTGTGTTGCACACCCGGAACTAACATAACACGGTGTGCATCAATGATACTTTGATTAAAAAAATGTAGGACAGGGCCGTCTGGGGCTCAGTGGGTTGAGCCTCTGCCTTCGGCTCAGGTCATGGTCTCAGGGTCCTGGGATCGAGTCCCGCATCGGGCTCTCTGCTCGGCAGGGAGCCTGCTTCTCCCTCTCTCTCTGCCTGCCTCTCTGCTTGCTTGTGATCTCTGTCAAATAAATAAATGAATGAAACTCTTTAAAAAAAAAAAAAACAGCCTGCTAGAGGGATACCTGGGGGGTCGGTGGGTTAAGTGTCCAACTCTGGATCTCAGCTCCTGTCTCGATGTCAGGGTCATGAGTTCAAGCCCCAGCATGGAGCCGACTCAAAAAAAGGGGGGGGCTGCTAGAATTAATAATGAGTCCACCAAGGTTTCAGGATGCATAATTAATACACATAAAATAATTATATTTCTATATACTAGCAATGAAAAGTTGAACATTAAAATTAAATATCATTTACAATAGTATCAAAATATGAAATCCTTGGGAATAATTTTGACAAAATATTGACAAAAGACCTGCACATTCAGACGAAAACATTGTCAAGGGAATTAAAGAAATCTTACAAATTTTGTTGGAAAATTCACTGCATGAATGGTTCAGAGGACTCGATACTGTTAAGATCTCATGTCTCCACAAATTGACCTATAGATCTGGGGCTCCAAGCTGGCTCAGTCAGTAGAGCATGTGACTCTTGATCTTGGGGGTAGTAAGGTCGAGCCTCATGTTGATTACTTAAAATAAAATAAAACCTTTTTAAAAAAATTGATCTAGAGATTCAACATAATCACAATAAAAACTCCAGCAGGATTTGCTTTATAAATCAATAAGGTGATTCTAAAATTCACATGGAAATGCTAAGGACCAAAAATAACCAAAATAGCTTTGAAAAAAATTTTGGAAGATGGACACTGCCTAATTTCAAGACCTCTTGTAAGCTGTACATAGTAAGATAGTGTCAAGGTAAACTTGTTCAAAGGAACAAAACAGACCTGGAACGTAGAACCATACATATGTGAACAAATGATTCTCTGCAGAGATACACAGACACAGTAGAGGGGAAGAGCCCAACCCTGGAGCAACTGGCTTTCCATACAGAAAAACGAGCATCAATCCATAGTTTATCATAAACAAAAACTAACTCCAAAGGGACCATAGACCTAAATGGAAAACCCAAAACTCTTAAACTTCTAGAAGAAAACGTCAAAGAAAATCTTTGAGACCTTTCGTTAAGCAAAAATTTCTTCGATACGACACCAAAAAACTGATCTACAGAAGAGCATATTAATTGTACTTAATCAAAATTTAAAACTTCTATTCTTAAAAAGACACTATTTGGAGAATTAAAAAAGGCATAGACTGGGAGAAAATATTTACAAAGTATATATCTGATAGAGGACTTATGTTCAGTATGTAAAAAGAACTCTCAAATCTCTAAAAAAAAAAAAAAAAAAAGACAATAAAAATTTTTAAAAAGGCAAAAGATTTGAAAAGACCACCAGAGAAGATAGTCCAAGGCAGTCAGCACACGAAAACATGTGTAACGTCGCCAGCCTTAGGGGAATGCACGTGGAAACCTCACGGTTTGCAGGCTGGTGAGCTCGCCGTGATGCTGGGGGTGGGAGTCCCGAGAGAAGGCGAAGCCGCCCAGCCACTCCCCCACATACTTTGCCCTATTCATCTCTCCCTTCTAGCTCCTCGGGGATTGTATCCTTTTCACTGACCCAGTAAACAATCCCCAAACAGAAGAGCAAACTAGAGGCGCAAGAGGTTAGATGCGCAAAGCCTGAAGGAGATCCAGTGCTGGAACTTGCTGTGCAGAGCAAGTCATGCCTAGACAGTGCCAGCCACAGATCCCCATGGCAGTGGCAGACTTCAGGGGACCGGCCACTGCAACGCTGTCACGTCAGCAGATGTGTTAGGGGTTGGCTTCCGACTGCAGGAGGAAAAATGAATCAAGAAATGCCCATGTGTGGGGCGCCTGGGTGGCTCAGTGGGTTAAGGCCTCTACCTTCAGCTCAGGTCATGATCCCAGGGTCCTGGGATCGAGCCCCGCATCGGCCTCTCTGCTCAGCGGGGAGCCTGCTTAATCCTCTCTCTCTGCCTGCCTCTCTGCCTACTTGGGATCTCTCTGTCAAATAAATAAATAGAATCTTTAAAAAAAGAGAGAGAAAAGAAGTGCCCATGTGAAGGGCATGTGAAGCCTTCTGGAAACACGCGAAGCCTTCTGCACCTACAGAAGGTCTCATGCTGAAGAAACATTAGCAGCTTTCAAAGGGGCTGGGAGCGGGATAAAAGGCCTTGGGGGGCAACGTGGCGGCTGCAGCAGGGTGCGGCAGGAGAGTAAGCCCTCGGAGTTCTTACCCCACAGGAAACGAGTCTCTCTTTCTTCTACTATTATTGGATCCATACTGAGAAGATGGATGTCACCTGAACCTACAGCGGTGGTGACTTCACAACGGATGTTGGTCAAATCCTCCTGCTGTAGGCCTTGAAGGCTCCCAGCAGTAGGGGTCGGTCATGGCTCAGGAGCACAGGAGGGAGCTGGATGGGGCCCTGGGGACTCAGTCGGGGAAGCATCTGCCTTAGCTCGCGTCATGATCCCAGGTCTGGGATTGAGCCCTGCATGGGGCTCCCTGCTCAGCCGTGAGTCTGCCTCTCCCTCGGACCCTCCCCCTTCTCATTCTCTCGCTCTCAAATAAATAAATAAAATCTTAAAAATAATAACAAAACAATAAATAAACTTTTAAAAAAAGTTTGTTGGTTTTGTTGGTTTTGTGTGCGGAGCTTCTCTTGGCATCAGGGTGCACTGGGTGCACCTGCTGTGGAGGCCACGAGTGTGAAGCTGCCACAGCCGCTGATGAAGACTTACAGAAACCGTGGTTACTGTATTTCAGAGTTTTCTTACCTCTTGTGTTGTGACCCAACTAACATCAAAAGTGTATTTGAAAGGCTTCACAATTTTCATTCTCCTAAAGCAAATCCAAAACTCTGGGGGATACTTGTTACACCGCATAGAGCAGACGTGACCACCGGGACACGCCAGCAGCAGGCCGAGCCGGAGACCAAGGCCGCCCGCCAGTCACAACAGCGGGTGAGGACACTTCCTTCTCCAGACCGCTGGGCGGCTGCCCCAACGAGCGGGACAGAACCAGAAACAAATCCCTCTGCCTGACCAGAGGGACAGAGCACTGTTGAAAGAAGAATCAAAGGAGCTGAAGCTCTGATTTAAAACTGGTTTGGGGGCGCCAGGGTGGCTCAGTGGGTTAAGCCTCTGCCTTCAGCTCAGGTCGTGGTCCCTGGGTCCTGGGATCGAGCCCTTCGTCGGGCTCTCTGCTCAGCGCGGAGCCTGCTTCCCTTCCCGACACCCCCGCCTGCCTCTTTACCTATCTGTGATTTCTGTCTGTCAAATAAATAAATAAAAAATCTTAAAAAAAAAAAAAAACTGGTTTGGGCCTGGGGAAGGTTGACACAATCCAGTTTTCCATTGCGGTGTTCCTGAGTCTGTCAGAACTTGGCACTGGTGTGAGCAGCACAGCCACCCGGAGGACTATGCCTCAAACTCGGGTGGACATAGTCTACCTCATCGGGGCAAGTGCTCTCCCTCTATTCCCTCTCTTTCTGGTGAGCTGACTAAACAAACTGTATAAATTTGAAATGAAATGGTCTTGAGAGAAATTATTCAAATTTCTCATAATTTTGAACCAAAGTCATTACATTAAAAGTCTTATAGTAACACAGTTTTTCCTTTAATAGAAACGTAACAATACAAACATGAGTTTTCTAATTACACTATGATTAAGCTTAGTTCTATAGTCATAACTGTGCACAACGCATTTTTTTAACGATTTTATTTATTTATTTGACAGACAGAGATCACAAGTAGGCGGGGGGGGGGGGGGGGAAGCAGGCTCCCTGCTGAGCAGAGAGCCCGATGCAGGGCTCGATGCCAGGACCCTGAGATCATGACCTGAGCTGAAAGTAGAGGCTCAACCCACTGAGCCACCCAGGCACCCCCACAACACATTTTTTTAAAAGGCATGTAAGTGTTATGAAATTGTAGAGTTAGTTCAGGAAATTATTCATGAAACTGGCAAAAAAGTGGACTGTTCCCCAATCACTGTGGCAAAGTGCCATTGTTACATCATAGATCTAAATTCACAAATTAGAGTATTTGAAATAGGCTGTTTTAGCATTTGCCATTTATTTTTTCAAGCTTTATTTGAAAGAGAGAACACGCACGTGAGCATGGGGCAGGGGGAGGGCAGAGGGAGGACAGAGTCTCAAGCAGACTTCCCACTGAGTGGGGGACGCCGGGCTCCGTAGGGGGCTTGACGTGGGACTCGACACCCACGCTGAAACCGAGAGTCAGACAGCAACCCACTGATCCACGCAGGAACCCCCAGCATTTGAGGGTTAAAACAGCGTGAGAGCATGTCCTTCTGCACCTCTGTGAAAGATGCTCTTAGTGTAGTCCAAGTTTATATGTATTTACAGTTCTGATGTTCACGGAACAGAGCGATAGTGGCAGCACTCCTGGTTTTGTTCTTGTCACACTCAGTGCCGTCTCAGGGTCTGGCTGGACAGAGCAGGGTTCCTGCCTCAAGTGTGAATTAGGTATTTGCAGACACCTAAAGACAATGTTTTCAAACTCCATGCATGCCTCCTCTCTACATCACATGGATTTGCTGATTTAAGAAAAAATCTAAGAAGTTCTGCATCTATTCAAAAGTCCAATTTTGAATTAGTTTTACAAGTAGATTCCTTTATCAAATGAAGTAATGCTGATTTTACTACGAAACAGGTATTAATGAATCACTAACCCTAAGGGCCGGTTTACTCGACCTTTTTGTGGCCTCTATAGAACTTGCCATCATTTGAGTTCAGCTTATCATCCTCAGTGGGGAAAAACATTTTGGAAGGTCACTTCCAGTGGATTCTGCGGTCTTCCGCACAAGACCCAACCGAGGAGCGCTGCTGGGTCTTTTTCGAGAGAGCGCCCCACCCTACGTCAGTCACAGAGCACCCCGGCGCCTGCGGCATGGTTAGGAGGCAGCAATCACAGGCCTCAGACAGAACCACAGTAAACAACTTACCTAGAGGGGATAGCAGTGGTTTTAGAGAACTTGTTTCCTTTAAAAAGAACAATGTAAGGTTTGAAATGACTGGAATGCTCTTTAAACCTCAGTGTGTTGCAGCTGTTGGCTAATATTTGAACTCAAAGGATCCAAACATAATCCTCAAATTATTGTATTTCCATTATTTTTTTTAAAGAATTTATTTATTTATTCAACAGAGAGAAATCACAAGTAGAGAGGCAGAGAGAGAGGAGGCAGCAGGCTCCCCACTGAGCCCAGAGCCCGACGCGGGACTGGATCCCAGGAGCCTGAGATCTTGACCCGAGCTGAAGGCAGAGGCTTTAACCCACTGAGCCACCCAGGCGCCCCTCATTATTATTAATTTGTTCCTTACTTTCTTTCTTTTTTTTTAAGATTTTATTTATTTATTTATTTGACACAGAGAGAGAGATCACAAGCAGGCAGAGAGGCAGACAGAGAAAGAGGAGGAAGCAGGCTTCCCGCTGAGCAGAGAGCCCGATGCGGGGCTCAATCCCAGGACCCTGGGATCATGACCCGAGCTGAAGGCAGAGGCTCTAACCCACTGAGCCACCCAGGCGCCCCTGTTCCTTACTTTCTTATAGACAATCTCGCCTCGTTGGGGAATAGTTAACTGAATGCAGAGGGCCACTTTTCTGCATACATCTCTTTTCAAAGGCTTTGCACTGAAGAAATGTGTAGAATTTTTTGTTTTATTCTATTTTAGGAATGTTGATTGTAATTTTGGAAGCCCCCTATATTCTACAAAGCGGTCTGAACAATGCCATGGATATGGAAAATATGTACATTGGGTGTGAGTACCTGTAGCTTCCGTGGCTGGAGAATGGAGTCGAGCGGAGGTGCTCGGACAGCCCATTCCTCATCGCTAAAGCCACGTCACCGTGACCACACTGACTTCACGATGCCATTCTCTGTGCAGAACAGTTCGACTGCCTTCATATAATGCAACACTCACATCGTCTTCATCAAGGAAACGTTACTGAAGTTTGGATTCTTATCTCAGAAATTTAAAAATCCAAAACTAAGGGGCACCGGCTCAGTGGGTTGAGTGACTGCCTTCAGCTCAGGTCATGATCCTGGAGTTCCAGGATCGAGCCCCGCATCGGGCCCCCTGCTCAGCTGGGGGTCTGCTTCTCCCTCTGCCCTTCCCCCGCTCATGCTCTCTCTACCCCCCACCATTCTCTCTCTCAAATAAACAAATAAAATCTTTTTTAAAAATCCAAATTAACAAATCTTATATTCCCGACGCATTATAGCCTAAAGAATCATGTAAGCCTAGTCACACTCCTGAGTCTGTCTGGGCATGTATTTGGCATGATTTGGGCACAGTGGCACACATCTGCCCAGCAAGGTCAGGTCAGCAATATAGTTCAGCCAGCCAGGAGAGACATGCGTGCTGGCCGGCTGGTCCCGCCCCTGGGTTCTGCAGTGTCATTCCACATATTTCTGAAAATATCATGGATGTGAAGGAATTCTCACTGAGTGTGCAGCTCAAAACTGGAATTTTCTAGAGCTTTGGGGAAAAGGAAAGAATTCGTGGAGCAAGATCAAAGCCTACGTTGGAAGTAAATGAATCATATAAAGGTCAAGAAGGTGGCCCAGGGCGCTTGTTGTGACAGGCAGAACTCAGTCACCCTAAAAGTGGATGGTAGACTGACTGTGGGCAAGGTGTTGATTTGTGTTAATTTGGGGATTTTAGTATCTTTTTAAAAAGTAATCTCTACAATGCAACGTGGGGCTCAAACTCAGGACCCCAAGATCAAGTCACACACTCAACTGAGCCAGCCACGCATCCTGAGAATTTTGTTTTGAATATTAAGTTTGCTGTTTGGGTGCAGTGACTTCAGCAGACAGAAAAGCTCTGGGAGTCTGGAGACTCTGAAGTATCTTCGGAGAGGATAGACCTAGCTTAGTGGAGAATTTGTTCTATGACTCTTGCTATCGGTATGTCTTTCAGATGTTTGTCATGCTTGAAAAATCCAAATTCCATTTGGATGAATTTAATTTTATGTTTTTTTTATACCTCCTCCTTTCCCTAGGTGCCCTTCCACATTTGTACTATCAAAAGGTAGCGCCCTACTACCCAATGATAAATTTTAACTATATTCATTTAGAATGCTTTAAATGTTTATAAACTACACTTGTGGATAAAAATCCCACACACAGGGGTGCCTGGATGGCTCAGTGGGTTGAGCTTCTGCCTTCAGCTCAGGTCATGCTCTCAGGGTCCTGGGATCAAGTCCCATGTGGGGTCCCTGTTTGGCGGGAAACCTGCTTCTTCCTCTACCCCTCCTGCTCCCCCTGCTCATGCTTGCTTGTGCTCTCTTGCTCTCAAATAAAATTTTTTAATGTTTTTAAGTTAAATTAAGGCAAAAAGACAGGGCACACCAAGTGTCAGCAAGGGGCTGAAGGAGCTGGAACTCTCAGATACTGCTGACGGGTTCAGGAGTGTTGGAACCACCTTGAGAACACATTCCGGCAGCTTTTAAAAGTGCTCACCACACACCCACCCTAACCCTGCAGGTAGGCACCCTTAGCCAGGAAATGTGAAAGCATGTGCCCACACAGAGACTTGTGTCCAAATGTTCATCGCTGCTTTATTTCTAGTGGCCTAAAACTGGGAACAGTCCGAAGTCCCTCGGCCGGGGGCAGAAACACACTATGGGGCCGGCACACTGGGGAGCACTCAGTGGCAGCGAGGACCGGGACACATTGCCACATGGATGTGCTGACTGCAGCGAGTGAAAGAAGCCAGATAAAAAGAGCACTTGCTGTATGATTTTGCTTATTAAAAAAACATTGTAAGTGCAAACGGACACACAGTGAGAGCAGCAGCGCAGCAGTTGCTGGGCCAGGGAGGGCAGGGGCCGGAGGGACAACAGAGAGACAAGGGAGCCTGCGGTGCGCTCACATGTCAAAACTTCCCGCTGCCGTGTGACCCGCCATTCCACTGAGAACTTGCCCAACTGCAGAGACCAGAAGCAGGTCACTGATGACTCTTCACCAAGAATATAGTTTCTGCAGAAAGCTCCATTAGGCCAAGTTCTGTTTCTTGATCAGTTTTCTACACATCAAAGATGAGCTACCTCCATTTTTTTCCACTTCCATTTACAACATACTAAAATTATATTCATTGGGACCAGTTTTTTCCATGCACATATAAGATTTCTCATATTGGGAGCTTGGTCCATTAAACGTCTACCTTTAGCTCAGGACATGATCCGAGCGTCCAGGGATCAAGTCCCTCATCAGTCTCCCTGCCGGCTGGAGAGGCTGCTTCTCCCTCTCCCACCACGTCTTCTCTCTGCTCATGTGCTCGCGCGCGCTCTCTCTCTCTCTCTCACTTTCAAATATGTAAATAAATCTTTAAAAAAAAAAAAGATTTCTTATGTTGATCAAATTCACAATTAGAGCTTGTGCCTACACACATCCTAGGTCTGTTATTCCCAAATGCTCAGGAATCAGGGTGTTATCACGTGCACAAGTTCAGCCACTGTCAAATCATTTCGTTACTGTTCTTAGCAGTAAATTGTGAATTCTGATCTTTAAAAAGAATACTTAATATTGCCTAAGCCGTCCC
Source organism: Mustela erminea (assembly GCF_009829155.1). NCBI lineage: Eukaryota > Metazoa > Chordata > Mammalia > Carnivora > Mustelidae > Mustela > Mustela erminea. The sequence goes on from NC_045619.1 coordinate 45,652, forward strand.
ACAAGGGAACAGGGAGCATATCCCTCAGTTGCCCAGTGCCCCTGGGTGCCGGCTCATTGCACAGCCTGTCCAGTTTTGCCCCGCTCCTCCTGTCTCCATGTGCAGCAGTGTCTGCCCCGGGACCTGGAAGCCGTCTTCACGGTTAGACTATGCACAGGGATATGAAGGCAGAGCAGAGTCTCACTTTACTTGTCAACTTCACTCATAATTTTTAAATGAAAATTAGAACATCAATTAGTGTTGCAAAAGCTGGTGAATTTGATACACACCAGTACTGGCTCACATGTAGCGAAATGGGTGTGCTAAGGGGGACTTAGCCTGGAACAACTAAGTTAGCTGGAACAGTGCCAGGGGAACTGGTTCTGGATCCTGGGAGGCTCTGAAGAGCAGGGATGAGCTAAAGAAGCCCCTGGTACTGCAGCTCCCCCAGATGTGTCCCAGTCCTCCCCAGCCACCCCTCCTCCCCAGCCTGAGCACACCTGGTCCCGCCATTGCCAAGCAAACCTTGGGCACACGAAGGGTGAGAGGCGGCCCTGGGCTGCTGCCCTGCTTCTGCTCCGTGGACCATACGGCCGAGAGTGTGGTTTCTGTGTCACTCTGGGACTGCCACGGAGTGTTGTTCAGTGTTTCGATGGTAACTGGTGTCCGACACTGGGGTACAAAGCTTATATACCCAGCAGGGAGATTAAGAAATGGACTTTAGAAGAGAAAGACCAAAGCCAGCAAAAGGAATCACAGACATGCCAACTCTAATCTTAGCAATGTTGGCTCTTAGCCAAGGCAGAGAGAATCTGGTTTTTAATATAATCAAATGTTGCGACCCTACAGAGCTCTGGGCCACCCAGATCAATGTGCAAGCCCTCCCAGGTAGCCTAAGCATCCCAGGGGTTGTAAGTACACAGACGGTGTGCCCCCGAGCTCCCCTGTTGAAGTATAAGGTCACCCAGCGTCTCGTCACCCATTGGCTCTAAGTTAGAGCCCACATCTGTGAGCATTTATAGTGTGTCCCACTCTGACACCTTCTCATCTGTCCTATTTCATTGTCACACAACCCTCTGGCCATATTCCCAAGGCCACACGGCTGATGGGGGGCCAAGCAAGGGTTTGTTCAAACTCGGGCAGACTGATGAATCCCGAAAAGAGATTCCTGGCCGCTTCAGCAGCTGCTGTTGCAGCCCCAGCAGGAAAAGGACGGAGCCCTTGTTCCTCCTCGCCCGGAGACCCTCCCTCCTGCCCCTGCACCCTCTGCCGTCCGTCTTTGCCAACTGAGCCCAGGCACGTCGTGCAGCTGAAGCCCACGCAGGGTGGGCTGGTGGGCAGGCATGACTGGTTGACCCTGCAGCAGCTGCCGGGAGCCCGGGGACTCCTTTCCCGGGCCTGCTGACCTTCATCATCTGACGGCTAATCCAGGGTGCAGGCTTGATCTAGGCCCTGACCGGAGTGGGCAGCTGGCCTGAGCCCATAGAGACCACTTTCTCAGGAACTCACAAATGGGCATGGGCAGCTCTGGTTGAGGGCTGACTTGGGCCTGGGGTCAGCCACACGGAATGAGCGTCAGATGGCCACGTTACACCCCACTGGGGTCACTCTTCCAGTGGACACAGACCCACACCCCACCTTCGGAGTCTGCTCACCTCCCGGGAGACCTTGCAGGGCCCACCCGCCCTGATTTAATCTGCAAAGACTCTGACCTGGCCTGCCGCCCGAGATCACCTTGTTCCAACTTCAAAACCCAAGGGTTAGGAAACCACAAATGCCAAGGACATCTCAGCCGTTCCCCCTCGCTGGAGGCTGACAGAGGGTGGACGGACTTGCTGGGGGAGGGTTCGGTTGCATCGGGGAGGGCAGGGAGGAAGAAGTCCAGAAAGCATGTCTTTGTGGCTATATATTTTTTCTATCTTTATATTTAGGGTTAGATTTATTTATTTCATCTTTGTGTTCTTGAGAGTTAAGGGCTCACTGGATCTGTTGGGAGTGGGGTCAGGTCAGGAGGCGGCCGTCAGTTCGGGGAGATCTGTGGTCTCCACTTCGTAAAACCCCTTCGCGCTGGAAAAGCTCTTCCCCTTCAAGATCTCTATGAGCTGCTGTAGTCGCTTGGCGAAAGAAAGTACTTGGGGAGGTCTCGTGACGGGGGGCGGTGCAGGGGGCGGTGGGGGTGGGGGTGGGGCCGGGAGTTTGGGTGGAGGTCCAGGTCGAGGTTGAGACGCAGGGGGGCTGGGGGGAGGTGGCCGAGGAGGGCGCTGGAAGTACCAAGGGGGGCGAGCAGAGGGGTGGGCAGAGGGGAGTCTGGCCGGGGGTGCCTGAGAAGTCGAATGGAAAGGGGTGGGCAGCTGGGCCATGTGCAAGGCATTAGAGCCGATCTTGGAAGCGATCCAGCTCAGATAGGGCCAGGTGGCTGTGTAGACTCCGGGGCGCTTAGCTCGGGCACAGCCTACCCCCCAGCTTGTGATTCCCACGACCACATAGGTGTTTGCCACGTTGTCTCTGCACATGAGAGGCCCGCCGCTGTCCCCCTGCCCGGAAGGACACAGAAGTCACTCTCTGTCTGAGCCACTCTCTCCTGCCCAGGAGGGCCATAGGCCCTGGAAGGACAGTGTCTGCAGTCACATGGCTTCTGGCTGCCCTGAACCCAAGTGGCAGTGGTAACCCCGGAGTTAGTACCAACAGCTTCGGGGGGATGCAAGAAGCGTCTCCTTGCAGAGAGGAGACGAGAAAGGCGACCCGCGCGTCCACGCCATGAGGCTGTGCACCCGCGGGCGTGTGTGAGCGAGCGGACTTGCAGGGTTCGTGTTCTGGAGAGGGGAGATTAGCCTTTTCTCAGGGTTGCTATTCGGGCGGCATGAGCTCTGTGTTATGACGGGGTACAGCTCTCAGGGTGTGACCGGCTCTGGGTAGGGACGGCAGGTGGCCCCTCCCATCCTCACTGCGACAAGAGGGGACCAGGGAAAGGGTCACTGAAGCAGGGACCTGGAGGCGGAGAGCTCCGGGATTCACAAAGAGGTGTGGGCAGGGCACAGGGCGCCCGAGGGGAAGTTACCTGGCAGGTGTCGATCTTGCCTTCGGGGTACCCCGCACACACGTTGGTCGAACGAATGCGCCCGTTGTACCACTGGGTGGAGTTACACAGGTCGAGGTCGATGAGGTTCACTCGTGCCTCCTGCAGTGTCGGGGTGACCCTGTAGACTACAGCCGGGCAGCTCGGTGGTCAGCGATCACAGAAGCCACATTCTGGGAGAGCCCAGCCCCCTCCCGCCATGGAACCCCATGATCCTGACGTGCTCTGTGAACCCTCAAGTCCATGAAAGCCAGTGCCCTCCCCCCCACCCCGCCTCCCCTCAGATGCGTCTGAAGGGTGTGGGGGGAGGGGGAGGGATGTGCAGGTGGGGGGGTGGGGGGTGGCCAGGGCCTGGAGGCTGAGCAGATTGGCTGAAGGAATGCATGCTGCGTCGCCTCATTTACGCCCCACAGTGACCCCCTGTGCTAAGCACTGTGACTTGCCTGTCCTCCAATCGGGAGCTTGGAGCACCACGCGCCCAAACATCTGGTAGGGTTGTGGTGTGGCTTGGATCTGGACCACACAAATCCAGGACTCACGTTTTGTTCCCCCGTAGCACGGCTGTGAGTCACCCGCCCTGCTTGCTATCCCCCGTTAGGACCCCTCTGCTCAGCTCTGGAGAGGATCCCCTGGAGCTGGGCAGACGAGTCCCTCCCCGTGTGCCTCCCATCCGTTTTGAAATTAGAGAAGAGGAGGAGGGGCAGGACTGCCTCCACACACTGGACCTGTCGGGGGCGTGGGCTTCGGAAGATCCGAACATTCCTTTACAGCCCCAGATGCCCGTCACTGCCTTCGGTTAAGAAAGACACAGCCTAGGCTCTGCCTCCATCAGCCAACCTCGCACCCGGCTGCAGGGGCAGCTGTCCCCTCCTCATCAAGAGGCCAACCCCAGGCAAAAGGGTCCTACCACAGCCTGGGGGGCAGAGGGGGGGTGGCGAATTGTGCTTGGAACATGGCGGTGGGGGCCAAGCAGGACCAAAGTGGATGGAGCTAGGCACCCGGCAGGCACCCTGTAAACGGCTGACTGTGTGTTTCTCTGCTTCGACTGTCTCCAGTGCCCTGAGCTCAGCCGTCCGCATCACCCAAGAGGCAGCCAGTTTTGTCTTTGCACGGCCCCCAAGACAGGGGTGACACGGAAATTAGCACCGCAACAAGCCTGGTTATTTACCGTGGACCTGTTAGATCTATGGAAGAGACAGATGGCGGGGAAGAGAACAGGGTTTTCTCAATCCCAGCCCCTTTAGGTGTTGGGTGACAAACGCTAAGAAGTCCACAAGAACTCGAAATTCAGTAGAATAAGAGGACTAGCCCAGAAGCATGTGGGCTCGAGGAGAAAGCAGAAAAAGGAGGGTCTGCAGGAATGTCACAGAAGTTTGGAGGCTAGGGATTTCCTTAAGATGTGTCCTTCGCAGTGGGGGATGTCTTCACCAGAAGATGCTAGAAATCCTGTTAAGTTGAGGAGGTTCTAGAGCAAAAGAGGCCTTGTGCTATGTCCAGGACGTAGGTGAGAGCCTGGAACCCTTGGGAGCAGTAAGACAGCAAAGGTGGCGGTAGTAATGGGACTGTAGACGGGAACCCTGAGACGAGCTCTCCGGGGACTACAAGACCCCGGGACACTGTGCACATGTTGGGAAGGGCAGGCAGAGCAGGGCAGGCTGGGGGGTGGGACAAGAAGAATGTTCTAGAGGCCGTGGCAGGGCCAGGAGGCTGACAGCCCAGTCTGGGGAGGGAAGGGCCAACAGAACCCAGTGAAAACAGAGTTGCCCGGGAGGAGAAGCACCCCCCATCAGCCTTGAGAGCAGGCAAGAAGAGTTACAGGCAGCATCCTGAACCACCAGGGTTTCATGGCCAGAAAAAGCTGAGTTTTGAACCTCAAGTGACTAAAGTGCCTTGAATAAGGAACCCTCGGTTTTCCACTATCAAGGGACAGAAGAGCCTTCAGACTCTCTCCTCATCCCCAGCGTGCCTGGGTGGTCGCCTGTGGACATCTGGAAGGCCTAGCCAAACTCTTGCTGCCCACAGCTGACCTCCAAAAAAACCTGTCCCTTCTCTCCAGAGAAAACGAGGTCGCTCGGGTGGGGAGGGCAGTTTCTCACATCGTAACCCCCAGGGGTGGGGACCCCAGGTTCACTGAGGTCAGGAGAGCTGGGCTCTGGGGTCTCAGAGCTCAGAGACCATGTGACGTGGCCCTTCCACTCACAGAGAGAGAAATGGATGTTGGCGGGGGCGCGGCCCTCGGCCACAAAACCCCATGGAGAGCTCTTCTCCAACTGTTGTTTCAGGTGACAGTACCCCATTTCCAGAAGGTAGCAACTGGGGCTCCAGCTCCAGATACAGCCACAGCCCGACCCCATCCTACAAGTGCCCAGGGTCCCCTGTGCCTGTGTGCACCCTTCCCTCTGGCGACGGCACGAGCCATCCGTGGTGAGGCAGTGGATAGGGCACCTGGCCACCAGCTTCTCTGGCTATAAAAGGGGAAGTGCCCTGCACTCTGGCGGCCATCCCCACAGGGCCCATATTCGGCCCCTTCACCTCAGAGGCCACTGAGGAAAGGACCAGCCCCGCCCCCACCCCCGTGCGAGCCCCTCCTGTACTCACCTTTCTCCTTCAAGAACCCCCAGCCGGCCACCCAGCAGACCTGGGGAATTCTAGGTGGGCCCGCCCTAAACTGGGGCAGGCAGCCCGTTCCGATGAACTGCCCGCAGGGGACCGGCGGGGTGATCTTCATGAGGGCGATGTCGTTGTGCTCCAAACTGGGGACGTATTTCTCATGAATGACGATTTTCTCAACGTATCTCTCCTGCTGAGGCGGCTTCGCCGGCTTGTCGTTCCCGTACACAATTTCGCTCGCTCCAAAGATCAGCCTCCAGTCATACACCTTCCTGTGGGCACAGAGGCAGGCCTGGTCACCTCCGAAAGGACGGGCTCGACGGAAACCTCCTGTGGCCATGACCCTCAGAGCCCTCCCTCAGCAAGGGTCTGGGCCCACCCACACATTGTCCGCTTGCCCCAAGGCCCAGGGCCCCAGGACAAAGTGTGCAGAGGGCCCTGGGGAAGGTCCCTTCCTGAAGACCTCCCTCCGGGCACTCCCACACCTACTTTTTGGAGACAAAGCAGTGGGCGGCGGTAAGCAGCCAGTGGGAGTTCAGCAAGGTGCCTCCGCACGCGTGGTACCTCCGGTGGTTGTGGGACGTGAAGACCTGCAGGCTGACCATCCAGGGCCAGGCCCCGATGGTCGTCTCCTGCCCTCCGACGACACGGCCATTCCCCTGTGAGCTCTGCCTGAAGCGCAACCCACAGGGGCCACTGAGGAGAGACCGGGAGCACAGTTCAAACCAGGGAGGGGCGCAGCCCGTTCTCACACCTGCGCAACGTGGGGGGGGGGGGGGGCTGGGCCAAGTGGGGCAGCCCGGAGAGGGGAGGGCAGGAGGGGCTGCTGAGGGGACACGCTGGGGGCAGCCAGGCTGGCTGGAAGCTGCAGGCTCCAGGAAATGGCTCTGAGGAGTGTGATTTCTGGGGTCTCGTGGGTGGAGCCCCAAGGCGAGGCAAGAGGGGCCAGAGGAAGCAGAACCGAGGACAGGGCCCGAGAAGCACCGGAGATCCCCAGGCAGGGCGGAGGCCAGATGGGGAGGCGAGAGGTAATGGCTTGGGGCCTTTAGGGCCAGTTGTGGGTGGGAGACTCCGGGAAGGGCCGCAGGCGCCCTGGGGCCTCAGGGTGGGGCCGGAGGGTGGCGGGAGGAGGCCGGCCCTGGGGGCGACCAGCAGGGGTCCGGGGATGGGAGTCCTGGGAGCCAGGGGGCGGCCACAATAGTTCAGAGGGTACCTCAGGGGCTGTCAGATTCTAAGGGGGAGGGGGCCCTAGAAGACGCCACGACAGTACCCTGGGGTCTTTGGGGTCAGCCACAGGTGGGGGCACCGCAGTATCTGTGGGAAGAAAGGGGCTTCTAAAAATTAGGACTTGATGGTCTGAGGCAGTGAGGTCAGGGTAAGGACAGGGCCCCCCCGTCTGCGCTGTGAGAGGCAGAGGAGCCCAGGGTCAGCCCTGGGGCCTCCGGGCGGAAGCAGCTGGGAGCAGGGATGGTCTGAGTTGGGGATGTGGGTCACACCTGTGAGACCCAGGGCACCACCCAGGCCCAAGCTTGGCCTCCTCCCCAGCCCTGGACAGAGGGAGTCCAGGTGGGGCCTGCTCTTCAGAAGACACTGTCTCCGCCCCCCGAGGGGTCGCTGGCACTTACTCACACGTGGCGTTCTCTTTGGCAACCGCGGACACTGCCAAGAGCAGCAGAGCGGCAGTTGGCAGCATCCTAACCACGCTCCTGCCCTAGCCTGGCCCGGAAGCCTAGTGACCTCACAGAGCTCTGAGACCTGCGGGCCAATCAGCCGGGCTGCTCCCCTCCCCCCAGGAGTCAGGACGGGCAGGAGCCCTTGAGCTTAACTGGTCCAGGCTGAAACAAGATCCCAGCTTTCCGGAAAGACCCCTTCCCACCCCGAGGGGCATGGGGCTCCTTCCAGCCCCACCCTCTGTCCTAAGGCCAAGACCGTCGTCACTCCTAGTCACCCTTCGAAGGTCCCCGAGGATCTGAGGTTCCAATTTCGTGCAAGGTCTGCCCCGCTTGGGCAAGCTGTGACCACAGTTCCTGTTCCAGATCGTGGGCTGGGGGGCGGCTCTGTTCCCCTGTGTCGAGATGGCAGAGCCTGTCAGGGGTCACGGGTGTCAGGCTCACCAGATTAATCGATCCTTCACACTGCGTGGGGCAGGTTGTCTTTCCCCACGTTCCAAGTACGTGGTATCAGCACAATTTTCCAGGAGCCACTTTGAATTTCTCTCATTCAGGACTACAAAGCTCACCCTTCTCTTCACGGCCGAGTGTCGCAGGATCTGGTGTTTCCTGCCTGAGTGTCTCCAAGTCTCCTCTCCGGGACCTCCATGCAGCACGCTGCGTCCCTACACTTCAGGGTCAGGAATTCTCATCCTCGTCACATGAGTACCCTGAGGTTTCACTTCCTCTGATCCTCAGAGGCAGCATCTCCCCCACGGAGGAAGACAAACGCTCGCCTCACACACCGCAGCTCACGAGGATCCCCCCTCCTTCAGGAAGTCACGCTCTGCACCGGCCTCAAGGGCGGCGTCCCCTCCCCCACCCGAGTGTAGGTTCTCCACTAGACCATCTGAGCAGTGAAAGGTGGTCCCTCGCCTACCTGCGTGTCAGAACACCTCGCAGCTTCTTCCTGAGTGTTCAGAGTTTTCCAGTTGTCAGATGCCTTCATTCCTCTGCCACCTTCTCGCACCGAATGTCATACCGCCTCATCTCCCATAGCATTCAGGAGGTCACGTCCTCCTCAACTGAACATTCATGGGGTCTTGTGTGTCTTTACCTGGGCACCAGGAACTACCACCTCCTTTTCCTGAATCTGAGGGTGTCTCTTTTCTCCCATCTCAAGGCCAAAGGCCTCATCTCTACCACCTCAGTGTCACTCTGTGGCCTCTTCTCTACCAGAGAACGCGGAGATTGTCTATCCCCTACCTGAAGGCCAGGAGCTGCATCTCTCCTGTGGGAGGGCACTGAGGCTTCCTCAGCCACACTGACGTGCCAGGAATTCTCATGCCCCCACCTGGCTGCTGGAAGTCGTCTGCCCCTTACGTGAGTATAGTCTCCCTCCCTGCCTAAGAGTCATGAGCTTTTAGCTTCTCTACCTGAACATCACAAGGTCTCCTTTACTCGGGAAATGTCTGACAATCTCATCCCAGCTCCCTGATTGTCTGAAGGTTTCTATCTCCTTCCTGGGGATCTTGAGGTCTTATCTCCCTACTTGAGGATCGCGAAATCTTCCCTCTCCCATCTGAGTGTAAGGAGGTCTCCGTGCCCTCCCTGAGTGTTCCTGCTTTGTCTCCTCCCCCTGAGCGTCGGGAGATGCTCTCACCTCTTCTGCTAGATCTGGAGTTTCCATCTCTGGTCTCTTAGGGACAAGGTGTCTTCTCTTCCCACCCTGCAGGCCAGGTGTTTGCAGTTCTTCAACTCCATTGTCAGGCCTTTTATTTCCTCTCCATGACACTCCATGAGTGTCCCCATGTCTCCTCTAGGCCAGAAGATCTTGCCTCGCCTGTTATGGGGTGCCGGGTGCCGGGTGCCGACAGTGCTGATTCCACTCAGTCCATGTTTGCTCAGTGACCTCTCTCTCGGGGCTGTGTGTTCCAGGCCCTGTGGAGACTGACATAATCCTTAGAAATGCCTGCAGAGGCCAGGATGAGGGGAGGCTTGTTTGGGCCTTCCAGGAATCTCTCAGAGATGGCCTCGTCTTTCCCGCTGAGGCTGGGTGGCGGCACGAGATCTAATTACAGTAGCTGTCAGTTAGGGGCATGCATGTCCTCTGGGCTGCAAGTGAGCCCTTGGCTCTCACTGCAGTGTCCTTCTACGAGTCCTGTTGCTCTGTGAAATCTGTGGGCTAAGGTCTGGAGAGTAACCCTGCGGCCGCTGCAGACCTTCCTCCATCGGGACACCTGCCAGGGAGTCACCTGAACAAAATTGTTCCGACAGCGTGGAGTGGCCTGCTGGGACTTCCAGTCTCCAAGGGCCTTCTCTGTTTGGGGAACCCCTTCCTGTCCCTCCTCCGCCTTCTAACACGGGGCCAGGACATCTTCTCTTTGTTTGGTAGGGAGAGGCAAGGCCGGGGGGGTTATGAGTTTTGGTATTCCTGCCAAGCAGCAAGCTGGGTTTCACCTACATGGACGTAACTGGGCCTCAGTTAGGGTTAGGGTTAGGGTTCCCTCTGCCTCTGCTGTTCCCCCTGCTTGTGTTTGCTTTCTCTCTCTCTCTCTCTCTCAAATAAACAAAATCGTCAAAAAAATTTTAAAAAGAAAGAAAATATTTTAAGCTTCAAGATGAAAATAGCACCTAGTTTTTCAAAACACTTTGGGTCACGCGATGACGCAGTGGAAGACCCAATGCCTGGCTTCTAAAAGGCAAGTACTGTCTGACCCCACAGAGTAACACTCACTTCTGGTTCTAGAAAGGGCTGCTGGTCACAGTACCTGTCCCTGTGGCCACAGGATAGGCACACGGTCCCCCAGGTCTAATTTTGTCCTTAACCCTAATGGAAGAAGCAAATGTCTCCAGTATGCGTGTTCCAACGCCCGAGCGAGAAAGGCAGGAGATTGCCAGACAAGTAAGACTGTAGGGACAGAGGGTACGGTCCCCGGGGCTACTAGGGGCTTGACTCAGGCCCAGGCAAAGCTCCCATCACAGGGAGCAGGATGAGGGGTTCCCCACCCCACGCCCCTCCCCCCACCTCCCTCCCTGCCCTCTGCCATTCCCACCCCATATGCCCTCCGGCTTACCCCAGCCTACTTCCTGCTCTTCACTTCCAAACCCTACCCCCGCCCGCCGGACTAGTCCAACTCCCACCGCATCTTTCCTCACACTAATCCCTCACCCTCTCCAGAGAGGTCCTCTGCAGAGCAGACACCATGTCCAGCCAGCCAGCCCAAGTTGTCCACAGGACCTCGGACAGGGGTGGCTGGGGTGAGGGAGGGTTAGGGCTACAGCCTCTGCTCCAGGCCTGAGGAAGAGCATTGGTGAGTTTCTTGGGGGCCCCAAAAGGACATCCGGAGGCCAAGAGGAGACCTTTGCCCTGAGTGAGAATGTCTTTGCCCCAAAGTGTTTGGGGCTGCAACTCCCCCAGCCCTGAACCTACACTTTCCTCTGCCACATCTTCTCTCAAGGGGTGTGTGCATGTGTGCGCACGCGCGAGGGGTCTGACTCCCCTTCTGAGGGGAGGGGCATATTCTTCTTCTCCCCCAAATCTCTTGGGAGTCAGAGTGGGTGTTGCCGTGTCCATGGAAGGCTGCCTCTGCCCTTGCTCTTACTTTCTTCTGTCGGAAGCTGTGCTTACCCCAAGCAAGGACCCAGCCCCAGAGCGACTTAGGGCTCCTCGTGCAGCTCGGAGGATAACAGCCCCCACCCCCAGCAGAGGCTTAGGTCCAGAGCAAGTCGGGGTCCTGCCTCCACCCCTACACTGAGAGCCCCTTGCCCAGATCCCAGATTCCTGACTTCCTTCATGGCCTCTTGTTTGATGACCACAGTTTCTAACTTGAAAGTGAAACTTAAAAATTTGAAAAAATTGGAAATTTGAAGTTGTGGGGCTTTCTAGACAAATGGCAAACCTCTCGGGGTCCAAGCCTCACAGGGCCTTCCCCACTCCCTCCCAGGCCGTCCGGACCTGGCTCACACCCTCAAAGCCCCTCTGCTGCCCCCACGTCTTCACGCCTCTTCTACCCTCTTTGCTCCCTCTGGGATCTTCACACTTTCCCGTGGTGTCTCCCACTGGCCCCACGCCTGACCCAGCAATAGCCCCAGTCAAGGTCCACATTTATCACCGTGTCCTATCCGCACCCCCCTCGCCTTCTGACCGGTGCCTGATGTGTCTTCTGCGGGGGTGGGGGTGGGGTGGCCAGCCGCGCCCGCCCTCCCTCAGCTCCCATGGGGCCTCCTGCGCCCACTCTGCAGGAGAACACCCACCCACTGGCCACACTGTGACTCCTCCTCCCACCCGCTGAGATGCCTCTGCCCTTCCTGTGGGCGGAGCACCCCCCACCAGGTGCCACAGCAGACTTGCCACAGGGCTGCGGGGGGGGGGGGGGGCGGGGGGGGTGGCAGGTGGAGGCTCCTGAGACGGTCAGCTTGGAGGGGAAAAGGAAAGCCTGAACAACAGCAGGAGCCATGGGGGCAGGACAGCTGGGACAGACAAGAGAGGGTTCAAAGACAGGAGCCACAGGATTCAGAAACAAAGGGACATGGCGGGGGAGGGGTTGCAGCAGGGGTCACAGAGGACAGACAACCGGACTTCTAGCCCAGGCCAGCTCCTCGGTCAGCTGGTAAACAGACGGAGAAACCTCCCAGGACCAAGCCCAGGCTGGGGTCCTGCAACAGTGCCAGACGAGACGAGAAGCGGGGCGTGTGGCCATGGAGGCCGGCAAGGACACCGGGTCGGAGGTCTGAGAGTTACCAGCGCCCAGGCGTGGATACTTGTGACAAGATTTGTCCAAGGGACAGCAGTTTGTGCTCCTCAGAATTCCTCAAACAGGCAACTGAAAAAGTTTCATTTCTTATAAATTTATTACATAATAATATTATAATAATTATTAATAATAATAATATAAGAAACATAGATCTCTGTGGGGTGTATCACAACATCAGGGTCAGGAGGCCTCAGGACTGGAGTAGGGGTGAAATCCCCTGGATGGAACTCCATACAAAAGGAGGGGTGAAGCGGAACTGACCCTGTAAAGTTAAAAACCCAAATTGAACGGAACCAAAAACCCACAGGTGAGTGTGAGACCGAGTGTGTATGTGGCAGTCTGTTACAGTGACTGCTGCCGTGTGTGTGACCTGGTCTGTTGGTGAAGGGGTTACTGGGTGTGACTCTGCCCAGGGAATGGGGCCGGTGGGCCAGGGCGGGGCGGGCGGGCACAGACCGGCGTGCCAGGCCCCTGGGCTGTGAAAACTTCAGTTTTCTGTGTTTTTTTTTTTTTATTAAAAAAAGCTAGAAATATAAACAGAAACTTGTGAGTGACGTGGATGGAGCTTAGTCCAGACTCCAAACCCTAGGTTTAAAAACGTCCCAGGGCCCCCCCACCCCACAGATCATTGCTGAGTGTGAGGAGTCACAGTAAGGGGGGCTGGGGTGTCCTCTGGGGTCTTTGCCTCTCCCCAGGGCCTGCAGTGGCCTGACTCTAGGGGTCCTCTATGATCCCCCCAGAAGCCCAAGGTTGGGGGGGGCATTGCCTCCAAGGGCCCCTGGGAGCCTGTCACAGCAGCAGAGCTTCACCAGGGAGGCGGCTCTGGAAGGACAGGCTGGGCAAACAGCAGGTCCTAGGGTGCCTCTGACTTTCTTTGGAAGTGGGGATGTGCTTCCATGGCGCACACCCATACGCGCACCCCGTCCACACTGCTGGAGACCCCCCCCCCCAGGTCCGGAGTGGCCCCGGGACCGCGCTCCAATCAGGCACACACAGGGCTCCCATGCACTCAGCCGCACCCAGAGCTTCACACGCTCGCTCATGTGCGCACACACACAGGGCAGGAACAGGAGACTTTGGGGTCTGAGGCAGGGAGGCTTCTCTGCTGTGGTTGCCCAACAGTGTGGGGAGGAGGCTAGACCCCTCCTGGGAAGGGGCCACGTGAGGGACTTGGCTGGGGGGGCGGATGCCAGGGCTCTGCCCCTCCCCAGGGCAATGGTCACCCAGGTCACCTGACCTTGCTAGTGCCCAGCAGGACTCTGCTGCCTGCCGCCCCTCCTCGCAGCACCTGAAGGGTCGGTGGGGCACACTATAGCTCAGCGATGGGAGAGGGCCGAGCCATGGGCCCCAGGGCGGGCTACTAGGACCCTGGCCAACCCCAGACCAGCTGGAGCGTCCCCCGCCCCACGTGGGGTGGCAGTGGCAGTGAGGGGCCAGAGATGGAAGACTGGGCAGCAGCAGCGGAACCAGTGGGGGACTGTAGGGGAGGGGAAGGGAAGCTATTAAGGACAGAGATATTTGTTCCTTTTCTCGTTCCAAATATAGGGTGGATTAAAATATGCAAAACAGGGGGGCTCCTAGGCCCCCAACCGAGAACCCCAAGTCTCCCCCCTCCCCCCGAGTCACCAAGGTGTGTCCTGACCTCGCATGCTGGACTAGGTCCCCCCCTCTGGGAAAGTAGCCACCAGAAGCTGTGCGGGAGATGGTCAGGCCGGAGCACCCCACCCCCAACCCTCTCCCGCTCCAGCCCCCCTGGCCCTCGCCCTTCCTGACCGTGTGCTGGGTGGGACTCGCCGGCCGGGGAGGGCACTAAGCAATGTACAGGGCAAGTCTCCGAGCAACAGCAAACAGGACGATTCATGCAACATTCCTGGCCCGGGCGCCGTTGTGGGGGGCGGGCCGAGCCCGCGGCCCGGGGGTCGGGGTGGGGGGCCCTGCCGGCAGGGCGCGGCTGGGGCGTGGGGAGGGGGCGTCAGCTGCCGTCCAGCTGCCTGAGCGCGCGCTCGATGTTCATGCGGTGGCCCACGCGCGTGACGCCCAGCTCCACGAAGTCGTCCTTGGTGAGCGCCGGCAGGTGCGCGCCCTCGATTTCGTGGTCCTCGAAGCGGTCGCGGTGCTCGCCCAGGTGGATGCTCTCCAGCCAGTCGCCCACGTCGAACTTGCTCCAGAGCTGCAGCGGCTTTTGTTGGAAGGGCCGGCGCGGGCCGGGGGCCCCGGGGCCGGGGCCGGGGCCGGGCGCTGGCGAGGGCAGCGGCGACGGCGAGGGCGAGCGGCTGCGTGCGCTCACGCTGCGCACCACAAAACGCACCTCCTTCGGCTCGTGCGGGATGGAGAGGCTGGACGACTTGAGGATGGTGGGAGGTGTGAGGCCGAAGGGCCGCCCCGCGCCCCCCGCGCCCGCCCCCAGCCCCTCCACCCGCTCCAGCGACGCGGGCTTCACTGGGCTCGGGGCGCGGCGCGCCACGGGGTAGCGGCCGCCGGGCCGCACCGGGTAGGAGGCCCCGCCGCCCGGGCCCCCGGGGCTGCGCTGCGCTGAGATGGTGCTCAGCTCACCGAGGCTGCTGAAGAGCCTGCGGAGGGAGAGGGGGTCAAGGCCAGGTGAAGGGCGCCAGGAGACGCGGGGGCAGGCCGAGGGGGCGCGGCTCGCGGCCCGGAGGACGCTGGGGGCGGAGCTTGGGGCTGGGGGCTGGGTGGGCACCAGGAGACGCGAGGGCAGGCGGAGGGGAGCGCGGGAGGCGGCTCGGGTGGGGGTAGGGGGGGCCTAGGGGCGGGGCCTGGGGCGGGGCTCGGGGTGGGCGCCAGGAGACGCCGGGGCAGACGGAGCCGGGCGCGGCCCGCGGCCGGGAGGACGCTAGGGGCGGAGCTTGGGGCTCGGTAGCCTTAGGGCCACCGGAAAAGAGGTGGGATCCGAGGATTACGACGGCCATTCTGTCTGGCCCCCAGGGTCAGAGCCAGGGCCCTGCTGGGGGAGAAGGGGACTAGATTGAATGGGATATAGAGTGAAACCAATCCCCCTTCGCAGCCCAGCGGAAGAAAGGCAGCCTTTCGCGGCAAAGGGAAGACCGCCCCAACCCTGACAGCCTCCCACACTGGCCCTGGGCACTGCCCCATCCACCCGTGCCCTGGAGGGGACGACTGTGGCACTACCCCTCACCACTCCCACACACAGCTCTGTGCCCCTGAGGAAACCCAGAGGAACCTGGGCGGGCTTCAGGGATGGCTGAGTCGTGATGACGACTGCTGGTGGCACAGACTGACCGAGCCCATGAGTCAGAGACAGACACCAGGCAGCGTTCGTGCCCACGCAGAGCAGCCGCGTGTGCAGGACAGGTGTGAGGCAGCGACACACCCATGACACGCGGCCTCCCTGCACAGGACAGCACACTGCAGCCGCAGGAACACCCACACGTGTCACAGACATGCAGCAGTGTGGCAGGAATGGCAGTGGACTGCTTGTGAGAGACGCACGTATGTGTGCACACACACACACACACACACACACAGCGCTTCCCTACCCAACATCAGCTGACGGGACCCCAGACCTGCAGCCCCTCCCCAGCATGGCCGCTCCCCAGTGGGAGGCCGACCTGGGAGGACCTCCGGAGAGTCCCGCTCCCTCGTCCCTCCCCCTTCCTTTCCGTTCTCCGCCCCAGTTGCGCCCGGGGAAGCCCGGGGAGGGGGCTGTCCGTGGGACAGAAGCCCCACGAAGCGGAGCAGAGCGGAGAGCAGGGCGCCCGGGACAGCGCGCGGACAGCGGAGAGCAGGGCGCCCGGGACAGCGCGCGGACAGCGGAGAGCAGGGCGCCCGGGACAGCGGCCGCACAGCGGAGAGCAGGGCGCCCGGGACAGCGCACGGACAGTGAGAGGCATGGGATGGGCATGCTCACTTACACAGCCGGCGCTCGGGACCACCGCGCAGCTAGACAGAGCAGCCACATGCAGATGGGCAGGAGAGAGCAATGAGAGAGAGTGTTAGCAGCCAGGGCCGCAAGGCAGGCACATGGCCCCCAGTCACAGCTACAGTGTGCCAGCCAGGTGCAGGGCTCCCTGGCCAGACACCCACGGGAGGAGGGACTCCGGTCTGGTGGGAGGAAGGCACCCTGGAGCCACTCGGGAAAGGGAACTGCAGGCCAGACCTGGGCGGATCTGGGTGGGTCCCTGGTCTACCTGTGGGACCTATTTTGGAGTTTATGACGGGCAGATCAGAGCGGTGCCCATCCACTGGCTTTACTTGGACCACTGTGAGGCGATGCTTCCTGTTCCCGTCCACTCTCTGCGGTCTGACCGGCCTCTCTCCAGCTGCCATCCCACCTCCCTCTCCCTGCCCCTGCCTAAGCCAGGCGAAGGACCCTCCTCTGGGTTCTCCCACCTTTGTGCAATCCCGACTGGTGCCAGTCCCACAGGGCTCAGGGCACCCTCAGCACCCTTCCTCCCCTTCATGTGGGCTTTGTCTTTTCCTCTCGCACCTGCGCAAGGTCAGCCTCTCCCTGGAGATCCAGCTCCGTCTCCCACTCATCCTCGATTCCAATTTCCAACTCCCTCACCTTCCACTGGCTTCTCTCCTCAGCCTCCGTCCCCACTGCCTCCTCCCATCACTCAGACCCACAGCAGAGCCTCTAGACCAGGCCTCCCACACACACGACCCCCAATGGAGAGGGGCTCCTAAGGACACCTGGGGTGCTCTCAGGGGACAGGCACCAACCAGAGAAACCCTCCCTACTCCCACCACACCTGTCCTCCCTGGTACCACCTAGGCTTTGGGGCAAAGTAGGGGAAGGGGGAGGATTGCCAGGGAGATGTTGCAGCAGGTGGTGGGTGCCCAGGTGGTGGTGATTGCTGGAGGTGGGGGTGGGGGGCAGTGCTGGGTAAGATGCTGAGGGAACGGTGCCCAGGATAGCCCCACTAGAGCCCTCACAGTGACCCCAGCCCAAAGCCCTGCATCTCAGGAGGGAACCCTGCCTAGCCCTGTCCCAAGGGCTGGGTTTCAGTGGAACCATGTGGGTGTGCCTGGAGCCAAGGGTCGACAGAATCATACTGACAAGTTGGCAGGACCACAGCCTAGCTGGGAAGGCAGAGAACAGGGAGGGTGCTGGGTAGTGCAACGGAGAGACTTGGCCTGAGCCCAGAGCAGAGTCTGGGTTCCAGGAGGCCTTTCTGGCCAGTGCTGGAGCCTTCCTGCCTGGCGGAGGGGGCAGCTGGCTCTAGTAGCACCCACGAAGACCTCCTGAGGAGAGGTGCTGGAGGCAAGAAGATGAGCCCTTGCCAGAGAAGACGGCTGATGCCAGGAGGTGCCCTGGTCCACCAGGCTGGGAGTGGGGAGAGACGGCCAGTCCCAAAGGTGCCCCAGCACGCTGGACGTGGGAAGACACCTAGAAGAAGAGCCTAAGGAAGTCTGGGCGCTCCCAAGGCCCCCAGACACAGCAGGGCGTGGCCGAGGGGTCCCCATGGCCCCAGTGCCTGCTCCTCCTCCCCTTCCTTTTGGGGAACAGGGAACAGCCCGCATCGTCCCCTGGACAGGAATTCCAGCAGTGTCCATAGCCAAGTTTCCATGCCCTTCTGCACACCCATCACTGTCCATCACTGCTCTCAGCTGTCTGATCACACCACACCCCCCCCCCCAGCCAGGCCCAACCATGGCATGGTCACATCACAGCACCCACCAGCGTCCCAGAGGGCTTCTGGGCTGCCCACCCTCTAACAACCGGTACCTCACCAGGCACCCCTGAATGCTGCCAGCAGCCTCCTCCAGACGGCTCAGCAAGGCTCCATGCCCCGGGCACCTCTTCCACCAACTTCTGAATGTGGTACTGTCTCACTGCCTCATGACTCTTCAGCCACTGAGGTCTGGCCTTGCCCCCCCACACACACACACCCCTGTAGTTACCAAAGGAGTACCAGGACCCCTTGCTGACCTTTCTTCCACCCCTTCCTTCCTAGATGGGTTTTGCGGGTTCTCCTTTTGTTTCCCACTTTCCTCTGGGTGGTGTGGTGCATTCCCCTGTTAGCTGTGGCTCCATGAGAGGCCCAGCTAACCTCTGAGCGCCAGGTCTCCACGGGGACCAAACACGCTCTCCCTTCACCCAGTCCTCCCCCCATCAGGGACCCGGGAGCCACCATCAGCTCCTCCTTCTTTTCACCTGGAGGGCTCCTAGCTTTGCCCCAGGTCCTCATCCCCACTCCCACCCCTCAGCCACCGAAGGGTCCACTCATCTGACGGTCTCGCTCAGGACCGCTCAGCTCATTTCCTAACTGTTCTCCTTGACGCCTAGTCCTTAGCACAAAACCAGGAACACAACTTATACTGAAAAAAACACCATCAAACAAAAATCATTGGACATATCTCTCCCAGGCTTGACTACCTGTTGGCCCACGGGTACCAACAGACGAGAAAAAGCCAAGCTCTGGTCCTGGCATCTGGCTCCAGCCTTCTGCTGCTGCACTCAACGCAGGGCAGGTCTGGGTCTGGGGACTTCTGCGGTCTGGGAGCCCTGCCCGGGGAGAGGGTGCTCAACAGCAGCACAACTAGACACAGACTTGCAGGCTCCGAGGCGCCCCCTCTCCAGCCTGGCGCCTTCTCACCGCCCACATCCACTCACAGCTGCGACCTCAGCACACTCCCAGTGTCTCTGCGTCCCCTCATCCGAGAGCCCTTCCTGCCCTCCCAGCAGGGTTCAGGGCTCTTGAAGCAAGGGACCCGCGTGCGTGGGAGCCGTGAGGACAAAGCCGATCCTGGCCCCAGTGCCCTGGCCGTCGTGCAACGGTGTCCACCAGGTCCCGGGAGAAGCCCAGCAGGCCTTTACCACCGGCCGTCACACCGGGTTGGATCCAGATCCCTGCCAATTGTGGCAGAAAAACGGGGCCCACAGAAGGTCACCAGAGCGAGGTTCCTACCCCATGATGGGAGAGTGTGACCCTTATTAGTGACTGTCTGAGACCTGACAGCTGAGAGGCCACAGCACAGAGCACATCAGAGGGCAAAGATGTGTGCAGGACATACACCCTTTGACTTCATATTTGCATAGCTATGTCTCCAGGAACGTCTTCCAGTAAAACTCGACGTGGGGGCAGACGGATGTAAAACTGAGACCGCAGCAGAACTCGGTGTCCCTGTGGAGCTCAGAGCCACCAGGGACTTCAGACCACATGCGGGATTCCAATCGACCCGTGCAGTGTGGAAGACAAATGCAGTTGGGTGCACGTGTGGGCCTCAAAGACCATGGTGGGGCTCTGAGAAGATAGAGGTTCTGTTTATAACCAGAGCTAGACGTGAAGCTGGAAGCATCAAGCCGGTGGATAGTCTGGGATTGATGTTCCAGAAAGCCAGAGGTCCTGGACCTTCTACCTGGAAAGATGGCCCCAGTACAGAAGAGCCAATCGTTTCAAGTTCCTAAGCTTCCAGTCTGTGGCACACAGGGCAGCTTGAGCTGCCAAGAAGATCCAGGGCTGCAGAATGTCTTGGGACGAAACTGCATCGGGGCTGTCAGTGGGGAAGTGAGCGGAAGGGGTGTTTACTGTCCTGGGATGCCCACTGCGTGAAGAGAGGGACAGGCCTGGAGCTGAAATCAGGGAAACCCGGGGACCAAGGCTCAGAGGTGTGACCCCCCAGGGGGTCAAGGGTATTACTCTGGGGCCTCTGCCAGGAATGGTCCTGGGAAGAAGGATGTCAGGACCAGATGTCAGGACTTCCACACTTTGAACACCCCTCTAAGAGACAGTGTCACTAGCAGTTCAGCATGAAACGAGAGGTGAGTGCTAGATTCTGGCCATAGCCGACCGCAGAGCAAGAGCAGCGAGAGAAAGACGCCAGGGCCCCCGCCAGCCACACAGACTCCACGTGGCCACAGCATCCCCTGCTCGACCCCCAGCCGGGAGCCAGAAGCCAAGGGTGGGCAGTGGGGCCCGCTCCCCAGGGCTGTGGTTTCACCCAGGTCTGAGGGCAGGAGGGGGGCACCGAGGGAGAAAAGAAGTGTGAGCGGGAGCAGAAAGGAGTGCAGGGGGGCGTGGAAACGGGAAGGCAGGGCAGAGGGATGGCCCAGGAGGCGGGACTGATCCGGTGGCACTGTGGGGACTCGGGCATCAGCGATTTCAGAGAACGCATGCTGTCCGGGATACACGTGACCCGTTAAGGTGTCAGTCTAACAAATGAACACGTGTGCAAAGGGACTACCGCTGTCACCAGAAGGGCTTTCACAACAGAGGCTCCAGACTACGGTGAACAGAGACTCAGGCTTAGGGCCAGACACACACCAGCACCTCCTGGCTGCAGCGGACCTGCTCCCGCGCTTCGTTCTCACGCCGGGAAGATGGAGAGCTTACTGCTGTCTCTCCAGCAGAGCTGCTGCGGAGCTGAGACATGGGCCCTGTCGTCTTCTAGGGCAGCAGCTGGCACTCTTTTCTTGAAGTTTATTTATTGAGAGAGAGAGAGAGGGCAGGGAAAGGGGCCCCGGGAGAACCTCCGGCAGACCCCCCACAGAATGCGGCGTCTGACATGGGGCACGATCCCACAGCCCTGAGATCATGCCCTGAGCTGAAGTCAAGAGTCGGACGCCCAAACGACCACGCCCCTGGGGTGCCCCTAGCACCTGGCACTCTTATTTCCCACAAAGGGCCTGGCTGAGCACACACAGTGAGAGCCCGCCATGCTGCAGGCCTGAGCTCTGTGCTTCAAGGTGACGCCGTGTGTCACCCCCGTCATGTCACAGGAAAGGGCTGACGTTCACAGAAGGGAAGGGGCTGGTTGCAGACTACCAAGCTCAGACGCAGCCAGCTGAGAGGTGGGGTCCAGGGTCCTCTGGCCCCAAGCTGATGCCAGGGAATGAAGCCAGCTGCTGAAGTTGGGAAGGGCCCTGTCACAGGGACCTCTGTTGTTCTAGGTCATCTGGCATCTGGAACCCAAGAACCTCCCTCCCTCACTCTCAGCACCTGTCTGCTAGGGGAGGCAAGCCCAAGCCTCGGCATCCAGGACAGAGATGACTCGGGCCTGGCCAATGGCAGCCTCACTTCTCCCTGACCCCAGTGACTCATTCAGAGGAAAGCAGGGGACCCACGTGAAGCCAGTCAGAGGCTGGAGCTTTGTAAAAAGTACTGAGCAAAAGAGGCTTACTTTCCCGTGGGCCCGTGGAGCAGAAGAGATGTGAAGTCTGCAGCGGCGGGCCTTGCCCTTCCCCAGCCCGCGTCCAGCAGAGAAAACAAACCAGCTGGTTCGTTCCATTCCAGAGCCATGGAACAAGAGCTCCTTCCCCAGACGCCCACGGGAGCCGGCAGAGCAGATGACAAGACCCGGCCTCACCTGAGCCTGACCGTGGGGTTCAAGAACCAGTAACCCTGAACCGACCGTGCACCGTCCCTCAGTGGTCTTGGTCTTAAGCCGCCTCCCTAGATCTCACATCACAAAAGACAGTGCTTAATTCAGCTCAGTTCTTTCATCTGTTCAGCAAATGTTTATTGAGGGCCTGCATGGTACCAGGCACGGTGCTGCCCACTTTAAGTGGCTTTAATTTGCATTGGAGCCAAGGGACACAGAGGAATGGAGGGCCTGTCGAGGGAGGAGAAGCAGAGATGAAGACGGGCTGGTCGGGGTGGGGGTTGTCAGGGAACCACCGCCCTCATGGGCCAGGTCCTGCAGAGGCCCAGGACCTGGACTGTTCATCCCAAATGGACACCCCTGGCCATGCCTCCTCTCGGGGCATTTTCAACAGTGCCCTGCCGGAAAGAAGGCTTTCACATTCAGCTGGCAGCTGGAAGAGGCCGAGCGGGGCGAGAGCCCCCGAGCAAGCGCCCGCGATGACAGGGCTGAGGGACAACATTCCTGGACTACTCAGGAGAGGCGCCGCGAGCTCCCCAAGCCCCAGTTCATCTTTTGAAGAAGGTAAATCAGACAAGCCTCTGTGAGTAAGACCCAAACCCCTCACTGCTCTGGGAGGTCTGCCTTCCAAAGCCAACAGGAAAGGGCCTGCTAAGCTAGTCTTCAGGCAACGAGGAGGAGGAGCCAGGTGGTGGCACCCCACACGCTCCCCACAGAGCCAGAAGAGGGAGGTGGGCCTACGGGGCACAGAAGGCAAAGGCAGCTTGAAGAGGGCCGACCAAGGCCAGCCAGGGGATGACCAGCTCTGCCTCAGACCGGCACCAGGGGGCAGGAACCAGCTTTCCCACATAGTTATGGAGCCCACAGGCCCAAGAGGCCCTTTCAGGAGCAGAGCCCTGAGAATGGGGTCCTCAAGGAAATGTCCAAGGGATCAGCCCAGGGGCTTTGGCGGCTCTCTCTACCAGAGCAGCACCCCAGCCCCTTGCTCAGCCCCTCCCCTCTTGGGTCCCCACCCTGGCTGGGAGGTAGGAAGAGAGGACAGACAGACAGACAGACAGACAGTGGAAGTATGGAGAAAGCGAGAGGGCAGATGGAGGGTGCAGAGGCAGTGTGACTTCCACCAAAGAACGGCTTCTAAATGCATCTGAAAACCATGCACTGGGCTCTGTTTAAGGGACACGGAGGCAGAGCGAGAGACAGCAAACAGGAAGCTGGTGGTGTGTCCTAAAAGGAAAAGGAATCCGTGTTCCCTAAGCCTCCAAAGGAAGCAAGGCCAGAGGCAGCTCCAGGAGTGGTGGTAGCAGCCATGTGGCCATGGGGGGCGGGGGGCAACTCCAGAATGGACCAGAGAACAACCCTTGACAGCCGAGGCAGCTTTAGTCGGGAGCAAGAGAGTGACAGCCCACGGGAACCCGCGGCAGGGCGTCTTCAGAAGAGCTGTGGAGGTGTTCACGCCCCACTGGGGCCCCTCCTCGGCGGCCAGCTCCCACTCCCAGCACCACAGGGTTGGAGAGAACAGCAGCCCTGACACTTCAGACCCCCGAAAGAGACTTCTGTCTCAGACAGACGGCAAGGGCGAACGGAGGACAGAGTGGACAGGAAGGGATGCCACGGACAGGTAAGGGACAGGATGGACTGTGGAGGGGGAACAGAGGATACCGTGGACACATGAGAGGAAGACCACAGAGGGGCTGTGGACCCGGGAAAGGACCCTCCCCACACCGCCCTGCTCACCGAGCTGCCGCGATGGGCGACTTCTTGGCAGGGTCCAGCAGGCCGCCCAGGCCACCAGCCGGCTCTTCCCCCAGGGAGCGTGTGTCTTTGTTCAGCTGCTGCAGGCGGGAGCTGAGCTCACTGATCACAGCTGGTTTGTCATCTTCGGGCCCAGGGAGCCCCCGGCTCTCCACGGGGTCCCCCCACAGCTTGGACCTTCTCTGGAAGAGGTAGCGAGGGCGAGCAGGCCCGGCAGCGGAGGCCAGCCCAGCGGAGGCGGCATGGTGCTGCTGGGCCATGAGCTCGCTGTCCGAGGACTGCTTCAGCAGCGGGTCCCTGAAGGTCACCGGCCCCTTCCCCAGCGGGGACTTGAGCTTGGGCTTAGGAGGCACTGGTGGCTTCTCGAGTAGAAAAGTGTGTCCGTCGGCGAAGGAGGTGTGGGTGTCGGTGAGCTCCCCGCTCTCCGAGCTCAGAGTGGACATGCTGGACACCGTGGAGATAGTGCTCGTGGTCTCCAGGTGGGGGTCGCTGGAGCTGCGCGTGTCGGCCTCCTCCACCCCTGAGTCAGCCGCAGACTCGGGGGCGGGGGGTGGCTCGCTGCTCGGCTTCCCTGAGGCCGGGCCTGGCACCGTGGTGGGCGAGGGACCTGGGCCAGGAAGTGGGGTGGCCAGCAGGACCCCGTTGGCAAACTCTTCGGGAGGCGGCACCAGCCCAATGCGGGCCAGCTCCTCCCTGGTCTCCTCGTCACTGGAGGACAGCTGGGCAGGCGGCAGGTTCACAGCAAATACCAGCTCCGGCTCCTCCTCGGAGCTGCCCTGGCCTGGCCCGGGTTCGCTGGGCGGGGCGCTGCCAGGGGGCTGAGCCCGGGGACTAGCCAGGGGCTCCGCCACCACTGCTGACTGCGTGGGGGTGGGGGCCAGCTCTGGGGTGCCCGGACGCTCCTCTTCAGCCGCCAGCCCACTGGGCTCCTGCCCATTGCTGGTGGCGTGCACGACGATGAGGCCGGCTGGCCGCTGCAGGGACGTGTCCAGGACACTGAGGATCATGGACTTCTTGTCCTCCGGCGACTTACGCTCCTCCCGGGGTGCTTTCTCTGGCTCCCTGCGAGCAGGCACAGGAACCCAGGCCGGGCTCCTCGGGGAGAAGGCTGGGGAGGCCAGGGCCCCTCGCTCAGAGTCTCGGGCCTGGACATCCACAAACAGGGGCCCAGGGCGGTCAGCGTCAGGGCTGTGCACCGGCGTGGGAGACCGGGAGGGCGCCTGGGAGGCCAGAGCCCGTTCCCGGGCAGCCAGGGCGAGGGCCAGGGGGGAGCTGGGGTCCAGGGGCTTGCCGGTGAGTGGGTGAATGAAGGTGGAGCCTGAAGGCCCAAGGCTTGGGCCGCTGACCAATGGCTTCAGAGCAGAGACGGGGGAGGGCAGGAGCAGGTCACGGCCGGCGGTGGGGCCGGTCCCCAGAAGGCGCTCATCGATGGAGCGGGAGGGCTGCAGGGAGGGCAGGTCCGCGCTGGGCGGGCTGCCCTCGATGGCTCCCACCGACAGGAACACGGTGGAGCGGCGCCGCTCCTCCAGCCGCCGGTCCTTGCCGGGCCCCGGGCCCCCAAAGGCGAGGCCGGGGCTGTCCGCAAGGCCGTAGTCGAGACCACTTGGCCGAGGCCCCCGGTGCGTTGGGGAGGGCTCGCGGGCGAAGCTGCCGCCGGTCGGGCCTGGGCTGCCCACGGCCAGGGCCGCGCGCTCCTGGGCGTCTTCTACCTGGAGCTGCTTCACCAACGGGCTCTTGCGGCGCTGAGGCTTGGAGGGCGCGAAGATGCTGGCGCTAAAGGCGCCCAGGTTGGCGTAGGGGCTGTCGGGCCCTGGCGGCCGCGGCCGACGCTTGGGACGCTCTGGCGGGGTGGCCGCAGGCGGCGGCCGGGGCACGTCGCCCATCTCCGGCGCGGAATCCTGCAGGATGATCATGGAACGCGCGCGCTTCTGCCGCTCGGGGTAGGGCAGCGGCCCCAGCGGCGCGCCGGGATCGTACAGGCCTGCGGCCCCAGCGCCCAGGCGCGCTTCCAAGCCGGGCTTGAAGCTGGAGCGCACTGTGTCGTAGGCGCGGCCCGGAGGGGGCGGCGGCGAGAAGGCGGGGGGCGGCCCGGAGTCGAAGTAGTAGGGAGCTGGTGGGGGTGGCGGCGCGGTCTGCGGCGGGGGCGGGATGCCGCGGCCCTCCCGCACAGGGTCTTGCATCGAAGTGCTCCTCGGGAAGCGTCCCTCCAGCAGGGACGCCAGCTTCTCGTCCTCCCCTGCGGACAGAGTAGGTCCAGTGAGACAAGGCCCTCGCGGACTCCAGCGCCCGCCCTCTGCAGAGGGCAGCCGTGGTCCCAGACACAAAGGTTGCAAAGACACCCCCTTAGAAATTGGCGGGAAGCGCTAACTGGACTGGAAGGACGGAGTCAGGGAGGGCTTGGAGGCTGGGGTTGGAGACCAAAGGGGAAGCGGAGAGCCTAGAGCATGGAATCTGGGCTCCTCTCCCAACACCCAGGCTCTGCACCCCAAGCCCCCCGCTGTGTTGGGAGGCTCTTGGGAAGACTTGGGGAAGGTATTCGTTCTGACACAAGGCCGAGGAGGCCTCCACCGATGGACTGAGAAAGGACTCAGGTATACCGGATTGGGGCCAAGACCCGCCCAAGCCCCACCACACTGAGAGGGCCCGAACAGCGTCCCCAGTCGTGAAGACAGAGCTGCAGAGAAGAGGCAGGCGGCTGGCTTCCACCCCAGACTGAGCAAGGCCACACCACAACAGTGGAACAAGCAGGGGTTGCTGGGAGTTCCCTGGTGGCGACCAGAGACGGGAGGAGGGGAGAAGGTCAGAAGTTACGGGGATGCGCTCCCACAGCAGGAGCGGTGCGACTGTAGTCACAGGGGAAGCCGACTGTGGCCACCTGTGCCATGCATCTGGCAGAAAGACAGCTGGTGCCCAGGTGAGAAGGTGCTCTGGGAAGAGATAAGCCCGGAGACCGTCCATCCCAGAGACCCAGATGGACTGACTGAGAGACACACCCGGTCACTGTGGTAACCTTAGTGGTTAAATCTCAGTAACGCTGAGTGAAAAGGAAGGAGGAAGAATTAAAATGGCATTTTAGACTACGCACCTGATACACGTTTGAGTTTTACTCCCTACTGCCTGTGTGACCCCAGGCCAGGCCCTGAGCCTCTCTGAAACTCAATTTTATCTCATGAGCAACAGAGTCTTAAAATGACACCCACTCTGTCTGCCTCGATGTGCACGAGTTAGGCTCTGCGCAAGACTTGAGCTGGAATGCTCAGAGCCCTCACTGGCCTCTGCCGGGCCCGAACCTGGCAAGACCTCCCAGGTGTACTAATGGACACGGTGTGGACCCCTGTGCTACAGGCGTGCTCTGTTAGGCTTCCAGTGCTGGCCGGATCTGAGGACAGTGGATGAATGGCCCGTCCGTGCGAACACACACGGTGTCTGGCAGAGTGCCTTGGGGATCTACACCCGGCTTCGCTCCGTGCTTGGTCACATTTTTATGAACTCGCTACCACGCAGCTTGCCTGTTCCCAGCCACCCCCTCCTTTAGCCACTGGTTTGGTTGGCTCAGGCCTCCAACACCAAGCTACTGCCATCTTGTCCTGTACTACAGCTCTTGGACCCTGCGCACAGCAGAGATGGGCCTTCCTGGAAAGACTGAGGCTTGAACTCCAGCATTAGGGTTACCGGCTGGTGTTCCTTAACCTCCTGACATGCCAGTTCCCTAACCTCAGGAGGAGTGCTGGCCCCTGTGCTGGGGTGCCAGTGCAGGGGGCATTTAAAGCATGCAGCACAGGACTGAGCACCTAGAAGTGTCCGGCGAGGAGCCTGAGTTCCCCATTCATTGTTACCACTTTTAATCTGCCGCCCCCTCCACTGGACACAGACGTTGGGGCCGGGTTCGCTGCAGGTCCCCTCCCCACTGCACTTACTGCACAGCACGTCAGCCCCCGCTGAGCTCCCCTAAGCAGATTTGCCATGCCAAATTCTAACTTAGGGTGCAGACAAGTCACTTGGCTGGGATGAAACGGGGAATCGGTTCTGTCACCAGCCCAGGTAATCTGGTAACACCTGCCCAACAAACACAGCAAGCACTTCTCCAATATTTACTGTGTGCCAGCTTCAGGGTGCAGAGCCTGTGTCTACCAACAATTCCAGCAGCTGTTGCCTGTCCTGTGCCCGTAGGACAGCCCACTGGGTCAGCCTCGGAGCAGCCTTGAAGGCAGTCACGAGACAGTCCTCAAGTTACTGATCAGGACCCTGAAGTTTCAAGGACCAAATCATGTGCCCATGGCCACAAGGGGGGAAAACCCTGGGAATCTGACACCTCAGCCAACATGTTGGTGATGAGCAGCAGGCCAGGGCCAAGAGACTGAAGATGAACCCCTCTCAGTCACTCATGGAGTCTGCACAGGAGGGTCCAGGAGAAAACCCACCAAGAGGCTCACATCCTACAGGGCAGACACTGAGATCTGCACCCGTGGCGGTCAGTTCCAGCATTGGGCTAGGCTGAGGGACAGGCCATCTGGGCAGAGTGAGGGCAGGTGCAAAACAGCAAATTCTGGTACACCTGGTAAGAGGGAAATGGAGACAGATGCCTCCCAGATGAAGCAGGAGAGACCTGGGGCCGGTCCACAGGGTCCCAAGGCAATGAAGAGCCCTGTGGGTCAACCAGAGGGACGGAGGGTGATGTCTACTCTACAGAAAGCCCCCATTGGCCAGGCCTGAGCAGTGGGCTGGCCTGATATCTTACCAGAAGACGGGTAAGGCAGCTGTGTGACCTTGGGCAAGTCATTTTACCTCTTTACCTGTTTCCTCATCTGTAATACAGAGGTATTAATAATATTACCTCAACAGGGTTACTGAAGTCTTAAATGAGCCAGTGTGCAGGAAACAGTGGTGTAGTAAGTGCTAAGTAATCATTACTTGGGTGGTGAACAGATCATGGGTGTGGTGGGGCACACATAGGCAGATGGACGGACAAGTGGACGGGTCTGTAGGTGAACGGATGCACAGGTGGGCGGGGGAGGGTGCCTAGATGCGATGAGCAGTGGGTGAGGCTTGAGATGACCCGGTCTAGAGAGACGGCTAAGTGGGGATGTGAGGGCAGCGCAGGGCATGATGAGGTCCCAAGGAGACAGGTGCAGAAGGCAAAGAAACTAAGGACACAGCTCTTCGAAGGACCCATGCTTAGTGGGGTGTGTTTTGGGGCAGGGGGGCATGAAAGACTGAACAGCCTGAAAACGGAGGGAAGAACCGAGAAACGTCCTAAAGCCCTGGGAAGGTGAGTGTCATGGAGGGAACAGAAAGACCAAACGCCGCTGAGGTTGGAGGGATGGCCATGTGTTCCCTGGAAGAATACCCTGGAAACCACTGGTGCCCTCTAGTGGGAGCAATTTCAGTTTTAGGTAGGGACAGAGCTAATCTGCCCCAGGCTGAGGAGCAGGTTGGGGACAGGGGACAGCACGTATAGGTGGCTTCTGGAGAAAACTGGCTGTGAAGGAGAAAAGAGATACAAGGCCATACCTAGGGCGAGGGGCAGGCAGGTTCAAAGGCAAGTCTAGGGTTAGAAACCTGACATATGTTCACGCTACAGAGGAAGCAACCAGGGTAGAAGACCCAGGGACAGGGATGCTGCTGTCAGCGGAAGGCACAGGAAGGTGCCGCCACAGGACAAGAGGAGCAGAAGGGGTGTGCACACAGGACGGGGACGGCGGGTGGGGGCACAGGCATGGGGAGAGGTGGATGGAGTAAGGAAGCCTCAAGGGTCTCTCTTGGCACAGTACATCTGAACACACCCCACGTGTGCCCACAAACAAGGAGATTCCTAGGCTGTGACTTGGGAGAGGCAGTTCTCAGAGGGAAACTGGAAACCCCAGTAGAAGGATTAGGGGAGACAGTGTCCTCCAGCCCCACATCCACCCCAGCCCCAGCCCCTTCCTTCCAGCCCCGTGCAGCCCCCAGCCCAGCCGTACCTACAGACTTGGTCCGTGGAATCCCCTTCCGCAGGGAGCCGGGCAGCTTTTCTGGGCCTGGGAGGCCCTGGCGCTCAAACAAAGACTGTGGGAGTTGGGGGGTTACATGGAGGCACGGGGGCTCCCAGTTATCCAGCCCCAGCCGTCCTCCTCAGCCTGAGGTCAAACATCCCATGCACTAATTCCAGTGGGGCCAGCGCAGACGGGGCTTGACCTAAGACTCGGACCCAGGTCCTAAGGTCTCCAGGGAGCAGGGCACAGCCAATGGGGCCCTGGGCATAGAGTATGGATAAGGTTGATGTGGATGAGGCTGGAGGAGTCGCCCAGAAGATGCCAAGTGAGAGCAGTGGCAGGGGGCACACTGCGTTGTACCCTCCACAAGGCCGGGGTGCTCTAGGTGGTCCTGGGTGTGATTGTGCAGGAGATGCTGACCCACAGCCAGGGCAGTGAGCACCCAGCCTTGTGTTAACCTGTGGCCGTTCTAGGGGCTCAGATTTCCCCACATGTGGGCAGAGAACCCTTCACCCCCACCCCGGAGAGGAGGGTTCAAATGACGGGCTTCCACCCCAGAAGCACACACGCACCAGCAGGGGACAGGGAGCTCCGACCCCCGTGCCCCCCAGCTGCTGGGGTGACTTACACTGATCTCGGCGGGGGTGATCCTCCGACTTGTGGGCCGCTGTTTGACGGTGGCGGCTCTGGAGTCGGCATCTGCGATGTCCGGCCTCAGCGCAGGCTCCGCGGCGGCTGCCAGGATCTCATCCAGTTTCTCTGCACAGCCAAGGGAGGCACTGTCTCAGCAACCCGGACCCTAACTGGCTCCTTCCCTGTGCAGCCCCACTGCTGAGTCCTCCCCAAAAGACTGGTCTACGCGGGGCCACTCAGGGAGCCCCTGGACCCCGCCCACCCCACGTCCCTTCCTCTAGACCTGAAACCGGGGAGACCGGGAGCCAAGCAACATGCATCCCATCTGAGTCCCGTGATGGCTCTGTCCTCAGCAGCTGGGCCGGGTCACCCCTCCAGTCCCCCTCCAGGAGAAGCCTGACTGACTACTGGGGAGAGGGCCCGGGGAGGGACCACACTCTTCAGAGCCTGGGGTGTCCTGAATTCGCTTCTCTTCGCCCTCTCCTTTTTCTCCTCAGCACCTGGCGGTCCTCGTCTGTCGGGGCCGCTGCACCAAGAAACAAGCTGTTCATGGGCTGCAGACCCAGGACCAACCCTGGTCTACACCCGGCACCCATAGAAGATACAAGTAAGTCAAGAACAACTGAACAGAGGAGCCTTCTGAAAACAGAGCTGTCGGTCCCAGACTAGGGACCTAAAATAAAATGGCCCTAATGCAGATGAGGAGACCAGAGACCCTTGCCCCCCGCCGCCCCGTCTCCCCCCAAGAGCAGCCCCACCCTGGGGGAGAGACAAGAGGAAGGCGCTGGGAGGGACGGTGCTGAAGGGGCTCCCACCAGCCGCGGAGGAAGATGAGGAGGAGGGCTGACAGAGAACAAGGCCCAGGAAGAGAGAAAGGCACCAGGAGGCCTCAGGCAGCGTTCAAACCCATCCTAAAGAAAAGCTGTGTTTGCTTATTTTTATTAAAGCTATTTCATGTTTTTACAAATGGTGTTTTTCCTTATCACCATGACTTGGAAACTGTGTTAGATACGTGTGTCTGAGAACGAGCAGCCTGGATGCCTGGGGCGGGCACTCAGGCCAGCATGTGGGGTGCAGGAGGGGTAGGGGCCGGCTCCTGCCCACAGCAGCCCCACCACACCCCCATCATCACTCAAGCTCTGAATCCCCAAGGCCTTAGAGGTTCTGGCATGACTAGAGGACTGCGCGTCTGGTCACACTCAGCCTCGCACAGAATGCCCCCATCAGAGGACACAGTCAGCCCCAACACCTCCTACTCAGCGGTCGCCATGGGCAAAGAAGTCAGCTCCTCCCAGCTGGCTGGCCCCCAACCCAGACCAGACCCACATGGCGTACCCACTCTGTCCTGACTTAACCTCTCTGTGCCTCAGTTTCCTTATCTGATAAAGCAAGCGTGAAAATGGCCGCTGCTTCAGTGTCTGCTCTAAGAACTGGCATGGACGTGAGAAGTGTTACACCTCCACCTGGCTCGGGGTGAGCCCTGAAGACATGCTGCCCGCATCTCCCCAGAGAGCCTGTGGGCTCCCAGAATGTGCTGCGTGTCCAGCCTGGGCCCTGAGTAAATACAGGAGCTCAACAAAGGGGACAGCTCACCAGCAGAACCCTAACCCACCTACAGATCTAGCTCACAGGTCCTGTGCATGCCTCCCATCACCACCGAGAGGGCTCGAAAGAGGTCATCTTCTTTGTTTTCATAAGGAAGCAAGGAATTTCCCTTTGGAAGCTGAACCCACCATCACCACCCTTGGTTCGGTCCTCGGTGACTTCCGGTTAGGAGAGCTTCCCATGCCCCTTCTCTCATTCCTCCAAAACATACAGAGAAGATGCTGGTGCAGTCCTCATTCTACCCAAGAAGAAACGGAAGCTCTGAGAGAGAACGTGCTCCAGGTCACAGATCAAGTGAGAGATCAGACTTCACCGTGGTATCCAGAAACCGCAGACATAAAGACACGAACGGAGAAGAAACATTTCCACAGGGCATGAGTTCACCTGAGCCGTGCTTTCTAGAGGCTGCATCTCTAGGTCCGGAAGAACGCAATCCCAGAAATCAAAGCAATGCGTACATGACGTTGGCAAAGCAAATGTTGTTGGAAAAGGTCGGGGGGTAGGGGGGAGCGGGTGCTGAGGCCAGTCAAGAATTATTTCCAAAAGAGAAAAGAAGCAAGAATTCTGCAAACTACAAACTGGTGAGGTTGACAACAACATCCACCATTATTAGAAAATATAGTCTTCAATAAAGTATTTTAGATACTTAAAAAGAAAATGAAGGGGCGCCGGGGTGGCTCAGTGGTTAAGCGTCTGCCTTCCGCTCAGGTCATGATCCCAGGATCCTGGGATCGAGCCCCACATTGGGTTCCCTGCTCAGAGGGAAGCCTGCTTCTCCCTCTCCTGCTCCCCTAGCTTGCATTCCCTCTCTCGCTGCGTGTGCGTCTCTCTCTGTCAAATAAATAAATAAATTTTAAAAATCTTTAAAAAAAAAAAAAAAAGAAAGAAAATGAAACCCATGAAGAACCAGGTCTGGGGCCTTGGGAAATGCACCCTCCCCTTGGTCGCACATACACTGGCTCTCAAGATTCCATCCGCAGTGGGGACACAGCTCAGAACCCAAGCAGGAAGGAGGGCCCCAGGGGCTATGACCTGCCCGTCACTTCCCCTCCAACTGGAAGAAGTATGCAGCCCACAGCCCAGCACCCTGAGAGCCCTGCTATTGAGCTAAGGGACAGAGCCAAAATATTCCAGAAATAGCTTGTATGTCTGCCTCATAGGGTGAAGAAAAGCGTTCCTTGAGGATACCTAGTTTCAACACCTGGAAAGACACTGGGGAAAGCACCCAACCTGGGACTGGGGCAAGGAGCAGTGGGAGAGCCCCAAGGGCAAGACTGTAGGCCATGGTGGAGAGTTGGGGCCCAGACAGACGGGGCCAGCATGGCCCCGGCACAGGGAAGGCCCTGTGGATCCCAGAGTGAGGGGACGGTGGGCCCCAGGCACACAGACCAAAGTGTGGGTACACCTGCCTGGGGCCACAAAGCCACCACAGGCGTCCATCTGGCGCTGACTCCTGTTTAGCCAAAAATGAGTCCCCTGTCCACTTAAGAGACAGAGGAGGCTTGCAGAGGCCAGGCCCTGAGATCTCGCCAGAGGCTGGACCTCAGGCTCTGACCGCACAGGGAGGCTGCATTCCTCACAGCAAGGCTGGACACACAGAACATACCGGAAGGAGCCTCAAAGGGTACAGGTGAGGCCTGAAGGGAGCAGCAGGGGGACATAGGGGCCAGAGGAGCTCCGATCTCCCTCCCCAGTGCTGCTCCGAAGGGCGATCATCAGCACGGGGCTTGACCCCACAACAGTTCAGCACAGAAAAGGGAACCACACACCAGGCGCAAGGAGCCCCCAGAAAACGGGCAGAAAGGAGCAGCACCGTGGGCCAGAGCTGAGCACCTAGTCAGTGCTGCTGACCCCACTGGCCCACTCCCCACGCTCCCTAGGGAGACCCACAGCTGAGCACTCTGAACCCTTCTCCCAGCTAGCTCCAGGACACCGCACTATGGCCTCCACTGGGAGGCCCTCCCAGCTCTGCCTCACCAGGCTGCCTCAGTGGCCTTCACAGCCCACCCTGCCCCAACTCACCTGAGACCCCAAAGCCCACGGCTCTGCCTGCCAGGACACCCCCACACAGCCACACCCCTGGGAACTCCCCATCCATCCTTCCCCAGCTCCCTCTTCCAGGGAGAAGGCTCCAGGAAGAGGGCCAACAGGAAGGTACAGCCCAGGTTTCTAGACCACACTGACTTGAAA
Organism: Mustela erminea; assembly: GCF_009829155.1. NCBI lineage: Eukaryota > Metazoa > Chordata > Mammalia > Carnivora > Mustelidae > Mustela > Mustela erminea. The sequence goes on from NC_045619.1 coordinate 79,178, forward strand.
TGGAACCTCCTCACACATCAGCACCTCCCTAGACAGGGATCAGGTAAAGCTGGGGCCTGGGGACCGAGCAGAAGACTCACCCCCTTTCCTTCTCCGAATGGAGGCTTGCAATCAGAAACAGAGCAAAGGGGGTAAGAGGCAGGCTTCATCCCTCAGCATCCGGGCCCCTTCCCACTCCCATGTCCCCATCTTCCCCACTTCCCAACCCTCCCAACAACCAGGACCCCCCAGACCTCCTACAACCCCTGGCCTACACCTCCCTATCAGCCCCAGAGTGGTGGATGTGCCCAAATGCCAAGGCGGTACATGGCCTGAAACTCACGGTGGAAACCACCCAAGCTGGCATGTGTACTTGTGCGCATGCGAACCCAGGCACATGCACACACACACAACACACACACACACACACACACACACACATGCATAAAGGTGCTCATGCACACATAGACATGCTCACGGATCTGGACATGTCCACACAATCAACTGTTTGTTCAGAAAAAAGACACAACCGCCCCACCACCACCAAAAACAAGCTCAGAGGCTGCTAAGAGCTGCAGTGCTCAGTCTTGAGTGCCCCATGCATGGTGTTTCCACCAGACCATGGCCCATCAGGGCCACACACGGGCATGTCTCCTGCCCTGACGTTCTCATCACAAAAGAAAAAGGGACCCAAAAGTTCCAGACTTCTCATGGGAAAGCGGATCAACAGGAGGGACTCAGACCCTCCCAGGCCCTCCCCGGCCTGCGTCTCCACTGATCTCTGCAGCCCCAGCACATTTCTGGCTCAAGCAGACGAACACGTGGTCGCAAGGAACCCCCATGCTGGAGGGCACTGGGTGTGTCCCACGCTTCCCCCTCTTCCCACCACCTGCCTCAGGAGCAGGGCTCCTCTCCCAACCTGTTCCTCTCAGCCCTTCCGCCAGCCACCTCAGGGCCTCATCACCTCTGCTCACAGGATCCCCCACCAGGGCGCTCCTCACCGCCTCTCCCTCCTGCAGGACCTGGCTTCTCCCCAACACCCACGAGCAGCGAGCAACTGTCTGGGCGTGAGTCCCCACCCGTGCCACCTGCCTTTTCTGCGGCCTCACACTTGCCTTTCTTCCCACGTGTTCAGGTCATCTTCTCAAGAGACCACAGCACCCTAACGGGCTCTACCACTTCTCAGCACCACGGCCAAGATCCAGCGCATTCATGCTGTCGATAAACCCACAGGTCCAGTTTCTATCTGAGGAAAGTGCACCACCAGACCTGGGACGACCCTCAGATACCTGGGGAAACCCTGATGCCGGCCTGTCCCCCTCAACCCTAGAGAAGGTCAGCCGCAGTCTGAATTCCCGGGACAGCTCCTCTGGAGGCAGCAGGGCTTCCCCTTCTCCGAATGGAGCTACACAGAGAGTCTGGGTCCAGCTTCAACAAGAGCAATGACCCCTCCTCACCCAGCGGTGTGGATGGAGCCTCTGTGCGAAGCTGTCCCTTTGTCCTCCCCCACACTCCGCTGTTCAGGTACGAACTGCTGGAAACCACGCTGCGCTGAGGCAGCAGCAGTGAGCCCCTCGAGAAGATGAGAGTGTACAGCACAGCCCTGCCGCCCAGCAGCAGGAGAAGCCAGACCAGTGCACAGAGACCAGAGGCTCTCCTGCCACTGCTTTCTTCAGACAGAAGCATCCCAGGAAGCAGAAGGCAATTTGCTTCCACAGGGCTCAGTCCTGGATGCCCACACCCCTCTTCATGCAGAACTAAGAGGATCCCTTCTGAACGTGTAGCTGAACATGGCTATGTGCCAGCCTCTGGAAGAAATGCCTGCCTGGGACCCACCCACCAGAGCCTTGGTCTGGTGTCTAGCCAGACCCAGCTGCCTACTGGTACTGGTTTATCCATCAGTCTGGGCCCTCAACCAGTGAGACTGGTCAGCTCCCCGTGATAAGTTTTGGACACTTGTGACCCTGGGGCCAGAAGTCTCCTGGTTTCTCTGCCTCAGTCTTCAATAAGCAGGTTTAGCTGAGTACAGAATTCTAGGGGGAAAAGCATTTTGGTTCAAGACTTTTAAGTTATTTTTCCATTGTCTTCTGGCATCTACTGCTGCTGCTGACGACAACCCTGGTGTTGTTCCATTCTAAGTCATCCGGCTGCTTTGGTAGTTAAGATCTGTCTTTGTCTATGATGTTGTGAAGTTTTAGTGTGACAGGTCTAGATGCAGACTCATCTTTATTTCCTTGTTTGGAACTTACACTTCTTCAAAATGGAATTGCATGTCCTTGTTCCATTTCAGAAAATTCTTAGCCATTTACTCTTCAAATATTGCCTCTTTCCAATCAGTTCGTTCTTTTCCTCTGGGACCCTCATCATACCAGATTTTCTCACTTGTCCTCCATCATCTCTCATATTCTCTTTGATAGTTCACCTCTCCCTGTCTTTCTGTGTGCATTTTGGGTAATTTCCTCAGAATTATCTTCTAATTTGCTGTTTCTCTCTTCAGCTAAATCTAGTATACTGCTTATCCCACTCATGGACTTTTTTAATCTCAGTGACTATACATTTTCTTTCAGTAACAGCTCTTTAGGGATCCTTTTAAAACCTGCTTATTCCTTTTTTTTTTTTTTTTTTTTTTTGGAGGAGTAGGGAATACGGTCCTTTATGGGCTGTCACAAAGAGCTACCCTTTATGAATTCTGTTACTTCTTTAAACTTCATATTTAAACACTTCATTTTGTGTCTTACTTATTATTCTTCTGTAATATCCAGTTCTTTTGATGCTAATGCCAGCCCCTGGGCTTGGTTCTAATTTTCCCACTTCTCATGGGTCCACAGCCCCAACTCTCAGCTTTGTGGAAGCATAAGAGCCCCAAGCTCTGCCCTTGGGGTCTATATACTGTCCCCAGCCCTCTTGGACTATGGAAGCATCAGTGGCTTCCTCTCACTTTCTTCACGGATTCCTCTATTTCTTGAGACCCGGGAAATTCCTCCTCCTTTGTTTTGAGTTGGCTATCTATTTTTGACTTTTACTTTATTCAAAGTATTTATGGGGAAGCAAAGTATGACCACATCAGCCTGGTCTATCTTGGTGACTGTCCTCCTCCTACAATGCAGACAAGAGTACCTGCGTGGAAGGAGGGTGGCTCAACGTGTGGCCAGGACGAGGTCAAGGATCACTCTATTAGTAAGGTCAGCGATAATGTGGGGGGACAGGTAAGTGTTCTTTCTATGGCTGGGGAAGAACAAAGCCTGAAGCCAGGGTTGAGGGTCAGTCTAGAACCAGGACCAGGGCCTTTCCTGCGGCCAGGATGAGGACAGAAGCCAGCCTAGGACCAGAGTCGGCATTCTTTCCACAGCTAGAGTCCTAGTCAAGTCTGGGACTAGAACTGGGTTCAAATTACAGGAAGACAGAGCAATCCTGCATATCAGGACATGCCTACGATGGGGCTATTAAGGGTCACATGGAATGAGACAGGCCCACAATGAGGCTATTGGGGGTCATTCTGGGATCATGCTCGATCAAAGCCCTGACACACTCTTCTTCGCCTCCTGTAGCTCACGAGGGCCTACCCCACCCTCACACTGGTGATGTTCGCATGGCCCTGTCAGGTCAGCGGTTCACTGTAACCCCTGCTTAACTCACAGGTGAACAGGGACTAAGCGGGCAGCAAGAAGCAAAAGGCCACACAGCCGGTGCCAGCAAAGCCCAGAGGGAGCCCAGGTCCCCTGACTCCTGCTCTTCCCACCCCTAGAGGAAGTGAAGCAGTCGATCCCGGCCAGAGGCAGCAGGGGTACATGCACACAGACCCACTGGAAGGCCAGGTCCTGCTCCCTGACCATCTGTCCCGGTCAGCTCCCCGTCAGCCTCCAGCCCTCGTGCCAGCCACGTGGCATCCCCCTGCCCAGCGCTTCAGCACCCACCCCCTTCCCTCTGACCGTCCCAAGTGTGTCGGTCTGTCCTTCCTCCCCTCTGTCCCTGCCCAGCTCTGGCCCCAGCTCACACTGCCTGGCTGTCTGCCCGCTGTCCTCCCCCGCTGCTCACCCAGTTCCTCAAGCTCGGCCGTCATGGACTTGGAGCGCAGGGTCAGCGTGGTGCTGGGGGCCCTCTTGGGGGGCGGTGGGGCTGCAAAGAAGAGGGAGGCCTTGGCCCTCCTGTCCAGCGGCAGGCAGCGCGGGGTGGCCAGGTGCAGGTGCCACTTGCGCTCCACCGCCTGGATCTCCTCGTACTCCCGGGACGACGAGTCGCACTGTGCCAGGATCTTGTTCAGGCTGCGGCTGGATGCAAACTTCTTCATGGCGCTGGGAGCTTAGGGGGTGCTGAGGGCCCGGCGGGGGCCAGGGGAGCTGGGGCCTCGGGAGCCAGGTGGTCAAGCGCCCCAGCAGGGGTCACGGCGCCGGCCAGCTCCTGCCTGGATGCCCACCCTGGAGGCTCCGAGGGCCAAGCCAGGGGGCACGGGAGCCATGAGGTGGGGGCTGGGAGGGGTCTCCCGGCAGGCTGGGCTCCTGCAGCTCCAGGGCTCCCCCCAGGCCCTGGACGCCACTGCCCCTCGGGGAACCAGGCTGCAGTCAGCCGAACCGGGACCTGGGCTGGGCTGGCCCAAGCTGGCAAAGCCTCCTGGGCCCAGGCTGTGCCGCGACGTCGCGGGGAGAAGACGCTTTTCCTCTTCCCGCAGGTGCCGCCTCCCCCTTCCCTCCGACAATAAGCGGCAGCAGCGTCAACCTCACAGTTGCTATGGCAACCCCGGCCTCCAGGCAGCTGCTGGCAGAGTCGGGAAGGAGGGTTCTTCCACGCCAGGGGCTGGGGGGACGCCGGGAAGGAGGGGGTGGGGATCTGAGGGGGGGCGACCTGGGGTCAGGGGTCAGAGGCTGGGGGGCCAGGGTTGGCAGTCTGACATCGGGGGCTGGGAAGGCACCCCGGGCCCTGAACGTTGGACACTTCACCTACGTTTAGGCATCTGACGTCAACAGTCTGGGGTCAGGGGGTGGAGAGAGGAACCGGGGCCTGGGGTCAAAGGTCTCAGGTCTGAAGCCCGGCCCCTCACCTCTGCGCCGAGCCCCGTCTTCTTCCGGCTTCCTCGTCACAGACACAACCTTCATGACGAGGCGGTTCCCGCCCTGGCGGATCAGGGCCACCACCTGCTTGTGCCCGACCTTCACCACGTTCACCCCGTTCACCTGGGACAGACAGGCGGGTGGGGGGGCGTTCCCCGTGGGTCCTCCCGGGGAATCGAGGTCAGCGCCCCGCCTGGCCCCACAGGTAAGGCCCAGCCTCACCTCGATGAGGAAGTCTCCAGTGCGCAGCCCGGCCCTCCACGCCACACCCTCCACATCCACCGACTCGAGGTACTGGAGCGCAGGGAAGGCCGGCGTGGGTGTGAACTCCTCGATGGGGGTCTCCGCTGCGGGGGGGAGGCAGTTAGGAAGGTGCCTCACCGGCACGGTCCCGGCAGAAGCAGCTGGCACGTGGCAGCCTCCCACAAGGGGTTCAACACGCTGAGCCAAAGATGACTGAGGCAGGGTGCCCAGGGGCTGCCCAGGGTGGCGACCCGCCCTCCGCCCCACCAGAGAGGACTCCCGGTCCAACAGACACGCTCCAGCAGAGATCTCGGAAATCAACAAGGCGAAGAGGAGAGCCTACTGCCTCGGACTGGGACGTTCCAAACCAAGGACAGTCAGAGCAGGGGAGCAAGACAGGGTGGGGCCAGAAGGAGAGAGGGTCAGGGGCAAGACAGGGGCAGAGGGGCCAAAGGAGCAGGGAGAGAGAGAGTGGGGGAGGCAGGGGCAAAGGATGGGGCAGGGGTGAGGGAGAGCAGTGAAGCTGTGGGGCAGGGGGGAGGCAGGAAGAGCAGCGAGGAGGAACAGAGATAAGAAACACCTCGAGCAGGGTGCCACCCCTGCCGGCCTGACACCCCGGCCCCACACGCTGGCTCGCAGTGCCGCCCACCCCCCATTACCTTTCGCTCCCCGGAGCACAAAACCAAAGCCCTCGTGGTCCCGTTTCTGAAGGACGGCCACCTTGTCGTCAATGACATAGTCACTGGAGGAGCAAAGGGCGGCAGTGAGGAGAGCCCCGCCGGAGAGCACAGCCAGCGAGCGGACCCCAGATGTGCCCCAGACAGGACCCGACAGGCACAGCCCACCCTGGGAAGGTGTCCCCGGACAGACGCAGGGAGGCAGAAGGCAGAGGTGGGCTGGGGATCACCTCCCCTCCTCTGCCCTCTTCGCCCCCAGGCCTCCGCGACCAGCTTTCGTCTCCCTCGGTGTTGGACGTCCTCCCCGCATGCAGGCCTGCCCTTGCCCACCCGCCCCGCCCCCTCCGTCTGTACCTGTGAGAAGTGAGACTGTCATAGGAGCCCACTGTGTAGTGACGGAAAAGGCGCTTGGTCCGGTCCTCCCGGGTTTCTGAGGGAAGTGTCAGCAGATGGAGAGCCACGTCCTCCAGCTGACCTGCACTGCCCCTCAGCCGTGCGGGTCACCAGCCTCTGCCCGCACACACACCTCCCCCGTAGAAGTGGGGGGCCCCAGGGCCCTAAGGTGAGAAGGCTGAGGGGACCATGTTGGAAACCCTGGCCTTGGGGGGTCAGGGTCCATAAAGGGGAGAAGCTTCAGCTCATCTCTCTCCTGAGGGTTGCACACAGCAAACAGGGCAAGGCCAGGGCCGCCTTCAGAAAAAGCTGGCGAGCCCCAAGGCTGAGAGCAAAGAAGGCGTGTCCCTGTGTAGGCATATGTGTGTGACCTGGAGTCACGTATAAGTGCTGTGTTCCTACAGGCGTGTTGCGCTGTAGGCGATCCACACTGGCAGGAGGGGTCACCAGGTCCTCACTGAAAGCCTCACAAGAGCCCCCAGACGCTCAGCTTCCCAGGGTCCCTTCCTCCAGAGCCTGCCTCTGAGTGGGCAGGAGGTCCCTGGGGGGCTGGGGCCCTTTCCTGATGTCACTGCAACCCACAGAGTCTTGTCGCCACCTGTACTGTCGACCCCAAAGTCCATCATAGCCGTCACAGGGCTGGCCAGCTGTCCCCCTGCTGCCCCACCATGGCCTTACCGATCTCCTGCACGCCGACAGGATGCCGGCAGGTTCCAGCCCACACCTGCAGCCACTCCGCTGCTCCGGGCTTTCTTGTCCAGCTTCCTGGAAGTAAGACCCTCCTGCACCTCACCCCCACTCCTGCCCCCACAGCTTCCAGCTCTCCAGGACCCAAAGGACCCCAAGACAGCTCTGCTACACCTCACATCTCAGCCACAGCTCCTCTGTCATGCCCTATCGTCCAGCATTTCTCGAGATTCATTCATTCATTCAACAAGTATTTAGGGAGCACCTACTGTATACCAAGCACTATTCGTCTTGGACTCTGAGGAAATAGCACAGAGCAGGACAAAGGCCCCACACCCCAGAGTTTACCATCTACTTGAGGAAAGAGAACAGAAAGACGGGAAACAGTATGTGTGTGACAGGTCAGATGATGGCCAATGTTAGGAGAGAAGCAAGCAGGACAGGGCACAGAGAAAGTTCGCGGTCCCAGGGTGGTCACGTGAAGGCTCATCAGGAAGGGACAGTTGAGGAGAGGCCCAGAACATCAGGGAGCAGTCCGAGGGCTCTGGGTGAAGGGCTTCCTGGCAGCAGGGGCCCACAGGGCAAAGCCCACATGGCAGGACTGGCTTGGGACGCTCAAGGGACAGCAAGCAGCTTGTGCAGCTGGGGCAGAGGGAGGAAGGGCGAGGAAATTAGATCAGAGACAGAAGCCACGGCTGACTGGGAGTTCCTCCTGGGTAAGGACCACATCTCGTGCATTTCTACGATCCCAGCACCTCGTACAGTGCCTGGCACATAACAGACCCTCTAAATGCCGACTGGAAGGATAGACGGGTGGAGGACAGATGGACAGACAGAACAAGATACAGACAGAAAAACAGATCTGATCAACGGTAAATGGATGCAGACGTGGACGGAGGGAAAGAGAACAGGCTGGAAGGGCGGGCATGGATTGAAGGGCAGCAGATGGGTAAACGGTGGTGGGGGGGGGGGTGGACAGCCGGACCGGGAGACGGAGGGACGCACTGATCAGTCCAGGGATAAATGGGTGGGCAGACGGACACACGGAGAGAAGGGTGGGCTGGCTGGGTTGGCAGGACGGCGGAGGAATGGCAGTGAGTCAAGGGACAGACGGACACAAGAGTAGATGGAGTGGTGGCTGGACGGAAGAAGGAAAGAACTCCTGTGGGCATCAGAAGACACAGCTGTCAGCAGAAGTGCTGGTCTCACGTTCAGGGTCCTGCCACTAACACGATTCTCGGTAAGTCGACAGACCCCTTCGAGCCTCTCCTTGGCGGAAAATTCTACCTGGAGGGTCCTCTAGGTTCCGATGGCCTTTATCACCCGAACCCTCCCTGCAGCTCCCCTGCTCCCGTCTCTCCTCTTCCCACACAGCGCCTGTCACGCACCTGCACCCACCATCCTGCCGCTCCCAAGGCCAGAGCAGGCCAGGCCTCGTCATCGCTGGGGGGTGGGGGGGACACACCCGACCCCTTGTTGCCTCTGTCACGCCCTTCTCCAAACTAACCCCACTTCTAAATGTCCACAGCGCCTGCCTGCAGAAGGACCCCCTCAAACCACAGCTCATTAGCCTCCAGGTTTTAGATTTTGTCAAATTATATTTATTACATAACACAAATTCATTTTCCAGCTTTATTAATCAGACACACAGAAGCCAGCTGAAGTGAAAACACACAGCATGACCCCCCAAGAACAGCAAAGAGAGGGAGCGAGGAAAGGAGGGGGGGAGGAGGAAGGGGCGAGGGGAGGGGGACCTGGCCAGAGCCTTCCGGGTGCCCTACATACTCCGCCGTGCGCACAGGACTTCCCTCACTTCTCGGCGTTCTGCCTGCAGCCGCTCCTTTCACCCGTCCTGCTCCAGCCAGCGCCCTGGGAGGGGCACTGTCTCGTGACCCTGGGCATCAGCCGGGCCCGTGCATGCTGGCACAGTGTCCCCTTTTTGGCCTCTAAGTCCCTCTCTGTCCCCACTCCAGTCTCAGAGGCAGATCTCTCTCTGGATCTGGGCCTGTTGGAAGCGGGCTCCCATTCCTGGGCTGCCCTCTGGCCTCTGGCAGAACTCAGCCCCTGGGTCCCAGACTAGACACGACACGCCCAGAGCGGCTGGTGGCTAGGACTCGGGCTGAGGACAGCGATCACTCCTACCCCTTGCAGCAGGCAGGCCCCTCAGGCCGCTTGCCCTCTCCCCACCCAGGAAAGGGCTCCATGGGCCAGGTACCATCTGACACTCTTTCAGCAGACACACAGCAGAGCCACCCTGGTCTAGCAGCCCTGCCCTCGCCCCAAGGCCTGCAGCTCCCTCTTCAGGTGACCCCTCGCAGTCTCCCATGCCCAGAGCCCCAGCCCCGCCACGCCAGCCTCACTCTGCCTGGCCTGAGCTCTGGGGGGATGGGGGTGGACAGCCGGACCGGGTCCACCTCCTCACTCTGTCTGGCCTGGGCCTTGGCCCCAAACCTAAATGGCCTGCACCATCAAGACTGCACCCCAGTCTCCTGCAGCCCTGCCACAAACTCTTCCACCTGGGCCCACGGCCCCCTGACCAGCCTCACGCCCCCCACCCCACCCTGCCACTGCTCCATGCACACCCGAGCTCCACCCACCCAGAGCCCCTGCAGCACAGCAGCTCCAGCACAGACCCTACGGGCCCTGCCCACAGCACACACCAGACTCTGCCTTCCTAGAAAGGAACTAGGAACCGCACACCTCCCAGACCTGTGCGACAAGTCGGAGAATTCTCTTATGTAAAAGAGCTAAACATACACCGGACATCCTGACACGGCTAGGAGTATGCCAGATCCCAGCTAGATCCCAGCATGCCAGATCCCAGCACATGCAGATCTGGAACACCAGGCTGTGCCCCAGCGGACAGGCTCTGCCCCTGGCCCCAGCAGCTGACCACCTAGCGGCCTTCCAGCGGTCCTGCAAGGCTGCTCTCTGATTCCTCCCGGCCAACCCCAGGGGGCTTCTGTGTGCTCCCCCCACCCCGAGGGTACAGGAACACTCCAACATACCAGCTGTCACTGCTGTGCACACCTGCCCCTCTCTAAGCAGACAGCTGGCCTCCGTGACCCCGCTCCTAACACAAGGCCCAGTGTACATCGAACACATTATCGAGATTTTCTGCTCTCAAATCCCAGCTTCAAACTTAGCTTCTGGAGCCACACAGTTCTCACACCAGAGACCTTACTGCCCTCCCACGGGGCAGCACAGGGCCCAGTCCTGATTCAACGAATTCAGAGGCCCCTTCTTCCCCACCTCCATGAAGTTGGTACCAGGACCCAGACCTATTAAATCATTCCGCACCTGGACACACTGCCCACCTACCCTCCAGAGGCAGAAAACAGGGGGTGGGTGTCCCTTCCGTGCTCCCTGCCACCAGGATTGCCGTCGGGGAAAGACAGAGAAAGGTCCAGTAAGGAGGAGGGGCACCTGCTCGGGAGGTCAGCAGCCGCTCCTGCTTCGCCGGGCCACGGCCACATTCCACATAGAGCAGAGGTCCAGGATACACAGGGCTTGGCTCCTCTTGGGAAACCCTCAACCAACAGCCCTAGGCCTAAGCCCTCCATGCGCAGAGGGAGGGATGTGGGCACCCTCGGTCTAGACACGCCACAGCTAACTACCACCGGTCACCACTCAGGCGGGGGCTCCCTGTGTGACACCAGACCTCCAAGGCAGACATAACACTCACGGGTCTGGGGCCCTCCTAGGAGCCCTGAGTACTCACTGCAGACACACAGCCAGACCTGGCCTGAGAGCTCCGAAAAGGGCAGCCACTACTCACTACGGGCAGGACCACCTCGGATCCCAACACGCAGAAGGCTCCTTTCTGGAGGCCCAGGCAGTCGGCAAGGTCTGACCACAGGTGCTCCCCAGCCTTAGAGCAACTTGGCCCGTACATCCTCCCTCCAGGAGAAGGCTGCAGCCGTGCCCCACCTGCTGCCCTCAAACCATCCCGGCCCCAACGCACCCACAGCAGCCCCTCCGGGCCCCGCTGGCCTCACTTCCTCTTGGTTGGCCCAGGCCTCCCTGCACTGCCCCCTTGGACAATCTGTCCACTTTGGAATGACGCCTCTTTTCTCATCCTGACCTCTTTACTCGTCTGCCAGCCACAAAGGCATCTCGCACTCCAAACACCCAGGATTTCTGTGAGGACTATGCTGGGGGGGGGGTGGATTATGGTCACAGGGAGTCACGTGTGGGGTCACAGAGAGAGGCACCTTGATACCGTGTGTCCCGTGAGCGGGTCCCCTGTGTCTCTATGGCTGTGAAACACCCACGTGCACCCACAAGTACGCACGCGGTGTGCACGCTGTGTCTGTCGTGTACATGAGTTTGTGTCCACTTTGAACGTGTCTCTGAGTTTACTCTAGGCTTTCCTCTGTGAATATCCATGTATTTAGCTCTGAGCAAGACCAAAGGGGAGCAGAGGGCAGTGCCCCTCGGAGCTGCTCAGGGGCGTGGGGTCACTCACCGTGCCGCGTGTCATACTGTCTCATCTGGACCTCCTCCACGCAGTCGGCCGGGAACCAGCCCGTGCGGCCTTTCACGGTCCCCTCCCAGAAACCGCCCTCCCCAATGCTGAGCACTGGAGGGACAGAAGCCAGACAGCTGTCAGGGCACTGCAGGACACCCAGGGATCACCCCACCCACCACCACAGGCTCGGGGTCTGCCCACCGCCCCCCCCAACTCCTTCTCGTCCCTTCTCTTCCTTCATTCTCCTGGCTTTTCCCTGGGAAGATTCTGGGATCCACACAGCAGACAGAAACGAACAGATGGACACCGCACCGGAGAGGCATGTGGAGGACAGAGACACACACAGACGGACACACTCGAGGGGGACATCAGGCAGGGGCAGGGCCACAAGCTCCTCGCAGTTGGCTCCTCTCTTCCCACCTCTTGAAGCAACCCCATCCTTGCTCTGTCGCCCACCCCAGGGGTCACTGCCAAAAGCTCAGGGTCATTGTGCGGTGGCCAAGAGGTTAGGCCACACGACAGCCCAAAGGAGGGTTGACCTCACAGCTGTCTCCTCAGGATCCCATGGCCGTAGGGTACCCATGAGGATAGGACCCCAAAAATGACAGAGGCCCCATCATGAGAGGAGCTTGTCACGGCACAGGAACTCCCCAGAACACAGAAAGCGTCAGTGACAGAAACCTTCATAATACACAGGCACTCACATAATTGTCACAGATATCCCCCACATTGGGACAGGGTCCCCACATATCACAAGGATTTCCAATGAATAAGTCCCAGAAGTGACAGGGGAATCTCATAATTGGAGGAAGGTCCCCGATGGGATAGGGTCCTTCAAATCCACAGAACCCCAATGACACCAACCTCCATCGTGACACAAAAACACCCCCATGACGAGAAGCACCTCTGTGGTGACAACAGGGAACCCACAGTGGCAGAGGACCGAGAGGGACCCACATGACAGGACCCCCGTAAAGAAAGACACCCCTCCCTGACACAGAGCCCTTCACGGTGACACAAGGAATCCCCCAGTGGCAGATGCATCCCATAATGACCACAGCGGCTCAGAGTTCCAGAGATGCCCCCAACGACAGAGACCCCGAAAATGGCATCGGCCCTTCCACCCTTCCACGATCGCGAAGGACCCCCATCGTGTTCCCGGGAGGGGCGCCCCCCCCGCCGCGCGCCCCGCGACCCCGCCCCCCGCGCCCCCCTCACCCTTCACGGCCTCGCCGCGGTGCAGCGGGATCTCGCCCTCGCCCTGCGGGCTGTGCGCCTTCACGGCGATGAACTTGCGGCCGGGGACGGCGCTGTAAAGTTTCCGCTTCGGGCCCCGGGGCGGCGGCGCGGGGGGCGCGGGGGGCGCCGGGCCGGGGCCGGGCGCGGGGCCGGGGCCGCCGGGGCCGCCGGGCCCGCTCGGGCTGTAGACGAACACGTAGGTGACGGACGCGATGCCGGGGGGCAGCGGGCACGCGAAGCCGGCGCCCGGGGCCTCCATGGCGCACGGCCCGGCCCCGCCGCCGGCCTCACCGCAGCCGCCGCCGCAGCGCCCGCCGCCCGCCGCCCGCCGCCGCCGCCGCCCGCCCGCCCGCCGGGGGCCCGGCCCGGGGCCGCTCCATGGGCCGCGCCGCCGCGCCCGGCCCGCTCCCGCCAGCGCACAAGCCGCGCCCGCTCAGGGCTCCGGGGCCGCGGGGCTGCGCTCCCGGGCGCGCCGGGCTCGCTCCATGCCGCGGCCGCTCCGCGCGCCCCGCCTCCTCGGCGGCCGGGCTCCTCCCTCTGCGGGCGGCGGCGGCGGCCGGCCCCCCTCCCTCTCCGCCAGCGGCCACCTCACCGCGGCCCCACGGCGGGAGAGGCCACGGGCGAGGGGCGCCGCAGCGCACGGAGGGCGGAGGAGAGGTCGGACTGCGGCGCGCGCGGAACGCGGTCGGCAGAGCCCGGCGGCGGCGGCGGCGGCGGGGGAGGGGTGTGGGGGGGCGGCTCCGCGGCCGGGAGGGGCTCCCCCAGCGGTCCGCCCCCACGTCCCCGCTCAGGCCTCGGCCTTCTCGCCACCTGGCCGCTGCCACGGGCTGGGCGCCCAAATCCTCCTCCAGACCTGGGTCTTCTCCTCCTCGACACCTGTCCCTGATGCCCCTGCTGACCACTCCGTGCTGACCACCTTCCCTGGCCGGCTTCCCGGACCTGGGCACCGAGGCTGAGGCGCGAAGTCCTCCACCTTCGCGCTGCTCGGAAGCCTGCACTGGCTCCCCAGTACCTGGGCAGTCCAGGTCCACATCCTCGGGCAACAGCCGGGCTCTCTGGGAGGTGAGAACTAGCTACTCTCCAGGCACAAGGTCGGGCATCTTCCTTCTGCTCCTCCGGGCTATTCGTGACGCCGTCCCGGACACTCCCACTACCCTAACCCTACTCATCCGTCCAGTTCAGTTATTCCTCGCAGCTACAACCCCATTTTTCTCTGCCCTGCTCTGTGATGTTGGGGGCACACCCCCCCCCCCCCCGCCACACTCTGCGGGGCGCTGGGGGCTCCGTGGGCTCCGTGCCAGGCTCTGCCGACAGGGGGCGCTGGGTAGGGGGGTGGGGAGACGCTGCCTCCCTCCAACATTGCCCAACCCCCACCGCCACCCCCCCAGCTCAAATGCCACCCTCTCTCCTTTAACCAAAGGGGATCTCCTTCCCTGAGGTCTTCTCCCTCCGCGGTGCACCGAACTTCCTCAGTCCCCTCCTGGCCACTCACCAGGAGCTCCCCTTACCTGAATCACTGCCCATCTAACTGCTTCTTAGTCCTGGGCCCCAGCTGTCAGTGTCCTTCTGAGACTTTTAGGACCCCGTGCTACTAGCTCCCCCCACATCTGGCACTCTAGGCACCCACTAAATGCTTGTAGAAAAACAGTAATAACCCTGCCGTCCCACACAGAGCAGGTCTAGGCTCTACGTTCGCCGAGAGGATGAATGAACATACAACAAATACATGAAGGGCATCTACAGGTTTCTGTTTCTGCAAAACTGAAACATCCCAAAGTTTGTTCTTTTAGTCACTGGGCTGTCCTACCCTTAAGAAATCCATGGGACATGCAAAAGCTTCAAGGGAGAACTGAGGTGATTTGGAGCAGGACAGACAGCGTTGGAGTCTGGGCAGAGACACGAAGAGAGAGGAGACATCACAGATTACAGCTGCACAAGCAGGGACAAAGGCAAAGGGAGAAATTGCTTTCATAAGTTCCTGCTGCACCCAAGCCCTCTGCTGAACACTCAGGCTTAGAAAATTGGGGAACGAGGTCTGCCTGGGGCCCATTTATGCCGCTTCCTAGCTCTGTGACTTCGGACACGTCACTGCCCCCATCAGAACATCGGGACCCTCACCCGCAGAACAGTGCTAAGAAAGCACAGCCTCACGCATGGCCAAAGTGAAGGGAACCGACCCACGGGTGCTGCTCGCCCAGCTGTCGTTGTGAAAACAAAATGCTGTTCGTGTAACTCATCCAACAATGTCTCCTGAGCACCTCTGTGTGACTGGCTCTGGGAAAGCGGCAGGAAGACAGCTCCTGCCCTCCAAGTGCCAGGAGGAAAGATGCCCCAACCAGCAGCAGCTGGACTGTGCGGTGGGCCAGGGGATCCCCATAGGAACCCCTCACCTGCCCAGGTTCTGGAAGGTTTCCCGGAGGAAACAGCTCTGTGGAATTACTCCTCCCTTGCTGATGAGACCCAGGCACAGAGTGGTTAGCCCACTCATTCAAGGCCACGGTCAGCAGACACCAGGTCTGTCTGCACTGGACCCCGACCATATGCCTGCAGAGCCAGTGCCCACCCGCCTACTCCCCACTGTCCAGCCCACCGAGGCCAGTGGGGCCTCAGCCCAGGCTTTTTCCTCTAAGTTCTGGGGATGGCAAGTCCCTCCCGTGTCCCTGGTTCTCAGGGTCCCAGCACTAACAGTAAGGGGTAAAGAGTAGAAGCAGAGAGTCTTGGGGTTCTACAGGGCTGGAGACGGGGGGAAGACGAAGACTCCCTCCTGGGACAGGGCTAGGGGTCACCTATAGGTTTCAAGCCCTTATAGAGATGAAGCTGCAGTCCCTAACCCTTTACCACACACCACCCAGCCCTGCCTATCTCAGCCTTTATCCTCCTCCTAGCACTGCAGGAACCTCTGGGAAGCACAGAGCTGGCCAAGCCCTTTCCTTCCACATCTTCCCTGAGTTCCCCCCAGGACAAACCCAGCTCCAACCAGATTAGCATAGGGGAGCCTGCCCTAGCCCACAGGGCCTCACTCTCTTCCCTCTCCTATCCAGGGAGGCCTGTTTGGGGGGCCTGGGAGTCGTCCACCCCAAGCCTCAGCCCATCACTGCAGGCATGCCAGGCACCACTAGGTCTCTCCCTGCCTCTCCATGCTGGCTCCTCCTGCTTGGGTCCAAACACCCCATCCACCCAGACCCTGCCAGGGCCTCCCAGACCCCTCCTACCTGATCTTGCTCTGGCTGCCCCTGCCTGCTGTGGGGCCACCGATGTCATTCTCTTGGTCACCATCCCGATCTCGGTCTTTCTCCTCTTGCAGCCGCTGGAGCAGCAGCTGGTGGGGGAGGCTGCGCAGCGAGGGTCCTGGCGAAGCTGCTGGTTGCACCTCACCCTTCAGGTTGATGTCACTGGCTGAGCGCTGCAGGGGCCGAGGGGAGGCCAGGCCACTGGGGCCAGCCAGCCGCCGTCGCTTTGCATAACTGGGGGTTTCCCTGAATGGTACTGGGATGGGAGTGGGGAGTACAGATGAGACTCTGGGCAGCCGGATAGGGTGACCAACTTACCCTGGTTTGCTTTCCAGATTTGAAAACTAAAATCCTACATCCCAGGAACTGTCTCAGTCCTGGGCAACCAGGACAGTTGGCCAGCCTATGACTGAAGCTCCCACGGAGGGGGTCACATCCCAAACTGCCTCTAACTCTAGTTTCAGGGGTAGAAGCCCGCTCCTCGGTCAGCCAAGTAAGGTCTTGGGCATGCTCAGATCTGCTCTTGGAACTGCCCATGTCATAGGCTTTAGCAGAGGCAGAACAGGCAACACATGACGAATCTAACCAGGCTACTGCCGCACTGGACCATCGATAGCTAATGATAATGAGGGATAATGAGGGAAACCATAAAATTTTGCCAGGGTTTGGCAAACTTCTGTAAAGGATCAGATAGCAACTATTTCAGACTTTGCAAGCCATATAGCCTCTGTCCTAAGGACTCAACACTGCCACTACAGCACGAAAGCAGCCACAGGCAATGTGCAAGCAAATGGGTGTGGCTGAGTGCCAGTAAAACTTTATTTAAAAAGCAGATAGTGATTTAAAAAACATGACCCAACTATACGCTATTTACAAAAGAATCACTTTGGATCCAAGACACAAGTAGGTTTGAAATAAAAGAATAAAAGAAGATATTTCATGTCAATAGTAACCAGGAGAGCTAAGTAGCTATATTTATATCAGACAAAACAGACTTAAAGATTAAAAGTGTTACAAGAGACAGAGAACACTGTATATTGATAAAGGTGTCAATTCATCAAATACATTAACAATTATTAACATATATGCACCAAACAACAGAGCATCAAAATATATGAAATAAACATTAACACATTCGGAGAAATAGACAGTTCCATAGTAATATTTAAGACTTCAACACCTCATTTCCAATAATGGATAGACCATCTAGAGAAACAATCAATGAGGAGAATTGAACAAATTAGACCTAGCAGATATAAGTATAGAACACTACAGAAAACAAGAGAAGAATATCTATTATTCTCAAGTGCACACACAACATTTTCCAGGACAGACTACATGTTAGGCCACAAAACAAGACTCAATAAATTTTAAATGACTGAAATCACATAAAATATCTTCTCCTATTACAAAGGGAAGAAGCTAGAATTCAACAACAACAACAACAAAAACCTTAAAAAAAAAACACAAATACATGACAATTAAACAACACACTCTTAAACAACCAGTGTGTCAAAACACATCACAGAGAAGTTAGAAAACACTGAGAAAATAAAAACAAAAATACGCCAAAACTTATGGGATGAAGCAAAAGCATTGCCAAAAAGGAGATCCATAGCTGTAAACATGTATATCAAAAAAGGATAAGTCTCAAATCAATAAGCTAAATGCACCTCTTAAGGAACTAGAAAAAGAGAAGCAAACCAAACCCAAAGCTAGCAGAAGGAAGGCAATAAGGATAGACAGAGATAAATAAAATAGAGAAGAGAATATAGAGAGAATCAATGAAAACAGTTGTTTGTTTGAAAATATTCACCGAACTGACAAACCTGTAGCTAGACTGACTCAGAGAAAAAAGAGAAAAGGGACACAAACAACTAAAATCAGAAGTGAAATTATGGCATTGCTGCCAATCTTACAGAATGAAAAAGGATTAAGAGAGAATACTACAAACACCTGTGCACCAACAAGTTAGGTAAGTCAGAGGAGATGAACAAATCTCTAGAAAAATATAGATTACCAAAACTGACTAAAGAAGAAATAGAAATTCTAAGCAGGCTGCAATAAGAGAAGACATGGCTCAGTGATCGCAAATCTCCCAACAACGGCAAGTGTGGCACCGGACAGCCTCCCTGGTGAGTTCCACCAAACACTTAAAGAAGAACTAGCACCCATCCTTCTCAAACTCTTCCAAAAACTAGAAGAGGAAAGAAAACCTCCTAACTCACTCCAGGAGCAATTAAAAAATAAGCAAAGGACTTGACATTTCTCCAAAGAAAATCTACAAATGGCCAAGAAACACATGAAAAGATGCTTAGTATCATTCACCAGTAGGGAGATGAAAATCAAAACCACAATGAGGTACTACATCACACTGACGAGAATGGCCGTAATAAAATAATAATAGTAACAATAATACCGATGATTACAAGTGTTTGCAAAGATTTGAAGACTTTGAAATTCTCATACGTTGCTGGTAGGAATTTAACTGGTGAAAAACAATTTGTCAGGGCGCCTGGGTGGCTCAGAGGGTTAAAGCCTCTGCCTTTGGCTCGGGTCATGATCTCAGGGTCCTAGGATCGAGCCCCGCATCCGGGCTCGCTGCTTCCCCCTCTCTCCTTGCTGCCTCTCTGCCTGCTTGTGATCTCTGTCCGTCAAATAAATAAATAAAATCTTAAAAAAAAAAAATTTGGCAGTTTCTCAAAAAGTTACCTATAGAATTATCCTATGACCCAGCAATTCCCCTCCTAAGTTTATACCCAAAACAACTGAAAACAGTTACCCAAACAAATACATTTCACACGTGTTCATAGCAGCAATATTCATAAGAGCCAAAAGGTAGAAACAACCCAACTGTTGAAGAACGTG
Source organism: Mustela erminea (assembly GCF_009829155.1). Taxonomy (NCBI): domain Eukaryota; kingdom Metazoa; phylum Chordata; class Mammalia; order Carnivora; family Mustelidae; genus Mustela; species Mustela erminea. Next base: position 98,010 of record NC_045619.1, read on the forward strand.
TGGATAAACAAAATGTTACATGTGCAAACAAAGGACTATTATTCAGCCGTAAAGAATGAAGCAGCGATAAACCCTCCAATATGGAGAATTCAATTCAAGCTGAGTGAAAGGAGCCAAACCCCAGGAGTCCCGTCTTATAGGGCTCTACTCCTGTGTGTCCAGAGGAGGTAAATCTATAGAGACAGAAAGTACGTTAAGAGGTAAGGGGGGCTAAGGGGGAGGGGAATGTGGAATAATCACTTAACATATGCAGGGTTTCCTTTTACCAGGTGATGAAAATTTTTGAAATTCAATAAATGTGGTTGTATGACACTGTGAATGTATTAAATAGCACTGAACTATTCAACTTAAACTAATTAATTTTATCTTATATGGATTTGATTGTATATGAAAAATAAATCCTCAATTTTAAAGCCTCAATTTAAAAAAAAAAAAAAAAAGCAGACTGTGGGCTGAATTTGGCCTGTGAGGCCTCATCTGCCTGTTCTAGACTCCTGTTAGCAAAGCGTGGCCCACGGAACATGAGCCTCACCTCAGAGCTGAAACTCTTTGGAAACGCAGACTCTCCGGCCCCACCCACAGCCACTGAGTCGGAACTTACACTGAACAAGATCCCTAGGTCCAGCGTGAGAAAAACATCCCTCCGGCACAATGGGACAGCAAGTTGGTGAGAACATGGAAGCGTGTGTGGGAGACGGCAGCAGAGAATGTGGGCCCTAATTTGGCCCAAGGCAACAGAGGTGAAGAGCACAGGTAGCAGCCTCCAGACCAGGTCTCTGCTTCGGGCCCATCAATCTAGAGAGGACTGCCAGTAGGTTTCGTGGTGTCCTGTCCCTTGAAGAGTAACCCCAGCCTATCAGAGCCTTCACCAGGGCTTCCCTTCCTGAGGAAGAGGAAGGGGGATAGATGGGCAGAGCCTCCCTCCAGCTCTTCTGTGTGCCGGCCCATCCCGGGTCCCCAAGCTAGGGCGAGACAGAGCAACTTGTGACTATCACTGAGGGAGTATCCCTAGAGAGTGGAGGTGTGCAGAGGCAGTAGGGGTGACAAGGACAGGTCCAAAGACAGCCTCTGCCCCAAAGCCCCTTTATAAAAATGGACAAATAATCATCACTCCTTGCAGGGTTGTTGAGAGAATAAACTAAAATAACAAGGCTCCTAGTAAACACTCAGGGACACCTGGCTAAGTCAACATCTGGCTACTTCATCTGAGTGTATGCATGACCCCTGAGCAGGCTGGGGTACACAGGAGGCAAAGCCAATGCCACACAGGGGCTACCTGCTCTGTACGCCCGCTCAGCAGTGACACGCCAACTCTAGCCTGGCGAGCACATGCCAGGCCAGCCAGCCAGTGAGTCATAATAATGGGGACCCTAGAAGCTCTAGTATCTCTGCCCACGGTCAGGAAAAGGAGGGGTAGCTAGAGCCTTCGTCTCTCTGGGCCAGAACCAGATGCCCTCCTCCCTCTAATCAGTTGGACCAAGGAGTCCAGATGCATAGACTCAAATCCCACATGAGGTCAAGGGATGGAATGGCATACAAATAACCATAAAAAAACATATTTTACTTAAGAGAAACTGAGGCAAAGAGGTCCTAAGCAGCTTTCCCATGGTCAAACAACCATAAGACAAGAGGATCCTACATGTGTACAAACCAGGGTTCTCCCAGGCTGACAACCAGACCCTAACTGAGCCCTCACTCTGTCTCTTGTCCCCAACTCAAGCCTCCAACCTCATCCTCATTCTCTCCCAACCAGAACCTGGGCCCAAATTCTGTGCCATGTCATTAGTTCAGTCGTTTCCTCAACATGGACCTGCAGATACTCGCAGAACTGCCACAGCCATGGAGGGACTGCCCCACCCCAACTGTAGAGACTCGACCCATGATCGTGTCCCCTGGCCGTCTTGGGACATGAGAGATGCAGAACCAAGCCTCACTGGAGGAGGGCTGTTCAGGGGAGACACTACAGCAGAAGAGTTCTTAAGCAGGAACTTGACCTTAACCTTAACCCCACTTCAAAATTCAACCTAGCCCTGCCATAACCTCACAACAGAACCAAGACCAGCCCTAGCCCTTTGCTGTCTACTGTCATTTGTTTGTTTTGCTTTGTTCTGTTTTTTTAATGGGGACACTGCAACCATGGCAGAAAGGGAAGCCTGGGAGTCTGTGTTCCAGAGAGAACCATGGGCAGAACAACGTGGTCCACGCAGGACAGAGGGAGCTAAGAAGGGAGCCCCTCTGTGGCAGTCAGCTGCAGGGGTCACCTTTCCAAGAGGAGAGACCTACCCTCTCCCACAGCCCGACCCACTGCACATGGGAGACAGACGGAGGATTCCAAGAACAGGTCCCAGAGCAGCCCGGCACCCAACACTGACATGGTGGGGGGGCACCTCCTTGAGGCTCCCGTATGATGGCTGTGCCCGTCCTCCTGCCCTGCCCTAGAGTCAAGACCGAGTGGCATCTCCTGGCTTTCCTTCTGGGACCATGAGTCAGACATATCCTGGGCTCCCCCAGGGTACTCATTCAGAGCTCAGGGCCCTGAAGATAGCTCTTCCCTTTTCCATTGGCATCCCGACCACTGTGCTTTGCTTTCTTACGTGATCCTGTCCTACGGAAGCATGCTCTGGGCCACCTAAACCGGCTCTTGCCCCAAGCAAGAGTGACACACTGAGGGTCAATGTCTAAGATCTACCGCCCCAGGTTCCCTGCTGACCCTTCATATGACCTAACAGGAAATGAACCTAGACCCTAACTTCAACCCTGCTCTCAATCTAAGTCGATCCCTAAACTCAACAATGGCCCCAACCCAGAGCCCTAACCCAACGATGCTCTTAACCCTTTCTCACACACTTCGTCCACTCACACCGGCCCTGCTCTCGGCAGATCCCCCAGACCTTCAGGGGCTATTAATGGACCTTTGACCAAAGCACAGCTGCAAGGAAGAGCCTCAGGGATGGGAGCTCCCTTCTACCATCCCCACTGACCCCTGTACCTGTTGGGGCCCTGACAACTCCCACAAATCCACATCAAACAGGGACCTGGGTTGGGCAGCACTCACCAACATCCGAGTCTTTATGGGTCTTGATGACCTCTGCGAGCTCAAAGTTCCCTGCGATGATGGCCACCTGAGAAGGGAGGGGGAAAGAGGGGACTCAGGGGCGCCAAACCTGCCCCCCCAACCCCTGTGCATCCCCCCGGGCTCCTGTGTGGGAGTCTTCCTTGGTTGGGGGCCCCAGGCTCGGACCCTGGCCCCCATCTAACCTTCCACCCCATTCTGCCCAGGAGAATTCTCAAGACATGAGACTTTCAGAGCCAAAGCCAAGACAGTCCAGGCCTATGGGTCACCCTACTGATTCTCTTAACAGCGCGCCATACGCACCATCACTCCTGCCTCAGCCGTGGCCCACCGCTGCCTCGCACCTGTCCCCCACCTTCTTCCCCACCTTCTTCCCTTCCCTTGTCTCTGCGTCTGGTCATCCAACAGGCCTTTTCAGACTCGCCCACACCCACTGGGCTCTTCCACTGCCACGTCTGTCCCCTGGCTGGACTGCCAGAGGGGACCTACCTGTTTCCCTCACGCCTCTGAGGAAACCCCTGAAGGCCCTCACTCCCACCGAAAATAGCATCCCAGCAACTCTGTGGTCGAAAAATTCCCATAATGCGGTCTTCATTCCCTCACCCACAAACTCCAGGGCACACCGAGACTCGCATGCCTGGTCATCCCAGGGCCGAGAACAAAACCCAGCTGGACAAGGGGCTCAGAAATATCACCTGAATTGAGTCAGGGACTGTAACGAATCCTCCCACCCTGGTTCGGCAGCTCCACCCCCACCTGTGTCTGGCAGGTCAAGCCCACACTGGCTCTCCCCTGACCCCAGAGCCCTATGACCCTCCTCTCTCCCTGGAAGACAGGGAGCCATGCACAGTGAGGCCCCCCGAGCGGGCCCCGCGCCGGCCCACCCCTTCTTCTCTCACCCCGGCCGGTCCTTCAGTGAGAGCGCCCTTACTGCCTTCCGGGGAAAGAACCAAGGGCCCGAGAGAGCAAGTCACACAGAGACAGACACCCAGGGCTCTGCCTCACCCTCCTGTAAAGCACTCCTGTACCTGGAAGGCGGTCTGGCTATTGTAATTGCGGACGTCCTTGTTAGCTCCGCGGAAAAGCAGGACTCGAGCACAGCTCTCCTGTTGGGGGAGTTGGAACGGGGGTCACAGTTGGACAGCCAGAGGGGCGTGGCCAGGATGGGGCACAGATGGGGGCCCGTGCCTATATGCACAGCAGGGGGACGAGCAGACGAGATATACACGACACACAAGTGTCCCACTGGCCCAGAAAGCCTAGATGTGCACAATTGACTCCAAGCTGTTCGGAGCGCACACGTGCATGTGTGCCCCGGGAACGGATGTGCGCACACCGGCCCGGAAGGCTACAGTTCACAGCAGGACACAGAACACGCACCCACGAAGGAACAGCAGGACTAGACAGGCAAGCAAGCACTGCACAGGGGCAGCTGCGCGCACACACGCACGTGCACACAGAGTCACACCTGGTTATAAAGGGCACAGATGTGCAGGGCTGTGTTCCCTGAGGCGTTCTGAGCCCCCATGTCAGCTCCGTAGAACAGCAGGTGTTCCAGGTGCTGCACGTGCCCAAAGCGGCAGGCCTGGAGGTAAGGGAGATGAAGTTGGGTCCCTGAACACAGTCCAGGACCCCCAGTCCCGCCGACGGGGCCGGGCAAGCCCCCATTGCCTGACAGAGCCGGGAGCCTCCCCCCGACCCCTAGACAGAGGCCAAGACCCCCCCCCCAAACCGTGCCCTCCCACTCCCTGCCCACCTGATGGATCTCCTGCCAGCCATTCTCATCTGTGGTCCCCAGCTGAGCGTGGTCGTGAAGGAGGAGCTCACAGCAGAGGGCGTCCCCGCCCCCCAGGGCGCTGTGATACAAGGGCGTCAGGCCGCGGCTGTCCTTGTAGTCGGGTGAAGCGCCCAGGTCCAGCAGGGTCTGAGGGCAAGGAGCCTCAGCATCCAGGCGGGCCCACTTCCTCCCCCAGCTGGGCCCTGTGCCCCTCCAGGCCAGGGACCCGCCCACACTGACCGTCAAGGCTGCGGCATTCCGCTGGCGCGTGGCACAGTGCACGGCGGTGAGGCCGTCTCGAGTGCGGAAGTCCAGGTGGGCGCCGCCATTCCTCAACACCTTCAGCAGGTCCGTGGCATTGTCCAGCTGGGCCGCGAGGCTCAGAGGACACTCTGGGTTCAAAAGACAGAGGAAGGTTAAGGTCCTAATCACTCCAAGGCCATGCCCCTTCTTGCTCTGCTTCTCACCTCCTGAGTCAGGATCGTGGAAATTGGGGTCCAGCCCCTTGTCCAGTAGGCGGGCCACCCTGTCCGTGCTGTGCAGCTGGACGTAATCCATGAACTTCTTCAGGTTTGCCTGGAATGCCCAGCCATCCTGGTCAGCCCAGCAGCACAGTTACCCACTTCCACCAGCAAGCCTCAGGCATGGGTCACCCTACAGGAGCTGCTGCCTGCTCAGATGTGTCACCCTGCAGCATGACCTTGTCACCCCCTCCCATCACCTTAAGCCTTGTACTCCCACGTGGCCCACCTCAGCTCACTGGGCCAATGGGCTGCCTGAAGCCCTTCCTTGCACCCTAGGCCCACGGTAGCGGCCGGTCTCAGCCGGGCTGGCCCCTCACCAAGGCCAGGTTGCCCTGGTCATGCCCCCAGGCAAACTCCCGCCCCCAGCCTCAGCCTCATGGGCACCCCCCTGCCCAGCCTGCAGGAGCCCAGGGCGCCCACGCAGGAGCGCCCCCCTCACAGCCCACAGCCCGTCACTCCGAGGTGGTCCTGTTCCTTCTTCTCCATGCGTCCACCCCAAGGCAGACCCTTATCCCCAAGGCCCTTCCTCACCTGCAGGCCGCCCCTCCTGTGACCTGACTTGGCCTGCCTTGCACTCGCTGACCTAGTCGCGCATTAGTTCACTCTGCAGAGACTCAGTGAGGCTGGCGCTGCAGATGCCACACGGCAAGGCACCTTGGCCGAGGCCCCCGGTCTTCTCCAAACACTCAGATTGCATCACAGACGGGAGAGGACACCCACGGGAGGTGGCCCCCTAAGGTGGGTCTGGACCATCCAGCAGGAAGAAGGGTGCTCACGATGGGGAGAGAATTCAGCCAGACCCAGAGGCGAGGGTGTGATGTGAGCGCTGGCCAGAGTAGGGGCAGGCAGACACATGCGGGGCTGGGGGAGGATTGAATCTCAATCTGGGGCACCTGGGGGGCTCAAACAGTAACGCATCTGCCTTTGGCTCAGGTCATGATTCCAGGGTCCCGGGATGAAGCCCCTCATCGGGCTCTCTGCTCAGTGGAAACCCTGCTTCTCCCTCTCCCTCTCCCACTCCCCCCACTTGTGTTCCCTTTCTCTTGGTGTCTCTCTCTGTCAAATAAATAAATAAAATCTTAAAAAAAAAAAAAGAAAACTCAATCTAAAAACAACTGGGACTCACTGGGGGTCAACAGTCACCAGTGTCACCAGTGTTCTGTGAGCTGCTCACGACAGTTTTAAGAGATAACCATGGGGGGGAGGGGGACCCCAGAGTGACAGGATCACACTGGGGCAAATGGAGAGTGAAGCCACAGTCTCCGCCCAGCCAAAATCATGGCCTCTGACCCCCATGTACCCTGAGAGCAGCAGAAAAGCCTGGCATGGAGGCTCCATGGTCACAGAGGGGTCACTGTGGCCCAATGCTCTGATCCTTCTCCTAGACAGAGACAAGCTCCAAAGATTGTCAATGAAGTGTCCAGTAAGCAAAGGCCCACCAGTCACTGGAACCTGAGGTGGCAGCTAAGGGAGGCTGCCTGTGGGTAGGGGCCGTGGCACCCACATTGCCTCTCCTGCATTCAGAGAAGGTAGTGAGGTGGCCCCCAAGAACATTTGGGGTCAGGCCCACTGAGCCCTGGCACTCAGTAGGTGCGCCCAAGCACAGGCCCCCAGCGTCAGACAGATCTGGATTCAGCCCCAGTTTCACTGGCTGGACACCCACAAGCACGTCACATAACTTCCCTGGGACTCAGTATCTTCGTCTGGAAAATGGGATAACAATAGCCCCTCCCAGGAGGAAATTAGTGAGTGCCTAATTATTGGTGCCCAGCACTGTGTAACCACTAAGTGCTAGGCTCCTAGTCCTCCCCCCGCCCCCAGGTCCCCTACACAGAACATCAGGTGCTTCTTCACTCCCAGTCCACCCAGGCTCTCACCAAGACACCACGTGCTATCATAGCCCACCACCACGCCCAGCCAGGGGCCCCCCAGAGGGGTGAGCAAGAGTCTGATCTCACTGAAACCCGGCAGTAGAGCACCCACACAACAGCCATGGTGCTGGAGTCCGCACCCAGGCCCCCAGCTGCCCCAGCACCTGCTCTGGGCCCCCGATGCAAGAGAAAACAGACTGAGCCAAGCTGGAGGGACAGCGGTCAGCCCCAAGCCAGGGTGGAGGGTGCTGGGGGCAGAGGAAGAGCTCTTGGGAATTTTTTAATGGCATTTTTGATATCACAAAATCCAGTGAAGCCTGGGGTGAGGGGAGCACTGCTCACGGGGGTCGGGGGGTCACCTCTGGAGTCCCTCCTCTGTGGCTTCCTCCTTACCTTTGTGTGAAGCTTTGCAAACTGCTTATCATCAATGAGGTTCTGGGCATAAACTCGCCTCTTGTATCGAAACTGCTCAGGTAAAGAAAAGGCAGAGAAAAGGCACCCACCTGGGCTGAGTGAGCAAATGCACACACAAAACCAAGTCCTGTTTCCTCAGCCTGCCGGCCACACCAACCTCACGCGCACGACCACGGACACAGCGCCAACACCAAGTTCCGATGGCGCGCGTGCCCGCCGTCCCCTAACCTGCAACCCCCTTTCTGTCACTCCCACCCCCAGGGATCCCTGGCAAATGCCACACCTTTGCTAAGACCTGATTCCAGGCTTACCTTCCTAGACATGCCCTGAGTGGCACTGACCCCATTTCCCTCTGCCACCCGAGCGGCCAAGCCGACTTTGAGCTCAGCCACCATAATGCTCACTGCCCTTGCCACCACCACCCCAAACTGTAAGTCAGTCTGTGTCCCCACTCCTGACAGCGCACTCAACACCCTTTCCATCGTGAATGGGGGTGAGCGAACGAGAGAGACTGAGGTGTGCCCTCAGACTCCGGGGCGGGGGAGGGGCACAGATGTGCAGACCCAGGTGAGGCGCGGCTTCCTCCACACCCGGCTCTGCGCACGGACACCGCGCGCCGCAGAAGCCCCCCGCGTTCCCAGCACGCGAGACGCGGACTGAAAACCCGCTCGCGGCACGTACTGCTCTACACCTCACACGCTCCACACACGGCACCCCGCGCCTCGCACGCACACCGTATGCACCGTTCGCTGAGCGGGGCTCACGCAGACCCCCTCCCGCACCGCACACACACGCGCGCGCGCGCGCGCCCGGCCGACTCCTCCGGTCCGCGCCCCTCACGGCCGTGCCCTCCACGGCTCTCGTTACGGAACTCCAGGGTCGTGCCCCGCGCGCTCCCCCACCCCCGCCCCCGGTCGCGCGCCCCCGCCCGCCGCTCACCTCCAGGTAGGGCAGGGGCGTGTCCAGGTTGGGCGGGTACTCCTGCAACAGCCGCTCCTCGTCCAGGAACTTGCCGGCACGGCCCCGGGAGGGCGGCTGGAAGAGCCCGTAGTTGAGCGCGTCCTGGAGGCTGTGGTTGAGGGCGCAGAGCACGCGCTGCTTGGCGGCCCACACGGGCGCGGCCGGGTCCAGGCGCAGACACTTCTGCGGCGGAGCGGGATCATGAGTGCGGACCGCATGAGCGCCGCCCGGCCCCGCCCGGCCCGGCGCAGGGGACCAAGTCCCGGGAGCCCCGGCAGGACTCCGGGGCTCCCGAGCCCCAGCCCGGGACCCGGCGCCTCCGCGTCCAGCGGGCGAGAACCCGCCCCGAGGGCGGTGCTTCCCCGGGCCCCGCCCCCGCCCGAGTGGTGGGGAGGGTCTCCGCGGAGGCGGCGGGGGAGGGGTGAGTAGCCGCGGGCCTGGGGTCCCTGGCACCCGCCTCCGAGCGTGCGGGGGGTGGGGAGGATGGGGGGGAGCTGGTGGACGGGGTTGGGGGGGGGGCGCTGGGCGAGGAGGGCGGGGGCGCTGCCGGGACGGGGCGGTGGGGCTTACCGTCTGCTGCAGGTCCGGGATGCCGACGCGCACGACCACGGCGCTGGCCCCGGGGCCGTCCATCCCAGCGCCGGCGCCCGGGCCGGAGCCCGGGCGGCTCGCGGCCGAGAGCGGAGCGCGCTGAGGCTCCGCGCGGCGCCCCGGCCCCCCCTTCCCCCCCGCCGGAGCCCCGTCGGCCGCGCTGCGCGGGAGGGGGCCGGGGGGGGCCGGGGCCGGGGCCGGCGCGGGGGACAGCTGCGCCGAGGGCTCCGCAGGGGCGGCGGCGGCGGCGGCAGCGGCGGCGGCGCGGCTCAGCTGCATCGGCCCCGGCTCAGCTCGGCGCCTGCCTTCCCCGGGGGCGGGGGCGGCGGGGGGAGGGGGCCTGAGCCGAGAGGGAAGCGGGGGTGGCAAGGGGGCCGCGCCGGAGGCGGGGGCCGGGAGGGCTCAGGGCCAGCCGGGGACCGGGGGCGAGGGGGACTGTTCGGGTCCCCGGGGTGAGGTGGGAGGGTTCGTGCGGAGGGCCTGGGCCACCCCACAGGGCGGGGGCCCTGGGGGCTGCGCGGGGGGTGTGGGGAGTCCTAGGCCTTGGCGTGGGGGGAGTGGCTGAGCCGCGAGGGCCGCGCCGCCCTTCGGCTGCGTGCGAGCATCCGCGGACCACCGGGGAAGAGTCCGCGAGACGGGGGTCCTGAGGCGGGGGTGGGGTCCGCGTTGGGCACAGGGACCAGAGAGGGCGGGAAGGGGAGAGAAAAACGGGAGAATTAATTTCCGGGGGTGGCAGCTTCTCCCCCATTCTACCGACCTCCCTACCCCACTCAAGGCCCGAGGGAGATGACGGGGACCAGCCCTGCCCCAGTCCTGGGTGTGAGACGGAGGAGACATCGGGGCCAGGGAAGGGCTAGGGGCTCTCCCACCTCGAGAGCCAGTTAACCCTCCGACTTAACCCTTACGACCACCCTAAATAGCGTTCAGCGCGGCTGCCGGCATCCCCAGCCGAGTTTGGGGAGTTCGCTCTGGACTCCACGGCCGCCTCGTCCTCCCCACTCTCCAGGCCCCGTGGTCTGCCTAGACCAACGCCTGTCTCCCCTTTTCCGTCACCTTAGCGACGACAGGATGGGGGCGCGACCTATGAGGACAGGCTTAGGGGAGGGGGCGCTACTAGTCTCCACCTGCACGGGGAAGTGAATTTTAGTTTTCTACGTTGTCGTGGCAACGCGGGAGGGGGTGATGAGTGGGCGGAGAGGAGGGGAGCGCAGTAAAGAAACTAGCTCAGGCACCACCGCCCCATTGGAGCATTTCAACCCCCCCCCAACCCTGATAAACCGCACAGAACTACCCCAGTGCTGCGAAACCTGGGCCCTCAAGACCCCGGGAGCAAAGAGCAGCCCCTAACTGTCGGAATATCCCCGAGCTCCCGAGAAACAGCTCCTGACTTCCCCAGAACTCCCCAACATGTCTTGACTGTGCCCCCAAAGAAAGGCCCTGAACCCCATAGCGGAGCTGCTCACCCTTTCACTGGACGTGCTTGATAATGGTCACAGAACAACCAAGCATGACCCAGCCTGGTCCCCATTAGAAAAGAGCCCCTGGGCGCCCCCCCCAACCTCCCCAGCCTTCTCCTAGAACAGCCCTGAATCCCCCGAGGCTCCCAGGAATAAACTTGAATGAACCCCCTACACAGAGAAAAACCTCCCTACCCCTCCCCCATGACAACCTGGAAACACCCCAACCCCTCAAGAACAGCACTTGGCACTCCCTCCAAGAACAGACCACTCCCCACAGAGCCACCTTGACAACTACCTGCCCACCACAAAGCCCCCCCCCCATACCGACCCCTATGCCAACAGAGCGATCTCCGATCACCCCAGAGCAAGGCCCTCTTCCCAAGGACCACCCCTAACCCCTGAGGGAGCCCTGGCTCACCCCTCTTCCATCCACTACCACTTTAGGAGAAAAATCTCTGCCTCCCAGGACTCCACTGACCCCACAGAGCCGAATCTCCAGCGCTGTCTGTGGGTCTGGTCCTGCTTTCTCCTCAAGCCCGGTTGGACCCTCCCTGCCGGGAAGTGTGGCCCCAGGATGCCCAGACCTCCCACCCCCTTGTCCAGACTCTTCCCAAGGCCACTGGCCTGGCCGGAGTGGGGGAGCTGAGGGTCCCCTGGGGACTAAGGCAGGATGGGAGGGCTGGGGAAAGGGGGGAGCAGGAAGGGGCCTGTCCGAAGGCCACTTTATCTGCAGGAAGCACCTTGGGAAGTGTGAGGGTTGGATTTCCTGCGGCCCAGCCCTAGAGAGAGGAAACTGCTGCTTCCCAGCCCCTCTCCTGTCTCCACTACCTTCCTGCCCCCATCCCCCAGCAAGTCAGCAGACCCACAATTCCTGCCTTCCCCAACCCTCCCACCACAAACCCCAGCTGCCTTTACTCCCAGCTCCCAGCCTTTCGTCCCTCTGTGGCTGGCTGCTAGGCCAGGAACCTGCTTGCTCGAGTGCTTGGTTTGGGGGGGGGGGGGGGATGGAGGCAGGAGGCCAAGAGGAGGCTGCCCCTTTCCTCACCACCAGTCCCAGCAGCCCAGACCTCTGCACTCACCCTGCCAAGCTGCCCACCCAGCTTGGACTTCAAGGGAGCCCCAGCAACCTCCCAGCGCCTCCCTGCCCCCAATCTACTGCCCCCCCTGCAGTGCAGCCACAAAATCTTTTAGGGGAAAATCTTTTTTGCTGATCGCAACCAACAGATCTTTGGTCTCCAGGCCTAGGTGGGCCCAGCACTGCCCCAGGAGATACCAGAACCCTTGCTTGGTTTTGTCCTGGTTCCACAAAGTGCCTGGCACATAGGATGGGCACATAATGAATGAATTCCAAGCCTGCACATTCCCCCGGCTCTTACCACCACCCCAGCAAACAGCAAAAATAACAGAACCCAGAAGCACCTAACCCACATTATGTCCTTCCAACCCCGCAGCATGGTGGGTTTACAGAGGATGAAGCCAAAGCATGGTGGGTGTCTTTGCCCTTTATTTTGTTGGGAACAAAACAACCAGGCCCCTGGCCAGCCCCTCACTCAGCAAAACTCCGCCTCCCGGGCAGAGCCACCCTTTGCCTCCCGCTGCCCAGCCTCTCCGCACCCGTGTCTCTGTCCAGCCACCAGACCCATGGCCCTCTGCTTCCCACTCCTTCCATCCAGGCCAAGATTCCAGAAGAATGTTTCTCACCCTCCCTGCTTCTTTCCCACATTCTCTCACCACACATATTCAGACGCAAACAGGCCCCACAGGGCCTTGGGGAATTCATGTGGGCAAAGCACCTAGAACAGTGCCTGGCACATCCCGGAATGGGCCCCTAACCCACAACCACGCAGCTGGCCCAGGCCCACAGGCCACACAAAGGCCCTTGCCTCCCCACAGCCTGCCCCACCCCACCCCGCCACACCCCGTGCCCTCTTCCTCCTTGACCTCCCGAACCTCAGTTGTCTGGTGGCCTTGATTGACTTCCGGGCACCTTCACATTCTTAAGCCCCCTTCCAGCGTCTGTGGTCCATGCCCTCCTGGCCTCTGTGGGGGGCTCCTCTCCGGGCAGTTGATGGCCTCCGTTCACTTCCTCGTATTGCCCTCCCTCCTTCCCCACTCCTGGGGCCGCTTCCTCCCCCAAATCCCAACCCTGCCTCCCTCAGCAGCTTCTCCCAGCTCCCCCACTCCCCCTCGGTTTCCATGACAACTTGGTGGGGCATTCCGTTCTCAGCCCCCCACTGACTGCCCTTCTCTCCTGTCCACAGTTTTCTCCCCATGCTCCTCCGCCCGCCTCCCTCTGATCTAGTTCTCTTCCTGCCACGGCACCTGTGCTAACACACTCGCATTCACTTACTTACCGTTTACTGTGTCTGTGGCCCAGGAGGAGTGCCCGGGACACAGTGGGGGCTCCAAAGCTCCCACAACTTTCTCTGCAGCTCAGACCCTCTCCCAAAGTCTGGAGCCCTTCCTGCGAGACAGGAATCCTCCGATGTCGAGCTCACTGTCAAACCGTCTGGGGCCGGTGTCACTGGGGCTAAGTTTGATTCCCTCCACTTATTTAATGTCCGTCAATATATCATCCTGAATCTGATACACTAAGTTTTACTCTTCTGGGAATACAAATTATTTCTAAAGAATCAGCTTTTTAGGGCGCCTGGGTGGCTCAGTGGGTTGAGCCTCTGCCTTTGGCTCGGGTCATGATCTCAGGGTCCTCTGCTCAGCGGGGAGACTGCTTCCCCCTCTCTCTATTTGCCTGCCTCTTTGCCTCCTTGTGATCTCTGTCTGTCAAATAAATAAATAAAATCTTTTAAAAATTAAAAATGAATCAACTTTTTAGGGACACCTGGTTGGCTCAGTAGGTTAAATGTCTGCCTTTGGCTCGGATCAAAACCCCAGGGGCCTGGGATCAAACCCCACAACAGGCTTCCTGCTCATAAGAGAGCCTACTTCTCCCTCTGCCTCTGCCTGCCACTCCCCCTGCTTATGCTCCTGCACCTTCTCTCTCTCTCTCTACCAAATAAATAAATAAATATTTTTTTAAAAGAATCAGCTTTTTATTTTGCTAATCATCTGTATTTTCTATTTGGTTTTATTCTGTTCTATTATCTCTATTTTTTTTATTGTGTTATGATTCTTTTTCTAAACTCTCGAGTTGGATATTTAATTCAATTTTTAGTCTTTCCCTTTTCTGATTGTAAGCTTTTAAGTTTTTATATTTCCAAGTGGCACTTCAGTTAATGTCCCTTAAGAATTGATAAGTAGTATTTTTAATTTCACGTTCTTCTGATTTTCTAGTATCAATTTTTTTGGCTTGGGAATTGCTGAAAGTATGCTTCTTTACATTTTCAAATGCATAATAGGTTTTTTTGGAGAGAGGACTAACCTTTAGTGGCTGATTTCTTACTTTATTGTATATGGTCCGAGGAGGGGGTCTGTATAGCCCTGATCTTTTGGGATTGTGTGAAGACTTCCCGTGTAGCCTGGCTGCACTGGCTCTTTCTATAAAGGTTTCCTGTCTGTTCCATAGGAATGCTTGCGTGCAAGAAGATATAGAGATACAGAGAGCCGCAGATACAAAATCTCCGTTATATCCCGCTTGTTAACTGTATTATTTAAATATCCCATGCCTTTTCTAATTTTGCATCTACTTGATTTAGAAATTACTAAAAGAAATGGGTTAAAATCCCACTACTATGATATTGGTTTTAGCAGTCTCTCCACGAAATCTGCCAGTTTGGGTTTTATATTTTTGAGACTCGGTTTTTAAGAGCTAAGAGGTTTAAGATTATTATACCTTCCTGATAATTATTCCTTTTGTTATTATACACTACTGCTCTTTATCCCTAATAATGTTTTTACCTTAATTTCTTTTTTTCCAGTCATTAATCTACCATAGCCCTTTTTTGTGAATATCTTTTTCTATCCTTTTCCTTATATCTTAAGTATGCTTTTGATATACAGTCTCTGTAGCTAGATTTTTTTTAAATCAATCTTGTAGTTTTCAGCCTTTAATGGTGTGTTTATTATGATTGTGATAGGTTTTAATAGATCTTTACTATCTTATTTTGTATTGTCTGTCTTTTTAAGATAGGCATCTGTCTTATCTATGCTTCCTTTTTCTCCCTTTCTGTCCTCCCCTGGACGGGTCAAGTGTTCTTTATTCCCCTTTCCCTCAACTCGTGTTGGCTTGGAAGGTTTGCATTCTCTATCCCTTCGTAAATACACTTTCCGCCCTGCCTAACTGACAAATTCTACAGTCGATGACTCTCTCCACCTCCCTTCTACGAACGAGAAGACCGAGAGACCTTCACGGTGACCTCTCCCCTCCCCCTCCAGGTGCTGGTCCCCACCGTTGTTGCCTCCGGACTGCCCAGCGCTGCTTTACACTTCACTCACTTTTCCTCCAAGGCTGAAGTCTCTTTTTCCGGAAAGCACATGCTCGAGATACTTTTAATGAATGTCTGTTAGTGAGAAATTCTTTGTCTCTGAAATGTCTTATTTTGCTCTCTTTCTTGAGTGAGAGTTCAGCAATGCAGACTTCTAAATTGACAATTATTTTCCTCACCGTATTTTTTTTCTCTGTGTGTGCTCTGTTCTGGGTAATTTCCCAATTCTGACTTCCACCTCATTAATATTCTCTTTGTCTGTGTTCAATCTGCTGTTAATTCTCCTCATATGTTTTTGGTTTGGGGTTTTTTTTTTTAAGATTTTATTTATTTATTTGGCAGACAGAGATCACAAGTAGGCAGAGAATCAGGCAGAGAGAGAGAGGGGGAAGCAGGCTCCCTGCTGAGCAGGGAGCCCGATGCGGGGCTCGATCCCAGGACCCTGAGATCATGACCTGAGCCAAAGGCAGAGGCTTTAACCCACTGAGCCACCCAGGCACCCCTCCTCATATGTTTTCTTTTTCATAGAGTTTTCAGTTTCAATGACCACAGATTCTATTTCTCAATTTAGTCAATTTAGTTCTATTATACGACCTTTTTGGTGGTCTAATCGTTTCACTTGCGGCAGATTATTTCTGTGAAAAGTTTGTAATTTGAAGTTATGAACTTAGTTGGGCCTAATTTATGTGGGGACCCTAAGCAGCCTAAATGTGTCCCTTCAGAGGAGTCCCACTCCCCCTGGACTCCTTGTACATTAATTTCCCGGAGACTACAAAGAATAATATAACTCAGACCTCAAAACGGAAGGGGGCAGGCAAGGGTTACAACCTCACAGGGGGTTTTCTACAGAGAGGCCACCACAAAGCTTTATGAAAATTGCTTAGATTTTTTAAAAAATGCAATAAGAATTATGAAAATTCATTCCTTACTAAGGTGTTTGAGCGCTACATGCCATTCACTGAGCAAGCCGCTGTTACTGTTCTTGTGACACAGATGAGGACCGAAAGCCATCAAGAGTAAGTAACGTAAAGGGTCCGAAGTCATGCAGGCTGGACCGTGGAAGACCCAGGACTCGGACTGTGGCAGTGGGCATGGGACCCAAGCAGGACAAGTGACAATCCTGCCCTGGGATTTTTTTTTTTAAGATTTTATTTATTTATTTGACAGAGAGAGAGGAAGACCACACAAGCAGGCAGAGGGAGAAGCAGGCTCCCCACTGACCAGGGAGCCTGATGTGGCACTTGATCGCAGGACCCTGGGACCATGACCTGAGCCAAACAAGGGCAGATGCTTCACGACTGAGGCCCCCAGACATCACTTGTGCTGGGATTTTACCTTTTACAACTGTTTCTCCACTCTTACACTCTCATGGTTACATAAGAGCCATGAACTCAATAGCTACTGGTGACCAAGATTCCAACCTTAAGAAGAGAGCAACAGTGGAGGAAGAACAGATGCGGGGACAGAAGAGGTTTTGAAGGGTAAGTCCCTAAACGTGCCCTGAAATCTGAAAGCACTTCAGTTTTTCTTGAATTTGGTTTCAAGGGCCAATAGATTTCCCTTCTCGGTTGAGAGGCCACCTACTGGACAGGTGGAAGGCTTGTCCTTGGAGCAGGTGTCGGGATTAAAATCCCAGCTCAGCCTCCAAATACCCACATGGCCTGGAAAAGCTTCTTACCTTCCCTCTGTCTTTCCTATGTCTCCAGAACACCATGCCACACTCTGCCAGGCTGGGGACGATGGTCGGCATTGTGTCATTCCCCCCTTTATTCTGGCCACGTGCCAGGTCCTGTTTCAGTTGCTGGACACGAGGCAAGCACTTGCCTTTGCAGCTCAAAGGTTACCTCCTGGCCTTCTGGGCCATTGTGCAGGCTAGATGAGCTCAGTGAATATGAAATGCTTACCATAGGCCTGGTACACAATGAACACAGTTTTTATTAACATCATAAACCTAATTCTGATTTGGTTTCTGTCATCTCCAGAGTGCCTTCTAATGAACATTCTTCATATAGAGTGATGTGAAGGGATGACTGATCTTTGTTATATACTCTTAGAGCATTAGATTTTAAATATTTTAACTGTGAAATTAAGGGCAGAAATATCTGCCTAATTAATTTCACATTTAGGATTCCAATTACTTTTTCTTTCAAGAGCATGTGTTTTACCCACGAGTTTACTCTTCCCTGCAAAGGTCACTGACAATTCAAGAACTCTGCGGGTTTTTTGTTGTTATGGTAAATAATACATAACAGCAAAGTCACCATCCTAACCATAATAACACCAGTAGTGTTATTATTTTGAAATAATAAATCCATCCCTGTGTTGGAAGACAGGCATAGGCCTTGCAGGCGGAACAACCGGTTACGGGCCTCGGCCGGAGGGGAAGACGTGAACACGATGGAGTATGACGCCTCCATCAGAAAGGACGAATACCCAACTTTTGTAACAACATGGACGGGACTGGAGGAGATTATGCTGAGTGAGATAAGTCAAGCAGAGAGAGTCAATTATCATATGGTTTCACTTATTTGTGGAGCATAACAAATAGCATGGAGGACATGGGGAGATGGAGAGGAGAAGGGAGTTGGGGGAAACTGGAAGGGGAGGTGAACCATGAGAGACTATGGACTCTGAAAAACAATCTGAGGGGTTTGAAGTGGCGGGGGGTGGGGGGGGTGGGGGGGGTTGGGGAACCAGTTGGTGGGTATTGGGGAGGGTACGGATTGCATGGAGTACTGGGTGTGGTGCAAAAACAATGAATATTGTTATGCTGAAAATAAATTAAAAAAGAAAAAGAAGAAGAAGACAGGGGCACCTGGGTGGCTCAGTGGGTAAAGCCTCTGCCTTGGCTCAGGTCATGATCTCAGGGTCCTGGGATCGAGCCCCCCATCGGGCTCTCTGCTCAGCGGGGAGCCTGCTTCCTCCTCTCTCTCTGCCTGCCTCTCTGCCTGCTTGTGATCTCTGTCTGCCAAATAAATAAATAAAATCTTTAAAAAAAAAAAAAAAAAAAGAAGAAGAAGAAGAAGAAGACAGCGAAGCCCACCGGGCCGCAAGCGCGCTGCTGCTGGAAGAAACGCCTCCGCGGGGCCCCGCTGGAGTGGGCTGCGGTCCGCTCCGACTGGCCTGGGGCACCAGCTGCTCCCTGTGTGGAGTGGAGGGGGCTGGAGAGCCCGCGGGGCCAGGGAAGGGGCCTGGGAAGGGGCCTGTCCCCGAGAGCGGTCTCAGCCCCCTTGTCGCCTTCCTCGGTGGCAGGGCAGCGCCGGCCGATCCGCCCGCAGCCTCCCACCTGCCCGGGCCTGCCCTCCAGCGTCAAGGGAAGCGCTTCTCGGGGTGAACTTCCCTCCTCATTGTTTTCGTTCTGCGTGAGATTCGCTGCAGGAAAACACTGCGTTTGGGGGGCTCGGTCTGCTGAGCGTCCCACTCTGGGTCCGGCTCAGGTCGCGATCTCGGGGTGGTGAGATCCGGCCGGGGCAGGCTCTGTCCTGAGGGCGGAGCCTGCTTGGGATTCTCCCTCTCTCCCCCTGCCTCGTCCCCCACCAAAATAAATAAACTTATTAAAAAAAGAAAATACCACATTTTGCCTATCAATTAATCTGTTGAGATGTATACTTTTTTAGTTCGGAAGGATCGTGAACAGAACCGCTAGGAACGCTTGCATGAAGCGTCTGTGTGGCGTTTGGTTCTCTTGGGTGGAGGTAGAGTGGCTAAGTCTTACGATAGACCTACGCTCACTTTTTAAGAAACTGGCAAGCAGTTTTCCAGAATGGTGATATCATTTTGAATTCCAGCTTCTTCCGTTTCCTCCACACCCTTGCCAACACTTGGCATTGACTGGTTTTTCTTTTTTTTAATTGTAGCCATTTTAATGGATGGTAGCAGTATCTCCTTGTCGTTTAAATCAGCATTTCCCTGATGATGTCGAGCCTCTTCTGGCATGCTTGTAGACCATTCACAGGTCTTCTTTGGTGACATGTCTGTTCGAGTCTATTCTCCCGTTTTTAAAAAACTAAGTAGTTTGACTTACCGAAATTTAGTAGTATCTCTATATATTCTGGACGCAAGCTTTTTTGTCTAAAGTTCTCTAATTTTGTTGCTTGCCTTTTCAAAGGCATTTTCTTTCAAAGAATAAAAAGCTTTCATTATTATAGAATCAATGCACATTTTTTCTTTTATTTGTCATATTCTTTATGCCCTAAAAAATCTTTGCCTACCTCAAAAATCACAAAACGTTTCCTCTGTGTTTTCATCTTGAAAGTTTTATTTGCAACAGTTAGGTCTATGATTAATTTCAAATTAGTTTTTATCTGTGATGTCAAAAAGGGTTGATATTTGTTTTTTCCGTTTGGGGATGTCCATTTGTTTTGCGCCACTTTTCAAATTATTTCAAAATAGTTTTTACTGTGGTGAGATATATATAACATAAAATACACCCTTTTAGCCACTGTCTAGCTCAGTGGCTTTACGTCCATCCGTATTATTGTGCAACCATCTCCGCTGTCCGTGGGTCTCCAGAACTTTTTTCATTACCCCACACAGAAACGGTGCCCATCATGCAGTAACTCTCCATCCCCCTCTGCTAGCCCCTGGACCCAATATTCTGTCCTCTGTCTCTACGGGTCTTACTGCTTTAGCACCCTCCCAGCACCATTTTTGGTGAAAAGACTTTGCTTTTCCACTGAAATGCCTTTCCACGTTTATTGAAAATCTGTTGATCACATATATGCAGGTCTATTCCTGATTTTTCCTTCAATCTACATTTATATTTTCACTAATACCAGATTTCTTAATTTCTCCAAAGGTTTTTTTTATTTATTTACTTGACAGAGATCACAAGCAGGCAGAGAGGCAGGCAGAGAGAGAGAGAGAGAGAGGAGGAAGAAGGTTCCCCGCTGAGCAGAGAGCCTGATGTGGGGCTCGATCCCAGGACCCTGAGATCATGACCTGAGCCGAAGGCAGAGGCTTTAACCCACTGAGCCACCCAGGCACCCCGGATTTCTTAATTTCTGTGAAGTCTTGAAATCAAGTACTATAATCCCTACAACTTTGTTTTTCTGTAATCTTTTTGGCTATTTTAGGTCATTTTCATTTCCATATAAAGTTTAGAATCAGTTTGTCAGTTTCTACAAATTTTTTTAAAAACCTGATGGGAATTTTATTGGTACTGAATTATATCTATATCTAGAAAGAATGGATTCTTAACAATATTGGATCATCCTATGTGTGATCATGGTAAATCTCTTCATTTATTTTGGTCTTCCTTAATTTATTTCAGCAAGGCTTAGTAGTTTTCAGTGTAGAATTTTTACGCATTTTTCTTAAATTTATGCCTAAGAATTTTGTTATTTCACATTATTGCAAGTGAAATTTTAATTTCATTTTTTATTCTTAGAATTTTTTTTATTTTTTAACATGTAATGCTATATTAATTTCATGTGTACAATAATACAGTGATTCAACAACTCTATACCTTACTCAGTGCTCATTGTGGTAAGCGCGCTCTTAATCCCCTTCACCTATTTCACCCATCCCCCTACACCCCTTCCTACTAGAACCATCAGTTTGTTCTCTACAGTTAGTTCTGGTTTTTTATTGGTCTCTTTTTTTCTTTGTTCATTTCCTTTTTTATTTTTTTTAAAGATTTTATTTATTTACTTGACAGAGAGAGAGACATGGTGAGAGAGGGAACACAAGCAGGGGGAGTCAGAGAGGGAGAAGCAGACTCCCCACTGAGGAGGGAGCCTGATGCAGGGCATGATCCTAGGACCCTGGGATCATGACCTGAGCTGAAGCAGACGCTTAACAACTGAGCCCCCAGGCACCCCTAAGTTCATTTTATAATTGTTTGTTGTTAGTATAGTATATCCAGTATACTAGCCAAAAAAAAAAAAAAAGTTATCTACAAAAAAGTATATATTTTTGTATATAAACTTTGTAGCCTGTAAACTTGTTAAATTCACTTAGTTCTAGTAGCATTTTTATAGGTTCCTCAGGATTTTCTACATAATCAGGTCATCAGCAAATAACAAAATACTTATTTCTTTAGAATTTTCTCCATTTTATTTATTTTTCTTGCCTTATTCCAATGGCTGGGACCACCAATACAGTGTCATATAGAAGTAGTCAGAGCAAGCAGCCCGGCTTTGCTCTCAGTCATGGGAGGAAAGTATCTGATATTTCACCATTAAGTATGAAGTGAAGGTTTTTTGGTAGATGGCCTTTACTAGATTTAGAAGGTCCTCTTCTAGTTGTCATCTGCAGAGAGCTTTTCATCATGAACAGATGTCTGACCTCCTTAAGGATTTTTTTTTTTTAAACCCTACTCAATAACCCGGCTTTATTTCATTGGTCAGAACTGAGTCTGGCTGCAAGTGAGCTTAGGAAATGAAGTTCTTTCTTAGGTGAACACATGACTGCCCCCCACATCAAAATCAGGGCTCTATTAATGAGGAAGAAAGCATGATGGATATTAGAATAGGCAGGTAGCAATCTGTCAACCTACGTATTCAATTCTAGATTAACAGTTATTTACGCTCCACATTTTTAACTTACGATTCTATTGTCATCTAGGTTCTACTGCTGACATTGAAATAAATGCTGTTGTTATTCTTTCTGTATTTGTTCTTTCTGGATGCTTTTAAGAGCCTGTCATCTTTAATATGATTCAATTTCAATTTATATATAGGTGCTGTTTTGGTTTTAGTTGTCCTGTTTGGGGTTTGTTATGACTCCTGGGTCTTACGGCCTACGTCTTTCATCGAATCTGGAACTTCCCGGGTATCATCTTTTTAAATGTTGTATCTCCTCAGTATCCTCTGTAAAAATATGTTAGATCTCATGGATGAGCCTTGAAAGCATTATGTGAAGTGAAATAACTGATTCACAAAAGGGCAAACATATGATCAACTTGTATGAGATATTTCTGGGGCTGGGAGAGGAGGGAATAGGTGGCTATTATTTCATGGGTACAGAGTTTCTGTTTTGTATGATGAAAAGTTTTGGAAATGGATAATGGTAATGGTTCTACAACGTTGTGAATACATTTAATGAAATTATAAGGTATGAAATTTTTTAAAGATTTAAAATTTTTTAAATATGTTAGACCCTCTCATTCTAAAATATTCTCATCTCCCAGTCTATTTTGTATTCTGGGTAATTTCTGTAGACCCATCTTCTTTTTATCTTTTTTTTTAAGATTTTATTTATTTGCTTGAGAGAGAGGAAGAGCCTAAGAACAGGCAGGGGGAGAGGCAGAGTGAGAGGGAGAGGCAGGCTCCCCACGGAGCAGGGAGCCCAATGCAGGGCTTGATCCAGGACCCTAAGATCATGACCTGATCTCAGGATCAGGTCTCTCTGAAGGCAAACACTTACCTGAATGAGCCACCCAGGTGTCCCTCTAGGGCCATCTTCCTATTCAATAATTCTCAGCTGTGTCTAGTTTGCTGTTTAATCTGCCTACTGAAATTTCAATTTTATTTTTGTTTTCTAAAGTTATATTTTTGGGGGCACCTGGGTGGCTCAGTCAATGAAGTGTCTGACTCTTGATTTCTGCTCAGGTCGTGATCTTAGGGTCCTGGGATCCAGCCCTGCACCAGGCTCTGCACTCAATGGGGAGTCTGCTTGAGATTCTCTCTCTCCCTCTGCTACTCCCCCTGCTTATTCTCTCTCTCTCCCTCTCTGTCTCTCCCTCCCTTTCTCTCTCTCTCGCAAATAAATACATAAACCTTTAAAAAATAAAGTTATACTTTGTTCATTTTCAAATCTATCAGAGTCTTTCCTTTTTTTTTTTTTTTCCCCAAGATCCTTTCTGACCATTTCTCATCTCTTGTCCAGGTTTTCAATTGCATCTTTTATCTCTGTGAACATTTTTAGCATACTTCTATGGTTTATGATTTTAGATTGTGACCTCATGTTTGGCTAACCCAATCTGTGAGAACCTGGAGAGACTGAGTTAAGATGGTGGTCCTCCAGAGATTATTTGCATCTTCTCCTGCTAGACGCCCCCGTGCTGCCAACCTACAACCACTTCAACTCAATGCCAAACCACCCAGGTAATATATATTTAAAACCCACACCCATTTGAAGGTAAGTCTATGCTTATGAATTCTGAGGAGAGATTGTATTTGCATCTTGTGGTGAGATCATCACAATATCTTTTCTGTTTTTTGAAAATCCAATTTTTTTCTAGTCTTTCTAGCCCATCACTGAAGTTATGGGTCTTTAAAAATCCTGAGAATGTCCCCAATAACATGCTTTCTTGCCCTCTTGCTTTTAGTTTCCATTTCATTTAGTGTCTCTGGGGATATCCCTTGCTTTCTTTCAAGCTCAGCTACATACATTTAAAAGAAGGCAAATTTTATTCTAGTGAACATTTCCAAATGTTTTGCACTGGGTTATGTTGTTGAAAATCTTTTTCTTTTTCTTTTTTTTCTAACTTTTTAAAGTAATCTTTATACCCAGTGTGGGTCTTGAACTCACAACCCCGAGATCAAGAAGTGCATGTTCTACCTACTGAGTCAGGTGCCTCAGAAATGCTTTTCTTTTCTTTTCTTTTCTTTTCTTTTTTTAAGATTTTGTTTATTTATTTGACAGAGATCACAAGTAGGCAGAGAGGCAGGCAGAGAGAAGGGGAGAAGCAGGCTCCCTGCTGAGCAGAGAGCCCGATGTGGGCTCGATCCCAGGACCTGAGATATGACCTGAGCCAAAGGCAGAGGCTTTAACCCACTGAGCCACCCAGGCGCCCCAGAAATGCTTTTCTTATTCAACCACAGCAGTCAGCACACATAAGTGTTTAATGATTGTTTGCTGGACAGATGTTAAATGAGTGTATAAATAACAGAAGGACATTTTACATTTTAAGATGTTTATTATAGACCTATACACACACAAACAGACCCCAAAATATGAGGTACTAGGAATATGGCACTGTACCAATGGGTCCCAACTGGTCACCTACATCTTCTCATTCACTTAGGATTTTGGCATCTTTTTTTTTTTTTTTTTTTTTAAGCAGGCTCCACACGGGGTATGGAGCCCAACTAGGAACTTGAACTCATTACCCTGAAATCAAGAGTCATATGATTAACTGACTAAGCCACTGAAGCACCCCCAGATTTTGACACCTCAAGTTCTGACATCACCCATGTCCCTCCAAGTGATCCCTCACACACTGGCCCCCCAGTTCCCCAACCTCTCATCTCACTGAATGCAAAAGCTAGAGTTTGGATATAGATTACAGAACTGTGCATAGCTAATTTGACCAAAAAGGGATTTAATACACCAGGATTAGTGCCTACAAAGTCGCTGGAAAGACTGAAAGAGAAGCATCTAGTCTGAGCTTCTAGAAATGCACCCAGCCCCCAGAAACACCGTGGAACTGGTTCTCTAGGGAGTTACTCTTCTGCCACAGTTGACAAACTGACGTGTTGGAAAGCTGGTGCCCCAACTGCTGGCCCCAATAGGCCACACCTCTCAACCCCTTTTGCATCTAGGTAGGGTCATGTCACAGAGTTCTGGAACTGATCTGGGTGGAAATGATATGTGCTACTCTAACGCTAACCCACAAAGGCCTCCTGCTCAAGCCTGCCTGCCCTCCTCACCCTTCTGCTTGCTGGACGTAGGTATCCTGGATGACTTGAAGTCTGTATGTTGAAAATAGCAGCACTTCCTTTGTCCTGGTCCCTAAATGACTATAATGAGAAGAGAGCCCCCCCCCCATCCCTGCCAGTGTTGCAAACTGGACTTTCTGAAAACAAGAAATGAAATCTGTTTTATTAAGTTCTTGAGTCTTAGGGGTTTAGCTGTCAAAGTAGCTGGTGTTTCCTCAGCTGATACTCAAGTGGTGTTCTAGAGGCCTCACTGGGCCTGCCTTGGAAGTCCTTGCCTGGACCAGCAAATAGTGTTGCACTGGCTGCTCAATATACCTTGACAACTGGGGAAATTAACACAAGATCAATTTGCATAGCCACCATGTCCACTGTGAGATGGACTTATGTCCAGGGAATGGCTTTAGCTCAAAACGAGTACCCGACAATCCCTGAAAACTTCAAGTGCCTCCCCCACCCCCCACCCTGCCCAGTGCATAGCAACCTTGGCAAAGTCTGCACCTCCCTGCAGGGGAGGCCACAGGGAAGACTTAGCATGGCCTTGGGTGTTTCCGCCAGGTCTTTCCCTCTGGCACAGGGCTCAGGTCTGTGAGTGACTCATGTCCAGGAATTGGAGGAGGAGCCGGAGCGACTTTCCTGCGTGGTGAGTCAAATGAAGGCCAGTTCCTGAGACCCAGGGTTTTCCAGCACCACCCAAGCCTCCACCAGCACTCCCCTGTGTGTCCTGGAGGGTGACTCCGTGGCCAATGAGCCAATGCAATGGTCTCTGAGTCCACATCACTATGTTTGACCAA
Source organism: Mustela erminea (assembly GCF_009829155.1). Lineage (NCBI taxonomy): Eukaryota > Metazoa > Chordata > Mammalia > Carnivora > Mustelidae > Mustela > Mustela erminea. The sequence continues at coordinate 123,458 of NC_045619.1, forward strand.
CATGATGACCACACCTGCCTAGCTGCGTGGCCTCTGCCACCCCATTATCTCCTCGTTCTGTTTCATCTCACCCTACAGCAGCCTCCCCAGAGCCTCTCAGGAGGGTTGCTGCTCCCCTGCCTTCTCCAAACTACAGCCTTTATTATCTTGGTGATGGAGGGATGTCCTCCAGGCCCTCTTAGAGGACACACGGGGGACAACTGAGCAGGTGAAGCACAGTATCTTCATGTCTCAGACTTTGGATGTCTTTTTCTCCACTGCTAAAAAGAAACGACAGGCTCCAAAATGTAGTCACTTTTGCTAAGCCCCCCAAGACTTATAACCTAACCTAACTGCAGTTTCAGCCTCTCCCAGTAGGGGAATTTCAACCAGTCAGTCTGGAATTTCCTGGTCAGCCCAGTGAGGTCTGTGTGATGAGACCCCTGCCTTCCGGAAGGAAAGGGGACCTTGCCTGAAGAAATCCACTCTTTTTACTTCCTTATCCCCTTTCTTCTGCCTCTAAAATCCTCCCAGTTTGTACGACTCCTTGGAGCTCCCTTCTCCTTACTGGATGGGATGCTGCCTGATCCAAGAATCACTGAATAAAGCTAATTAGATCTTTACATCTATTCAGTTGAATTTTGTTTTTCAACACCACCAAGCCAAGGACTTTTCAGCATCTCAGCTTCATCACATGGGCTGTCGTGAGCCCTGGTTTTAATTGCTAGTGCTGGATCAATACCATCCCAGTCCCTCAGATCCAGAAGGTTGCTCACTGTCAGTCTCACCTGATTTAGGGTCATCTTCCTCCAATATCCATTCCTCAGGACTTTGCTGAAGGAGATGTGCAAAATGGTGCAGTTCCCTTGGTGTCTAAGTCTTCTCTCCTGCGTTTACATTAAAGTGCCCCTGTCTTGACCTGGAAGGCTAGACTCTGACCCCCGGAGGAGCTTACACCACAGCCTTACGTTCCTCAAGCCCTGGGACCCATGCACTGACATCTGACCCCAGCCCCCGAGGCCAGACCTGCACCAGGCTCTGCAGTAGGGGGTCCCGGTGGCCACACACATGGAGTCTAGAATCTGCTGCTAAACACTGGATCTCCTTGAGAAGATGCTCAGTCTGAGCTCCGTCCAGTCCCTTGAAAGAAAGCACTGGAAAGGGAAAACTGTCCCCCGGCTGGTCTGGGCAGAGCTTCATAAATTAGTATTCCTGATGAAATTGCACAGGCAATGATCTGATGACCTTTAATGATGGCATAATCTGTTTTGGGAACCGGTCACCAGCCCAGCTGCGTGTCATTCACGGTAAAGTGATCTGTAACCAGAGGTTGTTTTGTATCTAGACAAACAGCGATTCTCTTTCCTGCCCTGAATGAATCTTTGAGGTAGTCTCTCGGAGGCTTTCCTCTTGCGTGCAAGACTGAATGAAACTTGAAAGACCTCCTCCCTGCTGGTAACTCAGTTGACAGGTTGACTTCATCTCGCCACCTTGCTGTCACCCAGGTGAGCCCTGTCTTCCCCAGCCCCCTGCGGAACACTGTCCCTGTCTGGCACTCCTCATGGTCGTGGCCCCGCACCACCGTATGACAATAATGGTAGGAATAATACAGACTTGCCACATGCCGGCCAAGGCTAAGCCTCGCTTATGTCAACTAAGAGCAACAGCTCACAACTGGGCAGAGAGTAGGAGAGGGCGCTTGGACACCAGGGAAGGCCTCACTGAGACAGTGACATCCCAATGGACCTGAAGGAGGTGGGGAGATAGCCAAGGCTGATGTAAGGTCGAGAATTTCAGGTAGGGAACAGCGAGGTCAGAGGCCTGGGGCCAGAGGGTACCTACTGATCTGCAGTGAGTGGGGCAGGGGCAGAGGGACAGCAGACCCAGAGGCACACCACTGCACGCCAGCCACGGCACTCCAGGGCAGTAAACCTCCCACCGGCTCAAAACTGCACACCCTTTCTGGGAGCCTTCCCAAAGCCCTCTCCTTTCCAGTGGATGCCATGAGAACCTCCCAGTCAGCACCTTGTTAAAGAAAGAATTATTCCTGACACTTGTTAAAATGCTAAGGTAGTTGGTGGGAATGCAACCTGGTGCAGCCACTCTACAAAACAGTACAGAGAGTCCACAAAATGCTAAAAATAGAGCTACCCTATGATCCAGTCACTCCGCTACTGTACATTTGCCCAAAGAATACGAGAACATTAATCCAAAAAGATACATGCACCCTGGGTTTATTGCAACATTACTTACAATAGCCAAATTATGGAAGTGGCCCAAGTGTCCACGGTCCACGGACTGACGAGCAGGTAAAGGAGAAGCGGCAGATCTCTACAGCGGGATATGACTCAGCCACCGAAAAGAATGAAATCTTGCCACTTGCAATGGCATGGATAGAGCTACATATTACAGTGCTAAGTAAAATAAATCAGAAAAAGATAAATATATGAATCCACTCATATGCAGAATTTAAGAAACAAAACAAATAAACAAAAGAAAAAAGAGACAAACCAAGAAACAGACTCCTAACAACAGAGAACAACCAGGCAGTTACCAGAGGGGGTGGGGATGAGCTAGGCGGTGGGGGCCAGGAGGACACTGACCGCACGAGCAGTGAGGAAAGTGTGAAACTGCTGGCCTGTGACTTTGTGCCCCCGAGACTAATGGGACACTGTATGTCAGCTCACCAGAATTTTGTAGAAAGGACACATTTAACCAGTGAAGACAGTAAGCACACGTTATTCAGGACCATCACGGTATGTACACAGACCAGAGATGGAATTTCGTGGTGGGGGCTCAGGCCTGGTTGCGGCATGGGTAAGTGAGACCCCTATGGTAATGGGGTTCAGAACATGCCACCCCCAGCGATGACGCCTTGCACACTGCATAGTTCAAGGTGAAGGGGTCTGAGAAAACAGCAGAAGCAGGACGGTCACTCTAACCTCCCCTGAAACAGGCCATCAAACCCTCCTGTAAGAGGCACCCTCCCTGTCCCCAGAGAACAGGAACAGCCTTTGCCAGAGACAAAGGGAAGAAGCCCAACAAACGGGCGCCCCCAGTTCCCTTCACCAGCCTCGTACACCTCAACCTGCCACAATCTCCCACAGCTATCCAGTCCCCATCCAACCAAGCACAAAATACGCAGGTTTAACTGTTTCTCCGGGTCATTTCCTTATGAAGTCTCCCATGTCAGGTGAAGCTTATAAAATTAAACAAATGCATGAGCTTTCTCCTGTTAATCTTTTTTTTTTTTTTTAAAGATTTTATTTATTTATTTGACAGAGAGTGATCACGAGTAGGCAGAGAGGCAGGCAGAGAGAGAGAGAGGAGGAAGCAGGCTCTTGCTGAGCAGAGAGCCCGATGCGGGACTCGATCCCAGGACCCCGAGATCATGACCTGAGCTGAAGGCAGCGGCCCAACCCACTGAGCCACCCAGGCGCCCTCTCCTGTTAATCTTTATCAGTTTAATTTTCAGACCCAGACAGGGACCCTATGAGGGTCCAGGAAAACTTGATCTACAATAGCCAAGCTGCAAGTGGGGGTCAGTGGGAATGCCCGACTGCTTCACAAGAAAAAATCATCAGGGGTGAGGGGGGTTCTGGTTCAACCAACCTGCCAGGATTCTGGCCAAGGACAGGTCAGGGGAATCAGACATCAGCAGGGGGGCGGGGGGTAGGGTGGGGGAGAGGATAGAGAACCTGATCAGAGGGGGCCCCTGGGAGGCTCAGTCAGTTAACCATCCAGATGCCTTCCACTCACGACATGATCTCAGGGTCCTGGGCTGGAGCCCTATGTCGGGCTCCCTGCTCGGTGGGGAGCCTGCTTCCCCCTCTGCTCCCCCTCCACCCCATGTGCTCTCTCTCTCAAATAAATAGATAAAATCTCGAAGAAGAAAAAGAACCTGATCAGATACCGAGGGGAAGCGCTTTTGCTAAAACTGGGATTTACAAGGAGGTGCACAGATGGGCCTAGGAGCCAGTTCAGGAGCCTGACTGAAGTTTGGTCAAGGAAACCTCCCTCCCTTGGTTGAGAGATGCACCCACCTGCTGTGCCCTTCTGGAACTGGGGCCAACCACACCACATCAAGGTGGCTGCAGGGGAGGAAATCCCACCCGGGTGCACAAGAACAGGAACGGCGGTTGCTGAGGGCAACAAGGACGGAGCCGGAGGCCTCCACAGATGGCTTCGGATGTCCTGGGTCCCCACATTAGCCAGCCCCAGGAACCAGTGCAGAATCCCTTCTCGTTCTCACTGAAGACACTCACCCACCCCACCCACCCCACACAGGCCCAGGAGACAGAGGCCTCTCCTCCTTTGTCCTAGGTACAGAAAGACAAGACCAGCACCACTCATTGCAAGGCCCCTCTCCTAACTGTGGGCGTCAGTTCCAAATTAGCAATGTCCCAGGCGTCCAGAGCCACATCATGCGGCTGGCAGGCTGCCTCCCATCAGGCCTCTATCCCAAGCTGACCCTCCTGCCAGCTCCTGCAGCAACGCCAAAAAAGAACTCACATCTCCAAAAGACTCAGGCGCCTGCAGAGGCTTGGCTTTGAACAAACATAGCTGGCAGCACACAGACCTTCCCCCTACCTAGAGGTCAGGGCCGGGCTGTCGCAGCGGTCCCGTGTGCACACACCTGAGCAGCCTTCAGGAGCCGCAGGGGGAGATGCCAGCCTTTTGCGTAACATTACAACCGCAGGCAGGCTCTTCCCAAGAATCAGGGCAGGTCCTTGGCTGCCTGGGGTAGTTTCCAGCTTGTGGCTGAAAGGGAAGAAAGTGCTTTTGGTTAACTCCTTTTAAACTCCAATTCACAGCGCCGACCAGCTGTGATAGCTCCAATTACAGGTTCAAAGATTTCTGGGCCACAGAAAAACTTCCTGTCCTGGCCACTCAGCCCCATACCGCTCCCACGCAAAGGCCCAGAAACCACCCTGGAACGTGCCGCCAAGGGGTTGGGTTGCCAGAGACCGGACCCCTCCTTTCCCCACAAGGTCAGCAGCAAGTCTTGACCACAACCCTGAGCCCCATCTCTGAGAGTTCCTGCCCTTCAAATGTTGCTCCCCCACACTCCCCCTTGTCTTGAGCTTTCATGTTTTGTCAGGAAAATGCCAGCTCCCCAGCTGGGGTGCGGCTTCAGTGGAAGCTGTGTCCTGTTCCCCAACCCTTGTTCCCAGAGCCCATTCAGGGCGCTGTCCACTCTCCTGTCAGTTCCAGGGTCAGGAGCCTCCCCAACCAGAAACCCAGGTCCTGGTCTTCCTGAGGTCAGAGGTCCCAGAGGGATGCCCTGAGCTTGTGGGGGAAACTGAGGCCAGAAAGCTGCCCTGGAGAGTTTCCCGGGGTGGGGGAGCTGCCCTAGGGAGCTGAGCTGCGGGCTGGGGGCCCCAGTTACTGCAGAGTAAAACACCCAGCTAACCTTCCTCCTGGGCACGCCCTCTGACTTCGAGACGGCTGAACCAACTGGGGACCACAAAAGTGAAGTCATCTGTCCAAGGTTGTCCAGTGATGGAGCCAGAGCCTACTCGTCTCCTGCCGGTGGGTTCTTCCCATTGGGTAACCCCAAGGCAGGCCAGACCCCAGACACCCGGACGCACACGCACCCAATACACACACACGCGGAGACGCGTGCACGGAGGGGAAAGGGTTTGAAGGAGTTTGCTCTCTCGCCGGAAGTAACGTTGGGGGAAAAGCCAGCAGTCGGCGGGTTCCACCGCGTCGTTCCGCGCGGCTCATCCAGCGATGCCCACACCCCCCGCGCGTTCAGGGCCTTTCCAAAAGGACCCAGAAACCCGGTCGGAGGTGCGGGGGCCCCGCCCGAGCCCGCGCGCCGCTCCAGCCGGGCCCGCTCCAGCCCCTCCAACGGCCTCGGGGCGCGAAGGGGGCCGAGCGCGAGCCGCCCAGCGCCCCGCGCCCCCAGGCCCAACCCCGACCCAGTCCCGACCCAAGCAGGCCCCGCCCCCCCCGCGAGCCCCGCCCCGGCCCGCCGCGCGCGGAGGGTCACGGGACCGCAGGGCGGGGACGGGGGCGGGGCGGGGCCGAGGCGGAAGCGCCCGCGTAGGGCACCGCTGTCCGCTGTCGGGACCCGCCCCTCCTCGGCCGGGTACTGGCCTCGTCCAGCCGCGCCGGACCCGGGGGTCAGTGTCATGTGACTTCTGTCCCTGACCACGAGCCTGAGCCGCAGCCTTTAGGTGAAGAGGGTCCGATCGCCCGAGAATCAGGTGTCCTGGTCCCCGGGGGTCTCCAGAGAGTTATATCCCAGGCTACGGTCTCCTGGGTTCTGTTGGGGTCAGTGGTCTCCGGAGGTCCGCTGGGACTTCAGGAAGGGGTTGTCTGGGTCGGGAAGTATTTGAATCTGGGGTCTCAAGAAGGGGGTAGTGCCTGGGTCTGGGGTCTCAGGCGAGAGGTAGCTCCTGGATTTGATGTCTCCGGGGAGAGGTAACGCCTAGATTTGGGGTCTCCGGGGAGAGGTAACGCCTAGATTTGGGGGTCTCAGGGGAGAGGTAGCGCCTAGATTTGGAGTCTCAGGAGAGGTAACTCCTGGATTTGGGGGTCTCCGGGGAGAGGTAGTGCCTGGATTTGGAGTCTCCGGGGAGAGGTAACGCCTAGATTTGGGGGTCTCGGGGGAGAGATAGCGCCTGGATCTGGGGGTCTCAGGGGAGAGGTCACGTCTGGATCTGGGGGTCTCAGGGGAGAGGTAGTGCCTGGATTTTGGGATTTCTGGGGAGAGGTAGTATCTGGATTTGGGGTCTCAGGGGAAGATAGTGCTTGGATCTGGGGTCTCTGGGGTAGAGCATGCTGGAGCCAGTTTGCTTTCTCTCCCAAGGGTCTCTTGTGACAGTCCCGTCCTTGCTGTGTGCCATGGTGGCACTGTGGGCTCTCGCTCTGGCCTTGGCCCTAGGCCTGGCCACTGCTGGCCCACCTAACATCATGCTGATCTTTGCTGATGACCTGGGCTATGGGGACCTGGGCTCCTATGGGCACCCCAGCTCCACCACCCCCAACCTGGACCAGCTGGCTGCAGGCGGGCTGCGCTTCACCGATTTCTATGTGCCCATGTCTCTGTGCACACCCTCCCGGTACGTGAGGGGGCATCTCCCAGACTCACTCTGGGCTCCAGCTGGGGAGGCAGAGGGCTCTGTCTCTCTGGAGAGGCTCGCATTTCTCTGTCGTCCCCCCTCTCATCCCTCCGTGTGTCCGTTTCACCCTGAGTTTCCCTCTGGCTCACGGACTCTGACTTGCCCTGTAGGGCTGCGCTCCTGACCGGCCGACTCCCAGTCCGGATGGGCCTGTACCCTGGAGTTCTGGAGCCCAGCTCCCGCGGGGGCCTGCCTCTGGAGGAGGTGACCCTGGCTGAGGTCCTGGCTGCCCGAGGCTACCTCACAGGGATAGCTGGCAAGTGGCACCTTGGGGTGGGGCCTGAGGGGGCCTTTCTGCCCCCCCACCAGGGCTTCCATCGATTCCTGGGCATCCCGTACTCCCATGACCAGGTAGGAACCTCCAGGACCCTCAACCACCCTCCTCCCCACCCCCGACCAGTCCCCTTCCCCTTAACCCCTTGAGCCCCACCCCCCAGCCCAGACTCCTGAATGGAACTGCTCCGCCAGGGCCCTTGCCAGAACCTGACCTGCTTTCCGCCGTCCACCCCCTGTGATGGCAGCTGTGACCAGGGCCTGGTCCCTATCCCGCTGTTGGCCAACCTGTCCGTGGAAGCGCAGCCCCCCTGGCTACCTGGACTGGAGGCCCGCTACGTGGCTTTCGCCCGTGACCTCATGGCTGATGCCCAGCGCCAGGGCCGGCCATTTTTCCTGTACTACGCCTCTCACGTGAGTGACCATGGCCTTGTCCCCTGAGCTGCCCTTGACCCCTAGCCTGCGCTGACTCCTGTCTCCACCCACAGCACACCCACTACCCCCAGTTCAGCGGGCAGAGCTTCTCCGGGCGCTCAGGCCGAGGGCCATTTGGGGACTCCCTGATGGAGCTGGACGCAGCTGTGGGGGCCCTGATGACAGCTGTGGGGGACCTGGGGCTGCTCGGAGAGACGCTGGTTATCTTCACTGCAGACAACGGGTTTGCTGTGGCAGCGGGTGGGGACATGCTGGCTGATGCCTCACTGGCGGGTCCCTGGGGCCTCCCCATCCTGACCACTGGCTGAGGACATACAGCTAAGGGTGTCCGGGGGGATGCTGGCTGTGTTACGGTGACCCATGGGGCATATGGGAAGCTGGGGGCCACAGGTGTGTGGAGGTACTGGTCTAGGACACAGAGGGGACAGATGTGTGCTGGCCACTTCTGCGCACAGTGTGGAACTCTGGGGTCATCCTGAGCACCACTGACAGCTTCCTTATGTGCCCCAGGCCTGAGACCATGAGGATGTCCCATGGCGGCTGCTCTGGCCTTCTTCGTTGTGGAAAGGGAACCACCTTTGAGGGTGGTGTCCGGGAGCCTGCCTTGGCCTTCTGGCCAGGCCACATCGCTCCTGGTCAGTCTGCAGGCCCTCTCCTCACAAACCCTCGGCCCCACCTCCCCGACCCCGGTGGCCAGTGGAGTGATCACACAGCTTTCTGCCTCCAGGGGTGACCCATGAGCTGGCCAGCTCCCTGGACCTGCTGCCCACCCTGGCTACACTGACAGGGGCTCCACTGCCCAACGTCACGTTGGATGGTGTCGACCTCAGCCCCCTGCTGCTGGGCACAGGCAAGGTAAGGCTTATGACCCTGGGACCCTGGCTGTCCGGCATCCAGATGGGGCTACCAGTGGGGCTTCTTGGGTGGGCGAGGAGCAGCTCCATGTCCAGGGCCTGACACAAGGCCGCTGGCTCCAGGCAGATGCACATGAGCGCTGGGGGCCCCCTGCCCACTCTGTGATCCCTGACTTTGCCCCCAGAGCCCTCGGCAGTCTCTCTTCTTCTACTCGGCTTACCCAGACGAGGTCCATGGGGTCTTTGCTGTGCGGAGTGGGAAATACAAAGCTCACTTCTTCACCCAGGGTAATTTCCTCTCCCCCAGCCCTGCTGACCCCTCGCAGCCCCAGAGCCCAGCCCCTCCTGCCCCTCGCCCAGACGTGCCCCCCCTCCCCAGGCTCCATCCACAGTGACACCACACCGGACCCCGCCTGCCACGCCTCTAACCCGCTGACTGCCCATGAGCCCCCGCTGCTCTTTGACTTGTCTGAGGACCCTGGTGAGAACTACAACCTTCTGGGAGGCGTGGCCGAGGTCGCCCCCGAGGCGATGCAGGCGCTGAAGCAACTCCAGCTGCTCAAGGCCCAGTTCGACTCCTCGGTGACCTTCAGCCCCAGCCAGATGGCCCGTGGCGAGGACCCTGCCCTGCAGATCTGCTGTCAGCCTGGCTGCACCCCGCGGCCTTCCTGCTGCCACTGCCCAGAGCCCCAGGCCTGAGAGCGTGGGCAGGCCCGCCCAGGACGCCTGCCCCACCCGGGATGGTTGGCGGCGGCAGTGTGGGTGTGCGGAGGGGCTCTGTACCCAGTAACCTAATAACACCATGTGATACTCACAAGCGTGGGAATTCATCTGATCCTTATGATGACCCCGGAGGTAGGTGCTGTTCTGCCTGGGTTACAAATGAGGAAATCTGTGTGGAGAGGTTCAGCAACTTGTCCGAGGCCACCCAGCGGTTATGAGGTCAGGCTGGGATCTGAACCCAAGCACCGTGGCTCTGGGAGCTGCCCACCGCAGTTGTGATTGTCAGTGCAAGCTGGGTTCCTGAGTGTGCGCGTGTCCCTCCCGGAAGCCAGGAAGCCATCGAAAGTGCTGTTGTGTGGCAGGAACAGGGTGGGTGGGTGTGAGGGCAAGGTGGGCAGAGACCTTCAAGTTGCCGAGCACCCGTGAGCCTCAGGTGTGCCCTGACAGTCCGTGGGGGCACCGTGACTGGGGCGGTGGGGGGTGGGGGGGGCTGGCTCTTCTCAGAAACCCGTCCGAGGGGCTGAGGGCTGAGGGTGGATGACGATTGCACACTCCAGGTGGGGTAAGAGGAGATAAGCCCCTGGGATAACCCCCAGACCCTGCCTCTGCCCCTTTCGGAGCTCTGCGTTTTCCACCTCCCCTGTCCCACCCAGCAGAGGAGGCGTAGCTCAGGGCTGGCTCCCTCCCTGCTCCGCACTCTGCAGGCCGCACTCTCCAGCGGTGCTCAGAATTACATTCAGGCTCCTTAGAGGCCTCATACCCTCTGAGGCCTTCCCCACTGCCCTCCCGACAGCCCTCAGCTCTGGTGTGCTGGCTCAGCCGTCCTCTGGTGGGGCTGGTGTGCTCTCTGCAGAGGGGACTCCAACCACCCACCTGTACCCACGTGAGCAAAGTGTAGACCTTGTAGTTACCTTGTGTGTGCACGCATGACAGGTGTACACGGGTCCCCATGCTCCCTCCCGGCCAGCTTGACAAGAAGAGCTTGTCTGGATGCTTGAGGGTGGTATCCACATCCTGCTGATAGACCCTTGCCTTCCCAGTGTTGGGCAGAGGCCCGTGGACGAGGAGGCATGGCCTCTCCGGGACCCAGTCTGAGCCAGTCACAATCCCATCCAGTGACTGGTCCCTGAATGCCACATGGCTAAGTCCTGGTCCACGAAAGGTCAGTCGTAGTCTGCCAGGTTCCCTGCAGCGTTCTTTCTTGGGGCAGTGAGGGTGCGGTGCTCTCACTGTCCCGCCCAGACAGCCTGCAGCTGCTAAACCCATGTCCCCAGCCACCTAGCTCCAGAGCTCACGATATAATCAACACCATAAGCCACTGCTGGGGGTTTATCTGTCCCTTTCAGACCAAAGAAGTCTTGCTGGAATGAGACGCGGGATGCGCGGCAACCGTGTCCACAGGCAGCCCAGGAGCTGCGCTGTTCATGCCCCAGATCCTGCTGTGTCTTGGAGCTGCCCCCCTAGGGCAGTGCTTTCCCTGGGGACCCTTGCAGCCAGTGATGCTGGTTAGGAACGCCCAGATGAGCTGGGCGTGCCCTCCTGTAGGCTGCCCCTTCTCTTCTGGTGGGACACAGTCACCTCAAGGGGCCTTGGTTCCAGAGGGAGGACTGAGGAACTGAAGCAGGCCCACTGTCTGTGCGTGACCGCCAGACACCCAAGTGCTCGGCAAGAACCACAGCAGCGCTAACACCCATAAAGGCAGGGGCTGCTTTGGGCCCGCCACCCACTTGGCTGAAGTTCGCTCCACACAGAGGGCTGTGTGTGATGCCGAGGCCCAGATCACCAGAGGGAACCCCTCCCTGTTCCCAGGGCACTTCTTGTCTAGTGAAGGGTATGGGCGTCAGCCCTGAGATCTCTGAAAGGTGGGATTCGGGCACAATAGGGCCCCTTCCACCTGGGTGTGGGTGGGGGACATATGGCTATTACCTGAGAAGGGACACTAGGGGTACTGGAGGGTGGAAACAGTGTGTACGTATGTACAAAGCAGTAAAGGTACACACTTAGGTTGTCGCATCTGTATTGTATACTTGAAGAGAAATGAGAATTTTGCGCTACGTGCCACAAATGAAGAGTGTGGGTCCTTTAGGAGCATAACCGCGGGGGGAGTGGGGATCCACCGCGGGGGGAGTGGGGATCCAGGTCACTGAGCACATCAGGGACGTTCCCCTGTTGGCTACGCTGAGACCCACCCGCTGCAGCCAAGGTTTGGGGAGAAGCAGACTGTCACCCTCCCGGCCCACTGGTGGTCTTGTTGGGATGGTGGTTTTGTTTCTTTTTTTTTTTTTTTTTTTAAAGATTTTATTTATTTATTTGGCAGAGAGAAATTACAAGTACACTGAGAGGCAAGCAGAGAGAGAGAGAGAAGGAAGCAGGCTCCCTGCTGAGCAGAGAGCCCGATGCGGGACTCGATCCCAGGACCCTGAGATCATGACCTGAGCCGAAGGCAGCGGCTTAACCCACTGAGCCACCCAGGCGCCCCGGTGGTTTTGTTTCGTTTAAGATTTTATTTATTTATTTGACAGACAGAGATCACAAGTAGGCAGAGAGGCAGGCAGAGAGAGAGGAGGAAGCAGGCTCCCTGCAGAGCAGAGAGCCCAATGCGGGGCTCAATCCCAGGACCCCAGGACCATGACCTGAGCTAAAGGCAGAAGCTCAACCCACTGAGCCACCCAGGTGCCCCTTGCTGGGATGGTTTTGCAGCAGAAATGCTTGTCTCAGCGTTCTAGCTGCTCCCCGTCCAGTCACTTGTGCACATGTGCACATGTGCACATGCGTAAGGAGAGACACATACTAGCTCATATGTGTGAGCACACACACACTCGAGGTGGTCCTGAATGCTGTCTACGGTATCCCTGCTCTTCCCTTCTTTGCTGCTGTTGATTTAAAAAAAAAAAAAAAGCTCCTTTCCCTGTGAGCGTAAGAGTCACCATTCACCAGACCGGTAGCTTTCCATTCCTACAGAGCGACGTCCTCGGCAGCTGGGTCTCCTCCAGGTGCATTGGGAAGGAAGAGGCCAGGTCCGGAGCAGCGGGAGTGGCAGCAGGTGAGCAGCACCTGCTGAGGACCCCTTCCCCGACCACCCCCACCTTGGGCACCTGCTCACCTGTCCCCCAAGTGACCAGAAGGGGGAGCAAAGGGGGTGTTTTCACAGAGTAAAGCTTAAATTTGCCTCTTGCCTGAATGTTTTCACTTACGAAAGTACATGTATTTTTCAGAGCAGCCCAGGCAATGCCTGCAATCCCAGCCGAGTTCTCCATGCTCTTGTAGATCCCGTCACCACAGCACTAACGCTGGTGTAACCTTTCCTTGCCGCACCCCAACACCGCCTTTCCGGGGTCTGATGGTCCATTCACCTTGACCCCTGGCCGGGTGCAGGGGTGAGCCACAAAAGAGATGCCTCCCTGTCAGCCTCCTCAGCTCCCGTGTGTGAAGGTCCCTGTGAACCGTCGCAGCCACAAGGGCCAAGGCGTGACAGCCCCTCCCCACACTGCGGCACAAACGGTATTTTGCTAGCAGCCCAACACCCCCCAACACCCCCAAGCAAGGAGGGAGAGCTGAGTCTCTCTCTCCAGGTGTTCTCAGAAGAAAGGGACCCAAGGGAGAAAGAGGGGTCTGGGGTGCCCTCCGAGCTGACAGGCAGCTAGGGCCCTAGAGAGAGCAGTTGTGGGAAGGTGGCCTGGCCCCGGACTCCCCAGCAGGAGTGGAAACATCTCATCACTTGGCAAACACTAGAACCACATGGGGCTGGAGCCTGCCCTGCCCAGGAGCACCCACTGCCCAGTGAGACCTGGAGGGAGGGGCCGTCGGTCTAGCAGCTGGCCATCACCCGGATGTGGATCTCCAGGTGGGGGGGGGGGGACCCACAGAACAGAAGAAGGGGCTTCTTCTTACAGCAGAGCTGGGCCAGATTGGGGGCAGGAGCGGCCCATCGACTCTCGAGGCAGCCACTGGGGCACACTTGTCATGCCTTCTCCTCCACCCTAGGAGTCCTCAGCACCGTCCCACTAAATTTCCTTTGGTTAGAGACAGGGGCACCTGTGTGACTCAGTTAAGTGTCATGACTCTGGGGTCCTGGGATCGAGCCCCACATCAGGCTTCCCGCTCAGCCGGAAGTCTGCTTCTCCCTCTGCCCTTCTGTCTGCTTGTGTCCTCTCGGTCTCTCCATCAAATAAATAAAATTTTTAAAAAGTTATACTGAAAAAAAAAAAAAAAATATATATATATATATATATATATATATATATATATATATATATATATATATATATATATATCTCAACCTAAAAAAATTTCAAGTTATCTAGAGTCCGTTTTTATGGTTTGGTTGTGATCACAAAATGCAGTTACAGAAGGAAGTGAAATACTAACCCCACACTCCTAATACCAGCAGATGTGGACTGGCGGGGACAGGAATGGTCCCTGCCAGAGGCTCCGTGTAATGTGCCGTTTGGGGTGGACACAAGGCACAGCCCTGGGGATCCACCACCTGTGCCCGTGCTGCCACCCTTGGGGTGGGTGTCATGTCTGAAGAGCACGACCTCCTTCTTCGTACTCTGCTGGACAAGTCACCTCCCTGAGCTGCCTCCCCACGTGAGCCGCACAGGCCAGTCCCTACGTGGAGTCCCAAGCAAGGACAAGGCGGGTCCCGGTGACCGGTGGTGCTGCGCCCACTCCTCTGCTGCCCTTCCCAGGAGCCTCCTCCGTGCCCCTTCCGCTGACCGCAGGTACAGGCCAACCTCATGCAGGACCCCCCCCCCCAAGGAGAGCAGGCGGGTCGTGCCGTCCAGGGTCAGCATGTTCTGTGTAGGTAAAAGCCAAGGAGTGGCGAGGTCCACCGGGCCCTGAGTGGGGTTCCGGGTCACGGGGGCTTTGCACAGGTGCCAGGGGCCAACTGCCCCCAAATCTACGCAAAGGAAATAAATAATAAAATCCAGGTTCCCTTTTTTGCCATCAACTCAAATGATGGTTGAGACAGCTTTTAAGTAGATTGTTCAGTCCTCGTCTCTGCCGAGCTCTGTGTGTACAAGGACTTGATTCGCAGGTCTGAGGGAGCAGGACTCAGTGTGGCTGACTTTGGTTTCAGTGGGTGCTCCCTCAGGACGGGCACCTGGGTGTCAGACAGGACCTGTCTGCTGGCTTGTACACCAACTCTATAGAACAGGACCCAGGTGGTGGGGGTGGGGACGCATTCAGGGAGAGCTCCCGTGCTGTATCAACTCCTGGCCTTCACACCTGCACAGTTTCCACCACACCTGTCCACACCTGCAAACCAGCCAGCTCACTGCAGTGGTTTCCACCTGAGGAGTGGTGAGGAGCCTGGTACCCTGCTCTGCTCAGCACCGAGGCTGTTCCCTCATAGCCTCTCTTCAGAGGGGGCCACTTACTTCTGCATCCTGGGGGCAGCCTTGGATCCCTGCTTGGGAGTGCAGGAGGGTCTTCCCGCATGCTCCCCAGTCATGGGTTTTGCCCTCGGGGCCTCTCCTGAGGAGGTCAGAAATACGGCTGGGCTTTCAAGGATCCAAAGTTGGGGACAGGACTGCTGGCCTCAGCTATGGCTGAACGACCCTCAGAGGGCTTCTTTGCTCTGCTCTCAACCCACCTATGAGCGGCTCTGAAGGGCAGAAGATGCGCACTCCTGGGGCAGCCCCCCACCTGTGGGGGCCAGGAGCCAGCAGGTAAATGTTCCCGTTTCTCATCCTTCCAGTGATGGTTAAGGGAGCCTTGAGTTTGGCCTTCACACTGGTGTCTCCTCCCCCCTGCCTCTCTCACACACGCCTCACTGCAGCACCCTGTGGGTCTTCTGCAAGACCGGCAGCCTGGCCCTCCGCCCTTGGCCTTCCTCCGGCAGGAGATTGAGCACAGTGCTGAGCCCAGGAATGGCAGCACTCAGGACAAAGGCCAAGCACCCATGTCACAGGACCTCGAGGAGGAGCCTCTTGTCCTCCCAGAAGCCCTGTCTGGTCTAGACCCGCCTCCTTGGGGTTTTCTCTTAGAGCCGAAAGCTTTGAGTCACACCTGTTCCATGGTCTAGTGTTGAAGTACTTTTCACAGACATCCAAAGAGAATGGTGTTCTCTACATGTAAAATACGGAATCCAGTGTGTATAATAATAAGCTTACTAAGTTGATTTTCGGGTCTATTTTTTCCTCCTTTTTCTGGCTGTTTTGTTTCTAACATTTCTGATCATGCATTTGTTGGTCTGTGTTTCAGAACTAGAGACTCAGGTGTGAAGGCCATCTTCCATCACACGCGGCTCACTTCACAGTGGGGCGGTCTGCTTTGCTTTCATTGTCTTGCCTTAAATTCTTCATTGGATCCCCCGATCTCTCTCTGGTTGCAGACAAAATACAATAAAAACCCATGTATAGAAAGGAGATTGGAAAAAAATACACCAAAATATCAGTAAGAGTTGTCTTTGAGTTGCTATAAGAATTTTTTTTTTTACCTCCCATTTTCTGCCCCTCCCAAAATTCCCACAATGACCATGAGCTCTTTATAATGGAAAAGACAAAACTTTAAAAAGACATATTCTATTTTGTATAGTGTTTATGAGAATGGTGATGCGCACCGACTTGCCCGAGCTCTGCTCTCAGCCTGTCCGGAGGGCAAGTTTGTGCACGTCTCACCAGAGTCCTCAGACGGGTACTTTTATTGTGGTCAAATAACCTTTTTTTGCTTGCAGTTAAATAATGCAATTTTTTTAATTCTTGGTTTTTCTGGGGATGTTTCTATTTGCATGTGGGGGGGTCTCTCACGAGCACCTACAGTACCGGGAAGGATGAAGACATGTTCGTGCAGGAGAACAGCTGGGGAACAGAGGCTGCCGGCCTTCTTCATGCTCACCTAGTGTCTAGCGCAGGGCCTGCACATTTCCCCATAATAGCATGACTGTTTTCCATATTACTTTTCTTCATATCTGTCCAATATCTCAATTAAGTCAATATACCTTTAGTTGGTCAAAATTTGGATTATTTTTACTCTTTCAATATTTTAAACAAGAATGTGTATAGAGGTTTTAATTCAGGATGCTCTCCTTAGCCAGGTCTCCGGAGATCAGAGTCCTGATACTAGAGGCTTGCTCACGTCCATGGGGGGGTTGGCAGGCATCAATACATGTGCCCAAGCCCTGCACTGAGCTCCAGGGCGAGGGCAGCAGCTGCACCCCTGCTCTCTCGGGCTCATCTCCCACAGCCTCTGCCAGGGTTAGGGTTACCCAGCTCCCAGGCTCCAGCCCCCCAGCGCCCAGGAGGAGGATAGGCCACCCAGCAACACGCAGAGGACAGCGGCTGCCCTTGGGGTGCTCAGAGGTCCTAGGGCAGAAATAGGGTGGAGGGAGGGGGTTCTTGAGAGGGGCAGGGACCAGCCGACCCAGTGGGGAGCCACTGTGGAGTTTAGCCCAAGAGAGTCAGTTATCATATGGTCTCACTTACTTGTGGAGCATAAGGAATAACACGGAGGGCATGGGGAGACGGAGAAGAAAAGGGAGTTGGGGGAAATCGGAGGGGGAGACGAACCATGAGAGGAACCATGAGAGACTGTGGACTCAGAAAAAAACTGAGAGTTTTGGAGGGGCGGGGGTGAGAGGGTTGGGTGAGTCTGCTGGTGGGTTTTAAGGAGGGCACAGATTGCATGGAGCCCTGGGTGTGGTGCATACACAATGACTCCTGGAACACTGAAAAAAAATTAAATTAAATTTTAAAAAAAGAGAGACAGTGCCTGCTCCAGTTTCTGTTTAAAAACTCATCTGGGGGGCACCTGGGTGGCTCAGTGGGTTAAACTGCTGCCTTCGGCTCGGGTCATGATCTCAGGGTCCTGGGATCGAGTCCCGCATCGGGCTTTCCACTCAGCAGGGAGCCTGCTCCCCCCACCCCCTGCCTACTTGTGATCTTTCTCTGTCAAATAAATAAATAAAATCTTTAAAAAATAAATAAAAATAAAAAAATAAAAACTCATCTGGCTGCAGGGCCAGGTGGGTTCTTGGACGTGGGGGACAAGTGGGTTCTCGGACGCAGGCTGAGGCCAGGTTCCTGGAGGAGGCTTTTGATGCACAAAGACGTAGGAAAATCAAGGTGGTTTGACGGGGGGGCTGTGTGTGTGAAGGGGCAGACGTAGGAGTGACGGGGTGGGGGTGGAGGTGGCAGCCATGGGGATCTAGGGCAACTCCAGTTGAGACGCTGGAGAAGAAACCGGAAAACCCAGAGCATCGCTGAACAGGAGCAGGCAGGGAAGGCTCACGTGCGTCTGAAACGTCGTGGCCCCTCAGAGCCGCTCAGGCGCTCTGCACCTCAGGGCTCACAGCAGCGTCATTACAATCTTGAAACTTTGCAAAGCACAGGCCCCCTGACTGGTGGAAGGAGTGGCCTGGAGGTCAGCTGGGGTTGGTGAGTCAACGCACGCAGACAACTGAGCCAAGAAGCCAGGGAGGACCCAGGATGGAGCCAGGGACGGGGTCTGCAAGACAGCTGAGCTGGAGGAAACCCTAGGATCCAAGGAGCAGTTGGAAAGGGGACGAGAGGAGGCACAAGAAAGGTCAAAGAGGTGGAAGGAAGGTGGGCGATATGGGAAGGGTCCTACTGAGAGGGAGCTGTTCCAGGGAAAGGGTACTGGGGCTTGTCCAGCAGCTGAGCTGAAGGGCCAGCTGCCGGGAAACGTTAATGATGCAGAGAACCCGGGGGAGCCGGAGGCGCTGAGGTGGGGGTGTGAGCAGGCCTGTGGTGACTTCCCGAGACGGACAAGGGCCGTGGCACAGCGTGAAGAACTCCTGCCTGACAGCGAAGGCAGAGCAGAGGGAGCTGGTGGGCGCTGGGTCCCCACGGTGACACAGCAGAGGGGTCCGAGGCCCAGGCTCCCTGCCAGGCGCAGAGGGGTGCACGTCTCAAACAGACACACGGAGGGCTCTCTGCCTCTTCCAGCTTCAGTCAGTAGCAAAGTCTTCACAGACATTCTGCTTCGTGTTCTTGACAGCAGCCTTGGAAGGTTCCGGCGTGCCGGCTTACCAGCTGCGCGTCCATTAAGACTGGTCCAGGTCCCCGTTCTGCTGCTGGGGCTGTTCACGTGCCAAAGGTCTGGGGCATTTATCAACTCAATTTGTGGAGAGGCATGTGATTTTTATAGACAGTAGTTTAAAATTCATATGTAGTGAATCTGTCCTTTTGCTCACATTTCATAACCTTTACCTGTGGTCTTCCCAGGGCTGCACTGGTCCCAGGCTCCGCAGGGAGGACCCAGAAAGGCCCACCACGCTGACCTCAGCACCCGAGAGCCAGGGCTCCCCTGGGGCCCCAGGGCCAGCAAAGCCCGTTCTCTGTTAGACAGTCCCTACAACTACCTAGAGGTATCAGGAAAAAGAGCCACCTCCTCTCTTCTGGCTTTCTGTGGAGAATCTTTTAAGATCTGAGCAGACTAACCCCTTCTTTCTCACTCACACGCGTGCATAAACACCCATGAGCACACGCACACGCCGATCTGAGCCCGACCGGCTCCCCAGCCCTTCCGGAAGGAACACTGAGAGTGACCACAGCCCCTCCTCTCTCGCCTCAGTGACCCTGCTGAGATGCACGCAGATCAAGTACATCTTGGGACAATCCCCAGGGAGCCTGTGGCATGACCTCGGAGAGCACTGCAGGGCTGAATCTTCTCACGGTTCCAACACAGGCAAGGGTAGCTCCTGGACCCCCGGCCCCCGAGCTGGGCACCCCCCCAGAAACAGCCAGTGTCACACCAAGCAGAGTTTATTGAGGCGCTAGACTGCAGGGAGTGTTTGCAGCGGCAAAGCGGACGCTGGTGTGGCCAGGGCCGGGGTGCGCACCCCCTCCCAGCATCTGCGGGCTCGGGGTTAGCATCAAGAGCTACCTCTAATCTCCCCCAGGGCCCTTCTGGGGGGCCCTTCCCTGCTTCCCCCGAGCTCCATGTGGGGCAGTATGGGGGTCCCTCTCTTTATCCCTGTGGTCAAGGATGGGGTAATCCTTTGAGATTCACTATAAAAATTAAAATTCCTTTATAAATCACAGGGGAGGGGCAGGAGGGGGTGGCCTGGGAGCCTGGTGCCACCAGCCACCTCGAGTCTCGGCTTCCTCTACGACCCTCCCAGTTCTGACCCCAAGTAAAGAGCAGAGGGCGAGGGTTTGCAGGCACAGAGAGGGGCAGAGACAGAAACAAGGAGCTAGGAGGAGATCAAGGGG
Source organism: Mustela erminea (assembly GCF_009829155.1). Classification (NCBI taxonomy): domain Eukaryota; kingdom Metazoa; phylum Chordata; class Mammalia; order Carnivora; family Mustelidae; genus Mustela; species Mustela erminea. The sequence goes on from NC_045619.1 coordinate 143,036, forward strand.
CGGAAGAGGGGGACACAGAGAGAAAGAACGGGTCAGAGGGGAAGCGGAGAGGACTCCTCTCTCCTGCGGCCCCTGGGGAGCACGGAGGAAACTCCCCGACATCGGTTCCCGCGCACCCCCAATCCAGTTCTTGCCAAAGCCGCGGTGGCTTCTGGAGAGGCGCCCAGCCCGGCGGCCCCTGCAGCAGGAGGGCGGCGGGCGGCTACTCCAGGTAGATGTCCTCTGTGGGGCAGGCGTACTCCAGGTGCTGCTGGTAGTACTCCAGGAAGGCGCGGCTGGGGGGCGGGGAGAGGGTCTACCAGCCATGCGGGGCCCCTGAGCCGCCCCTGCCCCCGGCCCGCAGCTCTCCCTCCTCACCCCCAGGGCGCGCCCCTCATCCCCAGACCCCACTCCTCCGCCCTGGGGCCTGCTGAGCACACGCTCCGGGAACTGTGTCCCTCCCATCCCAAGAACCCCCCTCCTGCCCCAAGTCTTCAAATGTGCCTGCCGCCCACTCCGGACCCTCCACCTCTACTTCTTCCTCGGTCCCCTCCCTCCCACCACACTCTCCTCCGCACCCCGTCTGCTCCCCAGGCCCCACCTCCTGCCTGTCTTCCCAGCCCTGAGCTCCCACCCGGGCACTCCCCACCCCACTCACCCCACGCTCTGGGCCACGGGCCTCATGGACTCCTGGGAGACGAAGACGTGGCAGGCGAAGCGGCTCAGCAGAGGGTGTTTGGTGATGAAGCCGAAATAGCTGCGGGGGAGGGGGGAGTTGGGGGGGGCATCAGAGCACCAACCCACGCCACACCGCTGGGTCCTCCCCACCGGCCCCCAGGGACCCAGAGACAAGAGTCAGGAACAGAGGGCGCGGGGACAGAGGAGGGATGGGAAAAGGTGTGAGTCCCACAGATTAAAGGTCTGAAGGCGCCTTTTTGGGGTCCAGTCCAAGCACGGTGCGAGGCACCTATAAGGGGTGAGTGACCTGTGTGAATTTCTCTGGGACAGGGAGGGCCCCCACCCGGAGCCTGCCCCTAGGCCACAGGGTGGGGCCTCGTTCCCGCCTTCCTGGTGCGAGTCGCCCAAGCCCAGCCCCACGGCTGCTCCCGCCACTTCTACAGCCATGATCTGAGCTCTGAGCTGGGCTGGGCATTGGCCCCAATCTGCTAAACCCTCATGGAGAAAAAGCTCCCACCCTGGCTCGGTCGTGGGCTGGGGTCACTTCCCCAGCTCAGTCTCATTCAGCCCTCTCCTGAGTCTGGCCCGTCCTGCTCGTCTAAGACATTAACAAAACCTGGTCTGGAGGGAGGGCCTGTTAGAGCAGCGCAGCAGAAGACCCGAAGACTCCCCTGACGGTGGCTGCTCCAGTCCACAGCAGACTGGATTTGGGTCTGTGGTTCCACAGCATGGGAATCCACATGGCAGAGACACTGCCAAGACGCCATGCTCGTGTATCTATGACAGCCTTGTCTCAAACGCCATGGTCAATCACACCTACGGTCACCAACACTCAGATGTCGCTTACCAAGCCCCAGGCACAACTACTAGTACTACTAGTACTATGATTACTAGTACTACTACTATTAGTACTACTAACTCACATACCCCTCCCAACAGCCCTGTGAAGTAGGTGCCCTGATCTACTATCTCTAGAGGACAGAGCTGAGGCCCAGAGATGGTCAGAAATTTGCTCAAGGACACACAGCCGGTGTGGGAGCTTACAGGCCACATACTCCAGCCTCATCCAGGTCCTACAAGTCCAGCACAACCCTCATCGCTGCCTGCTTCACGAAGAGAGGCGTTAAGGGTTCACCTAACACTATTTCGTTAGCGCCTCCTTATGTGAGAGACGGGGCTGAGTTCTGAAGTGACAAATACTAGGAAGGTCTGGGCCAGGACAGTCGTTCCTTGGTCCCGTCCGCTCCCCGCACGGCCTCCCCTCCATCCTGACCCACCGGTCTGATCACCTTTCTCTCATGGGCTTGATTCTCTGTTGTCTCCCCCACTGCCAGAGCCGTTCTCAGCCCACTGCCTACCCGGGCCTCATGCAGACCAGTCCTTGCAGTACCAGAGCTGCCCTGTTCGGCTCTGACCCTGCTGAGGCTTGACCCCATGCCCAGGCAGCCGACACAGCCCTTCTCCCCACCCTCGTTACCACAGAAATGTCCAAATGATACAAGTGCTGGACCACAGATCCGTGACAAGCCTCAGCTCCGGTCCCCATGTCCCTCCTACATCTAACCTGCCCTTGATGACCGGCTCCCCCCATAGCCCACCAAGTCTTTTCGAGCCTCTGGTTGGCCCTTTCTTTCTGGTGACATCCTGTTTCCTTCATCGAGGACACCGGGAAGAGCAGGCAGGAGCCGGGCTGGGCAGGAAGCCTATGCACCCCCCCAAGCCGGTTACCGCTCTGGTCCTCTCGCCCCCCCTGCTGTCCCTTCTCACTCCGCCTGGCTGGTGGGCCTCCACCACAGTAACCCACCTGCTCCCAGCGTCTCTTCCCTCCGCGTCTCCCTCCCATTCCAGACAGCCGGTCCGACGGCTCTGCCTCTGCACCTGAGTGCCACATGCCCAGCACGTCGGGCCTACTCACTCCACACTCCTTCTCCAGGTGTAAGGGTCACTCTCTGCCCATCACCCAGGAAGCACATCACCCTTGGTTCTCCCTCCAGGCCGGCCTCCACATCCCATCAGCCTCGGGCCTGCCTGTCCCACCTCCTAAGTGCCCCCAGCACACTGTCCCTGCACAGCCTCGGCAGCACCTGGCCTCTGGCAGGAACACACGGGGCCATCCGTCCGCAGGGCAGCCAGGACCAGCTCGGCCACCTGGTCACCCCATGACACCACTGCAGAAGGGACTGAGTACAAGCTCTGTGACGAATCCCAGTACTCCTGGTGTCTCTCCAGCCTCATCCTAGCTGCCCCCCAAGACACCTGGCGCCCCCTCACCCACAGCCTTAGCTCAGCTGGCTTCCTGCCAAGACCCACCCCATGACTTATCTTCCAAGGCTTGCAGAGTGGACCTCAGTGCCCTTCCTGAGCCCCAGGAGAACTCACCCCACTCTCTACAGGTCTCTACAGCCCCACACAGACATCTGCCAGACCCCAACAGGTGCTTCGAGCATGTACTTGCCTGTGTCTCTGTTTCCCCACCCAGACCAGATGAGAGCTTGCCTGAACCCAGTCTCCTGCGCCCAGGGCAGACTGGGTGCCATGTGGGTGCAGGTGGGGCAGTCAGCGTGGGGGAGGGGGGTTTGTATCCAGGCAACCCTCAGGGCTTGTGGGGACTCAGGGGGTGAGGCCCTTACCAGCTGTTGCGGGGATGGCAGCCACAGAAGGAGATGTTCTTCATCTGGAAGAAGTGACTGCAGTGCTGGAACTAGAGCAGAGACGGCCGAGCATGCCGAGTTAGCCGCGGGGCCTGGGACGCCTGCCAGATATCCCTCCAGTGGCCCCTCCCGCCTTAACCCATGCCCAGCCGCCCCCAGGCCTCAGGCCCCAGCACTCCCACCTCAGGGCCTCCGCTCAGACTCAGTTTCACCCCCCGAAGGGAAATCTCGAGGTCACAGGAGGCAGGAGGACGCAGGTGGACGGTCAGCTTCCGGGCAGTAGCAATCTGGGAAGAAGTTGGGGGCAGAGGGCCTCAGGGCCCTGCAAGGGTGTCTTTCTCTCCCCTGGGTACAACATTTCACATTACGGATGAAGACTCGGCTCTAACCCTCGAAGATGGGAACTGGTGGTCTCAGCCACTGCTCGGGCTCAGGCCCAGCTCGCCACCTGTTTGCACTAAGCCTGCCACTCCGTTCTGCTCCTCCAGACATGACCACGGCCCCCCAGCCCTGGCCTCCTCGGTGTCCATCCCTGTGGGCTGGATGGGAGTGCTCGGCAACAGAGCCGTCCTGGTCCTCTGCTGCTTCCCCACTCAACCACAGGACCAGCAGACGGGCAGGCTCACTAAATGTCTACCAGTGAACGAGCCAGTGAGCAGACGACTCCCAGGAAAGGATGTGTGAGAGTCGGTCCTGATTTACAGACGAAAGGAAGACGGACTGCAGGAAAGGTGGAGCTGGGGGGACGGTGGGGGCCCTACTTCAGGCAACCAAGCTGCAAGGGCAGAGCGGAGGGCAGAGCACGCCGAGTTCCGCTGAGGGTTTGAGGGAGGGAGAGACCTGCCAAGCTCTGCCCCAGGCCTGTGTGCCCAGACCCTAGTCAGAGCTGGGATCTCTGCCCGAGGCTCCCAAGGCACCATCAGAACCCTCGGCGGCCAGAGGCCCGGGTCCTCCAGAGGCTGGGCCAGCCCATGGGGTTGCGGGGGGCCGATGACCCCGGACTGACCTTCTGCATGGCTGCACACAGGATGCCGTTGCCCTGGTGACAGGGCACCTCTACAGAACCCAGGAACTGCACGTCGAAGCGCTCCACCCAGCAGGGACTCCGCTTGCTCCCTGGGGAGAGGGAGGCGTCACCAGGGGCCCAGAGCAGGCGGAGAGGGCGGTGAAGCCCGGGTGACAAGCTACCCCTTGGGGATGGGCCCTCACCTAGCAGGTCCTTGGCAGGGCCAGGCACCGCATGGGCGTAGAAGGCAGGGAAGACCCCACGCTCCCCTGTGCGCATGTTGAAGCCGCGAAACCAGAAGTCATCCTCCTCGGCCTCCACCAGCACCGGGTCGTCCACATCCAGCTCCAGCTCGTCCGGATGCCGAGGGATGAACCTGAGGTCCGGTGGGAGGTGGGGGGTCACTGGGGGGGAGGGAGGAGACCCAGTGGGTGGTGTCCACCCCAGTCCCACAGTGTCTGTGGACCAAGGCTGGGGGATCACGGACAGCAAGCAGGGAAAGGCTGTACCTGAAGACAGCCCGGTGGGTTTGCTCTTTCTCCTCCCCATTGACCAAGCAGGAAAAAAGACCAAAGGACTCGGTGCCTGAGACACAGACACAGGGAGAGACAGACACTGAGGAGGCAGAGGAAGGAAAGTACTGGAAGGCCTAGCTGAGTTCCTCCCCGATGCACCCCTCAGCAGTCTGGTGGAGGCTGTCCAGAGTCCCAGAGGGACGGAGACCCTGCCCATCAAGGGCCGGAGGCAGAAGAGCCCTCCCCATTCCGCTGTGCACCCTGACCGGGGCCTGGGGAATGCCGCAGGCACATGTCCTGGGTAAGAGGGCAGCGCCTAGCCCTGACCACCCTCGGACCCTCGGGCTGCCCGGGGCCGCTGGGGACCATCCCCCTTGCCCCACCTCCCACTCACTGGAAGAACGAGATGTGCTGTTGACAAAGACGTTGAGGAACTTTTTAGAGAAGGTGAGGTCAGGGCTGTCCGGAGAGGCGTCCTCCGGGCCCTGACCACCACCCAGCAGTGCGGCCGCCGTCTCCTCCTCGCTGGCCTCGCCACCGCTGTCCTCCGAGCCGTCGTCCCCCAGGCCCGCGCAGCGCCGCAGGCTGACCAGCTCCAGCTGCGTGTGCTCGTCCACCACCAGCGTGTACTTGACCGCGTCGTACACCAGCGAGGCGTCCAGCTGCGCGGCGGGGCCCACGCCCCTGCCGCCAGGGGGGCCCACCTTGTCATCGGCGTCGACCTCGTCCTCTTCATCCTCATCGTCCTCCTCGGAGCAGGCCGCGGAACAGGAGCGGCCCGGCCGGGCGCTGCGGCCTGCGGTAGCCCACAGCGGCGTGATGGTGTCACGCGTGGGGTTGCTGAGGAAGAGGCAGGGCCCGGGCTGGGCGGGGCCGGGCCGAGGGGCGGAGGGCGCCGGGGGTGGCGGCCCGCAGAGCGTCTCCATGTCCACCAGCTCCACGCCGCCCCGCCCTGCAGGCGCCTCCAAGCCCTCGGTGGCCCCGTCGGCGGGCGACGCGGCCTCCCCGGAAGGACGGGACGCGGGAGACAGGCACTGGCCGGGGCAGCGGATGGGCGAGGAGCCCTCGGAGATCATGCGGCTCACGAGGTTGCTGAGCAGCCAGGGCGAGTCGGCGTCCTCGCTGAGGTCGGGCTCAGACTCGGACCCTGACTCGTACTCGCTGTTGGTGTCGTCGGGGCCCACGGGCAGGAAGGCGGGGCGACGCGGGGGCTCACAGGGGGCCTCGGGCTCGGGCTCAGGCTCGGAGGCAGGCGATGAGGCCTCCTCGATGGAGTTGGTGAGGTGCGAGGAGCGGCCGCTGCTGCTGCTGCCGCCGTCGCTGCTCAGCTCCAGCTCCGTCTCTGAGATGGACGAAATCATGCGCCCCAGGCGCGCACCCCCCGCGTCCTCCGAGTCGGAGCCCGGCGAGGACAGCTCCTGGCTGCTGCGCCGGCCACCTCGGCCCCCGCTGGAGCGGCTTCCCAGGTCGGCCTCGATGCCAGGATCCGAGGAGGGCGAGGCTCCACAGGGCGCAGGGGCACCCGCGGCCGGTCGGTTCCCTTCACAATCGCAACCCAGGCGCACAGGGGACTGCGCCCCGCACGGGCTGGAGTCTGCGGGCTGGAGGGACGCCGGCGACTCTGCAGAGCAGGGGTTATGTATCAGCAAGCCCACTCGGCCCCCTTCCTCTTCCCCTTGCCTGCTGTGACCCCACCATCAGCACCACCACTCTGCTCACCTCTGAGGGGCTCCTGGGGAGGGGAGCGCAGCACTGTCTCCTGCCAGGAAGCTGGAGGCACTGGGGCAAAGCCTCCATTGTTGTTCAGGGAGTCCTGGGGGTGGGGTGGGAGAGCCATAAGAAAGCAGCGCTGAGGGGGGTCTCCAGCTTTCAGGGGTAGGACAGGCTGCCATGGGCAGCAGAGTCCCAGATGCTAAAAACCCAGGTTAACTCCAGGATGTTGTGGGTGGGTCTGGATGCTCACCTGAGCTCCCAGCGTAGTCAGATGGAGAGTGGTGGGCCGGTTCTTGTGGGGTTCATCCACGGAGGGGGAAGGAATCAGGGTCTCTGGGGCAGGGGCCTCCGACACAGGGCCTCCTGCCTCCTTGCCCTCCGCTTCACCTTCCTCCTCCTCCTCGTCCTCCTCCTCCTCGTCCTCCTCCTCCTCGTCCTCCTCCTCTTCGTTGTCATCGATCATCTCAAACTCCTGGAAGTCATCCTGGAAGGAGCAGATGGGGTGCGGCTGCTCCGAGCGTCCTAGGGAGAGACTGTCCTGCAAGAAGGGGGGACAGGCAGAGCTGGGCCAGAGCTCAACAGTGACTTGGGGTTCCAAATCCCAGGACAGGGGACAGCAGAAGCTATGAATTAAGGGAGAGAAGACTCCAGTTCACTCTGCTCCCCACCAACTGAGCAGTTCTTTTAAAAATCTGCTTGGGGGCACCTGGATGGTTCAGTCAGTTAAGAGTGTACCTTCCTCGGGGGGTCATGATCCATGTGTCTGTCCCAGGCTTTCAGCTCAGTGGGGGGTCTGCTTCTCCCGCTCCCTCTGCCCCTCCCCCTGCTCATGCTCTCACTTGCTGTCTCTCTAAGATGAATAAACAAAAAAACCTTTTAAGAATCTGCTTAAGGGGCACCTGGGTGGCTCAGTTGGTTACACGACTGCCTTCGGCTCAGGTCATGATCCTGGAGTCCTGGGATTGAGTCCCGCATCGGACTCCCTTCTCAGCAGGGAGTCTGCTTTTCCCGCTGATCTCTCTCCTCTCATGCTCATTCTCTCTCTCTCTCTCTCTCTCTCTCTCAAATAAATAAATAAAATCATTTTTTTTTAAAATCTGCTTATGATACAAAAAGATCATTCCTGTTCTTGGTAAGAGCTCAAACTCCTAAGCTTAAGGGACAGATCTTCTCAGGGTAGCTTCAATCCACATGCCACCCTATGTTATCTCCAAAGCCCATCACATCTGACACCAGCACTCCTTCCTTCATGGCATTTTAACCCAATTCACAATCCCTGTATTCTGCTGCACCCCCCTCCCCGCCGCAGGCTGCAAGCTCCACCAGACAGGCCCATGTCCACATTGTGTACCAACATATCCCACCTTGAGAACAGGACTTAGCCTACAGATACTCATTGGAGTGCATGAAGACAACCCAGGATTCACCAAGCCTGCACCAACCTCAGGGCCTTTGACACACTTGATCGCTTTGCCAGCAAATCCCCGCCTCCCTTATCCGCCCAGCTCCATCCAGTCTTCCCTAAGGGCAAGGTTGGGTGCCATTTCCCCTGGAAAGTCTCCCGGAAAGCCTCAGTGTCTACTGGGTTCCCACCCCTTTCATTGCCCCTAGTGTCCTCCCATTCCTTGGAACTCAGTGCTTGATATTCAGCCAGCCAGCCATTGCCTCTGACATGTCTTTCTCCCCTACTGACTTACAGGCTCCCAAGGACAAGGGCAACACTTGCCCCATTCTCCTTCCGCACACCCGGAATCCCCAGGACTTGCCACATGGCAGTTCCTCAGAAATGTTCTTGAATGAATGAAAACAGAAACATGGAGAGACAGGGAGGGGGTGGAGAAGAAGCAGGAGATGGGGAGAGAAAAGATACCAGGGGTGGAGACACAAGGCAGAGGAGGCAGGAGAGGTGGGGACAGGGCTGGGAGGGGGACAGCTGAGATGGCAGCAGAAAGGGGCGGGGTCTTCCTAAAACTTGGTCTGAGGACTGAAGGCATACCTCCCCTCCCCCAAGCTAGCCCAGTGACAGGGGCCAGGAGAGGAATGCTGAGGACAGCCCTCTGTGGAGGGTGTACAGTCTGAAAAAACAAAGGTTTGATATCCAGGAAGACCCTGAGCCAGGAGGCCCACAGGGAGGGGACAATCAGAGGGTTTCTTATTTCAAGGCTGAGCTCAGACCCACACGAAAACTCCAAGTGAACAGTAAACAGAGCCAGAGTGAGGCTCTCCCTCGAAAGGCTTCCAGTCCCCCAGCCCCTTGCCCACCTTCTCGCAGTGGTCCGAATCATAGCTGAGGCCCAGGCCACAGTCATCGGTGATCTCAGACAGGTCCTCATCATCAAATTCTTCCAGGCTTATGTCCTGGGGAGGCCTGGGAGAGGACACCATGGTCAGAGAGCCATAAACTCTGGACTCCCTCCCTGCCTGGATGCTGGCCCTATGGAGGGACCCCCGGCCCCAGCTGCTAGGCCCAATGGTCTCCAGAAAACCCAACTCCCAGAGCCGCATACTGCCATCACCTTGAGCCCCAGGCTGTGCTCTTCAACAGATTCCCCCCACAATCTGAGCCATGACCAGCCCAGAGGAGCCTCTTTCCCCTCAACCCTCCTCCCACTCCTCCTCTCTCTCAGAGAGCCAGCAGCCTCTCCTCCCTGCTCCCTGCCCCCCTGGGTCACAGCTTCAGCCTCAGAGGAGTCGGCTGAGCAGAGTTGGGGGAGGGGGAGCTGAAGCTGCAGCGGCAGCTGGGGGGGGGGGGGCAGGTAGGCCTGCTCAGCGAACAGAGTCTAGTAGCCACTTTGTCTCTCCGCTCCTGCCCGAGACAGGTCTACACCCAGGGATCCAATCCTCTCTCCACCTCAGCCCCTTCCCCCAAGGGCTCCAGGCTTGATTTCAACTCTCTCCCTCCCTGAGCCCTCGGGCCAAGACAGGCCTTTACCAAAGACAGGCCCGACAAGGCCAAAAGGACACTGCCAAGCACAGAAGGTGGCTCAGTGTCCTGCCCACACAGGCTGCCGGGTCAGAGGCTCAGCCCAGGTCCTCCACCCTTGAGGGGTCAGCTGCCCAGGCTGGGTGCGGCACTGGATCCCAGCGGGATGGGGGGGGGGGGTCATTAGGGCTGGAAAAGGGGGATGAGAATAGGACAAAATTAGAGACCCTGCAGGGAAGGAGGCTGGGGAGCAGGAGTCAGAGGCCTTGGGAACAGAGAGGAGACTGGGGCTTGGGTCCCCAAAGGCGATGGGGGTGGGGTGGCAGGGCCGGGTCGGAGGAGGCTGGGGTCTGGGTCGGGGAGGGGGTTGCGGGAAGATAAGGGCCTGCCAAAGCCCGGGGCGCCCGAGTGCGTACCTGCAGCCTGGCGGCGACAGCGAATGAAAGGTGGAAAGAGAAAACATCTCCGCCCGATCCGCCATCTTCTCCGGGGAAAGGCCTGCCGACTGCGGCGGGGGGAGGGGTGCGCGGAGCGACGGCCCCGCTCGCCCTTCGTCGCTCCCTCTCTCGGTCTTCAGCCCTCCCCGAGTCACCTCGTGACACGCCCTGCGACACCCCGCCCGCCGACACACCTCGACACCCTGCCAGGACACCGCGGCAGGCGAGCGGCAGCGCCGCAGGGGAGGGGAGAGGAGAGAGAGGATCCGGGAGCGGAGGGAGGGGACAGCGGCGGGAGGGAGGGGGCTGGCGGGGAAGCTGGTTGGAGGAGAGCAGATGGTTTGACGGAGAGGCTCTGGTTCGGGATCGGTCGGCTTTGGTCTTTCCGGGGGGTGGGGGAGGTGAGAAGCGGGTTGGCGGCGGGGTGGGGGCGAGATCAGTTCGTGTACAGGAGGGTCTGCGGGGCGGGGGGGGGGCGGGCGGAGAGGGAGAGCCTTCGGTTTGAAAGCTGCGGGGGGACGTCGGAGGACCGCCGCGGTCCGGGTCCACGGACCACTGGCTCGCTGGGAGGGGGAGGGGCTCGTGGAAGGGCGGGCGCGGCCCGGAGCTGCGCTGGCGTCCCGAAGAACCTCAAGAGTTGGGGTCCCAAGCCTGGGCCTGGGGGCGGATCCAGACCGAGGCAGGGCTGGGAGCTGTCCGCCTCTGGGTGCTGATTGGGCCGACGGAGACGTCTGGCTAAAACGTGCTGATCGCGGCTGAAGGAGCTGTTCTCCCAGAGGGTGCTGATCCGTGCTGGACAGAGACATCTGACCAGGGCATGCTGATCCGGCTGGATTCCAAGTTGATCCTACAGAGGTTGAGGATTGAACTTTCAGTTCGGTACTGAACTTTCAGGGCACAGTACAGACTACGCAGGCTGGACAGAGGTACTGATGGGCATTGGGTGATAACCCTGAGGCTATGTTCAATCAATTGGAAAAACTGTTTCTTGAGCACCAACTATGTGATTGGCACTGTTCAGGAGACTGACATATTCTGACTTTCTGACTTGAAATGGAGCTGCGTGGGGAGAGCGATGGTTGAAATCCAGCTGGAGGAGTTAGATTAGATCAGGGTCAGCAGGCACTGAGGTGGGAGAGGGCAGATCAGTGTTGTGAGTACAGTTGATAAAGTCGGGTTGGAAGGGCAGATTAGGGGGGCATTGTGGAGAAGATTTGGGTAAAGAAGGAGGCTGGATTTTCAACAAGAGTGCAATGAAACTATCCTTAAACTACCCCCCGATGGAAATTATGTGCCCTGAAATTTCCTACTTCTGTGGAAAATTATATCTGTGCGAAAGATGAAGCACTTGATTAATGCCTGGAAACCACAAGGCAGAAGGAGCTCATGCATGTTGGGAAGGACAACATCATTCTTTTCTTTGAGATAGAAGGGCTATAGCCAAGGTCAGATTGTGCCCTATTTTGTGCCCTAACCACAGTTTACATTTGTCTCAATTATGGTATTTTTCTAAGAATGGTACTTAATAGTTTATGTTATCCTCGCTAATGAATGAGAGCTGCAAGACAGCAGATACACTATCTTAACTCTCTTTGTACCTCCAAGCCAGTTGGATCCTAGAACACAGCAGGTGCCCAGCAAATATGTGAATGAAGAAACAAATGAATGAGAGGACTTAAGGACTTTACCAGGTCTGGAGCATTAAATCCTTGTCATGCTGTCTTTTCAGTTTTAGGAGCACTAAGAACAGTCCCCATTTCTGAGTGTCAGGGACTCTGGACATACTAAAAACTCCCTGACGCCCCCCATACTAAAAACTCCCCCCACAAAAATCCAGATCACTCTCTAGAATTCACAAAGAGTTTCTACCCCCACTTCCCAGATTTCCTTTCAATCCTGTCTTGTCGTCACACTGGCTAACTTGGACATCCACATATGACCCATCCAACACCCTGGTAAGTTAATTCCTTGACTTCTGACCAGCCAACAGTCTTTGACTGTTTCAATTCTAGTGACCTCTCCCACAAAAAGTGTCAGGATTTACCTCTGCCTGGAATTGCACCAACTTTGAATGAAGCCTTATATTTCTAAATCCCCCCTCAAGTTATCATTCCCACAATCCTCTTCAAGACTCTTCCCTTCTTTTCCTCCCACTTACCAGATGATTTGCCTCCAGATTCCAGGAGTATAAATGTCATGAGGTCAGGGTTTCCATGCCCAGTTTTACCTCTGAAGTCTTCTGTCTGTCCCCAGAATACAAATGGAAGGTCATAAGCCTTAGGGTCTGAGAGATTGTGGTACCAATCTTTATCTTGTGATCAATTTTCTGAACACAGGCAATTTACTCAATCCTATGGACCCCAGTTTCTTCAACTGTACACTGATGCTATGAGGATCACATGAGATAATGCATGTAAAGCTCCAGGCATGAGCTTTAGCTCCTCATCATGGTCATTCAATGTTCCTCCTCCCCATGCTCCTCGCACTAGGACCCATTTGCTCCCAAGCTCTCAGGACTCTGCTCTTCTCAACTCAGGGATACATTGATGAAAAGGCACAATCTGTGGAAGGGGTTTATGATCCTTACATGTCCCACATTTCATCAAATTTACATGTGTTACCTCACGTGATTCTCATAGCATATTTGTATGGATGAAAGATCCCCAGGGACCTGACCAACCCTTCCTTGAAGCTCTCCCCTCCCTCAGCTTGTGGACCCTTTGCACTGTTATTGGTTTTCCTCTTGACTTCCTCATCACCTATTGTCACTGTCCTTCCAGACTTCTTTTCCTTCCCTTAAACAACTCCAGCACTTTAATAATTTGGTTTTCTCTAAAGTCCACTAATGGCATGGGCAGCTAGTACAAAACACAGAACTGACTGGACTTATATGGGAAAACTGAAATAGCAACAGAGCTTCCGTTTCAGCAATCCCAGTCACAGATCAATTCTAAACAGTCAGAGGACATTTTCTGACAATCTTCTCATATATCAGAATATAAGTAAATGCGGGGTGTTGGGGGAGCTCAGTCAGTTGAACATCTGAGTCTTGGTTTCAGCTCAGGTCATGGACCTCAGGGTTATGGAACTGGAGCCCCATGTCGGGCTCCATGCTCAGCACAGAGTCTGCTTGAGTTCTTCTCTCTCTCTCTCCCTCTGCCTCTCACTCATGTGTGCGTGCTCTCTCTCTCAAATAAATAAATAAATCTTTTTTTAAAAAAGAAAGTAAATAAATAAATATATACTAATCTTTTATTCTATTCAGCATAGAAGTCACACAAAACAGTAAAATGCCAGTGGCTAAAACTATATATAATGATGATGAAAAGCTTAAAAGCCATACTTACTAGGAATGGTGTCATAACCGATAACTTCACCACCTCCTCAATTTTGATTTTAAGCATCCAGTTCTCCAACACCACCTCCTGTTTTTCTTGCTTTATTACTGTGTCACCATGACACCCACAATTCTTTGACCTAATAGGAAACCTGTTCCAACTACTTTTGCTATGTAGAAGATTACCACAAAGTTTATTGGATTAAGACAATCATTTTACTCTGCTTACAGTTTCCTGATCATAAATTTTGGATTTGAAAGTCATTGACTGGGGCTTCTTGCATGGTGTGGTTACAGTCAGAAATCGGCTAGCCTGGATGTTCAAGAGGGCTCACTCACAAAGCCGGCAGCAGATGGTGACTGTTGACGGAGAGCTCAGCTAGAGCTGTCAACCAGCATCTACACATGGTAGTCTCAGGGTGCTGGGACTTGTTACAAGATGGCTGGCTTCCTCCAGAGTGAGCATCCTAGGAGGGCCAGGCAGAAACTGCATGGCTTTTCTGATATAGCTTTGAAAGTCATATGGCATCAATTTTGCTATACCTACTGATCAAAGCAGTCCCAAGCCTAAGTAGATCAGCTACTTGTACTTGAACCTTTGTCCCACCACTATTTTTAAAAGAATCTGAACTCGGGCACCCTCCTACTTATGACACCCCTGTTAAACTTAACAAAGCCTGAAGTGAATTGCTGTTTCTACCCTCTTCCTGAACAATATAAAGAACCTGGAACACTCTAATTGGATTAAGTCCTGTCCCAATTTAAATTCTATTATGCATTTTAATTTTCCTTTTAAGGACACATAAGGCATTGCTAATTTTTTGCTTTAAACACTGTTTACTTAGATTCATCCAAATGTTAACCTCTTCCTATGTCTTCATTCTTCCTATGTCAGACCTTCCTGTCATACCACTTTGCTTTTGTCTGAAATACATTCTTTTTTAATGTTAAAGGGAGTTCTTTATTTTTTTAATTTATTTTCTTTTTTGGAGGGAGAGCAAGCACAAGCAGGGATAGTAGCAGGGAGAGGGAGAAGTTGGCTCCCTGCTGAGCAAGGAGACAGATGTGGGACTTGATCCAGGGACCCTGGATCCATGACCTGAGCTGAAGGCAGCCACTTAACATCCTGAACCCCCCCACCCCCGCCGGTGGCCCTGAAGTATATACTTTAGCATTTTCTTTTTGAGAGCTCTAGGAGATAAACTCTCTATATGTCTAAGAATGTCTTTATTTTGCCCAACTCCTGAAAGATATTTTTACTGGATATAGAATTCTAGGTCAGATAATTAGTTGCCGTCATCAACACAAAGGTGTCACTCTTCTGTCTTCCCTGAATCGCCTTGTTGCCATGAGAAGTCACCTTCAGTCTGCCATTCCCTTGAAAGTCATTTATCTTTATTCTCCAGCTGCATTTAGGACTCTTTCCTTTGTCTTTGGTCTTCTGAAGTTTCAATACAGTGTATCTAGGATTATGGGTTTTTCTTTTTCTTTTCTTTTCTGCCTGAGGTTTACTGAGTTACTCAACTGTGCAGATTTCTCTGTATTGTTTCATCAGTTTGGAGATTTCACAGCCAGTATCCCCTGGAACACTGCCTCCCCTGCCCCTCTCTTCTCCCTCTGGGACGCCACTCGGACCCTCTGGACCTCCTCGTTTCAGCCTCCATAGCTCTTAGCATCTTTTTCACGCTACCATCTCTACATCTTTCCAGGCAATATTCAGGATAGTTTATTCACACTTTACTTCATAAATTCTCTCTTCAGCTGCTTATTATCTGCTGCTAAAGCTGAGAACAGAGTTTTAAATTTAGTTGAAATTAAAATTCAAGTGACACTCAATTAAATTAAAACTTTCATTTTAGAACTTCCGTCTGGAGCTTCTTTCCAAAATGTTTGATTATTCTTCATAGTTTCTACACATATTTTCAACCTTGCCTTTTATTACTTAAATTATATTGAACATAAGCCTTTTATAATGCATTTGATAATTCTATTACCTGAAATGTCCTGTCTATGACTACTGTTGGTTTGTTTCGTGATTCCTCATTATCTTGCTGCTTAATTCTTGCGTTTTGTTTTTTCTTTACCTTAGAATGCTCATTAGCTCTGGGATTGTATTTATGGGAAACTCTGTGGTGTAGGAAAAAGGTAGGTATCAGAGACAATTTGTGTTTGCTTCTACCAGGCTCCTATGAGAAATACCAAGACCATTCTACATTCAGTGTCCCACTGAAGGTTTCTTGGACCACCCTGACCATATGAATTGGAATTACCAACTTATATGAGGCCAGCTTCTTATTCTAAATTTTCAGCCTCTGTCTCTCTATCTCTATCTCTGACTCTCTTTCTCTCTCTCTCTCTCTCTCTCACACACACACACACACACACACACACACACACACACTCCATTTTGTCCCAAATTTAAAACAACTTTCTTTGCAGTCCCCAAAGGACAGAGTATATCTTTCATTCACGCTTATAATTTAACTCTTTGAAGTACAAGCTTTGTAGAGGATTGGTTTCTTATTAAATTCTCCTCCTTGAGCAGGCTCTTTGACTTGTCTCTATCTTCTACATCTCAAAGGGTACATATTTGTTTCCTAGGGCTACCATTAAAAAGTACCACAAAATTAGTGCCTTCTCTCACATTTCTGAAGGCTAAAAGCCCCAAATTAACATGTTAGCAGGACCAGGCTCTCTCCAAAGGCTCTAGGAGAAGACTCCCCCTTGCCTCTTACTAGCTTCTGGTGGTTGCCTCCTCCTTGGTTCATAGATGCATCACTCCAATCTCTGCTTATATGGTCACATGATCTTCTCCCCTAGGTTTTGGTGTCTTATTTCCCTCTTATTATTATAAAGGTACCAGTCATCAAATTAGGACCCAGTCTAATCCAGTGTGGTTTTATCCTAACTGGTTTTACCTGCGAAGACCCTATTTCTAAATAAGTTAACTTTTTTTTAAAGGTAGGCTACATGCCCAACATAGGGCTTGAACTCACAACCCCAAGATCAAGAGATGCATGCTCGGGTGCCTGGGTGGCTCAGTGGGCTGAAGCCTCTGCCTTCGGTTCAGGTCATGGTCCCAGGGTCCTGGGATCGAGCCCTGCATCAGGCTGTCTTCTCAGCAGGGAGCCTGCTTCCTCCTCTCTCTCTGCCTGCCTCTCTGCCTGCTTGTGATCTCTCTGTCTGTGTCAAATAAATAAATAAAATCTTAAAAAAAAAAAAAAGTTACATGCTCTGTGGACTGAGCCAGCCAGATGCCCCAATAAGGTCACATGCTGAGGTTCTGGGTGGATATGAATTAGGGAGAGGGGAGATGCTATTTAACTATTTATTTACAGCATAGGCTATAAACCCCAAATTCGAGTTCTGTCAGTTGACCAAATCCCTCTGATCAAAAACACAGTGCTTCCCTTATCCCTCTGACCTCCTCTTTTACCTAGTCCCTTATTTTCTTCATAGATTATCAATGATTTTAGAAAACACGTTTTAAGAAAATAGTTTGTCCAGGGATGCCTGGGTGGCTAGTGGGTTAAGCATCTGCCTTCAGCTCAGGTCATGGTCCCAGGGTCCTTGAGCCGGCTTCTTCCTCTTGCTTTCTCTCAACTCTCTTTTTCTCTCTCTGACAAATAAATAAAATCTTTAAAAAAAAAAGTTTGTCCTACATTTTTTTTTAATCGAAGTATCATTGACGCACACCGTGTTATGTTAGTTCCGGGTGTGCAACACAGGGATCCGACGAGTCTGTATGTGATGCCCATCACAAGTGTGGCTGCCGCCTGTCACCGTACAACACGATGGCAGCACCACCGACTGTACTCCCTGTGCGGTACCTCTCATCCCTGTGACTCACTTGTCCCACGACTGAAGGCTTCTCCCTCTTCTCCTCACTCGTGCTGCCCCTCCCCCTCCCCCGCCCCTCTGGCAACCCTCAGATTGTTCTGTGTATTTGTCATCTGTATTTGCCTTTTGTTTTGTTTTCAGATTCCACATGTCAGTGAAATCATATGGTATTTGTCTTTCTCTGACTTATTGCACTTAGCATAACACCCTCTAGGTCCATCCATGTTGTCTCAAATGGCAAGATCTCATTCTTTTTTATGGCTGAATCATAGTCCATTTTATATACATTTTATACATACAGTTTCTTCTTTATCTCTTCATCTGTCAATGGACCTTAGGTTGCTTCCATGTCTCAGCTATTCTAAAAGATATCCTTTTGAATTAGTGTTTTTGTTTCCTTTGGGTAAATACCCAGTAATAGAATTACTGAATCATATGATATTTCTATTTTCAATTTTTTGAGGAAACTCCATCCTGTTTTCACGGTGGCTGTACCATTTTACATTCTCACCAACACCACCTGAGGATTCCTTTTTCTCCACATCCTTGCCAACACTTTTTAATTCTTGGTTTACACTTGATTTTAAAACCCTTTCATCAGGAAATTCGCTTAGGAATCTAGTTTGCCATATTACATCTCCATTTATCTTATGAAACCCTCCAACATGTAAGACTAGCTCAAGAAAATTCATGAATTGTGTGTCTATTTCACTTATAAGCATATATACAAAAGACTCAATAAAATACTAGATAATGAAATTCAACAGTTTATATTTGTAAATGCATTCTTTTTTTTTAAAGATTTTATTTATTTATTTGACAGAGAGAGATCACAGTAGACAGAGAGGCAGGCAGAGAGAGAGGGGGAAGCAGGCTCCCTGCTGAGCAGAGAGCCCGATGCGGGGTCCGATCCCCGGACCCCAAGATCATGACCTAAGCCAAAGGCAGAGCCACCCAGGCGCCCCATTCATGATTTTTAAAATGGCTTCCAGCCATTACTGGAATAACAGCTAATGGACTTGCGTTCCTTCCAAAGGGAGTGGGGAGGAAACCCAAGAAAACTGAACAAAATACAAAATATAGGAAGCAACTATTTTCTTATTTTTTTAATAGTTGGCCAATTTACTTAGGGAGCAACTATTTTCAAACATTGGACAAAGGACAGCACAGGACTGTGGTCCCTAAAATAAAGGAAATCAATGACATAAAGTCTACAGTTTCCCTGGTTTTCCATACACAGGAAATTCTTGACTGCAGCGAAGAGGACCCAATCAAAATGTGACAGTCCTGATGAGCTTAGAAGACAGAGTCAGGGTTTGGAGAGCCAAGGCATTGAGAATTTTCAGATGGGGGGGCAGTACTAGAAAGAAAAGATCTACTCAGAGTTCCAGAAATCTACAGTAGGGTCTCCCAAGTTATTCTACACAAGCAGTCTGCAAGCAGTGCCCTCTGCATATGTGAACATGAAGCTTAACAAAGAACATCCCAGAGGACAGAGCCAGGGACTGTCAGAACAAGGAAATTCCTTTTCTTCCCAGGTAAGGGTCTTCATTACTCAAGCTTAAAGGGTCTGGGATTTACCTTGGACCATAGGCTGCTACGTGTTTCCCATGTTGCCATTTATAAGTAGAGGTTTTGTTTTGTTTTGTTTTGTTTTGTTTTGAAAGATTATATTTATTTATTTATTTGTCAGAGAAAGAGAGAAGGCACAAGAAGGCAGAGTGGCAGTCAGAGGCAGAGAGAAAAACAGGCTCCCTTATGAGAAAGGAGCCCGATGTGGGACTCAATCCCAGGACCCTGGGATCATGACCTGAGCTGAAGGCAGTAGCTTAACCAACTGAGCCACCCAGGCTTCCCTGTAAGTAGAGGTTTTATTGTTTTATCCTAGTCTTACCCTCTCATTGTGTTTTTGGGACACGTAAAACATTTTTCAGTTTATAAATCACTGAATTTATAAACTGTCGTACATTGATTGTGTTGGGAGGACAAATAACATATTTCATTTTTATTTTTTCATATCATTTCTTTTTTATTATTTATTTATTTGACAGACAGAGATCACAAGTAGGCAGAGAGGCAGGCAGAGAGTGAGGGGGGAGCAGGCTTCCCTGCTGAGCAGAGAGCCCGATGTGGGACTTGATCCCAGGACCCTGGGATCATGACCTGAGCCGAAGGCAGAGGCTTAACCACTGAGCCACCCAGGCGCCCCATATCATTTCATTTTTAAATCAAGGGACCACAAGAATCTACATCAGACCTTTTGAAACAAACTACACGTAACTCAGAGAACCTAAACTGTGAGCTGAACTCTGCAGCTGGCTGGAAGTCTCACAGAGGCTCTCCCTTCGGGGTCCAGCGTGTTTGTTCCCGACACAGCAGAGTGCAGAGATAGGTGAACAGCCATGAGAGTGGACTACAGCAGAAACGGCCACTGTCCTCCAGTATCCGCTCTCCCGGTCCTCTGTGACTGTAGAATCCCTGACTTTTAGTCAGACGTTTAGCCCTCCAACATCCTACGGTTTCCGGGCTTCCTTGCTGCTAGGGGCCTGTGGCAGCTTCCAGGTATTTCCCTGAAGAGACTTTTGGCCTGAGGCATCTGTGCCCATCCTTATCCCCGCCGGCCAAAAACTAGAAGCACTTGTTGGAGCAGCCACCTTGGATCATGAAAGAAGCTTGGGAACGGAGGCCATAAAGGCAGAATAAGATAAAAGAAACTTGGATCCTTACAGGGTCATGGAAAAGAGCCACCATTCAAGCCCAGGGCTGGCTACCTCTACGCCTTTGCATGAGATAAATGAAATTATCTTTTGTAAACTGCGCAAAACTGTCCAAGTCCTGTAACTGTAATTCCAGGGACCCCACTTAGTGTATTGTATGTGTTCAACCACATACGGCCGCACTAGAATTTCCCTGTTATTCTGGGTCTTTGTGATTCAGGGCCAAATAGTATCCTAATTGCTACAGAGCATAAGTTGGAATAACCAGTTTGGGGAGAAGTTTAGCAATACTTCGTAAAACTGACATATGCATATCCTATCATCCCTACAATATACTATTATAGTGGTTCTCAAAACATGTTCCCTGGACTCTGGAGTCTCTGAAGGTCAGCAAGGTCAGATTTATTTGTGTGACACTGAAACATGACTTGCCTTTCCACTGTGTTGACGTCTGCATTTCTGGTGTAACAGCGATGGCTAGGTAGCACACTCTAGGCAGTCTTACCAAACTGTAACAGTACTCAGCAAACTCTTCACTGCCACGTGCAGGGAGGTTGAGGGGAGGAAAAAGCAGTGTCACTTAAGAATTTCATTGCTTGGGGACACCTGGGTGGCTCAGTGGGTTAAAGCCTCTGCCTTGCTTGGGGACACCTGGGTGGCTCAGTGGGTTAAAGCCTCTGCCTTTGGCTCAGGTCATGGAGGTCTCCTCCGCTCTTTGCTTCCTCCGCTCTCTGCCTGCTTCTCTGCCGACTTGGGATCTCTGTCAAATAAATAAAATCTTTAAAAAAAAAAAAAAAAGAATTTCATTGCTTGGGCGCCTGAGTGGCTCAGCGGGTTAAGCCTCTGCCTTCGGATCGGGCTCTCTGCTCAGCAGGGAGCCTGCTTCCTCCTCTCTCTCTCTGCCTACCTCTCTGCCTGCTTGTGACCTCTCTCTCTGTCAAATAAATAAATAAATCTTTTAAAAAAAAGAAGAGTTTCATTGATTGAGCAATAAAAGAACTATTTGTTGTATTGTCTTGACACTTAACAGCTCCTAATATTCAGGGTCACAGCATGAAGGACACGGCTGAAGTACAACAGGGCCATCCGAGCTACTTACACAACCATTCATCTGGGCAGCTGCACTTGCCACTTTTTCATGAAACACTTTTTTTACTTAAAAGAAAACTGACAAACTATGTTTATTCTGACTTGCATATCCTTGAGACACTTTCTTGAAAATGAATAAAGTCAACATGTGACTTCAAAAAAAAAGAGCGATAGTATTTGCTGTCAATGATAAAATTTGAGCTTTTAAGCAAAACCTACAATTTTTGAAAACTTGTGTCTACCACCATGAGCTTAAAGCTTCCTGATGCTTAAGTATTTTTGATATTATATAACAAAATGTGTCAAAATTTGGAAGATTTACTTAACTCAGTAAATTTTCAAATGAAAATTTGAAATCATTTTTCAAATGACCAATGAAGGCATGATGTTTCAAAATTATACATAAGTAAAAGATCAATTCAGCGTGAACATACCGTAATACTTCTTCTAGTACGCAGACAAAGAAATGAAATCACGTCCAAAGGAGAAAAATTCGGCAAGGGCTCAACTTTCCAGCGGCAGCGCCCAGGACTGGGGCACCATGGAGGGAGGAGCCGGAAGCTCGAGGGAAAGAACCTGCCGAGTCTGGACTTCCCTTGTCCTCTGCTGGCATTTCACGGGCTACCCACCCTTTCATTCCTTGGGGATTCCAAGCCCTCGGTTGCCTTGCCCTTGACAAGCCGAGGCTGATGAACATGGCTTCCCACTGTTATCACGTGGCATGGAAGTGACCAGACCGGCCCAGGTAAACCCTCGCAAACTCACCACAAAATCATCAAACTCTGGAGGGCCCCTGAGAAGCAGCAAGCCTGAATCTCCTCACGGTCGTCCTCAACTGTCCCCTCCTGCTGTCTGCCGGTTCCCAGCACGAGGACTCAGTGACCTAATGGCACTTTCAGACTGTGTCCCATCATGGAAGCGTGCCCTTCCTGGGAACCAGGGGCCAGATCCAGCAGAGTTTAATGTTACAGAGCAGAATGTGCAAATCCTAGGGGTGGGTCGCTGAGAGTAATGGTGAGAGATATCCCAAGCCCTGGGTTCTTAGGGCGCTGTTGTTCCTGGAGCCACATACTGTATCTACTGGGGCACAGCACAATATACTGAGCTTTCACTTGGTGTTTATAGCCCAACTCCTCAGGCTACTGTCCCATAGCTGGGACATTTGCTAAGTCTCTAAGAGGTCACTCCATCTTTGTATTAGATGGGCTGCTTATGGATAATTCAGGATATTAGAGAAACAGTGGCTTCCATGGCAATTCATACATTGTGCATTGTGAGTTCCTTGATCCAAAGCAATGTCATACATGATACCATGTTGGTAAATCAGGGTTCTCTAAGGCTCTGGATAGTGATATTACTCTGATGCGTGGTGCATATGTGGATCTGAGAAAGCAAACCCGTATCCAGAGCAGGTGTCGATTCCAGTAAGGGTGAATCGATGCCCTCTCCCGGGTGGAAAGGATCTGCCGGAACTGACTTGTCACTGAGTCATCTAGGGATGGAGCCATATCAGACCTCAGCACTGATCTTGGCTCTAAGAGGTCAGAAATTCAGCCACAGTAACAATTAGACAAGTTTGATGAGAGAGAGCCCGTGCTAGTGGACATAACCAGCACTTCTGCCACCATGGCAATTCCCTTCATGGGCCTGCCTGACGAGCACAAGGGTAGCCAAGGACAGAAGCTGGCTGACATCTGGCCATCCACTTTGCCATTCAGTGACCCCTCTGCGGTGGGTATTGACATGAGGCACAAAGATGCACACGTTTGTGAGGTCTTCTACAGGCTCGTCTTCTTTTTCAGACTGCCCTGTCTCCAGTATTCCCTCCTAGCTCTTTCCAGGTCCTGGGCCAGCCCCAAGACATCTGTCACCACACAGAAATTCATGTGCACTCTTTCCCTAGACTGTTACTCTGTCCACTCCACTCTCTCCCTGCAAAGTGGAAACCCAAGGGTACTGCTCAGAGCTCTGCCCTCTGGAGGGTTTCCCCTCATTACTTTCCTTTAGAAGCACCCTGAGCAGGACTGTAGTTCAGCAGTGAACCATTTTAAGCTCACGGCAACACATCAAGTCGACCTACCTGTGAACCAGATCTGAATTTTTCTTCCTGTCTCCTGAGAGAGGGGCATCAGTGGAACAAGGGAGGAGACATGAGGGCCACAGCCACCTCTTCCTGTAAATGGCAGGAAGCTTGCACCCAATTCTTCTTCACTGTGCAGCGGGTTCCTACTGAGCCTGCTTATCCTACTGACGTCACGGGTCCGTCAGCATTGAGCTCGGGACAGGCCAATGTGGTTATGTGGTGGTGTGGTGCCCCACAAGCAGGCACTAAGCCTCTACCTGGATCCAGCACTGTGCCAGAAGCCACATGGTTTTGCTTCAAAACCCACAGAGTGTGCACTGCAAAACCACGGAAGCATGTCGAAGGTGTCCTATAGAATCCCTACTTACCACAAATAAGTCCAACCTTACCCCTCATTCTGCCGAGTGGCACGGGAACCCATCCTCCAATCTGGGTCTACAGAGGCCTCCTTTCTTCTGGGCTCCACTCAAAACTGGCGGTCTCCCAAGTCATTCAACAAATGGGCCAGAACAGTGTTCCCAAGGATGCGGACTACAACATCCAGAGGTGCATCAAGGGTTATGCCTCCCTTCTTCGTGATCCAGACGCAAGATGCAACAACTTACCATCATCTTGGAAACAATGCCCTGTCTTGCCCTACAGCACACTCGGAGAACTTCACTGATGACAGGCTCCACGACTACAGAGGGTCTCTCTCCCATCCTCAGATCTGCACTGTCTCATCAACACAGAGCCCTTGTCACTTCCTTTTTCACCACGTCCAATCAGCATGATGTTATCAGTGTTACGTGAAAGTCTGGGGTAGATTAAATTGAGGAAGAGAGCAGGAAAGTTAAAACCATCTCCCTTGAAGGGAGATAATATGTTTGGCTGTTCTTCCCATAAAATGTGAACTGTTGGGGTGCCTGGGTGGCTCAGTCAGTTAAGCGTCTGCCTTCTGCTCAGGTCATGATCCGTATGTCCTGCAATCAAGTCCCACATTGGGCTCCTTGCTTGGTGGGAAGCCTGCTTCCCCTCTCCCTCTGTCTGTCACTCTGGTACTTATGACCTATCTCTCTCTGTCAAATAAAGAAAATCTCAAAAAAAAAAAATTTTTTTTTTTTTTAATGTGAACTGCTTTTGGAAATTTACTCTCTGCCACTGGAAGTTGAAAACAATGTTCCCAAATCACTAACTGTGTTATCTGGTGCCAGAGGCGCAATGATAGGTTCCAGCAAAAACAGCTCAACTGACACACTACTGTGATTGGGGATACCACTTGGCTACATTGGTGGTGGTTCACCACCCTTTACTAAGCCCATCTGGATTCTGCAGGAGCCATTCAGGCGAACTGAAGATGCCACGGGGAGCAGCACCTGTCTTTGAGAGCAACGCACTCTCTGCAGTCCGGTCGGACTGCACCGTTGCTTCTGACTTACTCCCCTTGCTGGGAGGGAGAGGGGGTTTTCAGGGGTTCCCACTGTGCTCTTTCTGCCACGAGTCTTATTCCACAGATCGGGGGTCAGGATCTGCTCACTGCTAGGTACCATCATCCCAAGTATGCCCTGGGACCAAAAACAGAACCACAGGACTTGGGCCAGGACCCCATTTATCAGCTGGCTCGCAGACCCTCCGCTCACCAGGGCTCCTGATGTTTCGGGTGCGTCGGCACAAGTATCTCAGGTCCTGTTTCCGAAAGCCTGAGAGGTCTGCATCGTCCCTCCGCCAAAGTCAATTACCCGTTAAGCAGCTCTAGGTCCCTCGGGGGAAGGCCTGGAGGACCCTTGAAGGGCCGAGCCTCCCTTTCAAACCGTGGGCTCCGGGGCTCAGAACAGGCTCAGATTTTAAGAGTGAGGGATGGCGCCTTCCCACTGCAGCGACTGGCTTGTGCCTTCTGACCGCAGACTCTTCCCTTCTTCCCGCTTGTTCGCATCAAACCCCACCCCAGTCCGCTGCCCCGCGATCTCAGCCCACGATCGCCGCGGGGCAACCAGCAGGGCCACAGCTCCCTGCGGCTCCAGCCTCCCGGGCGGCCCCTCCGGCCTCCAGCGGAAGCAGAAACGCGGGCGTGCGCCGCGGCTGGGGCTCCGTCGGCCGGGGGTGGGTCTGATGGGCGCCGAGGAGGCGTCCCCAGCCCCGCGCGTCTGCTCCAAGCCGAGCCTTCTCCTGGGTTTCGCCGCCGGGCTAGATCCGGGGGCACGAGGGCGCGGAGCCGCCAGCCGCGAGCAGGGCGCGAGGGCTTCCTCCCCGAACGAGGGCGCCTCGGCGGGGACTACGGCGTCCCCCAACTGTCCCCCGGGTCCCACGTCCCCCTCACTCCTCAGCAAACGTGTACGGGGCGCCTGCGCCGCGCCCCGCAGTCTCCGCTCCCGGGCGGCGAGTCGCACAGCGCCGCCTCCTCCGGGGGGACCCCCGCGCTCCGCGGCTCTCTCCGCGCCCGACCGCCCCCGGGACTGGGCGGGGCTTGCGCGCGCCTGTCCAGCGAGGGGCCGCCGCCTGCGCTGCGCCGTGCGCTCCCCGAGCCCCGCGACGGCCCTTCGGCCCTCCCTGGCACCCGCCCGACGACACCCGCCCTCGAGCACCCCGGCTCGCGGACTGCGCGCGGGCTCACCACCCCGTCCACGTGACCGGCCCTCGAGACACGCCCTAGGGCCGTGCGCCCCACCCCGCTCTCGACGCTTCTGGTTGGCCCCCGTGGGCCCCTCCCAGCTGCCCGTCTTCGGAGCGGCCCCGCCCAGAGAGACACCTCATTGGTGTTCGCTCGGAGTAGGGGCGGGCACGGCGGAGACGCGCGGAACTTGGCCTTCGGAAAGGGCACCCGACCGCGATGACGGAGAGAGGCGAGCGGCGCCGCAAAAGGCCGAAAAGAGCCGGAGAGACCCGAGTATGACGAGAGCAGGGCTGGCTGGCCGGAAGCAGACCCGAGCGCAGCCGGAAGGAGCCGAGTTCGCCCGAAGGGGCCTGAGCGCGGCTGGACGTTGGGGCTTCGCCCAGCCGGCGCCATGGCTGCCGAGGGGACAGCTGTGGCCGGAGGCGGGGCTGTTGGCGACCGGCTGGCCAAGGACAGCTTGCCGCAGTCTCAGTGCCCGGACGCGGCCCCGAACCGGCGGCGCGGCTCGTCGCTGTCGCGTGACGCCGAGCGCCGAGCCTACCAGTGCTGCCGGGAGTACTTGGGCGGGGCCTGGCGCCGAGTGCGGCCCGAGGAGCTGAGGGTTGACCCTGTGAGGTGGGAGGTCAGGGGTCAGCTCTCCGGAGCCAGCGCCGGGGTCAGGGGTCGAGCTCGGCCCCGGGAACCCCGCGTTGCTGCGGCTCGGGCGCGCGCGGGGCGGGGGGCGCGCGCGGGGCGGGGGGCGGGGCGGGGGGCGGCCCGCCCCGGGACGGACGCGGGGGCAGGTGCCGCCGGCCGCGGGCTGAGCGCACGCCGCTGTGGGTCCGCAGCGGAGGCCTCAGTAACCTGCTCTTCCGCTGCTCGCTGCCGGACCAGCTGCCCAGCGTGGGCAGGGAGCCCCGGGAGGTGCTGCTGCGGCTGTACGGGGCCATCCTGCAGGTGAGCACGGAGCGAGGGCCGCCGTGGCGCCGGCTTCGGGGCCTGCCCTCCCGCCTGGCGGGTGGCCGTCGCCCCGTCGCGCCGCCAGGGGCGCGGAGGCCCCGGGGCTCAGGAGCTTGTCGGCTCCGCGGGAGCCTGGCGCGGGCGTCTCCAGGCGGTGGAGCAGGCGGGGCGGTGCTGGGAGGTCAGAGCAGACGCTGCTGGGTTGGCCTCCGGCCCCGCGTGACTCTGCCCCCGTGGCTGTCCATCTTCCTGCAGGGCGTGGACTCCTTGGTCCTCGAAAGTGTGATGTTCGCCATCCTCGCAGAGCGGTCGCTCGGGCCGCAGCTCTACGGAGTCTTCCCAGAGGGCCGGCTGGAACAGTACATCCCAGTAGGAGCCCAGCCCGGCCCGGCCCTGACCTCCCCGAGGCACCTCCTGCCCCCAGACCCTGACATCCCCCCCACCTCCGTTCCCCACCCCTTCCCCCTCCTGCCCCAGCCCCCTCACCACCCTGATAGGTTCCTGGGTGCAGAGCCGGCCACTGAAAACCTGTGAGCTCCGAGAGCCAGTGCTGTCAGCAGAAATCGCCACGAAGATGGCCCGGTTCCATGGCATGGAGATGCCGTTCACTAAGGAGCCCCACTGGCTGTTTGGGACCATGGAACGGTGAGTCCGGAGCCGCCTCAGGGCCCTTGCACACCTCTTCTGAGCCCCGATCCTGCCCGATGCTACCCTGGGCTGCAGCTGTCTGTGTCCGTGACTGTCCCGCTGAGTGGATCAGGTGTCACAGTGTCTAGCATGGGACTCTGACACAGAACAGGCGTCCGAGTAAGGCAGACAAGTCTGTGCGAACAGTGTTCCAGAGAAGCCCTCCAGTGATAGGAAAACGGGTAGGACAGCCCGGTCTGGGGAAATAGGAAGGGGTAACAGAGGGAGCATGTCTTCTTCTTCGGACTTCAGGTACCTCAAGCAGATCCAGGACCTGCCCCCGACTGGCCTCCCGCAGATGAACCTGCTGGAGACATACAGCCTGAAGGATGAGATGGGCAGCCTCAGGTGAGGGACGGCAGAGTAGGAGAGCAGCACAGCACAGCACAGGAACCAGTGCTAGGCACCGACTGGGGAACCTCCCCAGTGTTTACTGAGGGCGGGCTCAGGGCCTGGCCCACGGGGTGACTGATCCTCCTCTGGTCACTCCTGCTCAGGACCCATGCCCCCTGTTCTCCTACAGGAAATTGCTAGACTCCACCCCATCACCCGTGGTTTTCTGCCACAATGATGTCCAGGAAGGTAGGAGAGAGCACCGGCATCCTCTAAGGTGAGGGGCCAGAGGGCCCTGGAGTCACTGGAACTCCACCCCGTTTTCCCAGGGAACATCTTGTTGCTCTCAGAGCCAGGAACCACTGACAGACTCATGCTGGTCGACTTTGAGTACAGCAGTTACAACTACAGGTGAGGGTTAGAGGATGGCCTCCGTGGGTCTGCTCCCACAACAGCCTGGAAAGCAGACTAGGCCTTCCTCTCTGCATCCCAGCTGCCCAGGGTATTTGGGGACTGAGTGTCCACCTTCTTCCCCCAGGGGCTTTGACATTGGGAACCATTTTTGTGAGTGGGTTTATGATTACACTCACGAGGAGTGGCCTTTCTACAAAGCGCAGCCTGCAGACTACCCCACCCGGGGGCAGCAGGTATGTGGACCGGAGGCTGGGGAGCGGGACCTGGCCTGTGAGGGAGGAGGAAGGTGAGGTCTGGAAAGAATGGTGGGGAAGGGTGTTCCCTGGGAAATGTTCCGCAGTCTCCCCATGGTCTGACTCTGTCTGTCAACCTCAGCTCCATTTTATTCGCCATTACCTGGCAGAGGTCAAGAAAGGTGAGACCATCTCCCAAGAGGACCAGAGGAAACTGGAAGAAGACTTGCTGGTAGAGGCTAATCGGTGAGGAGAGACGGGGCAGCGCGGAGTGCAAGGGAAGAGGGGCCGAGGAGGAGGCTGGCAGGCCGGCTCTGGGACTGCCGGTGGGGGCAGAGCGGAAGAGTCAGGACAGTGTTGGCGTTAAGGCCGTAGGGGAGAAGTTTGAGCTTTGGGGCTTGACCAGCCTGAGGGACGAGATGCAGGTGATGCCAAGTGTGCTCGGCACCCCTGTTTGTCCTGCCCTCCTTAGATACGCTTTGGCGTCCCATTTCTTCTGGGGCCTCTGGTCTATCCTCCAGGCATCTATGTCCACCATAGAATTCGGTTACTTGGTAAGTGACCCAGATGGCTGAGTTAGGTGGGAGGTGGGGGAACAACAGGGGCCTCATGTTCCCCAGGAAATCTGTGGGCAGACTTGGAGGGGGGAGGCAGGTGCTAGTCTCAAGCCTTCTCACAGGTCTTCTGGGGGGTTTCCTTCCCTAGGAGTATGCCCAGTCTCGCTTCCAGTTCTACTTCCAGCAGAAAGGACAGCTGAGCGGCTTGCCCTCATCCTGACTCTCCAGCCCCCAACTCCGATTGCTCCGGGAGCCTCCAGGGCAGGACCTTGGAGGGAGGCTCTGGGGACTGGGCTGAGCCTGGAGCGAGCCTGGGCCTGAGGATGGCCCGCCTGTCTCCACAGCAGGCAGATGGTGGGAGAGAGCCCCTGGCTGTGTACCTTGAGACAATAAACAAGCTTCTTTCTTCACACCCGGTCCTAGCCCTGCTGCAGAAAGTACCAGCAGGGAGTGCCACACACTCACAGGCGTGATGGCTGCTGTGAGCCTTGTTTTCTCTGGGAAGGGGGGCTCTCGGGTGCTCTGGGCTGGAGAGGCGTTAAGGGTCCACTGTGCCAGCTGGAGCCCCCTGCCCTCCCCCTCCCGGCCCCAGCTTAGAAGTGACACACACTAGAACGATTTGGGTGGCGGGCTAGGAGGTAATGCGGGTACAAAGAGGGCACTGGGCTGGGGCTGCCCAACCCTGAGCACTGGAGATCAGGGGACGGGCAGCGCAGCTGACACTCGGATGACCTTTTCCCTACATTCAGCTATTTTTAGCTCCAATGCTGCCATCCTCACGTGAGACCCTTTGGGCCCCCCCAGGTTCCCAGACCTCTGAGCAATCTCAGCTTGCAGAAAGCCGGCCCGCCCCCACTCCGGATTCCCACCACAGAGAGGAGGGGACTCTGGTTGCCGCCCCACATCTGTTTTCTCAACCCAAATTTGGGAGTGGGTGTCAGGTTCCCGGTGAGGGCGGGGCAGGGATGGCCAGGCCTGAAGGACATGGGGACACGGGCCAGAGCGACTGGCCCCACACGCGGACAGGAGCGAACCCAAGCTGTGAGTGGAGTGGGGGGCAACACGGGGCCGCCCGTGGGGCTCAGAAGCCTAGACCAGAGCAGGGGGCGCGGATGGCGCGGGGTCTCTTGCAGTTGGGTTGTCTGCCTCGCCCCAGATCGACTCTGCTTTCAGGGGCGCGTCTCGCCCCAACCGGAGGCAGCCCTTCACTGTCCTCGGGGCTTCTGAAGATTCCTGGCTCGGCCCTCTTCCCGACCGCTGCCCCACCGTGGCGGACGGAGCACGCCCGGAACGCGGGCGCGAGGGTTCCGCGGCCGTTGGTCGCGCTACGGAGCCGCGGCCGGGGCCGAAGCCGGGGCCGGGGCCGGGGCCGAAGCGGGCGGCGGGCCTGGGGCGGCCGCTGCTGTATAGCGGCCGGGGGCGGGGGCGGGGACGCGGCGGGGGCTCGGGGGCCCTCGAGGCAGAGGGCGGCTGGGGGCGGGGCCAGCCGAAGTCCGCCCGCGCACCCTCCTGCCCTGCCCCCTCCCAGGTGAAGGCCAACCTCCGGGATGGCGGAAGCGCACCAGGCCGTGGCCTTCCAGTTCACTGTGACCCCAGATGGGGTCGACTTCCGGCTCAGTCGGGAGGCCCTAAAACACATCTACCTGTCCGGGATCAACTCCTGGAAGAAACGCCTGATTCGCATCAAGGTGGGCGCGGGTGGTTCTGGCTTCTTCCTCCCGGCAGCTGCAGGATGGAGATCCCCCGAAGGCAGAGGCCAGGTGTCAGCCGCTGCCCCATTGTCAAGACCTTCCACCCCCACCTTGGCTTGCAGTTTGGCTGGGTGGCAGGCTGTAGCAGTGCAGAAACCAGAGGGGGGCTCAAGGTGTGGAGGGGAGATGGGCGTGCAAGGAGTAGCAGAGGGCCCCAGTGAGTGAGTGAGCGCGGCAGGCACGGGGGTGCGGAGGAGGGGAAGACCAGACACGAAGGAGGGATGAGCACAGCGGGTGAGGGAGGGAGGCGGCCTCCCGGGCAAAGACCAGGGCCTCTCAGGGGCCCACCGTCATTTCTGCCGTAAGTGTGCCTGTTTCTGCCCCACAGAATGGCATCCTTAGGGGTGTGTACCCTGGCAGCCCCACCAGCTGGCTGGTTGTTGTCATGGCAACAGTGGGTTCTTCCTACTGCAAGGTGGACATCTCCAGGGGGCTGGTCTGCTATATCCAGAGGTGCCTCCCTGAGGGGTAAGAAGAAGGGTGACAAGAGAGGGCTGGGCAGCCTCCCAAGGCCAGGGTTCTTGAGCTGGGCACATTCAGGATACCAGCCACTGGAAGTCCTAGGGGCAGCCCTCCCTGGGGGCCACCATTATCTGAGTCCAACATTTTGGAAGTTGGTACTGGAATGCATTCAGACAGGAGTGTGCCGGAGAATGGTCATCCATGCCTTCTCCAAGCTGGTTCACAACCATCAAAACTGAAGTCAGAATTTTCCTAAGGCTGACCTCAAGTGGATTCCCTGCAGCCCTATCCCTTCTCTGACAGATGTGGCCCCTACCAGACCCCACAGACCCGGGCACTTCTCAGCATGGTCGTCTTCTCCACGGGCGTCTGGATGACGGGCATCTTCTTCTTCCGCCAAACCCTGAAACTGCTTCTTTCTTACCATGGCTGGATGTTCGAGATGCATGGCCAGACCAGCCACTTCACCAAAGTCTGGGCTGTGAGCAGAAGCCAGTGGATGGGTTCAGGCAACTGGTTGGAGACTCTAGGGGCCTCATTTGGGGTTCTAAGCTGGAGGGAAGAGGCAGGCAGGGCACTGGTGCCTGGTGCATAGGTTTGTCCTGGTTCTGAGGGTCGGGGCCAGCTCCTCTAGGGTTTCTGATTGGTTTCCTTTACTTCCCCTGGTTTTCACCAGAAACATTCTCTGCTCCGTATGCCCAGATCTGTGTCCGTCTTCTGTCCAGCCGGCGGCCCATGCTCTACAGCTTCCAGACATCCCTGCCCAAGCTTCCCGTGCCCAGCGTGCCGGCCACAATTCAGCGGGTAAGGGTCTGAATCAAACATCCCCGTTGGGCAGGCTAGGCTGGACTCAGAGGACTTCACCAAACTAAGGGACTGTCCCTTGCAAAGAGCGAGGTTGAGAGAAATGGGGCTGGGTTGGCAGAGAGTCAGGACAGAAGCAGTCATTGCCGTTTGGCCCCCACGCTGACAATGACTTGGCTGGACAGTACCTGGAATCTGTGCGGCCCTTGTTGGATGATGCGGAATACTACCGAATGGAGACGCTGGCCAAGGACTTTCAGGAGAAGACTGCCCCCAGGCTGCAGAAGTACCTGGTCCTCAAGTCATGGTGGGCAACTAACTATGTGAGTCCCCTCCTTGGCTTATCCTCACCCCCCTTGTGTCAGGGGCATCTGTCCCCTGCCCTCTGCCCCAGCACTAACTCTTCCTTTCCTCCTGCAGGTGAGTGACTGGTGGGAAGAGTACGTGTACCTGAGGAGCAGGGCGCCCCTGGTGGTGAACAGCAACTACTACGTCATGGTGCGGGTGGGCCTGGGGGCAGGGAAGATGGGGGAGATCCGGAATAGTCCGGAAGCAGTTTCAGGGCAGCAAGGGTCCTGAGGATCTGGGGAGTCCAATAGATCCACAGCCTGAACTATCCCTGTCAGAGTCCCTCAGGCTCACTGCCCTCACCAGCCCAGGCTCTCTCCCTTCCTGCCTTGGTTTTCCCACCGGCCTCCCAGCCACAGGTTCCCAGCTGTCCTGACACCATCACTGGGAACTTCCTGCGTTGCGCCTTCCTGTTATGTTACTGTGTGGATCCCGAGCTGCCTCTCTTAGAGCTCACGAGGTCACGATCTTCCCCTGACACACATGACCAGCCCTTCTGCTCCCAGCACAGGCCTCAGCACAGCCACCGGTCTGCACAGCGGGCCCTTCCTCTCCCACTGCCCAAAACACATTCCAAGTCACGCGCCTGCACAGAGCTGTCGTCCCAACCACTTAGTACAGCTTGCCTGTAACAGAGGTTTTAAACTGTTTTTCAGTGGTAGAAACTCTGTGCTCAATGCAAAATAAACAAAACACGACCAAAGAAAATAGGCTAGGAGAAAGCAGCTCCAAAGATTCAAGCTGGGCAGACAGATGGCGTGACCAGCTATGCATCTCACCTCTGGCAGTGCACCCTGACCACGTGTGCAGGACGGACCGGGGAAAGGGATCAGGACCCCTCAGGTCCCTAGGCAGGGAGACCCAGGTGACACCAGGACGGAGAGGTGCTGCTGTGCATCTCTGTCACACCCCGTGCGGGCTCTGCTCTCTCTCTGCAGGACTTCGTGTTCATCCAGAATACAAACATACAGGCAGCCCGCCTGGGAAACATCGTCCATGCTATGATCCTGTATCGCCGTAAACTGGACCGGGAAGAAATCAAGCCTGTGAGTTGTGTGGGGTTGAGGGCACAGCAGGGAGAGGAGGCCTGAGTCTGAGCCGTGCCGGGCCTTCCTCCCAGGTGATGGCGCAGGGCATTGTACCCATGTGCTCCTCCCAGATGGAGAGGATGTTCAACACTACTCGGATCCCGGGCAAGGAGTCAGGTACTGGCCACCGCCAGGGGCCCGAGGTGGGGCTGTCGGGACCGAGGCCCCTCCCTCCCAGGTCTGCGCCTCACGTGGCTGACCCTTCTATCTGTGCGCCCGTCACCAAGCGTCCCGGGCATTTCAAGGTCACGGAACTGGAAAAAATACTTAATTTGTGACCAGCAGGGCCCAGAACAGAGCCCCTGCTCCCCAGGACCTTCCAGGGCAGGGGTAGGTGGTCTGAAGAAGGGGTCGCGGGAGGAGCGGAGCTTCCCAGGAGCCCTTCACAGCCAGTGGAGTAGGAGAGGCTGCTTGCCGAGGGCCTGCTTCCTGACACGGGGACAGTGTGTGTGCTTCCCGGAGCGTCGGCTTCCTCTTCTGTGAAGTGCTTTATGGGACTGTTGGCATTAAGCAAGAGAGATGGGAACGCCCAGCACAGGGCCTGGCTTGGTGCCAGCACTTCCACTGCTGGGAAAGGAAAGCCCAGACGGAGGCCTGCGGGGGGCCTGGGGGGCAGTGGGAGCCGGGAGGTGTGCCCTGCCTCAGCCTTCCTGCCGCTCTGTCCCAGACCTGCTGCAGCACCTCTCGGACAGCAGGCACGTGGCTGTCTACCACAAGGGCCGCTTCTTCAAGGTGTGGCTCTACGAGGGCTCCCAGCTGCTCAAGCCTTGCGACCTAGAGATGCAGTTCCAGAGGATCCTGGACGACCCCTCCCCACCTCAGCCTGGGGAGGAAAAGCTGGCAGCCCTCACTGCAGGGGGAAGGTACCAGAGCCCCATGAGAAGAGGAGCTCGTTCCTGCATGCCACCCTGGAACTTGGGGCCACGAGCATGACTGAGGGAGGCACGTGCTGGCAGGGTGCCCTCTGCCCAAGCCAGGCCCCTCTGTAGTGAGGAGGATGGTGGGCACGGCAGACGGCGCACCTAGCCACATGCGACTGGGCGGGGGCTGGGTGGGAGTGTGTGGAGGACAGGGACATCTGCCAGGACAGCCTGGGAGCCCCAGTCCTGGGCCCTGCCGCGTCCTGAGAGGTGTCCTTCGCCGCCGCCCAGTGACCCCACACTCACCCTGCCCTTGTGCCCCCAGAGCGGAGTGGGCACAGGCACGCCAGGCCTTCTTCAGCTCTGGCAAGAACAAGGCCGCTCTGGATGCTATCGAGCGTGCTGCTTTCTTCGTGGCCCTGGACGAGGAGTCTCCCCACTATGACCCCGAAGATGAGGCCAGCCTCAGCCTCTACGGCAAGGCCCTGCTACACGGCAACTGCTACAACAGGTGTGGCACCCCAGCCCCGCAGAAGGCCCCTGCTCCTTCCCCCTGTCTTGGCGCTGCCCCCCACCGCCCCGCATCTCCGGCCTCCTTTCCTGCAGGTGGTTTGACAAGTCTTTCACTATCATCGCCTTCAAGAACGGCCAGCTGGGCCTCAACACGGAACACGCGTGGGCAGACGCACCTATCATAGGGCACCTCTGGGAGGTAATGGGCCCTCAGAGGGGTCCTGCAGGGCAGGCTGGGTGCGGGGTGTGAGGGTGGCTTCTCAGCCTGATCTCCCTGCAGTTTGTCCTGGGCACTGACACCTTCCACCTGGGCTACACAGAGACCGGGCACTGCCTGGGCAAGCCGAACCCCATGCTTATGGCTCCCCAGCGGCTGCAGTGGGACATTCCTGAGCAGGTGTGCAGGCCAAGAGGGGACAGGGAGGGGCATGTGAGAGTGGCAAGTACCTGGGACGCTCTCAGGGGCATGGGGCGGGAGCTTCTCAGAGTCCAGACTGGCCACGCAGAGAACAGCGATCCTGGGACCATCAGTTCGTGAAAGACGTGAGGCGTGAGACTCGTCCACGGAGCACCCGTTTGTGCCTCCCTCTTCCCACAAAGCCCAGCGTGGCCTCTGGGGATGGAGGCCCCTCAGGTTGCCCTCTGTGTCTGAAGATGTTGAAGGCTCACTGAAACCTGCCCAGCCTCGCTGCTTGGCGAGCTCTGCCCGCAGCTGACCCTTCCGTATCTTGGCAGTGCCGGGCCATCATCGAGAGCTCCTACCAGGTGGCCAAGGCACTGGCAGACGACGTGGAGCTGTACTGCTTCCAGTTCCTGCCGTTTGGCAAAGGCCTCATCAAGAAGTGTCGAACCAGCCCGGACGCCTTTGTGCAGATTGCCCTGCAGCTGGCCCACTTCCGGGTAGGAGCCCCGCCGGCTGCTAAGGGGCAGGGTGGCACCAGCCTCACCTGCCAGATTCACGCCTCTGTGCTCCTCAGGACAGGGGCAAGTTCTGCTTGACCTATGAAGCCTCCATGACCAGGATGTTCCGGGAGGGACGGACCGAGACCGTGCGTTCCTGTACCAGCGAGTCCACGGCCTTTGTTCAGGCCATGGTGGAGGGGTCCCACATGGTGAGCCCCCCCAAACCCTCCATCTCCTGCCCACCTTGAGGGGCAGGGCTACTCTTCATTGTTCCGCTTCTGCTCCCCAGAAAGCAGACCTCCAAGATCTCTTCCGGAAGGCTTCAAAGAAACACCAGAACATGTACCGCCTGGCCATGACAGGGTGTGGGATAGACAGGCACCTCTTCTGCCTTTACCTGGTCTCCAAGTACCTGGGGGTCAGCTCCCCTTTCCTGGCTGAGGTCAGCATTGTTGAAGGGTGTGTCCCCTCTCCCCATGGCCTCTCCTGCGGGGGCACGGCCTATCCTCTACCCAGATCCCCAGAAATTTCCCTTGAGGGCTGGAGCCAGCTTTCCTGCTCCACACCCCTTCCAGGCCTGTGGTCCTATTTCTCAGTAGGTGGTTCTCATGAGGGTGGACATACAACTATGGTGGCGCTCAGGTGGTGACAGCACTTTGGGAAAAGCAAAGAGGCTGCAGGATGAGGCTGGGCAGAGGGAGCCTCCAGGGCCCAGACACTGCGGCAGGGGCATGGGTGGACAAAGAGCAGCAGCAGGAGGGGAGGGAGCAGAGCTGAGGGAGGGACAGGCCAGTAGGAGAGGAGGCCATGGGGACAGTTAGGTCACATGGGCCTCAAGGGTTTTATGCAAATGCTGTCATGGTGAGAACAGACAGGGAGGGAGTGGGAGGGGGGACCTGTAGAGGCAGACGGTGCTCAGGCATCACCGGTCAGCAGGTTGAGTGCTGAGTGCGTGGCATTTCACGCATGGTGCCTCACTGCTGTGATCTCCCTGGTACAGGTGCTCTCAGAACCCTGGCGCCTCTCCACCAGCCAGACTGCTCAATTCCAGATCCGTATGTTTGACCCGAACAAGTACCCCAAACACCTGGGTGCCGGTGGTGGCTTTGGCCCTGTAAGTGCCCTTGAAAGGAGGTCGATGAGCAGGACTGGGCCCCAGGGGTCTCAGTGGAGAGAGTACGGCGCCCTGAAGTCAGACCAGGGGCAGGAGCATAGCCCTGGGCTTGCCCTGCGTAGAAAGAGAATGGGTAGCTATCGACCCCGGAACTGAAGACACTCCCAGGAGAGAGGCAGTGAGCTTGAACCTCCTGAGAGAAACACAATATCCTGGACCCTGGTAGTGTCTGGACCTGCAGTAGGCAGAGCTCCTCGGTTTTCACACTGTTGCCCGGAAATGTTCCTGACCTCAGGGGAAATGCAGCATGTGGGGTGGGGCCCCTTCCTGGGCATCTTGTGGGGACAGCAAGCATGACATCAGCTTTCGGATCTGCAAGGTTTGGTTTACTACTTTACTCCTCGTGCTGCTCTCAGGTGGCAGATGATGGCTATGGGGTTTCCTACATGATTGCGGGCGAGAACACCATCTTCTTCCACGTCTCCAGCAAGTTCTCAAGCTCAGAGACAGTGAGTCTCTCCCGCTCCTGCTCAGTCCTGAGGAGGGCTACCACCTGGGGCCCTTTCTGGCTGGGGAAGAGTCCTTGGTTGTGGGGACAGAGGGACAGGGCCTCACCTGAAGGGTTGGTCTGAGCTCTTGGCTCCCACAGAATGCCCAGCGCTTTGGGAACCACATCCGCCAAGCTCTGCTGGACATCGCTGATCTTTTCCAAGTTCGCAAGGCTGACAGCTGAGGGCTGGAGAAATGCAGCTGCCCTTTCATCCCTACACTGTGGAAGAAGGGGCCTGTGGTCGGCTCGCAGGCCTAAGGGGTGGCCACGCACAGGTGTCCAGCGTCCAAGGACAGCTCTGGCAGCAGGCACTCCCAAAACAGACGCTGCTCCCTGAGGGCCCAGGTGGTAGAAGTGGGGTTGGAGCAGGGAGGGAATTTTGACTTTTTTTTTCTTGCTAGACGCTAATAAAGATAAGCCTCTGTAATTCTCTCTTAGCTCTTAGGTACCTTTGTTTTATTTGGGGACTAGGAGGCCCTCCCCTGCCTAAGCTCAGACCAGAGAGGTAGCAGGGGGAGGAGATGGGGCTGGGAGACTGAGAGGCTTGTGACCTACTTTGCAATGCATGTTTCTCCCGAGGTCACCACCGTCCACACCCACTTGGACTAAACTCTTGTTTCACAACCTTCACCTGTTCCCTGGGGCCACTTCTGTTTGTCTGCCAGAGAGAGGGGCCCAGCTGCCAGTTCCCAGCTGCCATGAACGGTCATGCCCTCTGCACACCTCTGGGCTGGGGCACAGCCCTGTGGAGGCCCATGGCCGCCTCCTGGCCATAGGGAAGGGCTAGAATCCCAGGCCTGCAGTCCACACACCAAGTGGTCGTGTCTGTGAGAGGGCACACAGTATAATCTGGAGCAACACATGCTCCTTCCCTCAGGTTGACTTTTTACATTAAAATAACATTAAAAGTAAACATAAATTTTCTCCTGGAAAGTATAAGAAGGCACTTAATTCCTACTCCTGCATGTGAGAGGGAATCCGGGTCTCAGCACTCTGCTTGTTGCCAAGACCCCGGGAATGAATTCATACAGTTCCGGGCCTTCTCTTCTGAACTACCATTGATTGCGCACCCACCCCCTACTCGGCGCTGTGCTGGGGATTCGGTGCTGAGCAAGGCACCTGCCGTGTGGAGTTCACTATTAGGTCAAACAGGCATGGATTAGGGGATGGAGAGGCTGGCATGGGAACCAGCAGCCTTTTGGAATAATTCACTTAGTACTTATTTAGTGCTATGATCGGCTAGGCACTGGCATACAGCAGTGAATAAAACTGGCCAACACAGTCCCTCCCCCTGGGGCGTAGAGTCTAGTGGGAAGACAGGCATTAAGCAAGAAGAATGAGTAAATTATATGGTAAGGCAGATGGTAATAAGTGCTAAGGAGAAAAGTAATGGGCGGGAGCAATGGAGGGGTGGGTGGCAGTCTCAGACGGGGTTGGGAAGGCAGACTTCCTGAGCGGGGCTATCTGACTGACCGGGAGGGAGGGAGAGAGGGCTCAGAGTGGACAGCCAGGGCCAGAGCTTCCAGGGGGCAGCTGCCGGCTGCAGGAACAGAACCAGAGGGGCTGGGCCTGGTGTGGAGGGAGTGCAGGGAGCAGGAGGGGACAGGTGGATCGGGGCCTCAAGCGCCTCAGACGCCGGGCTCTGGCCTATATGAATGACGGGAGAAGCCACTGAGGTGAACAGAGGGTGATCTAGTCTGCCCTAAATCTTCATGGGATCATTCTGGCCAACCAGAATGACATTAGAACAACGTAGGGGGCGGTGAGGACAGAAGCAAGGAGACCTGTCTGTACCTCTCGGCAGGGTGGCCGGGGGGCGGTTGGGATAAATGACGGGACTTACACTCCCGAAAGGAGACCCAGGACACAGAAGGTCAGTGTAGGTCCGGAAACCTGACAGGCATGGAAGAGAATTCCCATTTTCTACTTTGGGTGCTTGAGTGATTAGATGAGATTTTTACATGTCGAGCTTGATGTGCCTGTAGGAGGTATTCCTGAAACGGGCTCAAAGTCCTCCAAACAGAAGTTGAAAACTAAGACGATGTAGGCTCCGAGAGCAGCTCGGAAGAGAGCCCAAGGGGGGACTCCCAGGGCAGAGGCTCCAGATCGCCTCTCAGTCTCGGCCCCCAGAGTGTTCCGTTCCGCACCAGAACTTTCTTGGAATCCCAAGAATCTCTTCGCAGCCAGGCCACCGAGGGTACACCTGGGTCACCTACCCTGGGGGGCTGCGTGGGTTTGGTAGGCTTCTGGGCACACCAGCCC
Source organism: Mustela erminea (assembly GCF_009829155.1). Classification (NCBI taxonomy): domain Eukaryota; kingdom Metazoa; phylum Chordata; class Mammalia; order Carnivora; family Mustelidae; genus Mustela; species Mustela erminea. The sequence goes on from NC_045619.1 coordinate 182,412, forward strand.
CCCAGCCTTGGAGAGCGGTGAGCAGCGCCTTCCAAAAAGCTGGCTTTCCATTAATGCTGAAATTCAAGGTTTTCTTTCTTTTTTTAATCGGATTTTTTCTTGGTTAAAAAAGGTAAGAAGGGAACCCCTAATGCTGACCCAAGGCGAAAACCTGAGCGACAGCCCACTGAGCCGTAAGCTACTTGCAGCCCCGGGGTCGGCGGGTCGGCGGGTCGGCGCTCGGCCGGGTCGAGGCTGGCGCGGGAGGGGAGGGAGGAACAGGCGCGTCGCGACCCCCTCGCGACGCCCTCGCGGCTTAGCGCGGCAGAAGGGGGCCGCGGCACCCGGCTGAGAGGAAGGCTCTGCCCCGCACCAGACTCAGGCGCTGACCAAAGGCCCGCCTCGGGCTGGTCCCAGGTGGCCCCGCAGGTTCACGGGGAAGAGGGCAAGGGGTCGGGCCTGGCGGCGACACGGAGCGCCCGCACCACCCCCGCCGGCCAGGGCCCCCAGCGCGGGGAGGACACAGTCCGGCCGGGCGACGCCGGGGAGTAGCGGCTCACGGGAAGGCCGGGCCGAGCCCCCGCGCGTCCGGAGCCCGTCCTTCCCGGCCTGGGCTCTGCGGGCGCGTCGCACGGCCGGCTCACCCGCGAGGCCGAACCGCCGTCCGAAGAGTCCAGCCGGAAGGAAGCTTTGCCAGGCGCCGGCCGTCGGCGTCACGGAACCTGCTCGTCCCCGCGCGCGTCTGTCCCGACGCCGCCGGCGTCGCCCGCGAGAGCGCCTCCCCGGGCGCGGCAGGAAGCGGCTCCCGGCCGCCCACGCCGACGGACGCGCCCGCACGCTCGGGCTCAACCGTGTCCGCTGCGCTGCGAGCGGGCGGCGACGGCGCGGACCCCGGACAGGAAGCCGGAGCGCTCCTCCCGAACCCGCTTCGCCCCGCGGCCCGGCCCGGCTTCGCCCTCGGGCCCAACCCCGCCCCTTCCGCCCTCCCCTCCCCCAGACCAAGCCCAAGTCCACCTTCCGGACGGCTCTGAGCTGGGGGACGTCCCTGCCCCGCGACCCCCGCACCGCGGCCGTCATTCGCCCGAGCGGCCCGCGCCCTCTCGCTCCCGCAGCGGCAGCCCGGCAGAACCCTAACCCGGGGACCGCCGGGGCGCTCTCCTCGCGGCCGCGGGTCCCTGGGGGCGCACAGCTGCCACGACGTCCGCAGGCGCGGTCGTCGTCAAGACGGAGAGCGTCCGGGCCTGACGAACGCTTCCTGGCACCTGCTGGGCCTAGTGCTGTCCCGGACACTGGGGACGCGGTGGTCAGGAGGCCCGGGCCCCGCGGGCAACGCCTTGCGCCGGCGAACCGCGGAGAAGAGCACAACCAGCAGGTCCACGAGAGGACCCTCCCTTCAGTTCCGCTCTCCCTCCGCCTCAGCCACCCCTAGTTCGGGCAAGAGCCCCCGCGGCGACCCCGCCCCTTCCGCTCTGGAGACCAGCCAATGAGACCTCGAGGCCGAGACTCGGGACCAGCCAGAGGGCGGCACACTCACGTGTTTGCGGCCCAGCCCCTTCCGCCTCGGGACACTGGCCAATGAGGGCGAGAAATCATCTCCAGGGGGCGGGTCTGCTAACGGAAAGGGGCGGGGTTCCGTGGCCAGCTCGGGCCGCGTGCTCCCCACCACACAAGTGGGTCGCGGACCACCACGCGAGGAGCGCAGGCGGTGCTTGAGGTGAGCGAGGCCCGCCCAGCCACGGGTCCCTGGCCCTCCCTGCGCCTCCTGCCTCCCCGGGGCCACGACGTCCCCGAGCTGTGCCCGCCGCCTCACCCGGTATCCCGCTCTCGCCCGTCCCCTCGCCACGGGCCGCTCGCCGCCCCCCACACCCCTGTCACCCCAGCCCTGCCCCCCACACCCCGTTCTTACCCCAGTCTCCTCGCGCCCCCAAACTCCTCAGCCCAGTCTCCTCCTCCTCTACCCGTCACCCCAGTCTCTTCGCCCCCCCACATCCCCTCACCCATCTCTCTCCCCTCACACCCCTCCTCACCCCGGGCCCCAGCCACAACACCCCACCCTCACCCACCACACCCGACCCTTGCCCCAGTCTCTACACCCCTCCCCCAGCCCCTCCCCCACCCCCTCACCCCTGTCTCCTCGCCTCCCCCACCCCTCCTCACTCTAGTCTCCTTGCCCCCCGTACCCACCCCAACACACCCTCCCCCCCCAGGCCTCCTCAGCCCATCTCCTCACCTCCCAAACCCGCTTTCACCCCCGTTCCCTCACCCCACATCTCCAGACCTCTTACTCTGCAAGCTCCAGGCTGCACTCTCCCCTACGACCTGGCCCTCTCAGCTGTTGCCCCCACACCTGGAACACGGGCACCCCACACACCACACCCTGCTCCTCCTCCGACTCCAGGACTCCCGCCACCCATGCGCATGCCCTTCCTGTGCTGCTCGCGCGCATGGGCCCCTCACAAAGAACCTCTGACCCCAGAGCCCCACTTGTCCTTTCCCAGTTCTCATTTCCAGGGGGTCCCAGCCTCTGCCAAACGCTTCAGACCAGGTAAGACCCTGAGACGACAACCAGGCCTCCAGGCCCGTGAGCGCTGCACACCTCTGGAGTCTCCACTCCCCAGGAGCCCTGTGACCTACCTGCAGCCCTTCACACCCAAGGGGCTTCTTCAGCCTGTCCTCCCCTGCTCTCCTAACCCCGTTAGTCTGCTGTTGCTCTCATTCCCCTGGGCTTTGGCACTGGACTCACCCTCCTTCCCGTCCTGGTCTTGCTCCCCTGCGGCAACCTTATCAGGAAGGAAAGCCATGGACTCCTAGCCCGTGGTCTTCCTCCACCCCAGCTCGTCCCCTCTCCCTGGGTCTGCTCATCCCACCTCGGAAACCCAGCGTCACCCTGGTCGCAACCTCCATCCCCAGTCCACCTGCCCCCCAACTACATGGCCTCCGTGCTCCTGCTTTGTCCCCACCCATCATCTTCACGCCTCTTAATCCACTCTCTTCCCTGTGCCCTCACTTTGCCCATCCACCACACTCATTTCAAAATCCCAAGCCAGCTACACGCCATCCCTTTTCTCTGTGCTACCCTGGAGTCCTGAGGGTCCTGTGCAGCCATGTGTCCCCAGCCACACCCACTGCTTCTCTGCTGCATATCCAAGTGCCTCTAGTGAGGTGCTCAGCTTTGCCAAACCCGTCTCATTGTCCTGAAACCAAGAATGTCTGGTAGGAGAAGAACCTTTTCATTGCCATTTGTGGGTGAGCTAGAGACCTCGGGTCTGAACCTGGACCACCCGGACCCTTACCTACCCTTTCTAGGGTAAAGTGACCTTCCTGTCTGAACCCAGCCCATGCACCATCACCATGCACCCTTTCTTCTGTTTTCAGCCTTCTCTGTTCGACTAAGTTCTTTCACATAAACCTGAAGTCAGGCCAGTCTCTGCCTTTGTAGCTTAAAAAAGAGAAATCCTTCCCTCTATCATCCGCTCATTTTTCTCCCGTTTCTCCTACCTGTCTCAACTGAATCTGCATGCCCTATCTGTTTTGCCTAATGCTCTGTTAATTCTTTATTCTTGGAATTCTTGTTATCATTGTTACTGTTACTCAGTTACTCACTGAGTCCTGACACCCAAATAAAAGGTCTTAACTTAAATGCACTGGGCCTCTTGTAACTTCTCCCAACTTAAAAACAAAAGATACCTGTAACTCCACATTACATTCCAGCTGCTGGCTGGCCCTTTCTTTGCTTCTCTTTGAACCAGAACACACAAGTTTTACTTAACTTCTCTTCCCTTCTCTGTAAACATATTGCAATCAGGCTTTTGTCCCTGCTGCCCCATGAATACAGCTTCTGTCAAGTTTGCCAGTGACCTTCAGATTGTCGAATCCACGGTCACTTTTTTCCTTATGCTACTTTATGTGAGACACAATTGATCACTCTTTGTTTACTTTCTTCACTTGACTTCCAAGACCTGCTGCTGCTTTTTAGTCTCCTTTGCTGGTTCCTCTTCTTCCCAGATTCCCAATCTGGAGAGCTCCAGTCTCCTTTCCATCCACCCTCACTGCCCAGAAGACCTCAGCTAGTCCCATGGCCTTAAGTGTCATCTGTACCCCAGTGACTCAATACAGATATTCAGCCAGGCTTTTCACAACACTACAGATACATATTTCTACTTGGATGTCAGCACATACTACTGGCTCCATGTTTCCAGCATCTTCAGAATCCGGTCACTTCCCACTACTGCCACTTCTAACACTCTAGTCCAAGCCCTGTCATCCCTTACCTGGAGTTCTGCCACAGCCTCCTCTCTGCCTCACTGTCCCCGTCCCAATCTGCTCTCAGCATTGCAGCCAGAGTGATCGTTTGACATATTTGTTTGTTTTAGAGAGAGACGGTGAGCACTTGTGTGTAAGCGGGGCTGGTGGGCACAGGAAGAGAGAATCATAAGCAGGCCCACACCCAGCGTGGACCCAGGGCTTGACCCCACACACGACCCGGAGATCATGACCTGAGCTGAAACCAAGAGTCAGACGCTCCCAGAGAAATCCTTTTAAATCATAATTCAAATCGTGTCACTCCCTCCAGTTCCTCTAATATCTCCTCCGCTCACTCAGAATTAAAGTCAAAGTCTTGTAGAAACTGCAGGATCCTCCCCAGCTCCTCATCCTCCTCTCCTAACATCCTGCTCTCCTTCGCTCCTCTCCAGCACTTCTAGCCTTCTTGTCCTTCTCAAGCACAGTTAGCCTGAAGGCTTTTTCATCCCTGCTTCCTCGGCATAGAATTCTTCCCTGAGATACCCGCAGGGCTCACATGCTCACTTTCTTGAGTCTATTTGAAGACTCACTTTCTCAAAGGGGATTTCCATAGTTCACCATAGATGGAGTAGTTCTTGACACTCCATTATTTTGTAAACTACCTTGTTTTTTTTTCTATCACCAACTCAAATTTTCTATATTTATATATTTATATAAATTTATATATTTATATATAATATATATAAATAATATTATATATTATATATAAATATATATAATATATTTATTTATATATTTATGTATATTTCTATATTTTCTATATTTATATATTTATGTGTTTATTGCTTATCTCCCTTGACTAGAATGTAAACTCTACAAGGGCAAATATTATCTTTTGTTCGCTAGTATACTCCTAGCACCCAAAACAGTGCCTGATGTTCAATAAATATTTGTTGACTAAATGAATTAACTGGCCCCTCCCTCCTCTTTTCTGTTGGTCTCAACTACATACTCCCCAATTCTCTACTTTCTTTTTATCAGTGTCTTTTATGGGCTCATTTTCTTCTGCTTTTAATGGCTGATATTTAAGAGCTCCTTCCAAGTCCATTTTCTCTTCTTTTACACAATCACTGTGAATGATTTCATCTTTTCCCATAATTTAAACACCGTCAAGTCTCTATTTTCAGTTTACCCTCTCTCTAGGGCTCTAACCCTGTATTTCAGCTGTTGGATAGCTTTGCCTGGACGGGCACCACATTCTCAAGCTGCCCCAAGCTGAGCTCTCTGTTAGTTTACCCTCTCTCTAGGGCTCTAACCCTGTATTTCAGCTGTTGGATAGCTTTGCCTGGACGGGCACCACATACTCAAGCTGCCCCAAGCTGAGCTCTCTGTTAGCCTCTTCGCTCCACTCCTCCAGCCCCATTCTCTGTCCTTTGTTCCATCCCTCCCGACAGTCAGGCTCAAAGCCGACCAGTACTGTCTGAGGCAGCCGTGAGAAAATGGCGTGCTAACGAGCTCTGCCTCTAGAATCGGGACTGTGCTCCAGCCTGGCTCTGCGGCTGCTTGGCTGTGTGACTTCGCTTAGATCCTTCCACAATCCTCAGTTTCCCTATCTGCACAACAGGGAGAGTAATAGCACTTACTTTGTTCCATGGTTGTGAAATCAGCCAGTGCTCATTGAGAATTTACACGGTTCCTGACACATACTAAGCATGAAATACATGTTAGCTTTTATATTATTCACTTCACATGTCTTTCTCACCTCCTTAACATAAAATATTTTCTGAGCAACTACTCTGTCTGTACCTGGTGTTACACATGGAGTCCTGCCAACTATTTCGTTTGGTGAATGTGGGTGTCTGCTATCCCCACAGCTGTGTGTGTCTTCACAATCACCTGCAAAGGAGCTATTATTTCCATTTTACAGAAGAGGAAGCTGAGACTTAAGGAGATAGGGGACCTTGCCAGCCTTTCACAGCAGATACATGGCAGAGCCTGCCTTCTATCCTGGAATTTCAGGGTACACACAAGTTGTTCTTTAGTTGCTTACTACACCTTGTTAGTTCCGTTCACTCACATGTTTATCAAGAATTTATTGCATACCAGGAGTGTAATGTGTGAGCGCACAGACTGGAGCCAGATTCTCAGGGCCCAGTTCTTAGATCTGTGTCTTTGCTGTCTGACCTGGGGCAACTTTGGTCATTTCTCTGAGCCCTGTTTTCCTCATCTGTAAATTAGAACAATAATAGTACTTACTTTTTAGGGTTCCTCTAAAGGTGTAAATGCTTAGAACAGTGTCTGGCTGGAAGAGGTGCGGAAGCTGTTGAAATGTAAAAGAGGTACCACCTTCAGAGCTGGCAATGGGAAATGTGAGGAAAGCCTTCTAGACGTGACGCTTGAGCTGAGTCTTTAAAAACAAGAGAGCGTGAGGGAAGGGTATTTCAGACAGAATAATATGTATACACACATGGAGGTTAAGAGAGAACCTGTTTGCAGAGTTCTCAATGACTTGGCTAGAGGGGCCATTTTATATTTGAAGGCTTTGATTTGAAACCGAGCAAGGACATCTGGTTGAATGGCTATTGCTCTTCAAAGAACGCTGCTTTACAACAGGTTTCTTTTTGCCAGACTTATTTCTTTGTTTACAGCACTGAGTACCTGTTTATTTTTTAATCCCTTTTTTCTGTAGGCCTTAGTTGGCATATGGTAGATACCCCAATTTTCCAAATATTGGATATGACTGAAGCTTAGAGTAAATGTGAGGACATGGCTAGATATTGATAAATATGAGCTCCGGTAACCTTAAAGGCATTATTTAGACAGAGGAAAGAGCATTTGATTGTTTACTTTGGTTTTAAAAAGTAATGTTATTTTATTAACATAAGTAATATTAAAAATCCAGTTTTTCTTGAGCATTTAAGTTTATGCTCTAAATCACTAGATTTAGATTATTAGATTATTTTTAGTTTATTAGATTATTGGATTATTTATTCTAAATAATTATCTCATTCTAAACTCTTTTTTTTTTTTCAAGGTTTTTTTGATTTATTTGACAGGGAGATCACAAGTAGGCAGAGAGGGAGACAGAGAGAGTGGGGGAAGCAGGCTCCCCACCGAGCAGAGAGCCTGATGCAGGGCTCAATCCCAGGACCCTGAGATCATGACCTGAGCTGAAGGCAGAGGCTTAACCCACTGAGCCACCCAGGTGCCACAGAAATTCTTTTTTATGCTCTTCAACATGTCTTATCTTAATTCCTTACCTTCTCAGCATTATAAGCTATTCACCCACTAAGGAAACACCTATTTTATCCCATACAGTTTTGGGGGTTTCTTTCTTTTATACTCTCTAGAGTTGTCTTCTCAGCTTGTTGAGATGTTATGTCATCAGAGGACATTAGCTGGGGTCCAGTGACTCTCTGAGAGTCTGGACTTGACTTAGGAGTCCAGACTTGCTTCCCTTCTACCTCTCTGGCCCCTCTTCCTCAGTCTCCTTGGCTGGTTCCTTCACATCTCCCCAAACTTGATGGACCCCTTCTCCGTTTGTATTATCTCCCTTGATCTCACCCAGCCTCATGTCAGATACCATCTGTATGCTGATGACTCCTAAATTTCTGTCTTTAGCCTACTCTGTCCTGAATTCATTTATCCAGTTGCCTGCTCAGCATCCCCACTTGGATGCCTCATAGATATCTTTTTCTTTTTGTTATATTCGGTTAGCCACTGTATAATGCTTAACTAGTTTTTGATATAGTGTTCAGTATTCATTCATTAAGTATAACACCCAGTGCTCATCACAGCACATGCCCTCCTCAGTACCCATCACCCATCTTAGCATGTTCAAAACTGAGTTCTTTCTTTCCCGCACAACCCAGCGTCTTCTTGTTTTCCCTCATCTCAGTTAATGGTGTCTCCATTTCTGGTTGTCAGCCAAAAATCTTCGTGTCGTCTCTAACTCCACACTGACTAAGCAAATCTTCTTGGCCCTGCCCTCAAAACGTACCCTGAGTTATCCTCTTCATGTTACTTACATCATTTCTGTGCTAATCCAAGCTGTTATTATCTCTCACCTGCATTATTCTAGTGGGCTTCTAGTCTCCCTGCTTCCACCTGGGTCCAGAGAAGCTACTCTCAACCTAGTGATTTATTAAAATGTAAATCAGATTATCCCCCCCCCCCAGACTCCCATCTCACCCAAAGAAAAAGAGTCTCTTTGGTGGCCTCAGGGTCCACCATACTTCTACTCCCCCACATTTTTACTTCATTTTCTGCTACTCTCCCCTTCCCTCTCTCTGAACCAACTATAGCCTTCGTTGCTCTTCCTCCAGCTCACCCAGCTAACTCCAAGCTCGGGGGCTCTGTTCTTACTCTTTCCTCTGCCTGGGATACACTTTTCCCAGGTATCTGTATGGCCCCTTCTCTCACTTCCTGCAAGTCTCTGGTCAAAATCACTTCAGTGCACACTTACTTATTTATTTCTAAGTTTTTCTTTAAATTCCATTTAGTTAACGTACAGTATAATGTTAGTTTCAGATGTGCAATATAGTGATTCAACACTTTCAATCAAGACTCAGCGCTCATGACAAGTGCGCTCCTTGATATCACATGTTCAGCCGGTCCCCTCACCCACCTCCCGCTGGCAACTGTCAGTTTGTTCTCTAAGAGTCTGTTTCTTGGTTTGCCTCTCTCTCTCTTTTTTCTCCAACTCTTTGCTCCTTTCTTTTTTTTTTATAAGTTTTTATTTAAATTCTAGTAGTTGACATATAGCATAATGTTAGTTTCAGGTGTATAATATAGTGATTCAACACTTCCATTCGACACCCTGTGCTCATCGTAACAAGGCCGTACACTTATTGAAATTACAGCCCCCCCTCACACACACCGTTCCCCCCTCCATCTCTGGTTGACTTTTTTCCTTGGTACCTGTCCCCTCCGTATATTTATTTCACTTCTTAATCTTGTTCGTATTTTTCTCTCACCACTAGAATATAAATTCCATGAAATCAGGAATTTTAACCTGTTTTGTTCACCGCTGTATTCTCAGAGTCTAAAATAGTGCTCAATAAATACGTGTTGAATGTGTGGGTAAAAGAATATAACAGGTAGCATATAAATTAATAAATTGAGCAAGTGGCCACACAACTTAGATATGAAGTGTGTCATTATCTACTTTGCTTTTGCACAGATTTTGTAACCATCTACATGATAGAATGATTTTAATCCATTTTGAATTTCTTTAGCTCTTTTATAAGAAAACTGTAAATTTTTTTAACTTTACAGAGTTTTATGTTTTTTCATGGATCTTTTCTAATCATGTCTCATGGAAATACACAACTCTTACAGATTTTAATTTGAGATCTCTTAAGGCTTTCTTCAGTTACTTGGTCACAACCCAGAACTGGATGAGAATGGGAAGAGTCAGGAGCTAGGTTATTAAGGATCTTACATATGTAGTAAGAGATTATGTTTTATCCTGAAAGAAAATGCGAGCTATTGAAGGGTTGTTAACAGAGTGACATGGTTGGATTTGCATGTTATGTAAGGTCATTCAGGAGGTGAACTGGAAAACGGATTTGACAAGATGAAGCCAGAAGCAGGAAGTTAGGAGTTTATGAAAATTGTCCAAGTGAAAGGTGAAGAGAGTGTGCACCATTAGTTCCAAACTTTGTATTTTTAGCTCCAACCTTTCTCCTGAATTCCAGACCTATATATTCATCTGGCTATTTGAATCTCTACTCACAGGTCTAAAAGGCATCTCTCATTAACATACTCAAAATAGAGAATTTTGGGGGGCACCTGGCTGGCTCAGTCGGTGGAGCTTGTGACTCTTACTCTCAGGGTTGTGAGTTCAAGCCCCATGTTGTGTGGAGACTACTTATATAAATAAAACTTAAAAAAATAGAGCATTTCGTTTCCCTTCTAATCTGTTCTCTTAGTCTTCCCCACTTCAGCTAATAACACCACCATGTATTAAGTTGTTCTCATCAAAATTAGGAGTCATTTTGATTTTTCTCTTCCCACCACTTACCCTTGCAAACATAGACATATCAGATCCCTTTCCAAATTCTTTTGGCTCATCTTCTAAAATACAGCCTGAACCCTTCCACTTTTCACCATTGATATCATTACTTACCCCTAAACCAAAGCTACTTCCACCTCTAGACCATTCTAGTGCTCTCTTAACTATCTGGTTCTCCCACTCTTACCTCCTCTCAGCCTTCTATAGCACTCCATCTTCCAAATGGCAGCTGAAGTCATTCTCTTAAAGCATGATCTCCTGCTCTCAATTTCCAATAGCTTTTCCTCATACTCAAAACCAAAATTCTTGCCTACTGAACTGATCTCACCTTATACCACTTTGCTCCTGAACTCCATGCTGTACTTTCTTTCCATGCTTTGAAACACATGAAGACCACTCCCAGCTGTTCTCGACCCATTCTTTCTGTCTTCCCTTAGCTCTTTTATGATTCAAGTGTCAGGGGCACCTGCGTGGCTCAGTTAGTTGAGCATCTGCCTTGAGTTCAAATGATGATCTCAGGGTCCTGAATTGAGCCCCACATTAAGCCCCCTGCTCAGTGGGGAGTCTGCTTGTCCCTCTGCCTCTGCCCCTTTCTCTGCTCATGCTCTCTCTCAAATAAGTAAAATGAAATAAAATCCAAAATGCTTACCACTGAAGTGTCAGTTCAAATACTGCTTCATTAGAAAGGACTCGGCTGACTTGACAAGCTAAAGCACCCCTCCCCGTGAAAGGTCCTCTTTATTAAACCATGCTGTTTTGTTTTCTTTGTGCAGTGACCACAAACTGAAGGTATCTTTACCATTCTGTTGTTTATTATTTGTGTCTCCCCCTGGAATGGAAGTTCAGTGAGAGCATGGGTTTTATCTGTCTGGACCCACAAATATACCACAGTATCTACACAGCCGTAGTAGATGTCTGGCACATAGTAGATGCTCAGTCAATCTATTCAATGGTGGATAAAAGAATGGACCTCAAGTAAAGTTGCAGCCTTGGATAGAGGGAGGATAAAGTCTTTAAAGAGCTGGGCAAGACTACGAGTTCCACAAAGGTAGCGTTCACTGACTACTCCCAAGCACTGGGCCTTCTTGACCCACAGATGAGTAAATATTCCATGAACAAATAAAATGGGTGAGTTTCAGTGACCCCTTATGTCAGGATAGTAAGACAAGGAGAAATTAAAGATGACCTCAGATTTCTGGTTTGGCCTTTCCAGGCGTGAGAAATAGAGCTGGAATCGAAACCCTGATATCTCTCTCACTGCATCTTCTTTCTGTGCACCGCCTAGATGGCTGATTCTGACCCTGGAGAAAGAAACTATGACAACATGCTGAAAATGCTGTCAGACCTGAATAAAGACTTGGAAAAGCTACTGGAAGAGATGGAGAAAATCTCAGGTAGGTTGTTTCCCCCCTTATTTCCAGTAGGTCAAATTCTTCCTACACTTCTGAGCTCAAATCAGCTTCCTTAACAAGGTCTTCCCTGACCACCGCTCAGCTTCTACGCCATGTAACTACTCTACCACGGAGTTTGGACCCTACCACCAAAAGATCGCCTCGCAGTGTTTTCTGATTACTTTATGTGTGTCTGTATCCTATCTCTGCGACTGGACTCTTCTGAGGGCAGAAATGGTGATTTCTTTTTTGTAACTGGGCACAGTACCAGACCCAAGCTCAAATACTTAGCAAATGACAAACAATATAACACCTGTGAACAGAATTAGAACTTACTTTCTATGAGTTGTTTAAACACAGAACTCAGAGTAATAGTGCTAAGACAGATGAGGTGCTGAAATGGGAGGTTCACTTAGTTCCGTGGAATAAAGCAGCAGTGGAGTTGAACAAATTTCTCCGTTTTGGGAAAAGAATGTTAGTCTGTTATTCAACATGTTTCCCTTAAGTGATAAACAGCCATGGTAGTGATACCATTATAATTACTTTTTCAAAGATTTTATTTTTAAGTAATCTTACAACCAATGTGAGGCTTCAACTCGTAACCCCAAGATCAAGTCATATGTTCCACAAACTGATCCGGCCACCCCCCATTATAATCTCTTTATTTCGTTCTAATCCAGAATATGTATAATTCTCTAATTTGTAAGCCTAAGTTATATTAAAGAAAATACTAATATAAAACAAATTTTAGAAAGTATGCATACTCTACTCAAATGAGAAACAACCTGTTTTTAAGGACGTTATTAGTTTGCAAATAATCTCCATTTGTTACAATGGGCTTTAGAAAGTTCCTACTTAAAAATGTTTGCATTTTTTGGTCTATGTACTTGAAAGCTTTTTATATTTTTAAAACACCTTTTTAGAAAGTTCTATAATCCAGAGCACCTGGGGGGCTCGGTTGGTTAAGTGGCTGCCTTTGGTTTGGGTCGTGATCCGGGGGTCCTGGGATCAAGCCCTGCATCAGACTCTCTGCGATGGGGAGTCTGCTTCTCCGGCTTCCTCTGCCCCTGCCCTGTTTATGCTCTCTCTCTCAAATAAATAAATAAAATCATAAATAAATAAGTAAATAAAGTTGAATAGAGATGCCAAATAGAGATGCTCCTTCATTAGAATAAGTAGGTAGGGGGCTGGAAACAGACATCAAGATGGTTAATTATAATTTAAATATGTAAATTAAAACACATTTCAATTTTTTTTTTAAAGATTTTATTTATTTATTTATTTGACAGAGAGAGATCACAAGCAGGCAGAAGCAGGCAGAGAGAGAAGGAAGCAGGCTCCCTGTTGAGCAGAGAGCCCGATGCGGGACTCGATCCCAGGACCCTGAGATCATGACCTGAGCCGAAGGCAGCGGCTTAACCCACTGAGCCACCCAGGCGCCCAAAACACATTTCAATTTTATATTAAAACTATAATCTGGAGCATGCTGATAATGGTATATACCAAGCGCTACAGAGGGAACAAAAAAAGAGGCTGACTGGGGAGGCAAGTGAGGCTTTGAACAGAGCATTCGGGAAGGAATTGAGATTGGACAGATGAGCCAGGGGTGTTGGAGGCAGACAGGAGAAGGAAGCCTATAGACGAGAGAGCCTAGGCTGGGTGCCAGTGAAGGAAAGCCAGGTGTAGTCAAGGAATGAGATTAGCGCATGGGACTCACAAGATCACAGACCAAAGAAAGAAGAGGCTGTAAAGGTAAGAAGGGTCTCCGTGCCAAGCTAAAGAGTTTGACCTTTCTTATTTAGGTAATAGGAAGCCATTTGGGATCTCAAGGAAGAAACTTTGTTTTGGAAAGACATCCCTGGGGGTGCCTGGGTGGTGCAGCTAAAGCTTCTGCCTCTCGGTGTCAGCTCGGGTCTGATCTCGGAGTTGTGAGACGGAGCCCCGTGTTGGTGTCCTCGCTCCGTGAGGAGTCTGCTTGGGTTTCTCGCTCTCCTTCTGCCCCTCCCTTGCTCACTCTCTCTCTCCTCTCTCTCAGATAAATAAATAAATCTTAAAAAAAAAAAAGAAAAGAAAAGAAAGATACCTCTGGTAACTGAAGAAGAATGGTTTGGAGAAGGAAGACTAGAGGAAAGATCATTCAGGAAGTTTGCAAAACTAAAAGCTAAAATGGGGGCCACCTGGGTGGTTCAGTCAGTCAAGCAACCGACTCTTGATTTTGGCTCAGGTCATGATCCCAGGGTCATGTGAGATAAATCCCCACATCACATGGAACCTGCTTGAGATTCTCTCTCTCTCTCAAAAATAAATAAAAGCTGAAACAATAGAAAAAATAAAATCAACAAAACTCAGTCACCCAGAATTAACTATTAATGTTGGTGAACCTTATGGCAAGTCTCTGTCTGTGCAAAAATAGAATGATGGATCAATGGATTGATGCATGGAGGAATCTTTTTTTTTTAAAGATATGCTTTCATTAAAATAGAGTCATACTATATAAGCTACTTTTAAAATAGGGAATTCACCTTAATTTTACTTAAGAATTTAAACTGAAGTGAAACTGAAGAAATTCTTCACTTTTTTTAAAAGTATTTATTTATTGGAGAGAGAGTACAGGCAGGTAGGAGGGGCAGAGGGAGCAGCAGGGACCCCTGCACGGGGCTCGATCTCAGGACCCTGGGACTGTGACCTGAGCCGAAGGCCGAGGGGCTTTAACCCACTGAGCCATCCAGGCGCCCCGAAATTCTTCATTCTAAAGAAATAATTTTTTTTCAATGTAAGCAAATATCTTTATGTCAGAGAAAGATTTCTTAAAAAGTACACAAAACACACTAATAATATAAGGAAAAGATTAGTAACTTAATGACATTAAAAATAAGAACTTTTGGGGTGCCCGGGTGGCTCAGAGGGTTGAGCCTCTGCCTTCAGCTCAGGTCATGGTCCCAGGGTGCTGGGATCAAGCCCCGCATCGGGCTCTCTGCTCTGTAGGGAGCCTGTTTCTCCTTCTCTCTGCCTGCTACTCTGCCTATTTGTGATGTTTCTCTCTGTCAAATAAATAAATAAATAATCTTAAAAAAAAAAAAAAAAAAGAACTTTTAAAAACATGTCCCAATGTGTAAGTACATCAAGTCATCACATTGAACACCTTAAATATATACATTTTTTTTAGCTTTTTAGTATTTTTATTTTCTTTTTTAATTAACATATAATGTACTATTTGCCCCAGGGGTACAGGCCTGTGAATCATCAGGCTTATACATTTCACAGCGCTCACCATAGCCCACACCCTCCCCAATGACCACACCCCCACCACCCTCTCCACACACTCCCTCCCCCCAGCAACCCCAGTTTGTTTCTCTTAGGCTTTGTCACCCTCCTGATCCCATCTTTAAACACCATAAAAAATACATTCGCTTCTGTAAGATTGTTCCAAAATTAAGAAGGTTTGTGGGAAAACATTAAGGAAACTCAGGTTATTTCTTCAGGTATTTCATTTATCCTTGTTCAGGATCTAATAATACTAATAAGCAACATTTATTCAGTATTTATTAAATGCTAGATGCTGTTCTAAGCACTTTATGTGAAATAGTTCATTTAATCTTCACAACAGTTTTATGAGCTATAGGTACTCTTACTATCCCTATTTTATGGATGAAGAAACTAAGGCAAAACTGTCATTCATTATACTGTATTTGTTCATTATCAACTACAAATAACATATTAGTAATGATATTTACAACATTTACATTCTGTTCACATAAATCCTACAGTTGTTGAGATTTACACATCCCGTATTCCATAGTTCACATATTTAACCTAGAAACTATAGCTATGGATATGTTCCTTGAATTTATAAAGGTGGGGGCACCTGACTGACTCAGTTGATAGAGTATGTGATTCTTGATCTTGGGGTTGTAGGTTCAAGCCCCATGTTGGGTGTGGGATTACTTAAAAATAAAATTCAAGGGGAACCTGGGTAGCTCAAATGGTTGGGCATCTGCTGTTGGCTCAGGTCATGATTTACAGGTCCTAGGATTGAGCCCCATGTCGGGCTCCCAGCTCACCGGGGAGTCTGCTTCTCCCTCTCCCTCTGCCTCTCCCCCTTCATGTGCCCTCTCTGTTTCTCTCTCTCTCTCTCCCTCTCTCTCTCAAATGAATGAATAAAATCTTTTAAAAAATTAAAAAATATGTCTACATTTATAACTGGATGGTAATTTGGCTAGGTGATTATTTTCTTTACAACTTAAAAGATGTTTTCAGCATTTAGTGGCTCTGTGTGAGCCCTGCCCATGTGTCTCCTCTTGAAAGTGACTTACTTTTTCTGCCTCTAAGATTCTTTATTCTGGAAGTTCTATACTTCACTAACATGAGATTGGTGTTAATATTCTCTAACACTTTTTGTGGGATACATTAGACCTCTAGAGCAGTAGACTTCTGCTATTATTTTTTTTAAGAGAGAGAGAGAACATGCACACACAAGTGGGGATAGGGGGCAGAGGGAGAGGGAGAGAGAGAATCATAAGCTTGCTCCATGCCCAGTGCAGAGCCGGATGCCGGGCTAGATTTCACCACCCTGAGAACATGACCTGAGCTGAAATCAAGAGTTGGACACTTAACTGACTGAGCCACCCAGGTGCCCCTTTAGTATTTTTTTTAAAGAAACATGACAAAGTATACTTTGTATACTATTTCTTTGGTTTACTTCTTCAGAAATTCCAATTATCCATTGTACATCTCGTTTTGTGTTAATCTTCGTTATCATCTCTATAATCTCTCGTATTACTTTGTTATTTTCCATTTTGTTTTCTCTTGGTTCCTTGAGACTGTTCCTCTAGTCCCTGATTGTGCTGTTGTAGAAAAAATTGTTCATTTTCAATCTCAGATGTAGAAAATCAATTTTATCATACCCTCAGTTCATGATACGTTGTGATAATTGGCCCATGAAGGACCCCTCTAGTTTATTTTTCTTGCCTTATTCCCATAGCCATTCTCTTTCCTCTCTCCCACAGACATATATTTTGTGTGTGTGTGTTCTTATGAAATATATGTTGCTATTTTATAAATTTATTTTAAATTTCTGTAAATAGTATTGTGTTATATGTCTCGTGCTATTTGTTTTGTTTTTTTTTTTCATTCAGAACTATGTATGTCAGCTCTTTCCAAGATGCTATGTATACATCCAATCTATCGCTATTAAATGCTGCAAAGTTTGCATATGCAGTAGTGTACATCGTTCATAGCCAGGCCTGCCTAAGCCACATGGGTGGATAGCATGGAAGGTAAAGCTCACCCCTGTGGATGAAGACAAATTCTCAGAGAAGGGCATTCGGGCCAGGAAAGCATCTCAATATGTATTTATTTCTCCATATGTGAGCCTAATAGGGTTTCTGGGCTCTTTCCTTCTGTCTTCCCTAATATTCTTATTATTGTTTTATTAAACCTTTACATGGAATGCTTTGTCCATTCACTTTTATTCCTTTTTAAGTCATGAAAACATTTGGGGCTGTGGATTTATCTTTAGATATTTTTATACAACCCATAAGGATTGATAAATTGTGTTCTTGTTATTTTTAAGTCACCTTTATTTAGGTATAACTTACAAACAATAAAATAAGCATATTTTAAGTCTGCAGTTTGCTGAGTTTTGCCAAATGTATACACCAGTGTAACCAACACAACTATCAAAATACAAAATATTTCTATCACTCTAGAAGTTTTTCTTCTGCCCTTCCCCAGTCAATTCCCACTCCTCCTTCCCCAGCACCAGGCAATCACTGATATAATTGCCTAGAGTTTCATATAAATGGACTCACGCAGTATGTATTCTTGTGTTAGGCCTCTTTTGCTCAGTGGGTCGAGTCAGCTTAATAGCATCAGTGTAATGGACCAGCCTGATGTCCTGGGGAAAGAACAGCATTGAAAGTCCCTGCCCACTCCACTATGGCATCAAGCTGGAGAGTTGGTACACCTGAGTTAGGGTAGTGAAGATGTGTTGTTGACCTTGTCCGCAGAAAACAAACTGCTTCTGGCGGTCTTTACTGATAAGTACAGAGAAGAAGCATTCATGAGATCAAGAGCTGTGTATCAGATATCAGGGGATGCATTAGTTTGCTCAGGCAACAAAACCTCATCTAGAAAGCAGCTGAAGTAGACCCACCATCTGACTGAGTGTACAGTAATCCACTGTTGTTCTCTAAGGTTTGTCTTCTATACAGGCCAAATCAGCAAATCGAATGGGAATGTGGAGAGATTGACCCCCTGCGATTTTCAAATCTTTACTGGTGACACCAATCTGTACCATCCGGCCAGGAATGCAGTGTTGTTTTTGCTTTCCGGCTTTCATAGGTAGAGGCAGTTCTAGTGGTTTCCACTTGGTCTTCCTACCATAATAGCCCTCACTCCATGGATCAGGGAATAAATGTAGGGATTCTCCCAGCTGCCGAGTGATCTGTTTCCATTAGGCATATTGGAAATGGGAAAATTTTCACAAAGTGTGTTCAGAGACCCATTGAGCCCACTGTAAGACAGACCCAAGCTAGAACTCCGTTGACAACATGACCTCCTTAAGCCCCTATTCTGAGTGGTAGATCACTGTACTGACTGGTAGTGAGATATTCTGGGTCTCCGGGAATTAGTATCAATTCAGAGCCAGCATCTAGTAATCCCCAAAAGGTCTGATTATTTCCCTTTTCCCAGTGTACAGCCCTGCAGCAGTATTGTTATGAGGTCCCTATTCCTAAAGTTGATGGTCATGGAAGGAAGAAAAATAACTAAAAAGTAATTACTTTGGAGGCACCTGGGTGGCTCAGTGGGTTAAGCCTCTGCCTTCGGCTCAGGTCATGATCTCAGAGTCCTGGGATGGAGCCCTGCGTCGGGCTCTCTGCTCAGCAGGGAGCCCACTTTCCCCCTCTCTCTGCCTGCCTCTCTGCCTGCTTGTGATCTCTGTCTGTCAAATAAATAAATAAAATCTTTAAAAAAAAAAAAAGAACAGACCGATTGAAAAAACAAATGGAGCCTCTCAAAAGGAAAAGTAAAATTGTAAGATAAAAAAGAAATCAGGGCGCCTGGGTGGCTCAGTGGGTTAAGCCGCTGCCTTCGGCTCGGGTCATGATCTCAGGGTCCTGGGATCGAGCCCCGCATCGGGCTCTCTGCTCGGCAGGGAGCCTGCTTCCTCCTCTCTCTGCCTGCTTCTCTGCCTGCTTGTCATCTCTCTCTGTCAAATAAATAAATTAAAAAATTTAAAAAAAAAAAAAAGAAAAAAGAAATCAACAAGAGTTGAAGAGAAAATCAATTGGAGACTAATGCATCAAAAAGGGATAAAGAAAGTAAAAGTATGAAGAGATGAAGACACTTATGATATAGCTGAAGAAGGTCTAATACATATCTACTTGAAATCTTGGGGAAAAAAGACATTAGAGACAATGGAACAATAACAATAGTTAATAATATAAGGTCTTTGAATTTTCCAGAAAGGATGAATAATGAAATCACAGATCCAAAAAAACAAAACACATCAGAAACAAAATAAATGACATCTATATCTAGACATGTAATTGCAAAACTTCAAAACACCAAAAACAAAGAGAAAAACTACAAGAAAGCAGAGAGAAAGAAAACGAAAAGGAATGACAACTGGAGTGGAATTTTCATCAATAATTATGAAAACTACAAGTTAGTGGAATAATATCTAAATGTCATAAAAACACTATTGACCCAGAATTATGCATCTAGCAATATTATCTTTCAATAATGAGGGGGAAATAGGGCTACTACTGTAGTCAAGTTGGAGGCTGACAACCACATTTACGGAGAGCATCTAAAGCATACATTATTGGAAATAATAAAGCTTAGCAAGGTAGCTGCAGATAAATCAGTATACAAAAGTTAATTGCATTTTCACATACCAAAAACAAAGAGTTAGAGCACATTTTTTAAAAAGATTTTATTTATTTATTTGACAGAGAGAGAGATCACAAGTAGGCAGAGAGAGAGGGGGAAGAAGGCTCCCCCTGAGCAGGGAGCCCAACTTGGAGCTCAATCCCAGGACCCTGAGATCATGACCGGAGCCAAAGGCAGATGCTCAACCCACTGAGCCATCCAGGCGCCCCACATTTTTTTAAAGGAATTTATAACAGTAACACACACACACACACAGGCATGTGCACACACACATCTATGAATTCCCCTGGAAAAAATTTAAGAAGGAATGTACAAGGCCTTTATGCAGAAAATGATCAAACTTGACTAACAGATACCAAAGATCAAATAAATGGAGCTTTAGCAACATTTGTGAGCAGAAAGATTTAAAGCAATCAATGTGACTGTTCTCCCCAGATTTCATCCTAGACTTTAAAGTAGTTTTAGTGAAAATCCTTCTAGGGTTTTTCATGGAACTTGACAAGTTTATTCTAAAACATTTATGAGAGACTTACAAGCCAAAAATAGCTAAGATATTTCTGAGGAAGAGAAGGATGGAGTTTATCCTACCATTAGCAAGATTTATTATAAAAGTATATAGTTAAGGGACCCCTGGGCGGCTCAGTCGGTTAGCCATCTGCCTTTGGCTCAGATCATCATGATCTCAGAGTCATGGGATCAAACCCCGAGTGGGCTCCCCATCAGCAGGAAGTCTGCTTCTTCCTCTCCCCTTCTTTGTGGTCGCTCTCTCTCTCTGTCAGTCTCAAATAAAAAAATAAAATCTTTAAAAATTTATATTATATTATATCATATATATTTTATACACACACACACACACACACGTATGTATTAAAACTGTATAGTTAAGACAGTGTCATTTTGACTTAGGAATAGACAAGTTGAGTAACAGAATACAACAGAGAGCCCAGAAACAGACACACACACACACACAGTCACACATACACAGACGTACACACACATAACACACATACATACACAAATTCACACACACACAAGAATTTTATTTATTTTATTTTATTTATTTGACAGAGTGCAAGCAGCAGAGGGAGAGGGAGAAGCAGACTCCCTGCTGAGCAAAGAGCCCGATGCCGGACTCGATCTCATGACCTGAGCCGAAGGCAGATGCTTAACCAACTGAGCCACCCAGGTGCCCAAGAATTTTTATATATAACAGAGGTGAAATGGCAGATCAGTGGAGGAAAAGAAGGAACTATTTAATAATTAAGCTGGGGAAATTGGTTATCCATAAAGAATAAAAATTTTAAAAGGATCCCTACCCACATATACACATAATAGCTTCAGCATGATGAGAACTTAAGTGTCAAAAATAAGTATAAAACTTGGGAAGAAAATAGGGGAGAGTATCTTGTGACTTGGGAGTGGGGTAGGATTTCCTAAACAAGAGGCAAAATGCTAAACACAGAATAAAAGATTGATAAATTGAGCTATATTAACATCAAGAACTTCATCCAAAGGTAATTTAAATGTCGCTTTCTCAATGAAGTGTTTCCTAGGTGCCTTTCTTGACATCACAAATCATTTTTTCCACTCTCAACCTCCTTCACTGATTCATGATTCTTCTTAGTATTTATTTCCTTTTAACATACTCTATAAGTTTACTTAGTGTTGTTTATTAGGTAATGATCATGAGGACAAGACCTTTGACAGGTCTTCTCATTGGTCTGTCCCCAAAAGTTAAACAGGTGCTGACCCATGCCAGGGGCTTAATAGATATTTTTCTAAATGAATGAATTTTTCTTAGCTCCTTAACTTTTTAATGCATTTTTTAAAAGATTTTATTTATTTATTTCTCAGAGAGGGAGCCAGAGCACAGGCAGGTAACGACAGGCAGAGGGAAAAGCAGGCTCCCCATTGAGCAAGGAGCCCAGTGGGGACTCAGTCCCAGGATCCTGGGATCATGACCTGAGCCAAAAGCAGATGCTTAACTGACTAAGCCACCCAGGCACCCCGACTTTTTATGCATTTTAAGAAACCTTGTGTCTTAAGCTTCTTGACATCTTCCTTGCTAACAGTGAAGTAGGTATTGGAATGTGATTGCTTCCCTTGGTACCTCCTTGCATGGCACAGGGAGGAAAAAAATGTTTTCAGTTCGTGATTGATAGTCATCCCCTCTCTGTCATAGTGGGTCCTTCATTTGCTGTTTCTAATGATTCTGGCTTTGTTGATTTGTTTTTCTTAATGGTTCTCTGGCAGGGAGTTTAGCTCACTTCGAAGTTCACAATATGTCATCATCACTGGTCCATACAACAATCTTCACTTATTTCTTTTTACATTCTTTTATTTCCATTTCTTTTTTTTTTTTTTTTGCTTATTCCCTTTCTGTGTATTTTTGTAAATTTTGTAATTTTGTTTTTATGCATGTATTTTAAGTTGTGTAAACTATATTGCCTTATATTTCCAACCTGTACCTTCTTTTTTAAACTCAACTGTATTATGAAGATCTATTTGAGTAGAGTTCCAGACTTTCTTCATATGGTCGTTAGTCTTTTGGATTTCTTCTTATGGACCATAAGAAGCAGTATACTGTAGGTAGTTAAACATATGGACACTGGAGGGGTGCCTGGCTGGCTCAGTTAGTAGAGCAAATGACTCTTGATTGGAGGGTCATGAGTTCAAGCCCTATATTGTGCATAGAGCTTACTTAAAAATAAGGGCTTACTTAAAAATCGGGGGCGGCTGAGGGGCTCAGTCAGTTAAGCATCTGCCTTCAACTCAGGTCATGATCTCAGGGTCCTGGGATTAAGCCCCAAGTCGGGCTCTCTGCTCAGCGGGGAGCCTGCTTCCCCCTCTCTCTCTGCCTGCCTCTCTGCCTACTTGTGATCTCTATCTGTCAAATAAATAAATAAAATGTTTAAATAAGTAAATAAATAAATAACCAACTAGGGCTCCCAGGTCAGTTAAGTGTCCAACTCTTGGCTCAGGTCATGGTCTCACAGTCATGGGACTGAGCCCCACGCCGCACTCAGCAGGGAGTCTGCTCCAAATTCTTTCTCCCTCTTCCTCCCACTCTCTCTCTCAAATAAATAAATAACCAAAGAACTAACTAACCTGAATGTGAAGGGCAGAACTATAACGTTATTGGAATAAAATGTAAAAGAATAATTTTAAAAAAAGAAAAATCACGGACACTGGCGCTTGGTTACTTGGGTAAAATCCTGCCTGTGCCACTTTTTATCTGTGTGACTTTAACAGCTACTTAACCTCTCTGCCTCTCTGTTTCTACTTCTGAAAAATAAAGATAATCACAGTACCTACATCTTAAATTTAAAAATTTAGGTGAAATTCATACACCATGTAATTTACCATTTTTAAGTATATATTTAGGAGCATTTAACACATTCACAATGTCCCATAGCCACCAACTCTTATCTAGTTCCAAATATGTGCATCATTCCAAAAAGACACTTTGTACCCCTAGGCAGTCATCCCCGTGGTCTCTATCCCCAACCCCTTGCAACCAGCAATCTGTTTCCGGTCCCTCTGGATTTATCCATTCTGGATATTTTATATAAATAAATCATATAATATGTAAATACAGTTTGTTTCTGGCTTCTTTAACTTAGCATAATATTTTCAAGGTTCATCCATACTATAGAATATATTAGTATTTTATTCCTTCCTATGGCTGAATAATAATCTCACTGTACAGATATATCATATTTTATCTATTCATTCATCATTTGATTGATATTTGTTGTGTCCACCTTTTAGCTCTTGTGAATAGTGCTACTATTAACATGTGTACAAGTTATTTGTTTGAGAACCTGCTCTCCATTGTTTGGAATATTACCTAGAAGTGGAATTGCTAGGTCATATGGTAATTCTTTGCCTGGCTTCCTAAGGGGGATGTCAGACTGTTTTACACATGACGCACCACCTTACATCCCCACCAGCAGCTCACAAGGGCTCCAATTTCTCCACATCCTCACCAACACTTGTGGTTTTCCAGAGTTTTTTTTTTTTTTAGTATTGGATTTTCTGTCTTATTAATTAGAAATGTTTCTTATGTATTATAGATATTAACCCATTATCATCCTTAAGGATTATAAATTTCTTCTATCATTTTTTGAAAACTTTTCCATGTTGTCCTTAGTTGAAAAAAATTCTTGACAGAAAGACTCACCAATATTTTGCCTTATGGTTTGGAGGTTTTTTTTTTTTTTTAAAGATTTTATTTATTTATTTGAGAGAGAGGAGGTGAGAGAGAGCATGAGCGAGGAGAAGGTCAGAGGGAGAAGCAGACTCCCCGTGAAGCTGGGAGCCCGATGCGGGACTCGATCCCGGGACTCCAGGATCATGACCTGAGCTGAAAGCAGTCGTCCAACCAACTGAGCCACCCAGGCATCCCTGGTTTGGAGGTTTTAAGAAGTCCCAAGATCACAGATGTTCTGCTAAATTTTGATTCACGGATGTTATTTTAATTTTTATATTTATATCTTTTTTTAAAGATTTTATTTACTCATTCGACAGAGAGAGAGATCACAAGTAGGCAGAGAGGCAGGCAGAGAGCAGGCTCCCTGCTGAATAGAGAGCCCGATGTGGGGCTCGATTTCAGGACCCTGAGATCACGACCTGAGCCGAAGGCAGAGGCTTAATCCACTGAGCCACCCAGGTGCCCCTGTATGTGTATCTTTAATTCACCTGTAGTAACTGTCTTTTTTTCATTGATTTTGGTTTTACTTTTATCATTCTACTAAATTTGCGTATATACTTAGATCTATCTCTGAACTTACTATTTTTCTTCCTTTGGTCTCTTTTCTTCCTTTGGTCTCTTTGCACTATTTTTTTTTAAAGATTTTATTTATTCTTTTGACAGAGAGCACAAACAGGCAGTGGGCAGCAGGCAGTGGGAGAGGGAGAAGCAGGCCCCCCACTGAGCAGAAAGCCTGATGTGAGCCTCAATCCCAGGATCATGACCTGAGCCAAAGGTAGATACTTAATGATGAGCTACTCAGGCGCCCCTATACCCCACTATTTTTAAAATGACCTTAAAGTCACGGGTGGCTCTTGGGTGGCTCAGTGAGTTAAGCATCTGCCTTCAGCTCAGGCCACGATCTCAGGGTCCTGGGATCGAGTTCTGCTTTGGGAATCCCTGCTCAGTGGGGAGTCTGCTTCTCCCTCTCTCTCTGCCCCCTCCCTGCTTGTGTAGGCTCTTTCTCTCTCAAATAAATAAATAAAATTGTGTGTGTGATACACACACACACACACACACACATATGACTTTATAGGATATCTTGATATCTGATAAGGCATTGACTTAGCTATTGGATCTTTATTTGCTCACATACATTTTTATAATTCACAAATACTGATAGTTTGGTTTTTGTTTGTTTTGAGAGTGCACAAGTGGGGGGCAGAGGGAGAGAGAATCTCAAACTGACTCCCCACTGAGAGTTGATCCCTTTGTCTTCATCATGGGGCCCCATCTCAGAACCCTGAGATCATGAGCTGAAATCAAGAGTCAGTTGCTTAACTGACTAAGCCTCCCAGGCGCCCCCAGATACTGATACTTTTATCTCTTACCATCCAATCCTTACACCTCTTGATTCTCTCCGCATTCTTTATTCCATTTGCCAGCATCTCCTATACCAGTAACATTGTCAGAAGTATCCTTGTTTGATCCCAGTTTTAAAGGGAGTATATACAGAGTTTCTGCATTAAGTATATCGTTCATTGTAGGTTTGGGTATATCACTTTTAGTAAATTAAGGGTATCTCATTCTATTTCCAATTTGTTAGGATTTGGGGTATTTTTAAATCATAAATAGGTATTAAACTTTATTAGCTGCTTTTTTTGGCTTTAATTGAGATATTCCCTTGATTCCCCCTTTTTATTAAAGTGCTTAATTACACTGATGGGTTTTCTGATACTCAGTCATCCTTGAATTTCTTTTACAAACTCTACTTGATCATAAATACTATTTTAACTCACTGTTAGATTTGATTAGCCTATATCATATTTAGAGTTTTATATCTATATTGATGTGAAATAGACCTATAATTTTTTCATATGATCTTTGATTTTAGAACAAACCACCTGAGGGAAAATCGTGTTTTTATTTTTGCTGATCTCTTCTCAAATTTCCTATAAGTAGGAAGCTTCTATACCCATACAACGAGATTATCAGTCTTCTTTTCCTAATTTCTGGACTCACTTGTATTATTAACTCTTCTGGGATTCCTGGGTGGCTCAGTCAGTTAAGCCTCTGCCAAGGTCCGGGATTGAGTCCCGCATTGGGCTCCCTGCTCAGTGGGGAGCCTGCTTCCTCCTCTGCCTGTTGCTTGTGCACACTTTCTCATACACAAGTAAATAAATACAATCTTTTTTTTTTTTAAAGATTTTATTTATTTATTTGACAGAGAACACAAGTAGGCAGAGAGGCAGGCAGAGAGAGAGGAGGAAGCAGGCTCCCTGCTGAGCAGAGAGCCCGATGCGGGACTCGATCCCAGGACCCTGAGATCATGACCTGAGCCGAAGGCAGCGGCTTAACCCACTGAGCCACCCAGGCGCCCAATAAATACAATCTTAAAAAAAAAAAAAAAAGAATTAACTCTTCTTTCAAAGTTTGGTAGAATTCATCCGTAAGACCATCTGGGGCCTGAGACTGGGAAGCAGAATGTCACCATTTACATTTTAAAATGTTGATTGGTCTGTTTTGCCGAAGGTGGGAATTTGTGTGTGGCTGTAAAATCCAGGCCCATCTCCGTCCCGTCATCACAGGGCTTAGCTGGCCCTCTTGTCGTCATTCCTTTACTCCCTGTCCTCCATTTCTACCTTCCAGGCCCACACAGCAGATTCACCTCCGAGAGCCCTAAGTGATGTCCGCCCCTCCCCTACAGCAGGTGTTTGGAGCGCTCTGTCTACATCCTTTACTGAACCCTGCATCTACGTGTACATCTTCACCATTTCTCCTTAATATCCATGCGAGGGCTTTAGCCCTACCCAGAGGGTTATCAGTGTTTGGGGTGAGCCCCATTTGGCTTCTTAGAGTACCTGCTGTTCAGGCTTTGCCAGAGATGATGACCTTAGTTTTACTGCTGCGCAGACCTTACCAAAATCTCAGAGAGAGCTCCTGCCCTTATCACCTGCTTTAAAGTCAGATTCCTCCTGCCCCGTTTCTCTGCCACAACACATGCAGCTTGCTGCCTTCACAGCCTGTAGTTTGTCTTGTGTGTTTCCTCGGTCCCTCCCACAGCGGCTGGGGTAGACACTTAATGACGGCAGGTGTGTCTGCCTTGTTCGCCGCTATATCGCGGGGCTGCCGGAGCAAAACGCCCACACAGAAGTGCTCAGTAAATACGGAATGAATTAAAAACTCAGGAAACACATATTTCTGCAGGATTTTCTTACAATCATGGGTCCTTCCTATTCTCTGCATTCTGAATTTTCTTCCCTGGATCAAATCAAACAGGGTTTCGCTCTCTATGCGGTGTTTTGGTGTCTCACCGACTTGCCTTCTCTGAACTGTGCTTTGGCACTGTGCCAACAGCTCTCTTTGGCCAGTGATTACCTACAACTGTAGCCACAGACGAAACTTGTTGTATTTAAAGTAGGGATGCCATCAGGGCGCCTGGATGACTCAGGCGGTCAGGCAGCCGAGTCTTGATTTTGGATCTCAGGGTCCTGGGAGCCTGAGCCCCCAAATCGGGCTCTGAACTCAGTATAGAGTCTGCTTGAGATTCTCTCTCTCTCTCTTCCTCTGCCCCTCCCACCCCTTCTCTCTCTAAAAATAAATAATCTTTTTTTTTTTAAAGATTTTATTTATTTATTTGACAGAGAGAAATCACAAGTAGACGGAGAGGCAGGCACAGAGAGAGAGAGGGAAGCAGGCTCCCTGCTGAGCAGAGAGCCCGATGCGGGGCTCGATCCCAGGACCCTGAGATCATGACCTGAGCCGAAGGCAGCGGCCTAACCCACTGAGCCACCCAGGTGCCCTAAAAATAAATAATCTTTTAAAAAATAAAATATATTACAATAAAATAAATAAAATCTTTTAAAAAATAAAATATATTACATACTTCTCAAAAAATATACCTATCAGAAAATTTTTCATAGGATAAAAGTGTCTTAATGGGTTTGCTTTTATTTTTGGCCAGAGTCTTAAACCTGAATATGTTTCCTCTACTTTGGCCTTAGGACACTGAGAGCTACAATTCCAGCTGCCATGTGGACTACATGAGACTCGCTTCTGCAAGCTCTTTTTTTCTCCTGAATTTTTATTTCTTACCAATTATTTATTTTATAGTAAGAGTTTCTCCTGTCTTGAACACCCTAATATGTTCTAGACAAATTGCCTATGTCATCCATTTAATCTTCGTAGCAAGCAGCAAGATTAGGACATCATCTGTCCTTTACAGATGAGGTTCGTACATTTAAGTCACTTGTTCCTGGTCACACAGGTAGCAAGAGGCGAGCCCAGAAGCCGATGGCTCTGATGCCCAGGAACATGCTCCACCTGCTACTCAGGTGGTCTGCAAGGGTGGTCCGCTTATTAAGATACAGGTTCTGGGCACCATTCCCAACCTGCTAAATAAGAACCTCTTTGAGGGGCGCCTGGGTGACTCAGTGGTTAGGTGTCTGCCTTCCACTCAGGTCATGATCTCGGCATCCTGGGATCGAGCTCCGAATCAGGCTCCTTGCTCTGTGGGGAGTCTGTTTCTCCCTCTCCCTCTGCCCCTGCTTGTGTTCCTTCTCTGTCTCAGTCTCTCTCACAGTCAAATAAATAAAATCTTAAAAAAAGAAAAAAAAAGAGCCTTTGAGTTATGGGAGGGGCCAGTGACCTACATTTCAACAGGTGTCCCAAGTGACTCTCATGTACCCAAAAGTTCAAGAATTCCTGAGCGAACTGTATAGCTATATCCCCTCTATCTGTTGAGAAACTGAACATAGCTTTTCTGACAGTTTTTCCCTAACCAAACAGATATTACTTTCTGTAAAACATCAAGCCTGTTGTGTTGCTGACCTTGGTCACGTGTAGATACTCAAGCGCGATTATTATTATTCATTCTGCCTGTCTCTTCTGTGGACTGGCCCTAACGAAAGCACAGAGGTACCGAGGTAGAGGTGGGCCAGCATCCCAGGCCACTATACATAAGGTAACATGAGGCTCAGGACCTTGCTGGAGGGAGTGCTGTCTCCCCTCCTGAGCTTCGATAGGCCTGCAGACTCCTCAGGGCTCACCCTGCAACCATGAGTTATGAGCCACAGATGGGGAAGGACTTCTGTTTGCTCTAATTTTTCCTAATATTTTACATCAGACTGGCCTCTAGCCTTAATGCCATGGGCTGGTGCATCCAGAAGTTAAGACCCGTGTGAGGTCAGGGAGGTTGTAGCACTGTCCTGTGTAGGGAGAAGTTGTAATAGGGGTTTTTATGAACCCTATAACACATAGCCTACCGGTTTCCTCTCCTTCAAGACATTGGGGAACAGCAGGATCTAGGCCCCGGGATGCGTAGAGCGGTCGGAGGCACAGGGCCCTCCCCGGGGCCCTCCAGAGCCCAGCCCCACTCTGTGGCCTGATCAGGGCCCGTCTCGTTGTTGCAGTGCAAGCCACATGGATGGCCTACGACATGGTGGTGATGCGCACCAACCCCTCGCTGGCAGAGTCCATGCGCCGGCTGGAGGATGCCTTCCTCAACTGCAAGGAGGAGATGGAGAAGAACTGGCAGGAGCTGCTCACGGAGACCAAGCATAAACAGTAGGCCCCTCGCCCGCCGCAGCCCCATGCTGCCCCCGCCGCGGAGAAGCCCCTGAGGCGCCGAGCCTTCTCTGCTGGCAGAGGAACAGCGACCAGAATAGACAGCTGTGTGAACCGTACTTGTTTCTCAATAAACTTATTTTTAAGAACACCCTGAGGACCCCTTTCTGTCCTACCCAGCAGCATATCAAACCTTGTGAACAAAAAATGAGAATTCTGAGATGCAGATGCTTTCAATGAATTAAACATACTTAGTGCCAGAAGCACCAAGCATAGAATAAAAAGCCAAAATGGGGCCAGACAGGGACAAACCAGGTCAGAGGCTGGGACAGGCAGCAGTATTCAGGCAGATTTATTTACCTTCCTCTGGTGGATTCCAAAATAGGCAAAGGGACACATAATAATATGTTCATTATCCCTATTTCATACATGAGAAGAATGAAGTTAGATGTCTCTTCGAAGTCCATGCTAACAAGAGAAGGAGCTCAGGGGAAACTTGGGTCTCACGCAAGAATGGGGGTTGGTGGGAAGCGAGGCTGACTTCTGGTGGGGCAGAGCATGTGGGAAAGGCCCCACAGAGGGGCACGAGCCCAAGTGGTCCTGGCCAGGCCTGGGCTAGGCTTCCAGGAGGGGGCTGCAGTCAGCAGGACCATTTCCTAGACAAGGGTTCTAGGCCTCTGCGGACCAGTCAGACGAAGGAAGGCTATAGAGCTGTTCCCAGGAAGAGCCAAGCCAGGCTCCCAGGGCTTGGCGCAAGGACATTTTCCTGAGGACTTTTCTGTTTCTTGTTTCCCCTTCCCACTCCCTTATAGACTCCTTGTCCAGCTTGGGGCCCTAGGGACAAAATACAGGAAGTGTGACTGCGCTTCTAGCCACCTCCTTGCTCTGCTCAGTGGTCGCTCAGCTCCTCCACAAGCCACATCTTGGTCCTTAAGTACGACGCCTCATCAGTCCCTGACTCTCAGAGTCCCAGGAGACCCACAGATGCTTTTCCAGACAGTGCAGCGCTGCAAGAGGGAGCCTGGTGCCGGAGCCCAGAGGAGGAGAACCGTCCTGGAGGAGGGGCCGTGTGAGCCCACTGAGCTGTGAGGGCAAGAGCCGAGCCATAAAGGCAGGAGACAACATGCTGTGGGGGGAGGTGGGAAAAGGCTTGGGACGGCCCCAACGAGCTCAGGGGTACAAGGAGCCTCAGCTCCCAGGGTGAGAAATCTCTTTTATGGGGTGAGGGATATGGAAGGGGGAAATCATGAGTCTTATAATAGAAAAGGAAAGTCCCGGAAACAATGGCAGAAAGTTCTGGATCCCAGCTGTGCAGTCTATGCCCCAGGTGCTGGTGGACTCCCAGTCCCAGGGTCTCCGTGGAGAGCAGCAGCTCAGAGGGCAGTCTGCAGTGGGTCCGTGGCAGGCAGAGTCAGGATGAATGGACAGAGCACCCCCTTACTCCCCAGAGGAAAGGGCTGCAGCTCTCTGGCCTGGAACTGGGCAGTCCCCTCAGAGACCGTAAAGGTGGCCGTGACCTGGTGGTTGAGGCAGTAAATGGTGTTGCCCAGCGTGGTGCAGTGGAGTGGGGCGGGGTCGGGCAGCGGCAAGGAGGCCGCCCGGCTCCAGGAGCCCGTCACGGTGTTGTAGCGCATCACGGCCGCGCCCACGCCGCGCAGCAGGTCGAAGCGGTAGAGGAAGCCTCCCAGCGCCACCATGTCGCTGGAGCGCCGGTGGCTGGCACTGTAGGGGCACTCATCCCACGCGTCCCTCCCAGGGCTGTACCTCAGCAAGCGGTAGAAGAGGTGGCCCCCGGTGACGTAGATGTCCCCACGACAGGCCACAGCCTCATGGGCCACAGGGAAGGTGCCTGCGGGCAGGGGCGCCCGCAGGGTCCAGGTGTCCGTGCGCGGGTCATAGCGCTCCATGCTGTACAAGCACTCGCCACCGATGGCGTAAAGCAGCCCGTCCAGGGCCACCAGCTTGAGCTGGGCGCGGGCCTGCTGCATGGGCCGCACCTGGCTCCAGATGTTGGTCAGAGGGTTGTAGCAGAAGACCTCGTTGGAGCAGACGGCCTTGGCGCCGGAGCCGCGAATGCCGCCCGCCAGGAACAGGTAGTTGTGCATGGTGCAGAGGCCGCAGCCCCGCAGCGGGGCCTCCTCCGGCACCTGAGTCAGGGGCCGCCAGGTGTTTTCTCGAGCGTCGAACACGTGCAGGTGCGGGCGGGGAGGCGGGGCCGCGGACTCCGCAGCGGGAGCCTCCTCGCCGCAAGGGCCCCTGGCGAGCCCCGAGCGGCTCACCTGGTACAGGCTGGGCAGCACGAGGACCCCCAGCACCGCCCGGCCCCGGCCGGTCCGGAGGCTCAGGATGCGCTCGCGGTCCGCCCCGCTCAGCTGCCGGTAGAGGCTCGGGTCCCCCAGCACGCGCAGCAGGTTGTCGCTCATCAGCTCGTAGGTCTCGCGCGCCAGGCCGGGCTCCCCGTGCTGCTGGGCGAAGGCCAGGACGTCCAGGCAGTTGCCCAGGTCCAGCCGCGGTGGCCGAGCGGCCGCCGGAGCCGGCTCCCGGGCCAGGCCCCGGCTCCCCGGCCTCTGCAGCAGCCCCGGGAGCTTCCCGGCTTCTTCCCGCGCCTCCGGGAACGGCCCCCCGCTGCCCGCCGCGCGGGGCTGCTCCCCGCGAGCCTCTCCGGGGCGTCTCCGCGGCGCGGCCGGGCCGACCCCGCGCTCGGCGCTCTCGGCTCTTCCGCACGCGCTGCGCCGCCGCGGCTGCGGGACCGGCTGCCAGGCGCCCCTCCCAGGGGCGGAGGGCTCGGGGCCAGGCTGCTCGGGCTCGGGGCGCGGGGCGGCGGCCGGGGGCCTGGCAGCGCCGGGCGGCACAGGGTCTTCTCGCTTCTCCTCGACGGCATCGCCTCTCCGACCTGAGGGAGGGTCTGGAGCGGGAGCCTCCTCGGTCTCCACGCGGCTCTGCGGCTGCTCACGTCCCGCCTCAGCCAGGCCCCCCGCGTCTGCCCCTGTGGCCGGTCCGTCTGAGGAGCCTTCCCTGAGCTCCAGGCTGGGGGCGGCCCCTTCAGGCGGGGAACCAGACTGTCTGTTCTCAGAGGGCGCACCAGTGCTGGGATCTCTAGGGCGCTCGAGAGCTGCCTTTGGGGCTCTCCCCTGGGGTCTGTCTTGCCTGGGGAAAGGGTGACTCCTAAGAACCATGGAAATAAGGTTTTCCCAGCTGGTTGGGATTTGTCCCTCCTGCTTGTCCTTGAGGGCCACGCTGTGCTCCTGTGTCATAAGCCTTGACCCACTACTGGGGGCTGGGGCTGGGGCTGGGGCTGGGGTGGGGGCGGGGGCTGGGGCGGGGGCTGGGCCTGGGGCTGGGGCTGGGGCTGGGGCTGGGGCGGGGGCTGGGCCTGGGGTGGGGGCGGGGGCTGGGGCTCGCACTGCACTGAGAGCTTCATCCTCTGCAGGACAATGGCTAACTCTGAGGGACAAAGAGTCTGAAGGAGAGGAGGTCAGAAGAGTAGGGCCTACAGGTAAGAGACCTCCGTGCTGACGGGCTGTCAGAGGGGAAGCCAAGGGTGGAAGGGGCTTAGGGATGTGTGGGGAGGGCGTGGCTGAGGGACTCAGGGAGGGGGCGCCTCCAGTGGCCTTGGTGGAGGACTTTCCTCTGTCCCCACCGCCTCCTCTCTGCTCACTGCTCTGCTCCCCCTGGCCTCGCTGGGATTCTCCCCCTTCTCTGACATGGTGGCCTGCTTGCTCCAGTGTCCCACCCAGTCCCGAGCTGAAGAAAGAGCCATCTCCAGAGCCATTAGCCCCCGCCTTTACCGCGTCATTGGGGTCTGTGGCCCCCTGCCCTTGAGACAAGAGTGAGTGTCCACACGGAGACCCCTCTGGCCATGGGCCCGTGGAGCCTGGGGCCTGGCTGGTGCTCCTGGTGACAAGAACACCCTTCCTCTCCCAGGGCCAGCCTTCCACGGGGGCTGGGGGTCCCCGAGCCTCCCTGCTCTCCAGAGCCAGGACAGGAGCTGCTTGGAGGATGCTCTCCCTGTAGCCCTTCTCTATGCCCTCAGCCCGGGGCCCAGGCTGTGTGGGGTGTGATGGAGGCAGCTCCCGGGGAGCAGAGGGCTTCTGAGAGCCTGTGGCGAGGCTGCTGGCAGCATCCACAGCGTCCCACACACTCACCACAGCGCCCAGGCGCAGGGAGGCCAGCTGTGGGACGCGGCGGTTCCTATCTCCTGAGCTGGGGTCCACCTGCCACCGCCGGCAGCCGGGGCCTCTCTCTAGTGAGCCAGGTCGCCCTGCACCTTGTTGCCAGGGACTGGTGTCCTGTTCTGTGATGGGGAGCAGGCTCTGGTGAGTTGGCACCTTGACTTGGACGCCTCCTGCCTTCACTCGTCCTGCCAGCTCTCTGCCAGGACTCCGAGGGGTGAAGCGTATCAGGATGGGGCCAGGTACCCCCCCTACTTTGCTCTGACCCAGGGGGGCAGTACCTGGCCTGAGAGGCTCCCTTCCTTGACTTTGGGGGGCTCCTGCACTGGCATGACCTTGCTGCTGCCTCAAGGTCCCTCCAAGGGTCACCTCGCCAGGTGTCTTGAGTGGAGGTAGAGCTGTGGCAGCCAAACCTCCAGCTACCCGGAGCTTCTGATCCTGGGTCCCTGGTGCAGCCATACTCCTCTGGCCACGTCCCGGAGGGTCTAACTTCCCCTGCCCTGAGCTGTGTCCCTCGACACCACCACTGACCTTGGACTTCAGGGGCAGGGCTGGCCTGGCTCCTCCCGCCTGAGAAGGCTGGGCCCCGGGGGTTGTGGGTGCGGGTCCTGCTGCCTCCTGGTCCTGCCCAGAGCCAAACCAGTGCAAGGCCAGTGCTGTGGCGCCCACCACAGCCAGCGCCAGCAGGGTCAGGACAGCGCCGTCCCGGTCATCCTCCCCGTCCCAGCCCCAGCCGAGGCCATCGGGCTCCAGGGTGCCCTGGACCATGGTGCTGGGCGGCAGACTCAGCCTGGGAGCCAGGTCAGCAAGCTGGAGGCCGTGTGTGCTGCCTGCAGGGCGGTCTGCTGTCCGGCCTGGGCTGCTGTCTGCACAGATGGCATCAGCGACGCGCTCCGCCCACAGAGCTGCCCAGTTAAGGTAGACCTGGGCTGGGGGACTAGTCACTCCGCCTGGCCTAGGAGGGGGTGGGTCTCTGTGCCTGCCCCTGGATCGGGGTTTGTCGGTGGAGCTATCAGGAGACAGCATCATATCCAAGAGCTCCAGGAGCTCGGGGACCTTTCCAGGCCCACCTGGCCCCTTCTCCTTTCCCATGGGGTCCAGTGGCAAATGGCATTGTTCCTTAACACTGTTCCGGATCCCAGCCAACCTGCTTCTGCCTACAGACCCTCCAACCCCCCGGACTTCCAGCTCCGACCCTGGGTCTAGCCTCAGGGGCTCTGGCAGGGAAAAGTTACCCCCGGGGAGATGTTATCTGTAGCTTGAGCAACATGATGCAGCCCTGATGAAATTACCAGAAACCCAAGAAGTCGGCTCCACTGTGGGCCAGCGGAGGAGGGGTGCAGAGGCATACAGCCCGTGGTGCCAACCCTGCAGGAGGGTCTCAGACTGGGGAACACCATGGAGGGCATTCGTCCTGACACTAAGCACTGTCTTAGAAAGTGCAACCTCCTGTCACCTCGACCATGAACTGGAGACTCACATTCTTCTCACCCCGGACGCGGAAGGGCGCTTGACAGGGGCCCCCACCTCCCCTCTCCCAGCGTCCGCTGGACTTCCCTTACCCTGAGCCCAGCAGAGATGGGCTAGAGTTTGCTAAAGGAATTTGCTAGGCTGTCAAGAGGGGAAAAAATGAACAAAATAAGGAAAATCCAGAAGTTGTATTTCTCTCTTTATTGGCCTGGCTTATCACAACACCTGCCCTTTCTAGAGCCTCCTGGGCCTTCCCTGCACCCTACGGACCATCTTGACTACTCAAGTGCCTCTCATGGTGCCCCCAGGAAGCCCTGACCCCAGCCTGCTCTCACCCCTGTTACCTCATCAGCCAGCCCCAGGATCCCTCAGGGAGGCTCCTCTGACCCCAGCTTATCTATCAGCCTGACTTCAGGGTATCCCATCGCATTCCTTGGCCTTCCCTCATCTTAGCCAAATCAGGCCCAGCGTCCTCGCTGGAACTCAGGCCCTTGCAGGTCAGCACTGCTGCTGGGTGTGCATCTGGCCTCCCTCAGCGTGGCTTCTCGGGGGAGGAGCTACGGCTCTTCCATCTGGTTCTCTCTTAACCTGATCTCAGGAATAAGTCTTGGGACAAGTGGGGCCCAGATATGAAAAGGAGCCAGGAGTCTCTGGGACAAAGGCAGACCCCCCACAACATGTATTCATTACTTTTTCTAGGACACAGGGCCTCTCCCTGACTCGGGCAGTGAAGAGATGGCCAAGGAGCATCCCTGGCACCCAGCCTGGGCTCTGCTGGACCTCAGGTTCCTCACCCATCTGGTGGCCTCGCAGCTCCCCTGAGCATATTAGATGACAGTAGGAGGCAGAAGGCGGGCCCGTCCCTTAAGGTGGATCTCAAGTTGGTGGCAGGCTTTATGGACCTTGCACTTAGTCCTGTCCCAGTCCCAGGGCCTGCCTCTTGGTTATTTGGGGTCCAAAGACCTTGAAAAGTTGGAGATGACCTGTATCCCCTCATAGGCCACACGCTAGCAGGCATTTCTACCCAGCTTCTTCAAACACCTGTTGTTAGCAGAGCCCCGGGCTGCTGTCAGAGAACGGGAGAAGTGTCCAGCAAGTGATACCTTAGGGTGCCATGGTGGGGAAGAACCAAGCACAGGAGATCACCCCAAACAATTTCACAAGGGGTCAAGGACTGTGATGGGTCTTGGTGGCACAGGAAGGGTCTAGACCCATCCTCTATGGAAAGAAGACATCTCCCTCTGTCAAAATCCAGGGGAGGGCAAAACTCTGCCACATGGAAAAACCCCCTATTGGGAAGGTGACTGGGGACATGCTACCTCCCTAAATTGTGGGAGATTTGCCCTCCTAACTTTCCAGAGGAAGTAAAAATGTAGTTCTGCTGGAAAGGTGACAGAACATGACATCATCTAGACAAACTGTGAAACAGAAATTGTTCCAGTTGTGCCAAGAGACAGTGTAAATATCCAAGTTCCCATCAAGGTGAGAAACAAACCACCCAGAAAGTAGATGTGACCACGCATGGCACCCTGCCCCCGCTGAGGCAGGCATGGAGAGGGACTCCTGCCTAGCACCTGAGGCTTCTGTTTCCTCAGACAGCCCAGAACAGGAATGGGCGCGTCTCCTGCCTATCGGCAGCCCGTCGTCCACACACCCTGGGCGCCTGGGTCGAGAAGACACGTCCGCACATGAGCCGGTCCCCTGCAGCCACTCACAGAAGACCCCAGGCGCTGCCTGGTCGCGGAGCCTGAACAAAGCTGGACGGTGCCCTTGCCACCGCTGTGCTCTCTCCGAAACACTCAGTGGAAGGGAAGCACAGCGGTGTAAGGACATAATTCCCAGTGGAGAGCTGCAAACCCCACCGAAGGCAGGGCTTTCTCTGTGACTGTCATTTGTAAAATCAGGAAATATTATATAATCAGAAATGATTAAAAAATATATTTTAAAAGAATTAATAAATATATATACATATATTTGATATTAATAATATATAAAAATATAATTTAAAAGAATATAATAAATAATCCTCTACTGAAAAGTATACATGTATTTTTATTTTTTATTTTATTTTTTTTTTTTAAAGATTTTATTTATTTATTTGACAGAGAGAGATCACAAGTAGGCAGAGAGGCAGGCAGGCAGAGAGAGAGGAGGAAGCAGGCTCCCCGCCGAGCAGAGAGCCCGACGTGGGACTCGATCCCAGGACCCTGAGATCATGACCTGAGCCGAAGGCAGCGGCTTAACCCACTGAGCCACCCAGGCGCCCACATGTATTTTTATATATGTATAAATAAATAAATAGAATAATGTTTAAGGCTTAGAAAATATAAATCCCAGATTTAATAATCACACCCCACAGGAACGACCTCTTAAGGAATTCATCTGACATGGGAAAAACTCATGCAAAAAAGGAAAATGTTATTTAAAAAAAAACAAACAATACAATATGATTTAAAATGGAAAAAGCTAAAATGTAAGCATTCAACAATATGGGAAGGATGAAAACATGCACATGACTTTAAGATGTGGCATTGGAGGGGCACCTGGGTGGCTCAGTGGGTTGAAGCCTCTGCCTTCGGCTCAGGTCGTGATCTCAGGGGATCGAGTCCCGCATCGGGCTCTCTGCTCGGCGGGGAGCCTGCTTCCCCCTCTCTCTCTGCCTGCCTCTGCCTGCTTCTGATCTCTGTCTGTCAAATAAATAAATAAAAATCTTTTTAAAAAAATGTCTTTGGAAACTTCCTTTATCTCTAAGCCCCAAGATAGGTGTTTGCAATCATCTCCCAAGCATATGACCCACCGATAGACAGATGAAGGGTCTCATGACTCAGGTTTTACCAGAGGGTAATAAATGACCTTTTCCCAACACCAGCTAGCCCCCTCAAGAGCCCAGAAACTTTGATTCCAAAATTCCTTAGAGACTTAGGCTTTCCCTCCCTACTTGAAAGCATATAATGGGCCACAAGTCATGACCCCATTCCCCTGGCCTCGGGTCCTGTCCCCAGGCTTTAAGAAAACCACCTTCTTGCGCCAAAGATGTTTCAAGAATTCTTTCTTGGTCATTGGCTTTGAACCCTAACGTCTTTCCTACATCCAGTAGAGTCGCTGAAACCTCCCCACAGGTGGTCTGTGGGAGCCACAGACAGGGCTGCCAAAATGGGGCATCAGGGGGCGGGAGGGGGCGAAAATCGAGGTCGCAGGTTCCTGGTCCCTCAGACTCAAGGGGCCACCTCGCAGTTCCTACACCACCAGCCCGCCTGATGGCCTTGCAATGCTCCCTGTACTAAATCCACATCTGCCTTCAATGCTTCACAATGGCTTCTGTTTTCCGTACTGAACCCTGACGGGGACGTCACCCTGCCCTGCTCACCGCCGCCTTCAGCTCAGTAGACGACAGCTGCATGCACACCTGTGAATCCGGGTCCCGTCACACCAGAAATGTGAACCTGGAACACACACACACACGGATATTTACGGATTGTCGGGACAACTGGGGGCTCAGTCATTAAGCATCTGCCTTCGGCTCCGGTCATGATTCCAGGGTCCTGGGATCAAGTCCCGAATGGGCCTTCCTGCTCAGCGGGGAGC
Source organism: Mustela erminea (assembly GCF_009829155.1). NCBI lineage: Eukaryota > Metazoa > Chordata > Mammalia > Carnivora > Mustelidae > Mustela > Mustela erminea. The sequence goes on from NC_045619.1 coordinate 220,920, forward strand.
CTGCTTCTCCCTCTGCCTCTGCCCCTCCCCCTACTTGTGTTCCTTCTCTCTCTCTCTGATAAATAAATATTTTTAAAAATTTTTTTAATTTAAAAAATTTTTTTAAAAACTGTTAACTAGGACAAGGAGGCAGAAGAGCGCTCCAGGGGCCGTGAGGGGAGCGAGCGTGGGGGCACTGCCACGGCCGACCCCTGAGCACGGAGGGCTTGGGGAGCCGGGCCCTCCTCACGCCGTCAAAAACCCACACGTAACTGTTGACTCCCCCACACTTAACTAGTAATAGCCTCCTGCTGACCAGGAGGGAGGCTTACTGACGACACAGGCAGGTGATGACACGTATCTTGTGTGTCACCTGTGTTAGGTACCGTGTTCGCACAAGCCAGCTAGAGACGTCATGAAGAAAATCGTAAGGGCGGCACCTGGGCGGCTCAGTCCGCTGAGTGTCTGCCCCGGGGCCCGGGATGGAGCCCCACTTTCAGCTCTGCACTCAGTGGGAAGTCTGCTTCTCTCCCTCTCCCTCTGCCTCTCTCTCTCTATATATAAAATGAATAAATATTTTTTAAAAAGAAAATACATTTACAACACTGAGCTGTATTTATCAAGAAAAAACATCAGCGTGCAAGTGGACAAACACCCGAGCTGTTCCAGGCTCCGCGCCGCATCTGCGGGGCTGAAGGACGGAAGAGCCTGGCGCCCGGCCACCGGCGTGTGCTCCCACAAGTGGCCAGGCCTGAGGCGAGTCTGAACTGGGGCACAGAGCAGCAGCTGCCTGGGAGGGCCGCTCAGGGGACAGCCCTCACCTCCTGCCCTCGGAGCCCGGCCACTGCACCGACCCGCCGCACCCCAGCACGAGGAATGAAGGCCCTTCTCTGGGCCAGTCCTGGTTGTGTCCGTCCAGCACCCTCTATGGACAAAACCCAGCACCACACCTGCTAGCCAAAGGGAGGCCATGCGTGGGGCCCCTCCAGGGTCAGGGTAGAGCAGACCAGTGGAGTTCAGGGCGGGAAGGAGACAGAGTGACGGCTGGCACGTGGCTCCGTCCATCGAGCCAAAAAGCAACGCGCAACCCTCACTTTCCCTTCATCTCTTACTTACGACCAGCAAATTCCCGGTACGGGTCAGCTTCACCTCCACCCACCCTCTCTCCCTCCTCCGCAACAGACCCAACCTGGACCTACAGAAATATAACCTGTTCCTAAACTGGAAGCTCAAAACCATAGCCCAGCCGAAAGTTCATGATCAATGCAATTCCCATCAATTTCAACGGATTGAGAAATTCACCCAAAAAAAAAAAAAGTGCCTAAAATTATCCATGTAACTTTGGAAAGGCAGCTAAAGGGAAGGGACTTGCCCTGTCAGAAATCAAAAGGCGCCAGAAAGCCGTAAGAAAACATGACAGCATTGGTGCGGGGCTTGGCAAGAAGACAGAGCCCAGAAACAATCTGCGAATTGTTTTTCTTTTCGTTTTTGTTTTTTTGATAAATGGTACTGGAGGAGGGGAGAATCAGGCATATTCCTCCTTCATTCTACACACAGAATAAATTCCGAATGATAAATTTAAAACCATAGGGCTGTGCGTGTGTGTGTGAGTGTGCACACTCAAGGTTAACACGACGACAGTGCTCTCTTTGTGCCATAAAGCTAGAAGCCTGGAGAGAAACGTCTGACATATGGAACTGCAGAAATACGTCATTCTCCTGTGCAACAAAAATTACCAACAACAGGGGCGCGCCTGGGTGGCTCAGCTCAGGTGGTATCTCAGGGTCCTGGGATCGAGCCCTGCATCGGGCTCTCTGCTCAGCAGGGAGCCTGCTTCCTCCTCTCTCTCTGCCTGCCTCTCTGCCTACTTGTGGTCTCTGTCAAATAAAGAAATAAAATCTTTAAAAAAAAATTTTTTTTAATTACCAACAAAAACCTGAAAGAAAAATAACAAATCTGGAAAACATATGGCCCCCCCAAAACTTAACCTATGTAACAAAGTCATCCTGGACACCTGGCTGGCTCAGTCAGTAGAACATGTGACTCTTGCTCTCAGGACCACGAGTTTGAGCCCCACCCTAGGTGTACAGATTACTTAAATTTTTTTTAATGATTTATTTATTTTAGAGGCGGGAGGAGGAGGGGATCTCCAGCAGACTCCCTTCTGACCACAGAGCCCCACGCAGGGCTCCGTCTCATGAGCCTGAGATATGAACTCAGATAAAATCGGAAGTTGGACGTTTAACTGAGCCCCGCCCCCATGTGCCCCCCCAAATAAAATCTTTTTTTTTAAACTGTCTTACAAGTCAATAAGAAATATATGAAGACACAAACAGGAAAATTGACAAAAACACATTAACAGGCAGTTTGCCAATAAATATATGAATTATGTTCATTCTTCCTAAGAACCAATGTAATGCAAATCTCAACAAAATAAGGCCTTATTTTCATGTGCGACTGGCCAAGATTTAGAGGCACTGTGATTCATGAAGGGTCTAGAGTGAGAGCCAGATCGTCTGGATTTGAATCTCCCCTTCTACGCATGTAGCCCTCAGGTCTGTTTCCTTATGCGTGAACCTGGAATAAATAATAATCCAAGCTTCACAGTGAGGATTAAATGAATACCAGCAAACTCGTTTTCAGAATAGTGCCTGACGTATAACACACGCTCGATAAACATATTTGGATATTATCTCTTAAAAGTCTGTTCTTAGCGTTCACTGGTTAGGGTATACAGAAATAGGAACACTCATGATACACTGAAGAAAGTGTAAACTCATTTATTTATTCACCAAATATTTATGACCCACTAGGGACAAAACAGTGACCAAAAGAGACTCAGGCTCTCTCCTCACTGACCAGCATCCTCGGCGTCTGAACCTGAGGAAGGCAATGAGGCAACACAGACTGAATCACAATCGTCTACCCCTTGACCCTGCAATTCCACACAGGAAGTTCACCCTAAAGCAGCATTTGGGGAAATGTGGGAAGATTGATTTAGTGGCGTTCACAGTCCCTGGTCACAGTAGGTCTGAAAGCTGCAGGACCGGCCCAAGTGCGAGTGAGCACCGCGTGACTTCACGCGGTCCGTGTACAGGCAGCCCTGTCCCCGCTGGCCTGGCAGGCACGGTACCGTGAACCAAAGACGAGTCCATTCTGGAACAGGACGAGCACCAGGGGCGTCTGTCTGCTCCTGGTCGTGTGCCTTTCTGCATAGGCTGGCTTTTTCCTCAGGGCAGGACGCACCGTGCTTGTATCTTGGGTAGAAATCAAGCTACTTCCATGGGAGGAGTGAAATAAAACATTCACCGGCTGGAAAACCGTGTCCTCTCACGGCCCGCTCGCCCTAGCACGCAGTCGGGCCCGCAGTCCTGCCTTCCTGCCCACGTTCGTCCGTCTCTGGCAGAGCCTCTGCTCCACCTGGCGACTGAGTCCGGGCAGAGTCCTGGGGCACAGGGGCGGGCACTGGCTCTGGGACCGCCCACCCAGGGGCCAACTCCCATGAAAATGCCGACCCTCGACGGCCAAGCTGCCAGGAGCCCCTAGGAGCCCACAGCACGGCGCACCCCATGGACCCCCCATCCAGGCGGACAGACCCCGTGCGTCTGCTCCCAGCGTGGGGCTTTGCTCAACACCCCTGCGACTCTGCAACATGCTTTTCAGTAAGGGTCCCCTAACAATCAGCAATAATTACTGACTCGTTCTCTACTTTGATAAGCAATTAAGATTAGCAATCTCTAGTAAGATATTTTACATATGAAATAAAGTTCGCAGCAACCAAAATTATTACAGCTTTTAAATCTTAAACACAAATAAACACTCCAGAATTACGGAAGTGGGAAACCTGGAGCTGTCACCCCCCTTGTCACAGTCACGGCGCCGCTGTTCGTCTCACGCCTAAGGCTTCAAGAGAGCGAGGCCTTACCCCTGGGAGAGGAGACGCTAATCCCCTCAAGCTCTAAAAACCATTCGCAATGCCCAACCATGAGGCACTTAGGCTCCTAAGAAAACCTTACAGTGAGTCTGAATTAATATCCACAGAGAATACAATGCTTCCTGAAGGGTGGTAATAAAAAATGCTAATTTGAAACATAAACCCTGCTAAAACTCAACACTAACCACAGTGTTACTTAAAATTGGACAAACTAAAGATTTGTGGAGGAGTGTTTTCTCTCTGACCCTTTAGAACTGCTGGTCTCCCCGGGATGACAGAAAGCTGACCAACCTTGCCTCACTGTATTATTTTTAAATTCTCTACACACGATGCGCCCTCTACCGCCCTCAGGTCCCCTTGGAGGGCCCGGACGTGTGCTCCCAGCAATGCCCGTTCTCGGTTCTCATTCCCTGCTGCACTGGACTCAGAGCTCCCTTGGCCAAGACCAGAATTTCCACAAACCCCTGGGCACTCCGCATCCATTCCCCTTCGAGGAGCAGGCTGGCGAGCGGCACAACTGGAGAGGATGCACGTTCTTTTTTACTCGATTGTTCTTTTTCCTGTTTCTAAGATAAATAGTAAGTTTCTTTATACTTAAAATTTTTCATCAATAATGTATTAGAGGGTATGTCTTCTTCTGAACACGGCTTTAGCTGTGTCCTGTAGAGGTGGATAGGAGGGCTCTGTCCTTGAGAGTTTGACATATAATGTGCAACTTCACAGTTGAGTTTCTCTTTGACCCAGTTTTTCCTTTTCTTTTTTTAAAGATTTTATTTATTTATTTGACAGAGACCACAAGGAGGCAGAGAGGCAGAGAGAGAGTGAAGCAGGCTCCCCGCTGAGCAGAGAGCCCGATGCGGGGCTCTATCCCTGGAACCCGAGATCATGACCGGAGCTGAAGGCAGAGAGGCTTAACCTACTGAGCCACCCAGGCGCCCCGATCCAGTTGTTTTTTAAGAAAACTTGTTAATATCTTGGTATTTATGTTTTTATCTTTTTAAAAATTTTTTTTACTGTTTCTTAGATTTATTTTGGACTTTAAGGGCACCTGGGAGGCTCAGTGGTTCAGCATGGGACTCTTGGTTTGGATCAGGCCATGATCCTGGGGTTAGGGTTGGGGGGGGATGGAGCCCCACCTCAGCCCCAGGCTCAGGGCAAAGCCCGCCTAAGATTCTGTCCCTCCCTCTCCCTCTGCCCCTCCCCCTGCCCATAGATCTGCGAGCTCGCAAGTCCCCCCACCTCAAATAAATAAACATATAAATAAAATCTTTTTTTAAAAGAATTACTTTGGAGTTTGATCAAATATGTGTCCTACGTCTCTTTATACAATTTGTATGTTTATCTTCAGTTTTGTTTTATGGCCCAGATTATTTTTGCAAATATTCCGTGGGCTTAAATGCAAAGTTCTCTCTCTACACGGAACAGTTCACTTGAACTTGCTGTTTGTACTACTTTTTTTCTTAATTCTCATATATATTTTTTTCTCACATATATGAAAAATATTCATTCATTTCATTTCACAATTCATATACATGAAAAAAATATATGCGTATACACACATTTTCCCCTTACAGATCCGTCCGTTTCTGGAATGGGTGTACTGAAGCCTGGGGAAGGGTGGCACCAGCACTCCGGTCCAAGGCCCCGCCTGCAGGGCTCCAGGGAGTGCGAAGGACTCTGAGCAGCCCGGTCCACAGCGGGTACGGTTGGGGGGGGGGGGCGGGGGGGCGGAGCCAGGTTGGGGTGAGGGCAAGACAGTCCCCGTTGCCAGGAGGCGAGATCTGGACACAATGGGGTCTGGCAGTCGGGCTGGGCAGGGGCGGGAATCCAGGCACCCCACCTTGCCTTCCCGGCCGGGAGCCACAAAAACAGGTTAGTGCATCAACTTTGGGGCCCCCTCCGGGCACCGGGGCTCCGACCCCACCCCTCACCTTGGTGTCCTCGACCCCATGTCCTTAAAACATCCCGGCGCCCCAAAACCCCAGGGAATTCCTTTCCCACAGGATTGAGACCAAACTTTGCGCGTTCACACACCCCTACTGGACTCGTTCTGGGGGCCGGGGCGAGAGCTAGGCCTCCCCCGCCCGCCCCCAGCAGGGCCGGGAAAGCTCGGGTGTGTTTCCCCGGCTCCTGGGATACAGGATGGGCCCCGCCCCCGGATCGCGAGAAGCGGCAGCGGTGGGTGGAGGGGCCGGGGCCGCCACCTTCTGTCCACAGGTACCGCAGGCCCTGAGCGCACCCCACCCCCGCGCGCTATGGGCTCGGACGTCTGGGTCGGCCCTTGGCGGCCCCACCGGCCCCGCGGCCCCATCGCAGCGCTCTACAGAGGCCCGGGGCCCAAATACATGCTGCCACCGAACACGGGTACCGGCGTCGGGCGGGTGTAGACAGACGGGGCCAGCGAGGTCTGTGCCGGGAGGCGGGCGCCGTGCCTGGGCTGCAGGGCGGCGAGGAGCGGGGTGTGTTCTCGGGGGACGGCGGGCTGTGCCCGGGCGGGGAGCGGCGGGGGACCCACAGTGATGCTGGGTCGCTCCCGCAGGCTACGTCCTGCACGACCCGTCGCGGCCCCGCGCCCCGGCCTTCTCCTTCGGCGCGCGCCTGCCCACGCAGCAGACTTCCTGCGGCCCGGGGCCCGGCCACCTGGTTCCTGCACACATAACCGTGCGCGGCCGCGACGGCACCCCCGCCTACTCCATCTACGGCCGCCCCCGCCACGCAGCGCCGCTCCTCACTCCCGGACCGGGTCAGGACCCCTGGGACCCCGGTCTCCCCAACGCCGCGCCGCCTCCAGAAAGGCCCGCCCGGGAATCCCCCGCCTGAGCCCCGAGCCGCCCTCGCGTACCCTACTACTCCAAACTCGCTACCCCCGTACCCGCATCTCGGAAGAACTCCAAGCCCCACCAGGCTTTGACAAATCGTGGCTCGGAGTCACCCTAACCTCAGGCCCCCAACCCGGGACCCCACCACGCCCCCAACCCGGTTCCGGCCCACACCCCCGGTCCGCCCCGCAGGCAGGTACTTCCCCGAGCGAGCCGGGAACGCGACGTACCCCAGTGCGCCTCGGCACACCATCGCTCCCCGAAACTGGGGCGCCCACGCGAAGCAGCAGACACCAGGTGAGACGAAAGGCCCATCCCAGCCCCGCGGACCTTCCCATCCCCGACCGGCAACCGCTCTGCCGGCTGCGGGGGCGAGGGGGGCAGAGAGCCCGGCCTGTCCGCGAAGACTGACCCCTAGACCCACGCCTCGCTGGCTCCTCCCCAGGCCCTGCGACCTACACTGTGCCCTCGCTCTTGGGTCCGCGCGTCATCGGTAAAGTCTCGGCCCCAACTTACTCCCTCTACGGCCGCAGCGCAGTGGGCAGTTTCTTCGAGGACCTCAGCAAGGTGGGGCGGGGCTGCCAGGCGGGCTTGTAGCGAGGGGTCGGCGGGGCAGGCCACAGGGGGCACGAAGCAGGAGGTGAGGGCCAGTGGCCAGCGGGGAGTGGAGGCCGGACCCAGCGCCCCTGCCGCCCTCCCACAGACCCCGGGCCCCTGCGCCTACCACGCGGTGAACACTGGGATCTACAAGTCTCGGGCCCCCCAGTTCTCCATGCTGGCGCGGACTTCGCTCCCCCAAGATAACACCCTGAATCCCGGGCCCGCAGCCTACAACGTGGACCAGGTGGCCTGGAAGCCCGGGCCCAGGGTCAGAGGCGGGGGAGGAGGGTCCGGGTCCTGGGGGCCCCCGCGCGGCGGCCGGACGGCTGGCCCCCGCGGGGTCACCCTGAATCCTGGTCCCGCAGCCCCGGAAACCCCGCGGCTGGAGCTTCGGGATCCGGCACTCGGACTACGTGGCTCGGGTCCCGACCAAGGCGGACGACTGACCGGCCGGGAGGGCGCGGCCCGACGGACGTTTGCTTAAAGCTTCCCGAACCAGCAGCGTGTCCGCCCCTCTGTGTTCGCGGCGGGCGCGCGGGGCGGGGAGCGTGCGCGCCGGGACGCTCGTGCCCACGGGCCCCCAGACCCTCGCGCGCCCACGGGTCCCCAGACGCTCGCGCCCGCAGGCCTGGGAAGTCCCGGAAGTCTCGCGGCCGCGGGCCTTCGTGATTGGCCGGGGCAGACGACAGCCATTGGCCCAGAGTCCCGCCTGTCTAGGCGGCACCGCCCACCCGCCGTCTTCCTGAGGCCCCGGGCGGGGCGGGGCGAATCGAAAGCAGGGCGGGCGACGGCCACTGTCCGGGACAGGTCCAGGCCGGGGTCAAGTTGGGAGGCCGAGAAGCGGGAGCCAGACACGGAGACAGGCACTTGGGCAACACAGACACGGGACAGGGAGAAACCGGATCCCGTCGGGAAAAGTGCACCTGCCGCAGAGACACGGATGCAGGACGGTGGCACGTGCCGGCTGTCTCGCACCCCGCAGGCCGGGAGCGATGGGGCCACAGGGAGTCGGGGCCCTCCAGGCCCCCCGCCAGACCCCGGGCAACTCCCGGAGCTGCTCCGCCTGAACGAGACAGGCCGCCTCAACCAGGGGGCCATCTGCGGCTTGGTGCGCGCTGTGGACTGGAGCACGAAGGGCGCGCAAATTGGTGCGTGGGAAATTCTGGACGCCTCTGACCCCAAGATCAGCCCCAGAGACCGCCTGCCCCTGGGGCCCCACCACTGTCAGTGACCCCAGGATAACCCACCGCTTTGGGTTGATTACACCACAGTATCCTATGCCTCGGGGCGATGCTAATGGCGGTGCCACTGCAAGGCATGGGTCTGGAGAAGACAGTGGCACTGACCCAGGCCCTGGCCAGATCTGGGCAGCAGCTCACATAGAACTATTCCACAGGGCGAGTGGGCGACAAGGTCGGCCCGGTCTTCTTACCCGCCCTAGCAGCCTGTGGACTGCAAGGTTAGAAGATGCCTCCTCTCCAGATCAGAACGTCTGACCTCAAAGAGGTCAGCAACCCACAGGCAGTTTCTAACTTCAAGCCTGGCCTAGACAGAGTCCCCAAAGGCAGACCCACCCCACCCCCAGGCTTCTCAACCCCAGAACAGAACTTAGGTTCCCCCTTCCCATCAGCCCCCATAACAGGACCAAGTTATCCAGCTCCTTGGGTACCCCAGTTAGGATTCCCAAGGCAAGAGCTGGGTACTCCTCTACCTTGGTTCCCCAGACTTGAGCCCTCGGGATTGTCCTCCTCATCACTCCCCACACCAAATCAGGACAATTTCTTTTCCATTCCCTCTCCACCAGCTGCACATCCACCACAGCTGCTAACTCCAGCTGAAGTCCTAACCAGGGAAAGTAAGGGGAGTAGCTGTGCAGGTGTCTTCAACACCCCTACCCAGCAGGTACCAATGACCAACAGATGTGGTCTGGAGTTAAGAGGGGGGCACAACCTGGATAAACTGGAGTCATTTCTGGATTCACTGCCCTGCAGAGCACAGAGCAGGCACAGATAGGCTGACTGCTCACTGATCTAGGTTATTGATAGTAATACGGGCCAAAACTCTGAAGGATCACTGATAGGTCTTTCATCAGCGTTGGATATTGATCAAAGTTATTTATGGGTCATTGATGGTCACTGAACTTTGGTTTTCAGAGAAACTCCAATTGGAGTCATTAATAGGGACTTCATCAAAATCACTGTTGGGTCTCTGATCAATCATTAATGGGCCATAGGATATGGGTCAATATCCCTGAAGGGTCAAACCAGTCATTAATGAGGACTTATCAGAGTTGTTCATAAGTCTCTGGTCATGGTCTTGGACACTTTTCATGGTTGCTGATGACAGCATCAGTACAGAGATCACTGAAGGTCACTGGGATTTTTGATGCAGGGGAATTTGGCCCGATATAAGGGCTACTGGAGGGAGTGGGCTGCTGTCCTGTGGGTCCCAACAGGAGGCTGGTTCCTGTGGATGGACTCCTGTATGAAGCCAGCGGTGTCAGCCACCGTTAACAGGCCGCTATTCATTACAGGTAGCCTGTCCCCAGGCTCTGGGTCTACCTCCTGTGTATTAAAGACGCCTGACCTCTGACCACACAAAGTCCAGATCCCCAACAGGGGACCATGGGACCTCCCCCGAAACAGGTGATTTGCACCAACCCCAGGGTCAGTGTCCGGTCATCACAAGAAGCTGGACCACCGGGGCCCCTGGCTGGTTCAGCTGACAGAGTATGCAACTCTTGCTATCCGGGTGGTGATTTCAAGCCCCACATTGAGTGTAGAGATTATTTTAAAAAACAAAACAAGATGCCTGACCACCAAATCAAGAAAGTGACCTGACTGATGCTCCCCCTCCATAGGGAACTTGGTCCTCAATGTTTAGGGTCCTTAACCCTTCATAACTGACCCAAGTCAGCATTCCCCACATCTCCCAGGAAGCTCCAGGCTCCCTCTGCCTTCCCCGACGGCCTACATCCTCCCATCAGAAGGTGGAGAAGGGAGACTGGGTGGCTCAGGTCACTGGGTCCTGAGATCAAGCCCCAAGTCCAGCTGGCTCCCTGCTGGGGGGTGGGGACGCGCCTGCATCTCCCTCTCCCACTCGCCCTGCTTCTCTTTCCTCTCTCTCTCCCTGTCAAATGGAGACAACTTAAAAAAATAAAAACAAAAATGGTGGAGACCCCATCCGCTCTGGTGGTGGACCTGAAGTTTGGAGAGGCAAGTATTCCCTAGCCACGCCCAAGAGCGGGCGAGAGCACTGGTGAGCATCTGCGCCTCCTGGACACTGTGCGGCCTGTCCGGGTGGGCGTCCCGATGCGAGCTCAAGCTCTCCTTCCGGCAGTTAGGGCCCATTGCCCTTCGGGGCCTCACGACCGCTCGCCCCAGGACCGCTTCAAGTGGAAGCTCGGGCGCAGAGCCCGGACCGGAGCCTGGCCCGAGACCTATACTCCGGGACCCTCGCGCCCGGGAGCAAGAGGAGCTCCACGCGCCCGCGGACGGAGGGCCCCGGGAGACCTCCGTCCCTCCCCACCAAACCCGGCCCCTTCCCTTCTCTGAGTTCCCGTGCCCTTTCCTTCCCGACCCCTGGCCCTGGCCACTCTCCTTGCTGAGTCCCGGATTCTCCCCGCCACCCCCCGCCGGCCCGAGGCCCTGCCGCCCTCCCCGGTCCCCCGCCGCGGTGCCTGAAGCGGCCCCACGGAGCTTGTCCGGGGGCAGCCGCGCTGGGGATCCGCTCCGGCGGCGGTAGGCGCCGATCCCCGCCCCTCCTGGCGCCCGGTGGCCTGCAGGGGACGTCGTGCCCTCGGACCGCGCGCCCTGCGCCGACCGTCACACAGCAGTAAGGCGGGAGAGCGCGAAACCCGGTCGTGCCCGGCGCGCGGACGGCAGGAGAGGGGCGGGGAGGGCGCGAGCCCCGAGGCTTCCGAGAGCAGCGCGGCCTGAGCCGCAGGGAGCCGGGAGGGGCGGGGCCGAGGAGGAAGCCCCGCCTCGTCCTGCACTTGGCCTCGGGCGGCACCCGCCACCTTTTGCGCACGCGCGCAGGGCGGCGGGGTTGGTGGGGGAGGAGAGGGGCACCTCGCGCCCGCCTGCGCCTGCGCCTGCACCTGCGCCTGCGCGAGGCCCTTGACGCATGCGCGCCGGTGGTGAGCGTGCGGGTGGCGCAGGAGCCTGGGGACCCCGACGGTGCTTCGTGGTAGAGCCCGCGGCGGCGACTACCTCGCAGAGGGCGGGACTGTCCCCTGACTCGCGATCCAGACGCCTGGTCCCAGAGAGCCTGGGTGGTGCCCGGTGCGTGGCCCCTGCCGGTGCCCGCTTTCTGACCTGACCGCTCGACAGACAGCTGCGCGTCCCGGAGGGCGCCGTGGAAGAGGGATCCAGGGAGTATCCAGAGGCTGCCTTCGCTTGCCGGACACATCCCGGGCACAGCTTAGAGTGCGTACGCAGAGGAGGAAGCTGGCGGGCAGAGCCCGTGGGACGTGCGGAAGGTCGTCCAGCCCCGAGCGCAGGCCTCGGGCCGTGGCCGAGACCCGACGCACAGGAATCCCCCGGAGGGTCTTTTCAGCAGCTGAACAGGTGAGGGGGGAGTCCTAGGACGTCACCTAGCAGACTTTCCGGGGTTCCTGCGAGAAAGGCACGGAGCACACCGACTTCGGTGTCGGATCCCAGAGGCGAAGAGAATAGGCTTGTGCCAAGTCGAGACCTCGCTTCGCCCCCCGCCCCCGCCCCCAGTGAGAGCACCAGGAAAGCTGCACATGGAAGGGGCGCCCTATGGGCGGACTGGTGTGGGCGCGCAGGGTCGCTGCTGAGCGCGGGCTGGGCAGGCCGCAGGAGGGCTAGAGGAGTCCGTCCTTGAGGCTGAAACCAGACTCGCCCGCCTCCTTTCGAGAAACGGGGATTTATTGCAAACAGGCGCACATGCTCAGGAACTCAGGCAAGGCATGCACTTGGAACGCTTTCAGTCCCCTGAGACGGCAAGGTGCAGGAGGGCCTCCCAGGCCACACGGAGCTGCGGGCTCAGAACCGGGGGTCAGAGAGGGACGACAGGCGTCACAGGCGTGGGCACTGGGGGACACCTAAGCAGGGGCTGTACTTTACCTGAAGCACTTCTGTGCTCTGTGGAGCACTAAGGAGCAGGGGCAGTGCACTTGACTGTGGGCTTGGTCCATCAGAGGGTGGCAAGTCTCCCCAGAGCCGTGGGGGTTGACTCAGGGCTGAGGCCACTACAGGCTCCTGACCCCTGTGCTCTCTTCCAGGATCATCAGGCCCATGCTGCTGCTGGTTTGGGCACCCAGGGCTTGGCACAGGCTCTTTTTGCTCAAGCCCCAAGCCCTTCTCTGGTCCCGGGGAGATAAGGTCCTACACATGGGATACCGGCGCCTGTCACAGCAGGGCCCTGGAGAGCAGAGAAGGCAGAGCCAGCCCCAGGGCCCTAGGTTTCGGACCAGGCTGCTGATCACTGCTTTGTTTGGGGCTGGGCTGGGCGGGGCCTGGCTGGCGGCGAGGGCTGAGAAGGAGAGGCGACAGCAGCAGCAGCGGACAGAAGCCCTGCGCCAGGCAGCTGTGGGCCAGGGCGACTTCAGCCTGCTGGACCACCGGGGACAGGCTCGCTGCAAGGCCGACTTCCGGGGTCAGTGGGTACTGCTGTACTTTGGGTTCACTCACTGCCCCGACATCTGCCCTGACGAGCTCGAGAAGCTGGTGCATGTGGTTGAGCAGCTGGAGGCCGAGCCTGGCCTGCCCCCCGTGCAGCCTGTCTTCATCACCGTGGACCCTGAACGTGACACTGCCGCAGCCATGGCCCGCTACGTGCAGGACTTCCACCCGCGGCTGCTGGGCCTGACTGGTTCCGCGGAGCAGGTAGCCCAGGTGACCCGCAGCTACCGCGTGTACTACAGCGCTGGCCCTAAGGACGAGGACCAGGATTACATCGTGGATCACTCCATTGCCATCTACCTGCTCAGCCCCGATGGCCTCTTCACAGACTACTATGGCCGGGCCAAATCCGCACAGCAGATCGCGGACAGTGTCCGACGCCACATGGCTGCCTTCCGCAGCGTCCTGCACTAAGCCAGATCATTAAAGAGGGTGTGATGTAGCTGTGTGCCTGTCATCTGTCCCAGGAGACCAAGGCAGAAAGGGCTCAGGACCTGGTCACTTGCCAAGGAGTTAGGGCACAGGCAGCCCTTTCCCTGCACAGAGCAGGAGTTTAAGTTCCTTTAAGGGTTAGGTGGGTTGGCAACACCATTTTATTCGGCTGGGCCGGCCAGGAAACAAGGGTAGTGAGCAGATTGCGTGCCCAGCACCCAGGAGGGATGGACCTCCAGAGCCCACCCCTCAGGCTCAATGCTCCGCACTCAGGGCTGGGCCATGGAGGGGGCAGCGTAGGTCTGGAAGCGCTTGTGGGCCCGTTGGTGTGTGAGGAGTCTCAGGGACATGGTGTCCACGGCCGCCTCCAGCCCCGGCTGCTGGGTGATCTCCACCGTGTGGTCGTTGGCCTGTAGGGATGAGGCGTCAGCGGCGTCGGGGCCCACTTCCCTCCCAGGCCCCCCAGGCCACTCACCAGCTGCAGGGACGCCAGCATGGAACGACACACCTCGAAGGCAGGCTGGCCAGCTACGAGCTCCGCAAAGGGACACCACTGGTTGAGCTGGCTGAACCTGGACACCACCTGGTCCCCGTAAGTATGGATGTCAAACGGCACGTGCTGTTCCTGAAAGGAGAAGGGGCACGGTCCTGGGGCAAAATCAAGGCAGGCCGCAGGGGAGTCCCCACTTCTCAGCCAGAACTGGCCCAGCCCCTCACCTGCTCTTGGAGCAGGGGCTGGAGAGTATCCTCCCAGTCCCTGATGCGCTGGCTCAGCTCCGTCTCCTGGACGAACTTCTGAGAGGTGGCGATGAAGAGCTCCTGGGGGGGACCAGGGAGCTGCCTCCTTCTGTGCAGGGGCCCCTCACCCAGCAACCCGCCAGCTCTCACTCAGACTTACCACATTCCTTCGGACCAGCTCCTCATAGCTCAGGGATGCTGGCATGGCCTCTGCCTCTGGAAAAGAGGCAACTGTGAGCTGATGGGGCCGTGGGCCACACCCTTCCTCCCTCTCGTGGCCCCCTGGCCAGCAGGCCCCTCTCAGACCTACCCAGGTCAGCAGCTTCCCCAGGCTTTGCCTCCTGAGGCTCTGCATACTCCTCAGGCTCGAGAAAGTCATCTGCTGGCAGACAGAGAAGCCCCAGCAGGAGGCAGGTTCGCTGGCAGTGGACGCTGAACCCCCCACCCAGGCCCATCCCAGCAGGCCCCCACCTGCCGTCCCGAGATCCTCCAGGGAATCCTCCAGCTGGTCCTCCACAGGCCACAGCCCTTCCTCCGGCCTCGGCAGCCACCGCTCAGTCATCTGTGCAGAGAGCACCTATGAGGGGCACTGCTGTGCCCACTAGGGGCCTCGTGGGGTCCAGACAAAGGCCAGCACTGACCTCCCTCCTCTGCAGCTTCCGGAGAGTCTCCAACTGCTCCTTTACATGCTTCCAGTACAGGACCTCCATGTCTGCACACAGAGACCTCGTGAGGGGGCTCCCATGTCCTGCCCAGGCACTCCCAGTCCACCTAGAGCCTTGGGCAGCCCCCAGGCCAAGGGCAGGCAGGCAAAATACGGCACAGAACCACTGCTCCTCAGAAGGGCGCACTCACAACTCTGACCTCACCTGCAAAGGACGGGCCCTTTCGCCGGGGCCTCCTGCTGTCGGCGTGGTCAGCATCTTCAAGAGAATTTGGTCAGCGGGAACCAAGCCAAGTCCCTGCAGGCTATACCTGGACCCTCCCGCCCTGGCCCAGCCCCACGCCCCACCACCACTCACAGGCAGCCAGGTACCACTGGTGGAAGTCCTGCAGCTTGGCGGCACCCTTCCTCTTGCGCTTCTGTCCTGGAACCTCCTCCACGCAGGGGGGCACGGAGAAAGGCCTACCTGGGGGCATGAGCACAGCTTGGGGCCCTGGGGCAGGCTACAGCACCCACACGCTCCAGGAGCAACTGCACCAGGGAGCACAGTCCCCACCAGGCTCCTAACGGGTATAGAGCCCACCCTCACCAACCACGGGTGCTCCAGAGAGCCCGTCCACAGACGCCCAAGGGAGGTGTCCCTCTACCCAGTTACCTTTCTTGAAAGGCTTAGAGTCCAGGGAGTCAAAGGGGTCCAGGCTCTGCCAGGGGTCTGGAGTCTCCTGAGCACAGAGCACAAGCAGACACTGCAGGGAGTGGGGGGCCCTGGGGATGCCCACCCTCCCTCAAAAGCCCACTGAGTGCAGTGATAGCCAGAGAAGGGCTAGCCACATTCAATCCAGAACCCAAGGGTGACACACCAGGGAGGGAGGTGCCCCAGAGCGGCAGAAGAGGTGACTGATTTCTGGAGGAAGGAAGATTCCTCACAAGAGAGCCAGCAGGGGTGAAGGCAGGGGAGCCTCAGCACCACCTCCCTGGCGTGGGGGTCTGAGCCCCACGACCCCTCACCTTCACCAGGGACGCTGGCTGCCGTCGCTCCCGTAGCACACACTGACCAGGCTGGGCAGCGCTCTGCAGAGAAACAGCCCACAGATCCGTCTCTCCCTCCTCCACCCAAGGCTCAGGCAACCCAGCAGCTGTGCTCCGGGGCCAGACGTCAAGAGCCCTGCAGGGACCCTCTGAGGGCAAACAAAACTCTAGGAAAAATTGTAGGAGAACATATAAACTAGTAAACTAGTGGTCATGGGGTACTTCTATTTTTCTTTAAGAAAAAAATAAGATAGGGCGCCTGGGTAGCTCAGTGGGATGGGCCTCTGCCTTCGGCTCAGGTCATGATCTCAGGGTCCTGGGATCGAGCCCCGCATCGGGCTCTCTGCTCAGCGGGGAGCCTGCTTCCCCCTCTCTCTCTGCCCGATGCTCTGCCTACTTGTGATCTCTGTCAAATAAATAAATAAAATCTAAAAAAAGAAAGAAAAAAAGATAAACATGATACATCTACCAATCAAAATGAACAAATATTAACTTTTTCTCCTCTGTGCATCAGTTTCTCAGCTGTAAGCTGAAACACAAAGCTGACCCCGGATGATGGAAGGAAGCTGCCAAAACCTTGGAGCCCATTCCCTCCTGCAAGCCTGACCTCGAGGAGTCAGCTTTGGAAACCAGCTGCCGTCCTTGGTGGGAGCTACAGACACCACGGGGCTTGGACCCTGAAGCCCAGCTCCTTCCCGAGGAGCCGCAGCTGTTCTGCTCAGGAAGAGGGACAATGTGATCAGCGCTGCCCTAAAGGGCTGGGTGCAAAGGCAGGTCGAAGGCTGTCTGGAGGGTGCACCCACAGCCCCAGTGTGCAAGGACCAGACGGAAGGAACAGAGTGCAAAGCCCACAGTGCTGCCTGTCCCTTCTGAGTGTGGGCAAGCTTGCCCAGCTGATGGCTCAAGCTTTGCAGGCCTCAGTCAGGGTCCTACCTCCTGCGGGCTCCTGGGTTCCTGGGGCTCCTGAGGGGCCTCGGGGGCGGTGGCCTCAGGAAGCTCTGCTGCCTCCTCTGGGCCCTCATCCTCACCACCACCTCCAGGCATTGGGCCTTCTGGAGAGGCACCTGAGCAGGGGAGGAAGACACCAGACAGGAGGTGGGAGGCCACCCCTGGCCAACACCCAGGAGAACCTGCGAGGCCCGTCCCTCACCCAGCCTCATTCATCAGACCCGGAGAACGCAGCCGGACAGTCCCCACTCTTCTCGTCATGCCCCTCTGTTCTGTTTGGCTCCTTTTACTTTTAGCAATTTTCCTCCTGAAATGCTGCCATCCGTGCTTGCCCAGAGAGGAGGGATAGATCCAAACCTCACAGGCTCAAGAATGGTCAGAGGGCAGGGGCGCCTGGGTGGCTCAGTGGGTTAAGAATGGTCAGAGGGCAGTCATGAGACCAAGTGGGCCACGGTGGGGAGGGAGGCCAAAGCCTGGGCACAAAGAAGCCAGGCTTTCTTGCTCCCCACACCTCACCCCTGGGGCAGCTGAGCAGAGCCCCGCGCAGAGCCCCGCGCCCCCCACCTCCACCCCCACTGCAAGTCCACACGTCCTCTCTCCTCACTGGACTCCGGGGAGACGTCGAGCACAGGGCCAGGGCCGCACGCAGTAACTTCCATTGGCTGCTCTTCAGCCCTCTCAGCCTCTGGGAAAGATGGGGGATGGGACAGGGTCAGCCCTCGCCCTCCCCCAGGAGGTCCCTCCCAAGGGCTGGGTAGGGAGAGCAGAGACCTGGCACAGGACTCAGGCACCCCGGGGCTGAGCCAGCTATGGCCAAAGCCAGGACAGAGGGGAACTGCACCAACAGAACCACCTTCAGTGCAGGTGCCTGGGGAGAGAGGTGGGACCAGGGCTGGCAGGCACAGGCACAGGGGACCCTTCCTTCCCAAGCCCCCACATCCAAGCCCTCACCCTTCCGGTTCCTCGGCAGCAGGGTCTCCACTGGGGAGATGCCGACTGGCTCCAACATGAAGGCTCCCCTGGGGTGGGGGGTGCATGTATTCATCCTAAAATCCTTCCGGCTGGCTAGGACCTCCCCCTGACAGCTGTGCAGGCAGAAACACAGCCGATGCAGAGACCCTCTCCACTGGGCCCTCTCCCCTTACCGGACTCCCTCCACCAGGCTCAGGCCCGTACCTGTACAGGGGGCTGACACTCTTCTCCATCTCATGAGGGGCCACGAGGGCCATGGGCAGGAGAGGGACAATGAGGACCTCCTGCATGGAGGCCAAGAGTGGGTGAGCCACAGGCCCCGGGGTTTCCAGGTGGGGAACCCACGTGGGAGGACACCTTCCCACAGCCCCTGCAGCTCAGTGTAGCCCCTACAGGAGGAGGGGCACTCACACGGAGGGGCAGGTCAGTCCTCAGATCCACATTAGCACGCGAGTCCGGGAGGTCATCCAGCGACACGAACTGCGGGGAGACAGAGCTCAGGAGCAGCGCTGGGCAAGTGTGCGGGGGGCAGTGGTCAGGCGGCCAAGAACTCTCACCTGGTCCTCCCCCTCCTGGGGAGCCATGGAGCTGGTGTCCCCCCTGGCCCCATTTTCCCGCTCCGAGGAGAGCTGCTTGGCCCGCCTGAGAGAGAACCAATGCACGGGCGTCTGGCAGGCTGCATGGGCCTCCCCTGAGCTACATGCGGGGCAGACACACAGGCCTCCACCTCCGGGCTCAGACCAGTACTCACTTCTTGCCAGAGATGAAGTCGAGAGCCTGGTAGACCAGCGAGTAGAGGTACTCCACCTGGAGACCAGAAGCAGCCAGTGAGGAGTGGAAAGAAAAGCCCAGCCCAGATGGTCCAGGGCCCTCCCCAGAGCCCTTGCTGTGTACACACACAGACAAGCCTGTACACAGAAAAGCCAAAACTTGCAGCCCAAGTCCTGCCAATGTGGCTGCAGAAAGACTTCTCCAGTCCAACCAGCGCGTCTCATCAGTTGTGGCCCTCTCCTCTTCCTCTGTCCCCACACTCCAAGCAGCCCTGCTGGCCTTCGCGCCCCACACACTGGCCTGCGTGCGGCCCACAAGCCCATCTCCGTGCTGACCCCGCCCAGCACCCAGAGCTGGCTCCTTTCCCTCCCGCAGGCATGGGCCACTGGTGCCCCACCTCCGTGAGCCCCAGCCACAACCTGTGGGACCCCACCACGATGGGGAGGCTCAGCATTTCTGAGATGCTGGCCAGCAGGGTGTGCACGTGGGCCACCTCTGGGCCATTCC
Source organism: Mustela erminea (assembly GCF_009829155.1). NCBI lineage: Eukaryota > Metazoa > Chordata > Mammalia > Carnivora > Mustelidae > Mustela > Mustela erminea. The sequence goes on from NC_045619.1 coordinate 239,961, forward strand.
TTCTGCAGTAACAGCGCCCAAGAGCACACACCACTCTCTTCTTGGTCCTGCCTTTTTTTTTTCCCCCCGTTTTCCCACCAACAGATGTTCACTGCACATCTTTTATGTATGGGGCCTGGCACCAGGCACTGGACCCAGTGCTGAGCACAACGGACGGCAGCCCCCCAACACATGGGCCCCGTTTATTGGGGTTAATAAACGTGAAATTTTTTAAGTGTTTGCCACATCTATCTGTGTTCGCGCTTCATCCCATCTGGCCTGTCGGAAGCAGGTATCAGAGCTGTTCCCATTTCCAAGGAGAACGAACCAGGAGACAGAAAGCCGCCGGGGTCAGGGGTAGGTCCCAGATGTGCGGCCAGGGGCGCGAGTCTCAGGCTGTGTGACCTAATCTGCACCCACTAGCTACATGTGGCTTTACCAATTTAAACTTAAGTTAATGAAGTTAATGAAACTCAACATTCCTCCATCACACTGACCACATTTCAAGGGCCTGGCGCCACAGGTCACTAGTACTCACCACCTCTGACGGCCCAGATCACAGAACGGCTCCATCATTCCGAAAAGTCCTACTGGACGCTACTGACCCCCCACACCTTCCCGGCTTCACTGCTGACACGTCCCTGCACTTGCTCTACCGCACACCCGCGCATCTGTCTGTCACCTCACATCTTGTGCAAAGCTGGCTGCGGACACTCCTTCTTAGGACAAATGCAGGACGTAGGATTCTGATTTAATGGGATTATCTAGGACCAAAACCAGCGACATATTAAACTGTTTTAATAACTTCTGCTGCCCAGAGGTTAATCTACTGGGTCCTGTGCAAGTTAAGCCCGAATGCAGATGGATCGCTCGCCCTTCTAGTTGGGACCCCGTCACGCGTCCCAACACTTACCTCCTGTGCGCCTTCTCTCCCCCCACCCACTGCACTGCCAGTTCTGGATCCAGGCTGTCACCCACTTCTTGCTCCTCCGCCAGGGTTGGCTAAGCGCCGCTGGAGGAAACGCACGTGACCAGCAGGAGGCACCGAGCCCCACGGACGGCGGCGCTCTCAGTCTTGTCTGCGTTCCCCTCAGAGGCTTTCACCGAATTTCACTCTCCAAATTTCCTACCCAGGAACTGATTCTCAGTAACTGACTTTTATTCTGTTATGAAAACTGGGGCCTTAGGCAGGAACTCTCCAAATGCCTGTGTCCAACTTCTCTACATCAATACTGACTTCTCCCTCTGGACTCCTGAGATGGAGCCTAACAACCCACGGCCCTGACCCACGCCCGAACGGCTTCTACCAGGACCGGATGTCATCTGCCACCCTCTCACCCTTCAGCTCTGTGGGGTTCAATCCTGGCTGTCACTAAGAACACTTAAGAAATCCTGATAGCTACCCGCTGCGCGGTGCTGTACCACCAGGCCAGGCAGGGTCCGCGGGGAACGAGGTGCATTACGGCGGGGTGGAGGACCACAGCTCTGCTGACTGCCCATCCGTGTCCCCTCCCTGTAACCTCTCCCACAAGGGGTCATGTGGCGCCTTCTCACCTCTCCCCACCCCACAGTCTCGCCTCCTCTTCACTAAAACCCCTGGTGACCTTCCAATTACAGACCCACTACACACATGAAAACCTTTCCTGTGAGGGTCAATTCACTACATTCAACAATTTTGGTCTTTTTTTTCTTCCCCTTTAAAATTCTCTACATCTCTGACTCCCAGACGTTTTTTAAATTTGCCTCGCTCTGACTTCCTTCTGGTGGACACGTCCTAAATACTGGTTTTTCTCAAGGTGTTCCCTTCATTCAGCTTTTCCTCTTATTCTACAACACAGTTTCTGGGCTTCGGGACGGACATTCTAGATGGGCTAACTCTTTGCTGCGTGGGGCTCTTGTGTACACTGCCAGCGGGCCAGTGTTAGCAGCAGCCCTGCAAGTATCAATCCAAGCTTGTTCCTCAATTACAACCATTCTGATTAGGAGCCTAAGCCGAGCTATAAGGCAGTGCGGAACTGGGGAGACAGCAGGCGCTGGCGAAGCAGGGAACAGACAGGGACGAGCCTGCCACCTGCCCCAGCAGCACAGTGAACCTCAGTCCCATGAGACCTGCAGCCAGGCGGTGCCCACCTTCTTACTGTAGACACAGGCTGACCCCTGGATCAACAGCGCTGCCTCAATGAAGTTCATTGTGGTTTTCCCTTCGTCAAAAGAGATGCAGATTTGGTCCAGCTGCAAGACACAATACCAGGCATTGGGAAGCTAACATCTGTGTATACTGCTCCCCCCAGAGCCCACCCAGCACCCAGCCTGCAGGGCCTGGTCACCACAAGGCGCCCCTCAGAGCACCAGCTCTGCTTGGGGCTCTCTGGTTGTCTTTTTTTTTTTAAATTTTGGGAGGGGAGGGGCAGCGTTTTGGAAAAGGAGGGCCCTGGAGTCTGTCAGCCACCAACAGCGAGAGCGGCACAGCAGCTCCCTTCTGGAGGCCTGGCAGCGCACCGCACTGAACCCACCCAAGTCCAGGCTGACTCGGATAGAATCAGGCAGGAAGACCCCTCACCCAGAGGGGAGACAGACACAAATCACTGGGGTCTAAATCCTCTGAGCAGAAATTAAGGAAACACTTCCAAGTGAATCCTCTTGCTTCTTCTGCAACCCGACCCCCCACCCCCACCGGACTCCCCCGAGAGCTCCTACGACCTCTAAATGTGCGTGGTCCACAGACCACAGGCCGACAATTCCCAAACCCATCTACAGCAGCGTGTTTTCCTTTGCCACAGGGCGGTGCTTAGGGCCACCCCAAGACAGCTAAATGTCCGCAAGCTTTTTCTCTCCATACGCAACCCAGGGGCTCTCCACAACAGAGCCCTCTCCTGCACGCCGCTCAGCAAACAGCCCCAACACGTTTTTCCAAGCTCTTCGCCCTTGCTCTCCGTCCGCCTGGAACACCGCTCCCGGCTGCGCCCGTGTGAGTAGTCCCGCAGCGCAGCTCTCACGCCCGGGACTTCCCCAACCCTGGGAGGGCCAATTCCAGCCTCCACCTCAGGGCCAGAAGCTCGTGTCCAATAAATGTCTGATGAACTGAGAAGTGCTGCCATTGGAGCTGAGCCTGGAAGACACTCCCTAGGCAGATGAAGGCTGTGGCCTTCTAGGAAGAGCAACTGCTCCCACAAAGGCAGTCAGCAGACCTGCGATCCAACTAGCAAGGAAAATGAGCATTAGTCAAAAACGCAGGGTGTGCTGGAGAGCAAGGTCAGACATTAGGCACTATGGGGGCCCAAAGAAGGAGGAGTCTGGGGGGACACTACCACGAGGCCACTTCTACTAATTCTTGAAAGACAGAGCAAGTTTTTCAGGTCACTGGAGAAACACGCCAGTCTGAAAGAGTGCAGAGCATTCTGGAAAAGTGAACGGGTTTTCCAGAAAGGACAGATCTGAAAGAGAGGGCAGCTGAGTCACCCAGGCCCTGAACTGCAGAAGTGGCCCTTTTCTTCTCAGGCCAGGCTCACCCACTTGTAGGACCTCACACTCCGGCATTTGAACAACTCCGAAATGCACGCTCCAGTCTGGGCCTCCCGTCTAAGCCTAAACCTGTATGTCCAACTACCTTCTTCAAACACCGTTTGCATGTCTTAACCAAAATTCACACTGGACAGGTGCACACTGACCCCGATACCCCCGCAAGCGCCGTCCACGGATCTGCAAATCTTAGCTCCTCCCTGTCTTCTCTCGCTTCCCCCGATATTTCCGTGCTCCGGCCTAACCCGTCTGCTCCTCTTCACTGACCACCGGTCAGCTCCCCCTCTCACCCGGACGCCGGCCCGGACCGGATTCTTTCCGCCCCTCAGTCCCCTCCACCCTCCTCTTCACAAGCAGGTGCGTGTGGGGAGACACGAGGCAGATTGCATCCCTCCGCTCGGAACCTTAATGGCTTTCTGCCCCTCTTAGGGAAAAAACCCAAACTCTACAGAGAACCTCGTACGCTAACCAGCTTCCTCTCCACTTGCCCCCCCTTCCCCACTCACTACAGAGCGGTCACACGGTCCCTCTCCATGGTCGCCCTGGGAGCCAAGCACTCTCCCAGCTCAGAACCTTGGGACATGCTTCAGCTCTCCATGACTGGCCAAGTCCTTTCACCCAGACTCCTCTTGGAGCCCTCAACGTTCCTTCTGAATCTCTCGTCAGTCTGTTTTTACACAAAGACACAGTGAGGAGGGGGCCTCCACTCTGCCACCCACTAGCTAGGACTTCGAGCCCCTCTCTTAACCTCTCTGTAGAACTAACACCTGTTCCAACCTGCGTGCTTACTTCCTTAGGATCCATCCTCCCAGAAGGGGGCAGCAGGGACGACTGTTTCCTTGCCACTATTTTCTCAGTTTAACACGATTCTTGGCTACAACAGACACTCAACAACAATGAACAAATAAACAGATGGAAAAGAGCAACATAATACGATTTGTTAAAATTTTTTTAGAAAAGAACTTTCTGGTAGCTGCATGGAAAATGAAAAGAAGGGTAAGGACAAAAGTAGAAGCAGGGACATCAGGACTTCAGAGGGCAGAGGTCTGCAAGAGCAAACACAGAAGCACCAAGCGGGGCGCGGCCGGCTGACTGTTAGTAGAGCGTGCGACTCTCCATCTCAGGGGTCTAACTTCAAGCCCCACTCTGGGTATAGAGATTACTTAAAAATGATCAAAAAACAAAGTATTTCAGTGGCCAGGATGGCTCAGTGTCAGATTGAGTGTTGAGAGTCCAATTCTTGGCTTCAGCTCAAGTCATGAACTCAGGGGTGTAAGATTGAACCACTCATCGGGCTCCGCACTGAGTATGGAGTCTGCTTGAGATTCTCTCTCTCCCTCTGCCCCTCCTCCCTACGTGTTCTCTCTCTGAAAAAAAATTTTAAAACTTAAATATTAAAAAATAAAAAATTTTAAAAATCTTTAGAAGGAAGGAAGGAGCTGACCAAGCCAGGAAGCAGATTTACCAGGCATCACCAAGCAGCCTGCTCACTGTGGATACCTGAACCCATAACAGCCCCACCCAGCACAATTCTCTGAATTTTTTTAGCAGCCTATGTGTCCAAGCAGAGGAGGCAGATCAATAGATCAAGGATTCATTCAACAAACACACACTCTGTGTCTACCATGTGCCAGGCATTCTATTATGCAAAGGGAACAGAATGCACACACGGTTCCTGCCCTAGCAGAACTGACATTCTCGAGTGGAAAGACCACAAACAAGTGAAAAGTTAAGGAATCACTGAGACACAGGACGATGTCCTGACGTACTGACGGAAGAATACGGAGACATAAAGGATGAAGGGACTCGTTGCAAAAAGAACTAAAGAAAGAATATTCCAGGGGCACCTGGCGTCTGCCTTCGGCTCAGGTCATGATGCCAGGGTTCTGGGATCGAGCCCCGCATCAGGCTCCCTGCTCAATGGGAAGCCTGCTTCTCCCTCTCCTGCTCCCCCTGCTTGTGTTCCCTCTCTTGCTGTGTCTCTCTCTGCCAAATAAATAAATAAAATCTTAAAAAAAAAAAAAAAGTACATCTAAAAAAGAAGAAGAAGAAGAAGAAAGAGTATTCCCCAGTGGAGGCAGAAATTATAAAGACCCTGGGTCAAGAACGAGCTCCGGGGCGCCTTAGAGCATGCAACTCTTGATCTCAGGGTTGTGAATTCAAGCCCCAGGCTGGGTATAGAGATTCCTTAAAAATAACAACAATAATAATACTAAGTAAATTTCCTTATTTAAACAACAACAACAAAAAAGAATGAGTTCCAGAGTTGTAGGTTGATTGGCTTCAAAGAACAGGTGGAGAGAAGCCCAGGATGAGGCTAAAACAGTCAGCAAGGCCAGACTCAAAAAAGGTGGTTTGTACTCTCTGTTGAGTGCAGCAGAAAGGCCCTGAGGGGTGACAGGACACCACAGCAGCTGAGAGTCACACTTTCTGCTGGATAGAGCATGAACTGGATGGGGCCAAAACAGCTGTAAGGAGCCTGGGAAGGAAGATTTTACATGCATCCGAGGTAAAGAACAGATGAATTCAAGTAAAATTCTGGGGGTGAACAGACAGAATCCATGGGTGAACGGGGTGTGAAACACAGGGTTTCAGCAGAGCAGCTCTTAGCTCTCACCTTCCGTTCGTCAGCAGTGCTATTTACCGGGACTAGAAGACAGATCTAGGCAGGATATCCACTTTATTTTTTTTCCTAACATTTTATTTATTTGAGAAAGGGCATGAGTTGGGGGTGAGGGGGATGCAGAGGGAGAGGGAGCAGACTCCCCACTGAGCAGGGAGCCTGATGCGGGGCTCCCAGGACCCTGAAATCCTGATTAATGGATTGAGCCACGCAGGCGCCCCAAGAGCTCTAAGTTAACGTATTGAATCTGAGACGCCTGCATGGAACATCGAAGTAGAATGTCAAGAGTAACTGGGCAGAAAATAAATTCACAGAAAAGATCTGGGGTGGAGATGTGAACTGAGAGTTATCCTCATACACCTAAAACTTAAAATCATGGAAGTAAGTTTAGGGGAGATATGTAAGAAGCTGCTGGCCCAGGGCTTGCCCAGAGGAGCTCAACATACAGAGCGGACAGCGGGAAAAAAGTAAGCAAATAATTTGGGGGAAAAATCAGAGCAGGTAAACCTGTTCCAAAAAGAGAGGGTGGAGCCCGACAAAAGCTGCTGGGCCGAGCAAGGCCACATTTGTAGCGCCCCTTGGATCTGGCAGGACGGACGCCACCGCTGATACGGACGCGCGCGGGCCCGACGGGCTGCGGAGGGACAGCGATGTGCTCAAACGGAGCCCGCTGCTCGTCCCGAGGCCTGCACTCGGCTGCGCCGTCCGAAGACAGACCACGTGCTGACGGCAGCTCGAAGCCGGCTGGAAACCCACGGAGAACCCGGCTCTCAAACGCGAGCGCGCGCCAAGGTCTGCTCCACCCAGAGGGCTGGTCGCCACCCACTAACCCCGTTTCTCGGCTCGCGCACAGGCAGCGACCTGGGACGACACCTCCGGGCTGATTCCCAGACGCCGAGGCGCAGCTGCGAAACCGGAAAGCCGCCAGCCCGAGCGCGAGCGCGGCCGGAGCGCGGGCGCCGCAGCCGAGGAGGCGGGGCGCGGCCGGCCCGCAGCCCCCGGCCCGCCGCCCCGCCTCGCGGCCCCGCCCGCCCGCCCCGCGCCACTCCCCCGGGGCCGCGCTCACCTCCTCCAGATACTCGCCCAGCTGGGCCGCCACGTCCACCTCCCAGTTCTTAGTGAGGTCGCGGATGGGCTGCAGCAGGTGGGCGAAGCGCGCCTCCACGTCCTCCATGTCCGGGAGGGGCCGGGGCGGCCCGGGGGCCGCAGGAGCGTCTTCCAGGGCAGCCAGCGTCCTCAGCCCGCCACTAGCTCTGGCGCCATTTTGCTGTTCCCGCCCAGGGAAAAAACGTCGCCCGCGCCGCCGCGCGCACATCTATGACGCACGCGGCCCCGGCCGGGGAGGACGCCCCGGGCGCCGCGCGCCGCGCTGGAGGCGGGGCCGGGCGGGGGCGGGGCTTGTCGGCGCGGCGGGCGGGGCGGGGCGGGGCGGGGCGGGGCGGGGCGGGGCGGGGCCCGGCGCCGAGTGCGGCGGCCGCGTAGCGGACATGGCGGGCTCGCGGCTCCCGAGGCAGCTCTTCCTCCAGGGCGTGGCCGTCGTCTTCGCGTTCGCCTTCGCGTCCCTCTACTTGCAGATCCCGGGTGAGGGCGCGCCGCGGGGACGGCCCCTCGCCCGCGCCCTCTGTGCGCTCCCGCGCCCGCCGACGCTTCGCCGAGAGCGCGGGTGCGGGCGGAGTGAGGACCAGGCCTCGGAGCCCCCGGGGCGGCCTCCGTTCGCGGCCTGCGGGCGGCGGGAGCTTGGCGGGGAACCGGGGCGTGCTGCGGCGCGCTTCCCGTCGGCTCCGGGCTCAGACCCGGGGGCCGGGGCGGGCCCAGACCAGGCAGGGCGCGCGGGGGAAAGACAGGGAGCGGGACGAGGGGCGACCTCGGGCCCGCCGGGCGGGAGGACCTGGCCTGCGGAGTCTGGTTCGGAAGGGGCCGGGGATCCGCGGGTTCGCGCCGGGGTGGCCAGAGTCTGCAGGTCCCGCAGTCGAGACCTCAGGAGGGGGGTCTGCAGGCCCTGCCTGGAGGGCGCGGGAGTCTGGCCTCGGAGGGCAGTGTCCCGGCCCTGACGTGCCCTCCCACAGGCCTGTATGGTGCCGAGGGCATCTTGCCTGCGCGGAGGACGCTGAGACCACAGGGCAAGGGGCGCTGGCAGCAGCTGTGGGAGACGCCGACGCTGCTGTGGGAGGCTCCGCAGCTGGGGCTGGACACGTCGCAGGGTCTGGAGCTGCTGACCCTGCTGGGCACCCTGCTGGCCCTGGGCGCCCTGCTGCTGCGCTGGCTGCGAAACGTCTTCGTCTACCTGCTGCTCTGGGCGGCCTACCTGTCTGCCTGCCAGGCAAGTGGGGGCTGCCTGCCGCCCCCATCCACCGCTGGGATCCTGGTCACCAATTCAGTCCGGTCCTGTCCACCCTGCGCCTCCCCACTGCCTCTGCCTTGTCTGCCTCCGCAGACACCCCCCCCCCCTCACAACGCTTCTCCCTGCAGGTGGGCCAGGTGTTTCTTTACTTCCAGTGGTGAGTGACTTCCGGGTGAGGGGCTGCAGGAGGTGGGGGCAGCGGGGCGGAATATGTTTGCCTCTCCAGGGAGGACCCTCCAAGGGGAACGGCCTTGATGGGGAGGGGCCCTTTGTGCTCTTCCTTCTCCCCACAGGGATTCCCTGCTGCTGGAGACTGGCTTCCTGGCGGTGCTGGTGGCCCCCCTGAGGCAGCCCCCCCACCATAAGCAGGCCCCCAAGGGGGGGCTGGCAGGGACCTCACCCCACGAAGGCCTCCCCTTCTGGCTCGTGCGCTGGCTGCTGTTTCGCCTCATGTTTGCCTCGGGTGTGGTCAAGCTGACCAGCCGTTGCCCCGCATGGTGGGGGCTAACTGGTGAGGGTCCCATCCTGAGTGTGGGGTAGCGTGGGGGGGGGGCTGCCTCACCCTGACCACCCACTTACACCCGCAGCCCTCACCTACCACTACGAAACACAGTGCCTGCCCACCCCTGCCTCCTGGTTCGCCCACCACCTGCCCGTCTGGCTGCACAGACTCTCCGTGGTGGCCACGTTCCTCATCGAGATCGCAGTGCCCCCTCTCTTCTTCGCCCCTGTGCGCCGCCTGCGCTTGGCCGCTTTCTACTCCCAGGTTGGTGGGGCCTCCACCATCAGGAAGCTAGGACATGGCATTTCTCAGCACTGCCCGTGGGTCGTCGTCCCACTGGAACTGGGTGATCCAGAAGGCCTCATGAGCAGAAGCACGAGTTAGCAGAGGCAGGTGGGGAGGGGCTGCAGGAGGCGTGCTGAGCTTGGGTTTTTCTCCAGGTGATGGGGAGCCGTGGAAGGTATGAGCAGGGGGCAGAGGCCAGTTGGAGTGGGAGCGTAACAGGCTGGGGGTGATGAGCAGGGGAGGGGGCGCCTGCTGGAGAAACCCAGGCATGGGTTGCGGAGGGCCTTGAAAGAGGGCTCGGAAGGGCCGGGGAGGGGCGGGCCCTGGAGCCCTCAGTGCAGACCTTCTCCCAGGTTTTGTTGCAAGTCCTGATTATCATCACTGGCAACTACAACTTCTTCAATCTGCTCACCCTGGTGCTCACCACCGCTCTTCTGGATGACAGGCATCTGACTGCCGAGTCTGGCGACAGCCACAGCCGAAGGAGACCCACATGTGAGTGTGATCTTGTCCCCGATCGCCAGGCGTTGTCAGCCCGACGGCCCAGCAGCAAGTCCGCTTCCCTCCAACACCCCCCAAGTGAGCCCTGCTCTGGTCCCTCCCCAGCCGACCCATGACTCTCTCGCTCGGCAGCCTGGCCCAGGGCGCTGCTGGCTGTGCTATCTCTGCTGTTGGAATTGACCGTCTACGGGCTGCTGGCCTACGGCACCGTACACTACTTTGGCCTGGAAGTTGACTGGGAGCAGCATGTTGTCCGCTCCAGAACCAGTGAGTGCCAGCCGGGGGGCCAGAGGACAAAGGCTGGACTGTTCCTCCTCACGTCCTTTTCTTTTTTTGCAGCCTTTACCTTCCACCAATTTTCCCAGTGGCTGAAGATGGTGACCCTGCCCACCATGTGGCTGGGGGCGGCCTCCCTCACCTGGGAACTGCTGACGGCCCTCTGGAGGTACGTGGTCCTGAGGGGTGGGGTAGACTGTGCAGGGCAGGCCTGACGGCACTTGGGTCCCCTGCCCCCCAGGTGGACCCAGGTGCGAGGGTGGCTGAGGAAGTTCTGCACGGCGGCCCAGCTGCTCGTCTTTGGCACTGCCACGGTGGCCTTGTTTGTGATCAGCCTGGTGGGTAGCCCTTGGGGAGGAGGGTGGGGGCTGGAGGGGCAGCACTGAGCTTCTGCCCCCTGCTGCAGGTACCATACTCCTACATCGAGCCCTCGAGCCATGGGCATCTCTGGAGCGGGGCGCACCGGCTGTTTGGGGCCGTGGAGCACCTGCAGCTGGCAAACTCCTACGGCCTCTTCCGCCGGATGACCGGTCTCGGCGGGCGGCCCGAAGTGGTACTGGAGGGCAGCTATGACGGGCACCACTGGATGGTAAGCGTCCCCACGGGCAGGGGTGGGGGAGGGGGTCTCCGGTCCAGCAGCTAGTGCTCACATGCTCTGCCGGGCAGGAGATCGAGTTCATGTACAAGCCCGGGAATGTGAGTCGGCCGCCCCCCGTCGTGGTGCCCCACCAGCCCCGCCTCGATTGGCAGATGTGGTTCGCAGCCCTGGGCCCACACACTCACAGCCCCTGGTTCACGAGCCTGGTCCTGCGCCTGCTGCAGGGCAAGGACCCTGGTGAGGCCTGGTGGGGAGTTGTGGGGTGGGGGGCTCCTGGGAAAGTGGGAGGGTCTAGGAGGCGCAGGGTGTATGGGAAAGGGAGGCTGGGGCTGTGGTCCTCTGGCCGTGCTGAGCCCTGTTCCCTTGCAGTGGTCCGTCTCATCCAGAATGATGTGGCTAAGTACCCCTTCCACAAGCAGCCGCCCACCTACGTGCGGGCCCAGCGCTACAAGTACTGGTTCTCACAACCTGGGGAGCAGAGGTAAGGCCAGAGTGCTGCGTGGGGTGCTGGGCTCTGGGCTCAGCACCCCCTGAGCACACTGCCCTGTTGCAGCCAGTGGTGGCGACGCCAGTGGGTGGAAGAATTCTTCCCGCCAGTGTCGTTGGGGGACCCGACGCTGGACATGCTGCTCCGACAGTTTGGCCTCCAGGTGGGAAGGCACGAGGGAGGGGGTGGTGTGTGACCCTCCACAGGCATGCTGCCCGCAGACGTTCCTCAATCCTGCGCCCACAGGACAAGAGCCCACCCCGAGCCCGCAGCTCCGGTAACACGCTGGCCCAGGCCCTCCGCTGGATACGGAAACAGCTCTCTCCGCTGGAGGCTTCCACCCTGCTCTGGGGGCTCCTCACCGCGGTGGGGGCCATTAGGGTCATGCAGGCCCTGCTGGGGCCCCATTCCCCCCACTCCTCCCCTCTGGCCAAGGAGGAGAAGCACAGGCCAGCTGCCAGGAAGGCGTCCGGAGCTGCCGGCAGACAGGCCGTCCCAGCCCCTGAGAACTGCAGCAGCGGCAGCTCCCAGATTCCCAGGAGGAAAAAGTAGCTGCATTCTGCAGCCCCGTGTCCAGAGAGGGTCAGGGTGCCCACACATCTCTGGCCTTCTGTGGCAGGACACAGTCCAGCCAGTGTGCCTTAGCCGACCGCCGTGACAGGCGCGGGATGGGTTGCTGTCTTCTCAGGCAGGTTTTGGCCGCCCTGCAGCTTGGAGGGCCCACTCACCCCAAGACACACGCCAACCCCAGCCTACCCCAGGCCTTGACCTGCAAGGCAGGCATATGACCCAGCTCAGGGTCTTCCCCGGGACATTGTAACCAGGGCTATGGGAAAACCTTTCCCCTCTTCAAGGAGCCAAGTCTGATGCCCTGACTCACCCCTGCACAAGAGTGGGTGAGGCAGACCTGCTGAGGAAGCGAGGCAGGAGGAGGGTAGATCCTGAGATCCAGGATCCAATAAACGTGCCTCTGTGCCCGACCTCGTGTGTGACGTCTCCTTGCCACTTCACAGACCTGAGAACCATGGCCCTTCCCTGCCTCTGGCAGGCAAGAGGCACAGGTACGGTCCTGCTGACAGCTGACCTGACCTCTAGGATGCCTTTGTTCTCTCCTTTCTTTTTTTTTTTTTTAAGATTTTATTTATTTATTTGACAGAGAGAGATCACAAGTAGGCAGAGAGGCAGGCAGAGAGAGAGAGAGGAGGAAGCAGGCTCCCCGCGGAGCAGAGAACCCGATGCGGGACTCGATCCCAGGACCCCGAGATCATGACCCGAGCCGAAGGCAGCGGCCTAACCCACTGAGCCACCGGTCCCCTATAAAATAGACGCAGGGGCATGGTCAGGCACAGCCTGTCCGACCTGTCAGCACCACACACCAAGTCAGTGAGGCGGCCCGTGGTGGCATGTGGGGCCTAGAACCCTCCCAGCACCTGAGAACCCACCAGAAACTGGCTTCTTCCTCCTTTCCTCGCCCTGCTTCCTTGTCTCGAAATGGCTAAAGGGTCAGGCCCTAGACTTCTTGGGCAGGGCGGGCACCCTGTTCCGGCCACTGGCCGAGTGTGCTCTAGGGTGTGGGTGGGGAGGCGGGAAGGGAGAACCTGTCTGACCATCCAGGAAGAGGACCTGCGGCAGCAGGCATTGAGGGCACTGCCTCGGTTTCTGTTGGGGTTCAGTGGTCACTCGGGAGGTCCCTGCCCTCTGGGAACTTGTGCGCCCACCTCCCCTGCCCCGACTGTCCTCAGCACTCACCTCTCATGCTCTGACCCCATGGACCCCCAGTCGACCCCCCATGCACTCGGCTCCGCCCCCCACCTTGACCAACTGAAACAGCTCTGAGCTCAGTCTCTGCACACAGCCACATGCGGCTCACACAGACCGGCGACTCCTGGGGGCTCCTACATGCGCACTCGGCCAGCTGTGAGTTGACTTCTGGTTTAAGAACGTTGTGGGTTGGGGCGCCTGGGTGACTCAGTTGGTTAAGCAGCTGCCTTCAGCTCGGGTCACGATTCCAGGGTCATGGGGTCGAGCCCCGCATCAGGCTCCCTGCTTAGCAGAGAGCCTGCTTCTCTCTCTCCCTCTGCCTGCCGCTCTGCTTACTTGCACTCTCTCTCTCTCTCCCCATCAAATAAATAAAATCTTAAACAAAAAAAAGTTGTGTGTTTAAAATTCAAAATTGTGTTCTTTTCCTTTAGGTTTTTGTTTCACATATCAAAACATATTCTTTTATGAATGTCGAAGATTAGTTCACTGCAGAGAATATTTTTTGAAAAACAGCAAAATAAGAACAAGGCAAAACAAGTTCTCGTTCTCCACTTTAAACACACTCTCTCAAGCATACCAATGTTGGTCTTGTTCTGTGGAACTGAATTTATACTGTATTGGAAGCTTCTGAATCTTGTAATTTTATTATTTTTATGCTATATGCGAGTGAATGGCTATTTCATCTATAATTTTCTCTAGATTCTTAAGGTTTTCTTTTTTACATTTTCCTTTTTAATCTAGGTGAGATGGATTGGTCATAATGTGGAACCCAAGAACAGTTTTTTTCCCATGCAGCCAAAATTGTCAGTACTGTTTGTTGAATAATGAACCTGTTTCTCATTGATTTTTGAATTTTCCATTGTAGAATGACATCCTGTGTATTATTTCAAGGCTAGCTCTTTGGTTCTTTCTTTAGGCTTTTAAATTCAGGTTGTGAATTTCTTTGGGTTTTTTCTTGTTTCCTGCAACTTATTTTTTAAGATTTTATTTATTTGAGAGAGAGAACACACGTGTAAGTGCAGGGGGAGGGGCAGAGGGACAAGCAGACTCCCTGCTGAGCACAAAGCCCGACATGGGGCTCAATCCCAGGACCCTGAGATCATGATCTGAACTGAAATCAAGAGTCAAAAAGTATTAACCAACTGAGCCACCTAGGCACCCTGAGCATCCGAGTTAATTTTGGCTCAGGTCATGGTCTCAGGGTCCTGGGATCAAGCCCACCATTAGACTCTGGGCTTAGTGGAGCCTGTCCCTTCCTCTCCCCCCACTCTGTGCCCCCCGCACTGTCATGCCCTCTCTTTCTCAAGTAAATGTTTTTTTAAATGTGTAATTCAGGGGCGCCTGGGTGGCTCAGTCTGTTAAGCCTCTGCCTTCAGCTCAGGTCATGGTCTCAGGGTCCTGGGATCGAGCCCCGCATCGGGCTCTCTGCTCGGCAGGAGGCCTGCTTCTCCCTCTCCCACTCCTGCCTCCTGCTTCTCTCTGCTTGTGCGCTCACTCTCTCTCTCTATCTGTGTCAAATAAATAAATAGCATCTTTAAAAAAAACATTTCAAATGCGTAATTCAGAGGCTGTCAGTGGATTCAGAGTTGTGCATGCGTCACTCTAGTCCGTCTTAACCCTCCGTCCTCCGCTCCGGGATCCTTGCCCCCATAGCTGGCATGCTGCGGCCCTCCCTCCACTTTCCGTCTTGGGACACTTGGATGGCAGCCCTCTGGGTCCGGCTCCTCTCACTCAGCATCCCGTTTTCAAGACCCACTCAGAGCCTCGGTTCATTTCTGCGGCTGAACGTCATTCCATAGCATGTTTCTACCACATTTTGATGATTCTTTTATCCATCGATGCATATTTGGGTTGTTTCCACCTTTTTTTGGCTATTGTGGACCACGTAAATGGACACTGATGTACAGGTATCTGCCTGAGTTACCGCTTTCAGTTAGCTGGGGCCCGCACGTGGGAGTGGCCGGGCAGGGTCTGCGGCGGAGCTGACTTCTCCGAGGAGGTGCAAGCCGTCTGCCAGAGCAGCAGGGCCTTTCACACCCCTCCTGGTGTGCGCCGGCGTCCAGATTTTATCCACACCCTTGCTAGCGCCGGTTCCTCCCTGTCCGCTAATTTATCGATGTGTTTATTTCTTGGGTAGTCACCATCCCAGGGGCCACGCAATGGCGTCTTGCAGTGGCTTTGATTTCGCGTGTGCCTGACGATGAATGAATGGTGTAGAGCCTCTCCCTGTGCTTTTTGGCCATTGTATCTCCTTGAAGAAATGTCTCCTCAGGTCCTTTGCTATTTTTTAATCATTTACTATTTTATTGTTGAGTTGTAGTTTTTTTAACTATCCTGAGTACTAATCTCTCATCAAATACATGGTTTGCAAATATTTCCCCATCTCCAGATTGCCTGTCCACTCTCTCTATAGTGTCTTTTCATCCCCAAAGTCTTTAATTTTTGTGAAATCCAGTTTACCTATTTTTTCTTTAATTCTCTTACTTTTGGCATCATATCCAAGAAATCGTTGCCAAATCCAAGGTCATGAAGACTCCCCCTGCATTTCTTCTAAGAATTTTATCGTTTCAGCTCTTACATTTCGGTCTTTGGCCCACTTTAAGTTAGTTTTGCACATGGTGTGAGGTGGGGTCCAACTTCATTCTTCTGCATGGAAACATCGAGTTTTCTCAGCATCGTTGGTTGAAAAGACAGTGCTTCCCCCAGTGAGTGGTCTTAGCAAACTTTTTTATAAACGATGTTGGGTTTGTTTTTGTTTTTTTTTTTTAAGATTTTATTTATTTGACACAGAGAGAGGAAACACAAGCAGGGGGAGTGGGAGAGGGAGAAGCAGGCTGACACTGATCAGGGAGTCCGATGTGGGACTCGATCCCAGGACCCTGGGATCATGACCTGAGCCAAAGGCAGACGCTTAACAACTGAGCCACCCAGGCACCCCTGGTCTTAGCAACCTTGTCAAAAATCAGCTGACCATATAGACGAGGGCTTATTTCTGGGATCTCTGATCTATTCTGTTGGTCTATGTATGTCTTTTTTTTTTTTTTAAGATTTTATTTATTTATTTGACAGAGAGGAAGATCACAAGTAGGCAGAGAGGCAGGCAGAGAGAGAGGAGGAAGCAGGCTCCATGCTGAGCAGAGAGCCCGATGCGGGGCTCGATCCCAGGACCCTGAGATCATGACCTGAGCCGAAGGCAGAGGCTTAACCCACTGAGCCACCCAGGCGCCCCTGTATGTCTTTTTTATTTTTATTTTTTAAGATTTTATTTATTTATTTGACAGAGATCACAAGCAGGCAGAGAGGCAGGCAGAGAGAGGGGGGAAGCAGGCTCCCTGCAGAGCAGAGAAGCCAATTCGGGGCTCGATCCCAGGACCCTGGGATCATGACCTGAGCCGAAGGCAGAGGCTTTAACCCACTGAGCCACCCAGGTGCCCCTATATATCTGTCTTTATGATGGGACTACAATGGTAGCTTTGTAGTAACTTTTGAAATTGGGAAATGCAAGTCCTCCAGCTTGATTCTTCTGTCTCAAGACTGTTTTTTGGCTATTCAGGGTCCTTTGAGATTCCACATTAATTTTAGAATGAACTTTTCTATTTATGAAAAATATACCATTGGGATTGGAATGGGATTGCGTTGGTTCTGTCGATTGCGTTGGTAGTGTTCTCATCTGAACAAAATTCAGGCTCCCAGTCTATAACTCTCTGCCTTCTCTGAGCCAGCCAGTGTGCTGGTGTTTAGGGTTAGCGGTTTGTGGCAACAACTCTGGAAGGCTCCATTTATAAATTTTAAGTGACTAAAATATTTTAACTGCTTTACAAATTTAAGTTATTTATTAGCCATTCGGTTGTCTGACTTAACACAGCCTTTCAAAAAAACCACAGTGCGGGGCTCTCTGCTCGGCAGGGAGCCTGCTTCCCCCTCTCTCTCTGTCTGCCTCTCTGCCTGCTTGTGATCTGTCAAATAAATAAATAAAATCTTAAAAACAAACAAACAAACACAGTGCGCGAACATACAAACACAGTGAGCCAACAATTCTCTTCAATGTCCCTATACCACGAATAAACTAAAACTGACCATGGCCGAAACCTTGGCAGGGCCCGGCCTGGTGAGGGCACACGGTGCCTGGACACAGTTCTGTCTGAGGGCTACTCCCAGCTTCACGTTTGGAGTCCAGGGCGTTCAGGTCAGAACACAGGCCCAACAGCTCCCAGCATCTCAGCGCGTTCCTCCCCGCTGGCCTCTGCAGGGAGAGGTAAAGGAGGGGCCGCCCGCCTCCCGCGGGGACTCAGGAGAGGGCAGATCCCCCACCCGTGGGAAAACTGGCAGGACACCTAACCCCCTGCGGTCCTCAGGACCCCGATGAATCCGTCCTGATTTAGACTCCACACAAACTCCACACAAAAACCCTAGTTCACGCCAAGGTGCAGAGGACCCCAAATCTCGTCTGGTCCTGGCCCCACATCACCTCCGGTTCCAGCTTGACACCTAACCTTCCCTGGAACTGAGTACAATTCCGTCTCGAAATTCTGCAGTTCACGTGCTAAACTATGAAGTCAGCCCCCAGGAAAGAACGTTGGAGGGAGAGAGAGGAGAAAAACCCAAGTTGGGTTCATCTGAGCCACTCTGCATCTGCCGAGAGAGGGCGCTGCTGTCTTCCACCGGCACTGGCCACTGGCCTGCCGTTCAGGCCGCCCGGTCACCTGGAGCATTCCGTGGGCCTCTCAGTCCTGCACCGGCAGCCCCCCGGCCCCCGCCCCCGGCTGGTGGAGGCCGGCTCCACTCCCACCTCGCTGGCCTCTTCAGCCAGCAGCGCAGCCTCGTGCTTAGCTGCGTCCAGTCCCAGGAAGAGTCGCTGTGTCTCTGGGGAAAAGTGTTGTTTCCTTAAGAGCCACATTCCACGAAGCAGCCTTCCCCGGAGTCACCAGAACAGGCCCCAGCAGTTTCACCGAGGGGCCCTGGCTTAACCATGTGCCTTGGGCTCTGGTCCTGATCCCAGGGTCGGGGGCGTGGCATCGAGCTCTGCATTGAGGTCCCTGCTTGGCAGGAAGGCTGTTTCTCCATCTCCCACTCTCCCTGCTTGTGTTCTCTCTCTCTCGCTGTGTCTCTCTGTGTCAAATAAATAGATAAAATCTTTTTTAAAAAATTAAGAAGGAAGGAAAGAAAGAAAAAAGAAAGGAAAGAGGAGGGATTGGAAGGTGCTGGAAGGCTGAGCCCCACACCTCGGGAACAGGCACACCCAGGCTACAAGGACAGGAGGGCCTCCTGCAGGAGGCAGAGGGTTCTGGGGCAGGAATGCCAGCAGGCTGGAGAGCCAAGCACTACCCTGTCTGTAGGCTCCAGAGCTGCCCCAATGCCCTGGAGCCCAGTGAGGCCTGACAGTCCTCTGCGTAGACAGAAATATGGGGCCTAGGCCCCCACTGCCCTACCCCCCCACCCTGGGGCTTCCAGAGGTGGCCTGGTTAGGGTCTGCAAGGAGCAGAAAGAGGATCTGGAGACCCTGGGATAGGAGCAAAGATGGCCTCTCCTGCTCTGCTCAGTGGGGAGGCTCCCCAGAGATGGGATCAGGATAGTAGCTCCAGACCCGGGGAAGTACCCCTCTGAGCACCGCCCTTCCCCAGCCCAGCCTCCCTGGAGAAGGCCGAAAGGCCTCAGCACACGCTCAATGGCCCATCACCCAGGACTCTTCCTCCTGGCCCCTCTCATGCCCCCCAGCCCTCTGAGGCATCTCCAGGGGGGACCCCGCAGCACTCTGCACCCACCCTCCCTGAGCTCACAGGCTGGGAGGGAGTGCGGAGGAGGCCGCCCACCAGGGGGGGTGCTGCCCCGGGCAGGCTGTGTCTTCCAGAGGAAAGTACGGTGAGCCAGTAGCCTGGGGCAGGCTGCTGACGCAGTTGCGCCCCTCCTGTCCTCATGCCCACCCTCGGCAGGAGCAGAGCAGAGAGGGCAGCCGGCAATGCCACCTCCAGCGGACACGCCAGGGGCTGGAGTGGAGGTGAGCCTTCCGGACTGCGTCTTTAGCCCCCAACACACGGATAGGAAATACCATTTCCTACTGAGAGGCCAAGACTCCTTGGAGAAACAGCGGATTGCAGGTCTGGGGAAGCCTCCAGGGTTAGCCGGAAAATAGCCCTCGTCAGGGAAGGCCACAGAGAACCCGCCTCCACTAGCGGGCCGCGAGCTCACCCCTCCCCCTTCTCCGCACACTTGCCTTCCCAGCAGCCGGACTCTGCTCCAAGAACACGGCCTCGGGATAGTGATGAGCCCCCTGCGTGGTGCGAGACTGAACCCCATTAAGGCCTCTGTCCACAATTTTAAAACTCTATCCTTGTTTGTTTTCTTGGGGTTTTTAGATTTCGTTATTTATTTATTTATTTGCCAGAGAGCGAGCGAGCGAGAGACAGCGAGAGGGAACACGAGCGGCGGGAGTGGAAGACGGAGAAAACGGTTAACCCCTGAGCCGCCCAGGAGCCCCAAGACTCTGTCCTTGTTTGAATAGGCTCTACACCCCATGTGGGGCCCAAACTCACAGCCCTAAGATCAAGGGTCACGTGTTCTACTGACTGAGCCGCCCAGGAGCCCCAAGACTCTGTCCTTGTTTGAATAGGCTCTACACCCCATGTGGGGCCCAAACTCACAGCCCTAAGATCAAGGGTCACGTGTTCTACTGACTGAGCCACCCAGGAGCCCCAAGACTCTGTCCTTGTTTGAATAGGCTCTACACCCCATGTGGGGCCCAAACTCACAGCCCTAAGATCAAGGGTCACGTGTTCTACTGACTGAGCCGCCCAGGAGCCCCAAGACTCCGTCCTTGTTTGAATAGGCTCTACACCCCATGTGGGGCCCAAACGCACAGCCCTAAGATCAAGGGTCACGTGTTCTACTGACTGAGCCACCCAGGAGCCCCAAGACTCCGTCCTTGTTTAAATAGGCTCTACACCCCATGTGGGGCCCAAACTCACAGCCCTAAGATCAAGGGTCACGTGTTCTACTGACTGAGCCGCCCAGGAGCCCCAAGATTCTGTCCTTGTTTCAATAGGCTCTACACCCCATGTGGGGCCCAAACTCACAGCCCTAAGATCAAGGGTCACGTGTTCTACTGACTGAGCCGCCCAGAAGCCCCAAGACTCCGTCCATGTTTGAATAGGCTCTACACCCCATGTGGGGCCCAAACTCACAGCCCTAAGATCAAGGGTCACGTGTTCTACTGACTGAGCCACCCAGGAGCCCCAATACTCCGTCCTTGTTTGAATAGGCTCTACACCCCATGTGGGGCCCAAACTCACAGCCCAAAGATCAAGGGTCACGTGTTCTACTGACTGAGCCACCCAGGAGCCCCAAGACTCTATCCTTGTTTGAATAGGCTCTACACCCCATGTGGGGCCCAAACTCACAGCCCTAAGATCAAGGGTCACGTGTTCTACTGACTGATCCACGCAGGAGCCCCAAGACTCTATCCTTGTTTGAATAGGCTCTACACCCCATGTGGGGCCCAAACTCACAGCCCTAAGATCAAGGGTCACGTGTTCTACTGACTGAGCCACCCAGGAGCCCCAAGAATCCGTCCTTGTTTGAATAGGCTCTACACCCCTTGTGGGGCCCAAACTCACCGACCTAAGATCAAGGGTCACGTGTTCTACTGATTGAGCCACCCAGGAGCCCCAACACTCTGTCCTTGTTTGAATAGGCTCTACACCCCATGTGGGGCCCAAACTCACAGCCCTAAGATCAAGGGTCACGTGTTCTACTGACTGACCCACCCAGGAGCCCCAATACTCCGTCCTTGTTTGAATAGGCTCTACACCCCATGTGGGGCCCAAACGCACAGCCCTAAGATCAAGGGTCACGTGTTCTACTGACTGAGCCACCCAGGAGCCCCAAGACTCCGTCCTTGTTTAAATAGGCTCTACACCCCATGTGGGGCCCAAACTCACAGCCCTAAGATCAAGGGTCACGTGTTCTACTGACTGAGCCGCCCAGGAGCCCCAAGATTCTGTCCTTGTTTCAATAGGCTCTACACCCCATGTGGGGCCCAAACTCACAGCCCTAAGATCAAGGGTCACGTGTTCTACTGACTGAGCCGCCCAGAAGCCCCAAGACTCCGTCCATGTTTGAATAGGCTCTACACCCCATGTGGGGCCCAAACTCACAGCCCTAAGATCAAGGGTCACGTGTTCTACTGACTGAGCCACCCAGGAGCCCCAATACTCCGTCCTTGTTTGAATAGGCTCTACACCCCATGTGGGGCCCAAACTCACAGCCCAAAGATCAAGGGTCACGTGTTCTACTGACTGAGCCACCCAGGAGCCCCAAGACTCTATCCTTGTTTGAATAGGCTCTACACCCCATGTGGGGCCCAAACTCACAGCCCTAAGATCAAGGGTCACGTGTTCTACTGACTGATCCACGCAGGAGCCCCAAGACTCTATCCTTGTTTGAATAGGCTCTACACCCCATGTGGGGCCCAAACTCACAGCCCTAAGATCAAGGGTCACGTGTTCTACTGACTGAGCCACCCAGGAGCCCCAAGAATCCGTCCTTGTTTGAATAGGCTCTACACCCCTTGTGGGGCCCAAACTCACCGACCTAAGATCAAGGGTCACGTGTTCTACTGATTGAGCCGCCCAGGAGCCCCAACACTCTGTCCTTGTTTGAATAGGCTCTACACCCCATGTGGGGCCCAAACTCACAGCCCTAAGATCAAGGGTCACGTGTTCTACTGACTGAGCCACCCAGGAGCCCCAAGACTCTGTCCTTGTTTGAATAGGCTCTACAACCCATGTGGGGCCCAAACTCATAGCCTAAGATCAAGGGCCACGTGTTCTACTGACTGAGCCGCCCAGGAGCCCCAAGACTCCGTCCTTGTTTGAATAGGCTCTATACCCCATGTGGGGCCCAAACTCACAGCCCTAAGATCAAGGGTCACGTGTTCTACTGACTGAGCCGCCCAGGAGCCCCAAGACTCCGTCCTTGTTTGAATAGGCTCTACACCCCATGTGGGGCCCAAACTCACAGCCCTAAGATCAAGGGTCACGTGTTCTACTGACTGAGCCGCCCAGGAGCCCCAAGACTCCGTCCTTGTTTGAATAGGCTCTACACCCCATGTGGGGCCCAAACTCACAGCCCTAAGATCAAGGGTCACGTGTTCTACTGACTGAGCCGCCCAGGAGCCCCAAGACTCTGTCCTTGTTTGAATAGGCTCTACACTCCATGTGGGGCCCAAACTCACAGCCCTAAGATCAAGGGTCACGTGTTCTACTGACTGATCCACGCAGGAGCCCCAAGACTCTATCCTTGTTTGAATAGGCTCTACACACCAATGTGGGGCCCAAACTCACAGCCCTAAGATCAAGGGTCACGTGTTCTACTGACTGAGCCACCCAGGAGCCCGAAGACTCTGGCCTTGTTTGAATAGGCTCTACACCCCATGTGGGGGCCAAACTCACAGCCCTAAGATCAAGGGTCACGTGTTCTACTGACTGAGCCACCCAGGAGCCCCAAGACTCTATCCTTGTTTGAATAGGCTCTACACCCCATGTGGGGCCCAAACTCACAGCCCTAAGATCAAGGGTCACGTGTTCTACTGTCCGAGCCACCCAGGAGCCCCAAGACTCCGTCCTTGTTTGAATAGGCTCTACACCCCATGTGGGGCCCAAACTCACAGCCCTAAGATCAAGGGTCACGTGTTCTACTGACTGAGCCACCCAGGAGCCCCAAGACTCCGTCCTTGTTTGAATAGGCTCTACACCTCATGTGGGGCCCAAACTCACAGCCCTAAGATCAAGGGTCACGTGTTCTACTGACTGATCCACGCAGGAGCCCCAAGACTCTATCCTTGTTTGAATAGGCTCTACACCCCATGTGGGGCCCAAACTCACAGCCCTAAGATCAAGGGTCACGTGTTCTGCTGACTGACCCACCCAGGAGCCCCAATACTCCGTCCTTGTTTGAATAGGCTCTACACCCCATGTGGGGCCCAAACGCACAGCCCTAAGATCAAGGGTCACGTGTTCTACTGACTGAGCCACCCAGGAGCCCCAAGACTCCGTCCTTGTTTGAATAGGCTCTACACCCCATGTGGGGCCAAAACTCACAGCCCTAAGATCAAGGGTCACGTGTTCTACTGACTGAGCCACCCAGGAGCCCCAAGACTCTGTCCTTGTTTGAATAGGCTCTACACCCCATGTGGGGCCCAAACTCACAGCCCTAAGATCAAGGGTCACGTGTTCTACTGACTGAGCCGCCCAGGAGCCCCAAGACTCCGTCCTTGTTTGAATAGGCTCTACACCCCATGTGGGGCCAAAACTCACAGCCCTAAGATCAAGGGTCACGTGTTCTACTGACTGATCCACGCAGGAGCCCCAAGACTCTATCCTTGTTTGAATAGGCTCTACACCCCATGTGGGGCCCAAACTCACAGCCCTAAGATCAAGGGTCACGTGTTCTACTGACTGAGCCACCCAGGAGCCCCAAGACTCTGTCCTTGTTTGAATAGGCTCTACACCCCCACAGCCCTAAGATCAAGGGTCACGTGTTCTACTGACTGAGCCACCCAGGAGCCCCACGACTCCGTCCTTGTTTGAATAGGCTCTACACCCCATGTGGGGCCAAACTCACAGCCCTAAGATCAAGGGTCACGTGTTCTACTGACTGAGCCGCCCAGGAGCCCCAAGACTCCGTCCTTGTTTGAATAGGCTCTACACCCCATGTGGGGCCCAAACTCACAGCCCTAAGATCAAGGGTCACGTGTTCTACTGACTGAGCCATCCAGGTGCCCCTAAACTTTTAAGATTCTAGCAGGCAAATGCGAAGATCTACTTGTCCTGTGGCCACCCAGACAGGCCTCGTATATAAGTTCTCTTGCTTGTGAAACCGCCACTTACCCCTCTGGGTGGCCTCTCTTCCATGGCTCCCTGCCCTCTGAGTGTGGAGACTAGTTTCAGGTCTCCCTGAAGATGGCAGAAAGGCCTCAGCACACCCTCAATGGTGGGGGAGGATCCCAAGGGGCTTGGGAACACACCCCTGCATTTGTGGATATGCCCTTATTTAGAAAAAGCATCTTTCAGATGTGGTTCTAAAGATCCAGAGATGGGCAGAGCATCCTGGCTCACCTGGATGGGCCCATCACGAGGGTCCTTATGGGAGAGAGGTAGGGGGGATGGGCAGGCGGAGAAGCCGTGTGAAGACAGAGTGGGGACATGCAGTCACAAGGGGACACAGGCAGCCTCCTGAAGCTGAAATGCCTGTGGAAGGGTCACAGCCCCGCCCAGCACCACACCCTGATCTGACTTCTGCTTCCAGAACTCAGGAGAGCCCATTTTTTAAGCCACCAAAGGTGTGGAAATTTGTTACAAAAACACAAAGAATTAACAGTCTGGGTGTCTTGTCACACCAGACAGCAGGATGTCCACCAGAGACCGTTGTCACGTCACGAGGACCTTGGAGCCATCTGCAAGTCCCACTCCAACCCTGGCCAAGGAAAGTCTCAGCACCAGGGAGGGCAGTCCTCCAAGGCACCGAGACACAGATATGCTGACATCTACACATCCTTCCCTTTTTTTAAAGATTTTACTTATTTATTTGACAGAGAAAGAGGGCGAGGAGAGCGCAAGCAGGGACAGCGGCAGCCAGAGGGGAGAGCAGGCTTCCCGCCGAGCAAGGAGCAGGATTCGGGACTCAAACCCAGGACCCCGGATCATGACCTGAGCCAAAGGCAGACGCTTAACCCACTGAGCCCCCCAGATGTCCCTGAAATCTACGCATTCTTAACCCAAAAGAGGCAAACAGATCACCTTCCTCGGGTGCTAGGAGCCAACGCTTGCAAACCGGTAAGTTAAGAGTAAGAGCGAGGACTTCACTTGCCTTTCCTGGAGGAACTAACCAAACAGCACTTCTCTCTCCTGCCAGGGTCTCTCAGATGAGTGAGGAGGGTGGCCGGGGTTGGGGGGAACGTCACTGCTCTGCTTTCTCGGGTTCTAGTGTGAACGATGTGGGTTCCAACAACACAGCCTCTACCGCCCGGTACAGACTACGTGACGGCCTCTGGAGCACTCGCCCTGACAAGCCAGCTCTGTATCTGATGAGGCCTCCCTGTGCGCTCACGTTGGCGGGGGAATACCCAGGAAACAGGAGCGCCACGGGGGTGTGACCAGCACAGCACCAACAGAGGGAAACTCCCCGAGACCAATGCGCCACTTTCTTCCGAGAAATAAGCTGCAGAAAGGTACAAAGCCAGCACCCACCTATAGCACTGGGGGACCTGCCCTGAGCAGGGGGGTGGGGGTGTGTGTGTGACACTCATAGGAAGGTCGTTGACCAACTCCAGGTGCAGGTGGCACCTCGGGGCTCACGGGGATGGCCCTTCGGCTCTGCACCGAACCCGCACACTTGTTATACGAGGTTTTCTGTAATCTGTTTTGCTGGCTATCAAATGTTTTGCTTTTTTAGGGACACAGAGCCCAGAGCATTTGGTGACTATTTTGAGAATGTAAGCATGGAGAGGGCGGCCCCAGCTTCTGAGGCCGAAGCTGGAATGGCAAGCAACAGGCCTGTGGTGGCAGGCGAGACAGGATACCCATGTCCAAGGGCCCATGACTTGCATCCCCACACACAGCGCACTGTTGCCACGACAGGTGCCCACGTCAGTGAAGCTCGGACCCCAGGCAGCTTCAGGGTCTTTATTGGCCCTGGGCAGAGTGTCAGGGCAGGGGCGTTGACCTGGGTGAGCAGCAGAGCCCCCGACGGTGGCCGCCCTCCCAGGCCCCCGGCCAGGCTGGTCACCAGCTCAGCACCCCAGGGCAGTACTTGTCAATGAGGCCCTGGTAGTAGGGCCGCAGCGTGTTCACATCCGGCAGTTCTGGGCTCTTGGTGTAGAGGTCAAATTTGCTGCAAGCAGGGAAAGGACAGTGCCTCATGAGGAAGCCCCCAGCCCCTCCAGTCCCCTCATGCCCCCCTTCGGCCCCCCACAGGGATGGCCGTACTTAAACTCCTGCACCCAGGGAAGCATGGCCAGGTCCCGCTCACTGCACAGCTGCCGGTAGTCGCCCCCGGTGTGCCAGGGGTAGAAGGAGTGGAACCGGATGATGTAAAAGGCCTAGGGCAGAAAGAAGCCACGCCCAGCGAGCTCCAGGAGGAGGGGCGGGGGGGGGGGGTAGAGGGGCGTGGGGAGGGCAGGCCGGCCAGACGGACCCTCCCCTCCAACTACCTCTTGGGGAAGAGAGAATTTGTTGAACTTCATCATCTGGTACATGTACTCTGCCGGAGACACGGTGTCACGCCGGGGCTCCCAGAGCTGTGCTTCCCCGCCCTCCCGGGCCCCACCGTCCTCACTGCCCACCCCCTGGGGCCTCACCGTCATGGCCCCAGGACATGAGGACGTTCTCCAGGCCGCAGTGGGGCTGGTACATGCCGAGCTCCGTGCTGCAGGGACAGACAGAGGGTGAGGCGTGTGGGAGCAAGGTGGGGAGAAGAACCGGCGGCCGGGGAGCAGCACCTGTATCGGGGATCCTGGAGGTCCGGGTTGTCCTGGAAGGTGGAATCGCAGAAAACCACAGAGGCCTGGGGACGGCAGCCGACTGGGAAGGTGTCTCCAACCACCGCCCACTGTGGACAGGGGGCCACCTGCATGTGTCTGGCCGGCCCACCTGGCAGGTTTCCAGAGCCCTGAGTCCCGGCTGTCCCAGCGGCACCCCTCCACCCCTGCCCTTACCTGGGGCTCCCCTGCCAGAACCAGGACCTTCCCCAAGTCATGCAGCAGCCCCACGAGGTGGAACCAGTCTGGGAGGGAGAGGGGCAAAGCAGGCTAGTGGGGATGGTGAGACTAGGTCAGAGAAGGAGGAGGCGGCTTGGGCGCAGGGGTGAGGCCAGGAAACGCCGAAACCCATCTGCAGCCCACCACGGGAGGGAGGCACACCTTTGTCGGGGTGGGCTCTCCGGATGCCCTCAGCGGTCTGGAAGGCATGGAAGGAGTTGGGGAAGTCCACGTCTGGGTCCGACTCGTCCACCAGCCTGTCCAGCATGTCCACAGCTTCCAAGACAGTCATTTTCTTGTAGGAGAAGGCCCCAAACTGGGCGTGCTGGGCCAGGAAGGGGAGATCAGCACAGCCACGAGATTGGTTGGGTCAGGGCCCGGCCCTCTCCATCCGTCCACTCGGCCTGGGGAGGAGGGACTGGCAGGCGAGGAAGCTGCCAAGTACCTTCTTCCTGACGAAGTCCACGGTCTGCTGAGCGTGCATGAGCTTATACGTGGCAAAGACACGGTCCAGGAGCGGGCCAGACTGCAAGCCAGAGGTCAGCCCGCAGACTCGCCAGTCAGTCCCTGCCCTTCACACCTCTGGGGGCCACTGCTCCTGTCTCCCAAACTTGGCCCCAAAGATGTGAATGAGAGCATCCAAGAGAGGACCCTGAGCGGTGCAAAGTGGCAGGTGCTGCCCACCCCCCAGAAAGACGGGCCTGGGGTGGGGTGGGGTGGGGTGGGGCCGGGGCCGGGGGCGGGGGGGGGGGGCCCTTTACCCTGTAGTTCCGGAAGCTGCCCTTGTCTTTGGCCACCTCTGGGTCCACATCAGGCCGGTAGACCAGGGAAGGGTCTGGGCCCTGCTTGGGTGGGGGATTACGCCCATTTCACCGTCATGCCAGCTCTATGAGGAAGTGAGACCATCCCCACGGGGACACCAGAGCCTAAGAGCTGGACCAGCAGGGACACCAGTGGCCAGCAGGGCACAGCCCCTCCTGAGCACACCCGCCATCGGAGGCGACCCTGCCATGGGTGTCCTTCTCTGCAAAATGGGCATCAGCCAGAGGCCTGCTTCTAGGGTGAGGAGGAGCGCCCGGGATGCCGTGCGCGAGCGCACAGCACAGCGGCCGGCATCTCCTTCTCGGGACCTGGGTCTGCAGGGAGCCCAGGGGTGGGGCTGCTGACCCTTGCCCCAGCTAAGCCTAAACAGCAGGAGGAAGACAGGAAAGAGGGAGCCCTTTGACCTGGACCAGCTGAGAGAGGGTACGAGGCTGCGCTCCTTCCCAGGAGGGACGACCAGCCGGGGTGAGCAGGCCGTGGGGCCACACCGTGCTGGGTCTGGAGTACTTACCACAGCCGCCTTCATCTCGAGGGAGCAGAGCTGGCAGGTGGGTGAGAGTCCCCCGGGCCGTGTGCCCCTATATATGCCCACAGCTTACATAAGTGACCGGACACGACCCAGCCCCTTGGCCTTGGCCCTCGGTAATGAGTGACCATCCACCGTCCTCCTGGCCTCAGAAGTTAATGTGTCAGCACGGGAGCAGCTCCCGGCGCCCCAACCCCAGCCCCAGCCCCCTCTCCCCGACTTCGGCCTCCCTGAACCACTAACCTGCTCTGGACGGGTAGCCCTGCGTGGCAGCCAGCCTCCGGCACTCCCTGCAGAGGTTTTAAACCCCACCCTGGCCACCGTCAGCCCCTCCCAACTGGTCCTGCAGACCCCGGACCCCACCCATCAGCCTCAGGCCCTGGGGATTCTGGGAAGTGCAGGAAGAGTCTTTCTGACACTTGCTGAACAAGAGCGAAAGAGTTTATTCACCACCATTGCAATAAGGGAGAGAGAATCCAGCAAAGACGGTGGGGGGCTTGGCTGCTGGTAATGGAAAGTGGCTAAGGGCGGATCTCGAGGCTGGGGGGGATTCTCGCTAAGCTGTCTCACGGGAATCCTGCTAAAAGACCAGCCAGGTGATGGATCTCGAGGGTGGGTGGGGGGATCCTTGCCTAATACTGGGTGAGGCCTGGTGGAGCCCCGGGGCGGGTTTGTCGAGGGTGGGCTCTTTGGCATTTGAGGTGGGCAGCTTGGTCTGGAGTCGGGGCAGAGGTGAATCCAGCTGGCGTTTACCGTGCGTGAACCGGGGCTGGGTACTGCAGACACAGTGGGAACCTAACTGAGGACACACGCCTGCCTGGGAGCTGACTGTGTCCAGGGAGGAGGCAGACACGCAGCAAAACAAGTCCTTGTCGCCAATTGGCAAGGCCGTGCTCTCAAAAAAGATGGGGGGTGTCCAAGGATGGTCAGTGGGGGACACTTAAAGTGTCAGCCTCCACCCGCGGGGGTGTGGGCCAGAGCCCCTACTCAGCATCACTGAGGCAAGAAGGCTGTGGGAGTGGAGGCTGCTCCCGGGGGAGAGAATAAATTGGGGGCAGTGCTGGGGCCCCGAGAAGATGGCGCCATGCAGCCTGTCCAGCACCCCCGGCGCGCGACGCGGTCTGGGTCGTTGGCTTCATTTTCCTTTGAGGTTCTTCTCCCTCTGCCTCCTCCCGCTGTGACGTCCGGTGGGAGGGGGGTAGTTTGTCCTTTCTTCGTGCTCGGCAAACAATGCTGACGGCATGGGGGGGCTCCAGGGAGGTGAACGGAGCCCTCACCCACAGAGAAAGGAGCGAACGAACAGCGTTTGTCTGAGGAAGACGTGGCTGGTGGGGGCTCTGGGGGAGCTTGGGTGCTGCCACTGAAAGCCCGAGTGAGGCATCAGGTAGCAGGCCCCAGCGTGGCCTGGAGCTCAGGGGCCACTGGGAGGCCACATGTCACGGCAGGGATGCCTGGAGGTCCGCCGTCCACCCTGCTTTGAGGAAAATCCACTCCACACTGTGGAGTGCCAGGGCACATGGCATGGGACCTTGGTCTGGTCACTCTGACCAGTGTGGGGGTGACCCTGGCAGAAAGAGCAGCGTACGTGGAGGACAAGGACTGGCCACCTTGGCGGGTGGGGGAGGGGGTCTTGGCCACGTGGCACCCTGACCTGTTCGACCCTCCCAGACCCCTCCTCTTCGTTTCTCCCCAATCCCCCTTGCCAGGCTCTCCCTGCTGACACCCTTCCGTGGCTCTGAGGCCCGGCCCGCTGGCCTCTCCTGCCCTCACTCACTCACGCTGGTTCCAGCCTCTCTCAGCGGCTTTTTGGGGGTGGGTCCCCGGCCACACCCGCAGCTCCTGTGGACTCAGGGCCTGGGCTCTCTCAGCTCCTTCCCGCGGGACCCCTGATGCTTCCTCCAGGCAGCCTTTCCTGCCGGCTGTGCTCTGCTTCCCACCCTCCCTGCAGGGCCGCAGCCGGCCTGAACTGTCCCCTTGCTGCCTAATGGAAGGACACTGATGCCTTTTCTAGCCAGGCGACTCCCAAGCCAGGAGAGCGAGCGCCAGGTGGGAGCCCAGATGGGCGTTTCCA
Source organism: Mustela erminea (assembly GCF_009829155.1). Lineage (NCBI taxonomy): Eukaryota > Metazoa > Chordata > Mammalia > Carnivora > Mustelidae > Mustela > Mustela erminea. The sequence goes on from NC_045619.1 coordinate 270,002, forward strand.
GGAGCCGCCCACCCTCGGGGGGCCCAGGGTCTCTGAGGAGCAGGCCTGCCGGCAGCCCTGCGCACCCATGACCTCTGTGGCTGTGGCTTCTGCTTCGAGAGGCAGGAGGGTGCTGGTGCTGTTTCTCAGGGTGACTGACAGATGTTGATAGATGAGGTGCGGTGAGAGTGTTTGCTGGTGCGGAGTACTAGTACCCACCTTTCTCCAGGACGCCCCCGGGGTTAGCCCTGGTGGTTAAGCATCTGCCTTCTGCTCAGGTCATGATCTCCGCATCCTGGGACTGAACCCCGTGTCGAGTCTCATGTCGGGCTCCGTACTTGACTGGGCATCTGCTTCTCCCTCTCACTTTCCCTCTGTGCGGTCTCTCTCTCTCTCTCTCAAATAAATTAAAAATACTGTAAATGAACCCTGGGTGATGCCTGCCTGACGGGAGCGGGGCGGGGGGGTGGGGAGATGGATATCAGTGATACGGAAACAGAACTAACAAAGAAAGGCTCAGGAATCACAAACCAAACCTAAAGGCCCAACCTGGGGTGAATATACGCCAAATGCGCCAGCGATCTTGCTCTAACCTTTAAAGATTTTATTTATTTTTTTGGCAGACAGATCACAAGTAGGCAGAGAGGCAGCAGAGAGAGAGAGAGGAGGAAGCAGGCTCCCTACCGAGCAGAGAGCCCGATGCAGGACTCGATCCCAAGACCCCGAGATCATGATCTGAGCTGAAGGCAGAGGCTTAACCCCCTGAGCCACCCAGGCTCCAACCTTTAAAGGGCTGCCTCCCGAAATTCTTGAGAAGCCTGCTCCAGCCTCCCCTTGTCCCCGTGCCTGCCCACAGTGGGTCCCCAGGCTGGGCAGGGTGGGGTCAGGGAGACTCTGCTGCCTGTGTGCCCCGCACCCGTGTTTGGCCATCCTACCCCCAGCTGAGGTGGTGATGGTTCCGACTTCGTGGACCTTTTTGGGTGGGGAGAGCATCCCCCCAGCCCCGCCCTGCCCTGAGGGATGGGTGCTGCCCTGCCCTGGAACGGCCCAGTGGACCTCCAAAAACTCAATGCCTTCTCCCAGGGTCCCCAGCTACTGGGCTAGAGATCCAGGAAAGGGTCTCCATTTTCACCTCGAGCCCAGGCCCCAGAGTCGGCAACTGGAGCAGCACAGTTCCCAGCAGGGCCTGACCTCCCTTTACCCTGGCCCTGGGGACGGGGACCACAGTGGGGTCCTCCTTCCTGCTGCCTGCCCTCCCTGTCTCGAGGGCACAGGGAGTGGAAGGGCTGGGGACCTGGGACAGCCAAAGTGTGCGTGCCCAAAGGGTTGAGTCTGATGATGTCAGGTTGCGGCGGGGGGTGGGGGACACCCTGGCTTCTGCTCCACATCCTTGGGCAGACCCTGCCCCTCTGAAACCCTCTTTAGAGGTACAGACTCTGCCCGCAGATCCACTTGGGTCCACACATGTGCGTGGGTTTCCACATCCAAAGCTGTTTAAGGGTGCTCGCTGCAGAACCTGATGGGGTAGGGTGGGAGTTGCTTTGGGGCCTGCGCACCCTTCCGGTGACTGGGGTGTGCAGGAGGTCCAGGGGCTGGGTGGGGGCTGGGGGCCCAGGCACAGCTCTGGGACGGAGGTACAGCATCCTGGCGGGGCCAGGCGTGGGGATGGCCCTCTCCACCTCAGCCATAGCTGTGGGGGCTGCTGGGGTCCATAGGGGCTGAGTCCCGTGGGCCGGCTGACCCAACCAGCTGCCATAGGCGGTGGCTGAGGTTCTGCACTTGACAGGTGCCCAGCACACAGCCCACCCGCAGGAGCTGGGCTCGGGACCTGCGGGGGCCCAGGTGCCGGGGGGGGCCGCCCCGGAGAGGCCGCCCCAGAGCGGGGGCTTGGCTGGCGCTCCTCTCCGGATGCAAGGCCTGCTGTAGCCTCCAGACCACACGCCGAGGTGTGGGGTGACGAAGCTTCACGCCACTGGAAGGGGTCCTGGCTGGGGGCGCCCTGCAGAGGGGGATGGAGGAAGTAAACCTGGCGGCCCAACTTTTCTGAGACCCCCACACCCACCCGCTCTCCCCTCCACGCAGGCCTGGGGTCATGGGCAGGGGAAGCCCAGTTTCCCCAGCAGCCTGGAGCGCGGCCAGGGGAAGCCCGCAGCACCCCTCCACGCACACACACAGCCTGGAGCCCGGCCAGGGGAAGACCACGGTCCCTCGGGAGCTCTGGGCTTGGGTCCTGTCTCCCAGCCACCTCAGCAGCCCGGGTCACAAGGTCATTCACCTGTGCAGGGCACATGCCTCCCTGGGCAAAGGGCATGCTGGCCTCTATGGGCCACTGTGTTCATGACCCGCATGACCGCCCACCTTCCCAGTCCTCCTCTCGGGGGTTGGGGAAAGGTGGGCGGTCCTGGGGGTCCCTCCAGCCTCCCCTCTCTTAGCCGACCTCTCCTTGAGAGGGTTGCTCTACCAACAGGGTCAGGGAGCGCCCTTACCCTAGAAGGGAGGGACACAGAGGGGCCTACTGCCCTGCTCAGGATTTGCTGAAGGCTTATTTTCTGGCCCTTGATTTGGGAGGTAAGCCCTAGCAGCAGGTGAGGGGTTTCCCCAGTGGAGTGGGAGGAGGGGGTTCTGGGGAGGGTGATGGAGGGTCCATGCCGGGGCATTCTTGTTTCCTTCCCTGTGGGCTGTGGTTTGGGCTGGTGCGAACCCCACTCACCTGGGCGGGGCAGGCCGCTGGGTCCTGCCTGGGCTGCGGGGCAGGGTGCCTGGGAACAGCAGGTAGAGGAGGCTGATGCAACCGAAGGCAACAGTCAGGAGCCGGGCCATGGCGGGCGGGGCTGGAGGGAGTGTGAGCCAGGCAGGTGTGGGGGACCGATGGCCCTCACCTCCGCCACCCCTTTCCCCAGCCCCGCTGGGAAGTCCTGGTGATCAGGCGCACAGGCGTGGGGACTGGCAAGCTCCTACCTGAGTCCGGTCAGTGGCCAATAGGTATCAGGAGAGAAGCAGCCGGTGGGTTTGGTGTTGGCTGGTCAGGGAGCACGGGGCAGGTGGGGAACCTCCCCAGTCAGTGTGTGGTCTGCGGTTGGTGGGCTGGTCTGGGGCCTGCCTGGGACCCGGCCTCAGCACCTCCCGAACTAAATAGTTTTTCCAGGAGGAGGCGGAGCCGGATGCCCCAGCTGGGCAGGAAGCCCGGCCCTCCAGCTCCCTACTCCTGCCCAGCCCGTTGGGCAGCATGGAGGGTGCAGACGAGGGGGTAGACTGACAGAAGCCCCATTCCGCTGGGAAGTGCTTCGACTGGCCAGGGCCCCCCCAGCTACCAGCCTCTGGCGCTGTCTGGTGGAGAGGACTGTCTGGGACCCTGGGGATCTTGCCCATGGAAGGAGTGGGTGTGTGTGTGGGGGGGGGTTGCTGTCCCCCAGGCTGGGTTCCACCCCCAGACGTCTGCCCTGCCTGGAGGCCTGGGGATCTGGCTAGAATCACGGGAGTGGACAACAGCACTCCAGCTGGTCAGTTCCGCACCGAGGTGATTTGGAGACCCTCCCTCCAGACCCCCCACAGCTGTGTTCTGAGAAATCCCCACCCTATTTCCCTATTACTGAAGTAGTAAATGGGTTTTGTATGAAATTTAAATAAGTAAAAAGTGAGACCCCTGCATTGCCACCCTTTCTCTTCTGCACACTAGTGTATTATGTGGGGGCCGGTGCTGGTGTGTGTGTTATACACAGTGTTTGTGAGTAAAAACATACGTATGTAAAGAGAGAGACCTCCAGGCCCTCCTCCTATATGCAGGTGTTCTGTAACTTTTTTTTTTTTTTAAGATTTTATTTATTTATTTGACAGAGATCACAAGTAGGCAGAGAGACAGGCAGAGAGAGAGGGGGAAGCAGGCTCCCTGCTGAGCAGAGAGCCTGATACGGGGCTTGATTCCAGGACCCTGAGATCATGACCAGAGCCAAAGGCAGAGTCTTCACCCACTGAGCTACTCAGGTGCCCCTGTTCTGTAACTTCTTAATTGATCTTTTATTGATGAAGAATTAGGCGATGTCTGGTCTTTTCAAGAGCAAGAACCCTTTGTTGTGAGCTCAGAGAAGTGTCTAGGATCCTTTCCTAGGAGGGGAAATTCTGCTCAAAGGTGAAGCTGTGTTTGTGTTGACAGATAGTGCCAAGCTGTTCCCCACAAAACTTGTGCTGTCCACTCAACTGATGATGGGCAGGGTGTTGGCCGTTCTTTGGGCCTTTGTCAATCTGAGAAGGGACAGTTACCCCATCCCCCCCCCAAGATGTTTCTTTGATCATCAGAGCGTCTCTGCGTCCGTTCCCACTTCCTCCTCTGTCTTAGCTGCTCCAGTCGTACTGCCTCTGTCAAGTCGCCACGGATGACCTGGTCACTCTCTGTGCCTCCTGCTGCGTACACTGCGGGAGCTCAGTAAACACTTGCTGGGTGAATAAATCGACAAGTGTTGAACGCATGGCGTGTTGGAGAGTTTGGTTTACATCCTGAAGAAGGTAGGGAAGCATCAGCAGCCATTCTGCTTATTTATTTATTTATTTATTTATGCCACCTGGGGGAGGAGAGAGTGAAACCATCACCGTTACAGTAAAAAAGTGCCATAGGGCAGGAGGGGTGCCTGGGGGCGAGCAGATGGGTCTGAGAGAAACTGAGTGACACTGGGGGGGCAGGCAAAGAGGGTAGGCCCTTCCATTTGCCGAAGCAGGAAGCCCCTAGTGAGATAGGGTGGGTTTGGCCACCTGGGGTCATCCTGGCAGAGGGGTCTGGCTGCCCTCTAGCCTCGTGGGCCTGGGGCTGAAGAGAGAGCAGAGCTGGATGGAACACAGGTCTGGGGGTTTCATAAATGGCAAGACTCTGGGAGGCGAGAGGTGTGGTGAACTCTGCCCCCAGACAGTGCAGAAAGAGGACAGAAGCCACATGCTAGCTCTGGAGGGACAACCCGGGAAGGGGGGAGCAGAGGACCCCGGGACAGCCAGCCCCTTCCCCACCATCTGTCCGCTGCAGTCTGCCATCTTTCCAAAACTCAGAGGTGATCGTACTACTCACTCCTCCAAGAAAGAAAAAATTAGATCAAAATTCCTTGCCTCTGGGAGATTTTTTAATCCAGGAAAGTGAAGGTGAACTCAGCTCACAGGCCTGTGGCTCCGTGCATTCTTTCTTTCAGAGTACTTGCTGCCACCGTGGGCGTGTGCTCCCATCTCCCCCCAAATCCCAGATGCATGGGGTGTCCCCCTCCCCCAAGTCCCTGCAACTGGATGAGAGTCCCCCTCTGTGGCCCCACAGCCCTCTGGACAGCACATCTCGCAGTCCGTGCTGTGTGTAACGGTGCATGTCCTCCAAGGCCAGACCCAGGGCTACCTTCAGTACGCTCAGTTGCAGGAGCTGCTTGCCTGTGGAAATTCGCAAGATGCCCAGAGGTGTCCCCAGTGAGCGGGGGACTGACGGGGCCACAGGAGGCAGGTGGTGCTGGTGACCCTGGCAGGACGCTTTAGAGAAGAAAGTTGTGTGGGACAAGGAGAACGAGCGAGGAGGCTGGCTGGGGGAAGCGCTTGAGAAGAGCTTGTGCTTGAATGTTTTAAGGTGGGGAGGTTGAGTGTAATCCTCACGGCCAGGATCCGTAGAGAGGGCACGAGTGAGGAGGGGGCCACTGAGAGGGAACGGCAGGCAGTGGGGAGGTGGGGGGGTAACCACGGAAGGAGGAGTTGGGGTGTGAGGGGGCAGAACTGGGGTTCGGTGCTGCAGCAGAAGGCCTCCCGTCTGACGGCTTTGTTCTCTCTGTGAAGGAGGGGCAGTGGGGTCGTCTCTGAGACATAGCAGGTGGGGTCAGAGGCTGACCAGACGTCAGCAGGCTGGGCAGTGGGAGGAGTGTCCGTGATGTCATCATGGCCACTCTGCACTATAGGGGGTGCGGGGCTGTGCATGGCTGGGTTTGCCAGATGGGGACAGTGAAAACAAAGTCAGAGAGGCGGGGGCTGTCGAGGACATGGGCAGGATGACAGGATCGGAGCCGCAGGGGGTGGAAAAGGAGTGAACGAGGAAGCCAGGGAGAGCCATTCCCTGCAGGAGGGCTCAACCTGCTGGAGAGAAGGGGCAGGGAGGCACGGCGCCCCAGAAGAGGGGAAGCAGGCAGAAGCACGTGCCTCTGAGGGTGACATGGACAATACAGTGGTCAGGAGACTTGGATGGGGAGAAACTCAGTGGGGGGTAGCATGGTCTAGAAGAGACCCCAAACCTACCCTCCACCCTATAGAACCTCTGAGACGGCTGCAAGGAATGGGCTCCTTAGGGCCTGCAGGGGGGGGGTACTGGGGCGCAGGGTCTCCACAGTCTCTGAGGGACAGCTGGCCCTGGGCTCAGGCGCCAGGACAGGGGACTTTCCAGAGACCCTGCCTGCCCACGCACAGCTCACTGGTGTGGTAATGTGGAGGTGAGGACCTATTTGGGTATAAGTGACAGAAACCAGCTCAAGCCACCTGGGGCCAAAGGGAGGGTTTTTCAGCCTGTGGACCCAATACCCAATACCCAACAGAAGCAGAGGCGTGGCAGGGCCCCTGGCCCAGGCGGGGGAGCAGGGGGAGCTCCCCGGTCCGTCTCACGCCCTCTCCAGCCGGCTCCTGCCGGGGAGCCGGGAGCGGGCAGCGGGGAGGGGCACGTGGATGGGGGCGGGGGCTCCCTGCCCGGGTTCCTGCGCCCCAGGCACCAGAGAGCAAGCAGCCCCACATCTCCAGCTCCTCTCCCAGCACGCCCTGCCCGAGACCCCGCGGCCCCCTCGGCCACCCCTGCCACTGCCCTCGGGGTGGGGGGTGCGGCCTCCTCCCAGGCACCGCACCGGCCTGCAGGTGCTCTCGGCTCAGACGCGGGTCCTCACAGCGGGACGGGCAGCGCACCTCTTCAAGGGACACCCCACCCGGATGGGGCTTCCAAGTGCGGCCCGAGCCCTCCTCGGGCCGCGCACCCCAAGGGCGAGAGCTGAGTCCTCCCCCGCATTCGCCAGGTTGTCAGCTCCTCAGGGGACCGCCCCGGGCTCGTACTGTGCCCTGGGCTTGGGAGATCCGGGGGCAGGCCGGGGCCCTTCTGCCTCCCTCCAAACTGACCGCGCCGGGATCCCCGGCCCCCCCAGGAGCGAGGCCCGGCCCGTCTCCACCGCGGCGTAGGAACCCGGAGCTCGAGACCCGCTCGGAACCCAGCCGCGCCTGCCGCTGACCCGCGCGAGCTGCCGTCGCTGTCAGCGCCCGGGGGGCGGGGCCGGTAGGGTTCCCGCCCCCCGGGCACCGTGCCCGCGCCGACTGGCCCAATGGGAGCCGGCAGCGCCGGGCCCCGCCCACGATGGGGGCGGGGCGAGGCCGCGCAGGCGTACGGCGCGGCCGGGCGGGCCGGCTGGCTGGGAAGATGGCGGCGGGAGCCCTGGCCGCCGCCGCGGAGCGGGCCCGGGGTGTCCGGGGAGCGCGGGCCAGGGCCGGGGCCGGGCCATGAGCGCGCCGCCCTCGCGTCCCCGAGCCGCGGAGCCCGCCCGCGCACCTCGCCATGGCGCGGCTCGCGGACTACTTCGTGCTGGTGGCGTTCGGGCCGCACCCGCGCGGTGAGTGCCGGGCCCGCGGCCGAGGGCTGCGGGCGGAGCGCCCGAGCCGGGAGACCGGGAAGGGTCAGCCGGGGCGGCGGAAGACGCGCGCTGGGGCAGTCGCGGCGACATGTGAGGCGGGCGGGCCGCGGCCGCCGGGCCAGCGCAGGGGTCGTCCGGGGCACCTGCCGGGCTGGGGTCCCGGGTCGGGGGTCGGGGCGGGGCGGCCTCTCTGAGGCCCGCGGGGCAGCGCGGCACGGCGAGCCGAACCTGCGCGCCACGCGCGGGGCAGAGCCGGGTCAGGCAGAGCTTTGGCGTGGGCCTGGGAGGTGGGAGGGCCCCGAGACGGCTCGGCCTCCCGGCTCCCGGTTGGGTGGGATGGGCCGTCTGTGCCTTGGCCGACTGCCGGTAGCTGTGCCTCCAGGGGCACGGATCCGTCGGCTGCGAGCCCCTCCTTGGACCCCCGGTGCCTCGGGTCTGGAGCCCGTCGGTGTGGGGTGTCTCAGGTCCGGAGGCTCGGTGCGATGCAGCAGAGGGGTGGGATGCAAGGGCTGCTCTGTGAAGACGCGGGGTGGGGGCTGTACGTGGGGCTCCGGGGGGAAATGGGCCTCCTGAAGATGCATGGGGGGTCCTCTGTCTATCTGGAGCTAGAGAAGAGCATTCCTGGCAGAGGCCTGCGGTCCTCATGCCTGCAAGCCAAGCCTGGGTGGGGGATCCTTGTGGTGACTGGGGCCGGTGTCCAGGAGGTCCCTGTCTAGGGCGGGCGCCTGTGTCTGAGAGCCCTTCAGCCCAGGGGGTAGGAGAGAACAGAGCCTGACAATGACATCAGCAACAGTCATGGAGCCCGGGCTGGGGAGCGCGCTCTGTGTGCCAGGCCCTGCACAGCCCTTTGTATGTGTGATCTCATTTCTTCCTCCCAGCAGCCCACCAGGGTTTCCTTGCCCTCTCCCTCACCCGGAGAGTGGAGTCGGGCAGAGAGGTTGATTGTCTGGTGTGAGCCCCCACAGAGGCTGACGCACTACCAGGCCGTGGGCTCAAATCCCAACTGCAGAGAGGCAGTACATGTCCTCGGGGGTTCCTGTGTGGTCAGGCTGGGGCTTAACCTTGAGATTGAAAGTGGGGTTGAGCCCCCAACCTGCTGCTCATTGTCAGCGTGGTGCCGCTGTCATCACCCAGGAGCCGGACTTCCTCTCCTCTTGCCTTTCTTGCTGTGATTCCACCTGCTGGACCCTGCTCTCCAGACCCTCTTCAGTGCCCTCGTAGGACTCGCTCCTGTCTGTCCAAGGGTCCATCCCCTGACACCCTCAGGGATGAGCACATCTTCCTCTAGAGAGGGAGGTTTTGCAGCGAGAACCAGTCATCTCAGTCTCCCAGTCTGCATGAGGCGGGCTCACTCGCAGTGTTGCATGGGCCCATAGAGGGAGGACCGTCTGTTCCAGGGTGCACGTGGGGGACAGTGAGGACGCCATGCCACCTGGAGCAGAGGGCTGCATGGGATCCATGGGAACAAGGTTGGCCGAGGGGCTGCTCCAGCATGAGGGGCCCTGGGCTGGAGCTGCATGAACAGAGTGGGCTTGGAGGATGACAGTGCTGAGTGGTTTGGGAAGGGTCTGGGGAGGCAGAGACTACAGATAGAGGCCAGGTGGTAGCAGCAGGGGTGGAGAGCTGAGGGTGAATTAGGGAGGTGGGAGGCGGCATGGGTGGGCTCCACGGCAGTCTGGCCGTGACACTCAGGGGATGGGCACCCCTGGCATTTGTAGCCTCTGATAAAGACAGAGGAGAAGGCTGGAGTCCGTAATGTCTGCTCACCCCGAGTGTCCATTGCAGTAGGGGGGCGGGTCATGGAGCCCCTCACCACTGTCTCCAGGGCAGGAGCTGGTCGATGCAGGCCGGTCACCCAGTTTCAGGGTCTCGGTTGGCAGGACTCCTCCATCCCCGTGAGAAATAAGCCCACAGGCTAGGTCCCTGGCCATAGGGCTGAGGGCAGAGCCAGGTGGTTGGGGGGAAGCCTGAGGCAGAGGAGCACTGCAGGGGGAGTCAGTGGTACCTGCTTTGCCACTTGTTATTTCTTGACCTTGGGCCAGTCTTCCAGCTCCCTGCACTTCAGCTTTTTCATCTGGAGTTGGAGTGAGTCACACAGACCCCCCAGGCTGCCATGGGCATGAGGTGGACCCAGACGTGAAGTTGTTCCCACGGGAGGCTCCAGGAAATAATGGGTGTCTCATTAGTGATGAGCAGCAGGTGTGCAGACACCCATGGGCATTGATACAGTGGGCAGCGCTGCTGGAGGGGGGACGCTGTGGGCTGGCAGGCGTGGGACATCGGGACTGGGGTGCAGGGTCTTCAGGGTTCAGTGGAGCAGGTGGGAGAGGGGGATGTCTTGTCCTTGGCCTGGATAGTGACACCCTGACGGGAGCTGGTGGACGCGGGGCCGGGGTGCCGGAGCGCCGCCTGGGAGCATCTGGTTTTATGGTTACCATCTGGTGGACTTTTCCAGGCAGGAGCATGGGGAGGGGGCTGAATGGGACCCCAGTGCAGATCCTTCCCCTGGTGAGTGGGGGAGCTCCTTCACTCAGGACATGGGTTCGGCACCTTCTGGACCCTGGGACCAGCTCTGGAGACACTGTTGGGGCCCGTCGGATCGTACCTGTCCAGCTTCTGGGCTGGAGGGCCCTGACAGTGGTCAGCTGATTGAACACAGCATGGCCAGTGCCAGGGCGTGCCTTTGGGAACAGGAGACACACTTGACCTGACCAGGGGGCTGAGTGCATGGGAGGAGGGGCTGGACCCCTCCTGGTGCACCCGCTCCCCATGCCCAGCCCCTCCCTTAGCATTTGAGAACACCTTCTGTCCTGTGGTCTGGCCTCTCAGACCTGACTCTGCTGAGCGGGCCACATTCCTGGGCCCCATCGACTCTCCCCACCCATGTTCCTGCCCTCTGGAGCAGGTTGGGGCTGTTTGGAATGGCCTCAGCTGGCTTCCAGCCCCCACCCTGGGAGCCGGTCTGGTCTGCCTGGGGGAGAGTTGGGGAGGACCCCTGCGGAGGCTGCAGCCCCTCCGCACACATCCTGTTGCTGTGGCTGGCTGGGACGGCCGAGGGTTGGGGCTGGGTGGGTGGAGCCGCGGGGAGGTCCTTCCTTCACCCTCTTCCTGTAGCTGAGCGGGTCCCAGGGCGTCTGCGCTGGAGTGTGTGGAGGAGCAGGCGGGGCGGGCAGAGGAGCCTGCCGTCCTCCCTTGCCTCCGCTCACAGTGTGTGCTGGCCTGGGCTGGCCCTCCAGGCGTCGGAGCCTGGCACTGGTGACGGCCACTGCCAGCAGATGACAGCACGCGCGCTCTGTGTTCTCTCACCCCGCGTTCAGGCCTGCAGCCCACACAGGGCTGGATGTGGGGACACGGTTGCAAGAGGAAGTGCTTGTCCCCATCTGTGTCTCAGGGGACTTGGGTGCCTTTCCTGCAAAGGCCTCCCCAAGAGTCCTGCCCTGGGATGTGGGATGGTGCTGGCTAGACTAGTTCTACCCCGGTGGGCTGATAGGGTGACCCTCCTCCTTCGAGCTGGGGGAAGCTCTGATGGGGCAGGTCACCTTCATCGCCGCAAGGGCCCAAGTGGGTGGGGAACACGGGAGGCGTGGCAGAGCCCCCATCTCTCCCAGGGTGCCTGCCAGCCAGCAGCCAGATTGCAGCCTAGGCCCTGTTAGCACGGAGCTGGGGTGTGGGCCGGGTTTCAGAGAGAGCTGGGAAGAGACCAGGAGTCAGGGCCTCTCTATGGTGTGCCCTTCCCGGGAGGGCTTGCCTGTCCTGGAGCACCCTGGGGCCCCAAAAGCTGTCCTTTACTTCTGATTAAGGAGCCTGTTTCCTTGTGGGGTGTGTGTGGGGCTGGGCGTGGGAGGATGGTAGTGTGGCTGGCGGTCTGCATTCAGCAAGCCTTGATGAGGCCGTGGTCTGTGCCAGGCACAGGTGCAGTGATGGACACAGAGTATGGAGTTCCCGTGTGGCCCAGCCAGCCCGCAGGTGCACCAGGGGTCACAGAGGGGTACAGGGGAGGGAACGAGGTCCTGGGGGGTCCTGCTGTAGGCCCCAGGCTCAGGCAGGGTGCGGAGGGCTGCCTGGAGCAGGGGACACTTTTGGGGCTGAGACCCGAAGGCCAAGTTTGGGACGTCATGGCCCAAAGAAGGGGCTGGGCATGATGAGGGAGACGCTTACTGCCCTAGGCTGTGGGGGCAGTTGAAGGAAAGCCTCCAGTTGGTTCTTCAGAGGCGGAGCCATACAAGTGGGAGTTGATGTTTCACAGGATGAATGGGGTGGGGAGGGCGCGTGGTGGACAGTGGCCAGTTACCTTGTCTGCTTCCCCGTGGGGAGAGGCTGCTGAGAACAGCCTTCTGAGGGCTGTCTGGCCTTGGGAGGGAGGCTGTGGGGCAGAGGCTGCTGTCCTCGTCTGCACACACCCCCTCTTCTTCCTCCGCCCGCTGCCTCGTGGCAAGAACTGGGTGAGCCCTGGGTGCCAGCCAGGCACCAGATGGTGGTTTGGGGCTACGCACAAATCAGCCCGGGGGTGGGGTGGGTGGGGAGGGAAGCCATGGCTCAGGGTGAGCTGGCCTGGGCCTGTTGAGGGTGGCCGCTGGGAGTGGGCCTAGAGGGACCCCAAGGGGCTTTGTCTTAGTGGGCCTGTGCGTATGTGTGCTCGTGTGTAAGTAGATAGGGTACCAGCAGACACCTGTTCCTCTTCGCCGCCTCCTCTTGTCTTTTCAGGGTGTCAGTGTGGGAGGGGGAGGGGAACAGGAAACTGAGGTTTTGTGAGTCAGAGTCATGGCCCCTCCTCGCCTCACCGGCAGCAACCTGCCTGCTGCCGGCCTCCTTGACCTGCCCTCCATGATCGCAGAGCGGGGGTGGTCTCCCGAGGTTGTTGCTGGGCTCCTCCGTTGTCGAGTTGCCGGGCTCGGCTCACCAGTGCCCAGGCCCCTGGCTCTGGCCGAGGCTCCTGTGCACATCGGGGTGGACCAGGCTGGCTGGACAGGGGCGGGGGCGGCTGTGTCGGGCAGGTCCTCAGACGCGGCACATCTTGGCTTGCTGGGCTTTGGGGTGGGCCTGTAGAGAGGCTTCGTGCTCAGTGCCCGCTCCTTCCCTATCTGCTCCCACTCTTCTGCCGGTGCGGGCAATGATACTGAAGCTGGTTCGAGCAAAGGGTGGGGACGTCTGCACTCAGGGACCTGCTGTCGTGTGTGGGAGGTGAAGGTAGGGAGGTTTCTGTCTCACTTGCTTGGCCCTGCTGCCATGCTGGGTGGGAGCTGGAGGTGGAACAGAGACCTGTGTCCATCATCTGCTGGTCTTGTGAGGTGAGTGGTCCCCTGACAGGGCCCTCATCATTGCCTCCTAGTTTGGCTCTAGGGGGTGAGCAAGAGGCAAGGGCCTCTGACTCCACCCATGTGGCCCAGAGCTGGGAATGGTGCCCTAGCCACAGAGCAGGGGAAGCAGCCCTGGGCCTCCGTCCCAGCCCAGCGTCCCCAGTCCGTGTGGCTGTGCACAGTGCTGGGTGCAGACAGAGAGAGGACAGGCATGTATGCACCACCTTCAGTGGCCCTGACCGTGGCCGGATCCCCAGCACTCAGGAGGGTTCTCCTTCTGTGGGTGTCCCGAGACCTGGTCCCTGTCCTTCCCACCAGTTACCACTCCTCTCTGGGTCTTGTGCTGGCCTGTCCATCTCCGAGGCGATGGGGCTGGCAGCGGTCTGGGCCTGGGTGTTTGCTCCCCGGGCACAGACAACAGGTGTGAGACCTCTGCCTCTTGAGGGTGCTCAGAGCTGGCTGGTGAGGTGAGCCAGGGACTGGGGCTGGTCCTCGTGGTGCTCCCTGCCGGGCGGGGGCAAGCACTGCAGCTGGCCTTCGGCTGATGCCACGGTCCAGAGCTGCGCTCCGCTGGCTGGAGGGCTGGCCTCCGGTGTGTGGCGGGCTGGAGGTGCCTTCTGGCTGGGGGTGTTGGCGTGTTGGGGAGGGGCACGGGAGTGACCCCAGCCTGAGGCTTCCATGCTTTTGGTGCCTGGCCTAGCCAGAGGCTTTCAGGACTCCCTATCCATACTGGGGGCTTCTCTCTGTGCCCTCTGGTGGCCCTGGGGTCCGTGGCTATCTAGTAGCCACCCCTCACAAGAAATGATAGGTCTGGGAGCTGAGGCTGGTCTGATGCCACACGAAGTTCAGGCTGGGTGAGCGCTTCCCATCTAAGACCCTTGAGGCTCCTGGCTGGGTGGGGGCTCTGCGGGGTGGGAGGCTCCCTGACTACCTGTTCCTGTCCTCAGGGAGTGGGGAAGGCCAGGGCCAGATCCTGCAGCGCTTCCCAGAGAAGGACTGGGAGGACAACCCGTTCCCCCAGGGCATCGAGCTGGTGAGTGTGGGGGGTGCTCATGCCGGGGGCGGGGGGGCGCAGGTGGGCCCCGGTTTCCCCAGGACTGAGGAGCCTCTGCGGTGCCCAGTCCCCGGGGTGGGGGAAGGAGCTGTCTGCGCCACTACAGGGGACGGAGGAGGGAGGTGGCAGGCCTGGCTGGCGGGGTCCGCGCCCACATCGCAGCATGTCGCCTGTCCCCTGTGATGGTGGAGACCGTGTCCTGCATTACAGGGTTCCCCGGCCACACAAAGAGACCAGAGGCTGTGACTTCCTTTTGCGGGGGAAGGGCCGAGGCCCGGGAGGCGGGATGCACCTAGGCTTGCAGACTCGGATGCTGCCTACTCCACCGGGCCGTGGTGTCCGTGCCCTGGGTGAGGGCAGGGAGCCAGAGGGAGCAGACTGCTGACCCCTCCCCCTGCCCCGCCCGGCCCTGCAGTTTTGTCAGCCCAGCGGGTGGCAGCTGTGTCCTGAGAGGAACCCACCCACCTTCTTTGTCGCTGTCCTCACCGACATCAACTCTGAGCGGCACTACTGCGCCTGCTTGACCTTCTGGGAGCCGGCAGAGCCCACACAGGTCACTGGGGACTCTGGGGTCCAGCCTGCATGGGCTTCTGGCTGTGGCCCACTCCCTCTGCCTCTGTCCTTGGGTGTGTCTCTGTCTGTGGCTAGTCCCAGTGCCTCAACCCCACCGAGGCTTGAGTTCCCAAAGGGCTGCTCCCGTCTGAGTCACCTGCGTCCTCCCCCTGGGCCCGTGGGGCTTGTCTGAAAGCGAGGCGGATGGGGCTTCTGTCCACAGGAAGCGGAGTGCACTGAGGACGCCACCGAGCGGGAGGAGGAGGTGGACGAGGGGGGCCCTGCACAACTGTCACCTGCGACACCTGGCCCGCCTGGCCAGCTGTTCGCGCCAAAGACACTGGTGCTGGTGTCTCGACTGGACCACGCGGAGGTGTTCAGGGTGAGGCGGGCAGCCAGGGTTCGAGGCAGGACGTGGGGTGCCCCTGCCAGTGGGGCCACCATTCCCCAGTCTGTGGTCCTTGCAGAACAGCCTGGGCCTCATTTACACCATCCACGTGGAGGGCCTGAACGTGGGCCTAGAGAATGTGATCGGGAACCTGCTCACATGCGTCATCCCCCTGGCTGGGGGCTCCCAGGTGGGTCCTGCGGGCGGCTGCCATGCGCCCACAGCCATGGCCCTCCTGCTGTCCCAGGCCGTGAGGGTGGGGCCTGTGGGCCCTCAAGAGTCCGGCGGGGCTCAGCACGGCCCGGACCGTGGACACTCTACTGTGTCTTCGTGCTGCTGTCACCTGTCTTCCCTTCTCGGCCCGGCCTGCTCACCTGCGCGTCCCATGTCTTGCCTGGCTCCCTACCTGGCACCCTTCTGTTTCTCTGTTCTCTTGCTCCTTGGGTGTGCCTGTCTCTGGATGTTGGTGTCCGCGTGTCTGTCTGCTCTGCTCCCTGGTCAGTACCCCCACGTGTGGGTGCGTCTAACTGTGTTTCTCTGCCTGTCTGTCCTGTGCAGCTGGACTCCGTGGAGGACGGAGTGGTATGGATTCTTTGTTTCTTCTGCCCACCCAGGCCCCACCTTGCCCCAGGTCAGAGGCCCTGAGTCTCCTCTGCAGCGCTGCGTGGGCCGGCAGGCCAGGAATGGCCTTTCCCTCCCGTTAGCAGGCCTGCCTTGGCCAGCCTCACCTCAGCTCACGGAGCTCTGGGCTGACGCGGGGCTGGCTGGAGCCGCTGAACGCTGGTCCCTCTCTTTCCACAGAGAACCATCTCTTTGGGGGCTGGTGACCGGCAGGTCATCCAGACCCCACTCGCCGACTCGTTGCCCGTCAGCCGCTGCAGTGTCGCCCTGCTCTTCCGCCAGCTGGGTGAGCCCGGCCGTCCACACCCCCGTCCCCACCCCGCGCTCGCCGCCCTCTCCTCCCCCCGGGGGCTGCTGGTCAGAGTGGGGTTCTTACTCAGCCGGCCCTGCGAGCCCGTGGTCTCCCCCGCAGGCATCACCAACGTGCTGTCGCTGTTCTGCGCTGCGCTCACGGAGCACAAGGTGCTCTTCCTGTCCCGAAGCTACCAGCGGCTCTCAGACGCCTGCCGGGGCCTCCTGGCGCTGCTGTTCCCTCTCCGATACAGGTGCCCCTGCTGCCGCCTCGCCCCTCCTCCCAGCCCTTCCGCTCTGGCTGCCCGCACTGAGCCCTTGCCCGTTGCAGCTTCACCTACGTGCCCATCCTGCCGGCACAGCTCCTGGAGGTCCTCAGCACCCCCACGCCCTTCATCATCGGTGTCAACGCGGCCTTCCAGGCGGAGACCCAAGAGCTGGTGAGGGCTGTGGCCTGTGCCTGCCTCCCTGCTCCGGGCCGCGCTGACTGGCTGGCAGCTCCCTGACCGCTTGCTCCCTTCGGTCCACAGCTGGACGTGATCATTGCCGATCTCGATGGAGGCACGGTGACGGTCCCCGAGTGTGTGCACGTCCCGCCCCTGCCGGAGCCGCTGCAGAGTCAGACTCACAGTGTGTTGAGCATGGTGAGGCGGGGCCGGGGGCTGCAGGGAAGCTGAGAGCGGGGTCACTTGGCAGCCAGGGGAGCCCCCGGCCCTGGGTGTGTGGCCATCCCCACTCCTCTCTGCTTACGCAGGTCCTGGATCCAGAGCTGGAGTTGGCGGATCTTGCCTTCCCACCGCCTTCGACGAACGCTTCCTCCCTGAAGATGCAGGTGGGGCTCCCTGTGGTCCCAGCGCAGGGCGTGCGCCAACCCTGTGCCCTCTAATCAGGCCTGCTGCCCCTGACGGCCTGTGGGCAGTGCCAGTCACACTGTATAGCCAGCCCTCCTGGGCCAGTCGTTGGGGGCCGGGGGGGTGCATTGTGAGTCTCTGGGGTCCTGTGCAGGAGCGGTTGTCTGGATGGCTGTGGCTTTGTGTGGAAGAAGGTTGGAGGGGCAGGACGGGCGAGGCGCCCAGGAGGCCTGGGCAGGGCGCGGATAGGTGTGTTTGTGTGTGGGGGGTGGAGCTGGCGAGGGGCGGGGGTTTGGAGGGCTGTGGCGTGCAGGGGCCGGGGCAGGCCTGTGGCCTGGTCCTCACCGGCGCCCCCCGGGCCCAGGACAAGGAGCTGCGTGCCGTCTTCTTGCGACTCTTCGCTCAGCTGCTGCAGGGCTACCGCTGGTGTCTGCACATGGTCCGCATCCACCCGGAGCCCGTCATCCGCTTTCATAAGGTGCCCCGCAGGGAGGGCTGGGGGTGGAGGCGGGCAGGGAGTCAGTGCTGAGGGGCTGACCCCCTCGTGTTGCCCCCAGGCAGCCTTCCTGGGCCAGCGTGGGCTGGTGGAGGACGACTTCCTGATGAAGGTGCTGGAGGGCATGGCCTTCGCAGGCTTCGTGTCGGAGCGTGGGGTCCCCTACCGTGCCACGGACCTGTTCGACGAGGTGCACCCCCGCCCCAGTTGGGAGGAGCCCCTGCCACCACTCCCAGCTTCGCCCCACCTGCCTGACCCTGCCTCCTCCCACAGCTGGTGGCCCATGAGGTGGCGCGGATGCGGGCAGATGAGAACCACCCCCAGCGTGTCCTGCGTCACGTCAGAGAACTGGCAGAGCAGCTTTACAAGAACGTACGGCGGGTGACACGAGGGGGTGGGCCCGCCAGGCCGGGGCACGGTGCCGCCAGGCCAGGGCACGGTGCCGCCTGGCCCCGCGCGGCTCGCCCACACTCGCCTGTGTCCTCTGCAGGAGAACCCATACCCCGCCGTGGCTATGCACAAGGTGCAGAGGCCCGGGGAGGCCAGCCACCTGCGGCGGGCGCCCCGCCCCTTCCCCCGGCTGGACGACGGCATGGTGCAGTGGATCGTGGACCAGGCGGCAGCCAAGATGCAGGGCGCGCCCCCGGCCGTGAAGGCTGAGAGGAGGACCACTGTGCCCTCGGGGCCCCCCATGAGTGGGTGACGGGAAGGGGGCCAGGGCACGGGGCCCAGGGTGAGTGCGAGTCAGAGATGAGCGCGTCGTCTTCCCGCAGCCGCCATCCTGGAGCGGAGCAGCGGGCTCCACGGCAACAGCGCGCGCCGGCTGGAGGTGGTTCGAAACTGTATCTCCTACGTGTTTGAGGGGAAGATGCTTGAGGCCAAGAAGGTGAGGGCAGCCGGGCACAGGGAGCCCCTGTGAAGGGTGCTGAGCCTGGGGTCCGCGTGCCTGCTGGCAGCCAGAGGGGCGGGTGACACCGGGTCTCGGGCCCCTTCCTCAGCGCAGCTGGACAGAGCCTGTGGGGAAGCTCGCAGGAGGGATTTACTTCATTTTTGGGACATCAGAACCCAAAGGTTTCCACTGCTAAATTTCTTCTCCATTCTTCCTGACCGAAGTGCCAGCCCGCACAGCGCCGTGCGTTTGTGGTCCTGCCCTGCATGGTGTTGGCCCACGCCTGTGGCCCCCACAGCGGCCAGCTTGAGTCCCGGCCGCACGATCTCCCGGGAGGGGCCTGCAGGGCTCCTGCTGGAAACTAATAAGAGAACAAGCACACGGCCCTTTGTGCACCCTGCTCGGTGCCCAGCCGGCCAGCAGCGGGGCTGCAGCCTTGGGAGGGGGTGCCTGCTGGGGCTCAGGGCCGGGGAGTACCCCCTGGCTGTGGGTGGGCAGTGTTTCCATCTCCGCGGGCTTTTGCGCGTACAGAGGGCAGGGTCGGCCAGAGGTCAGTCTGTGGGGGGTGAGCTCCCAGAGTCTGGCCCAGACTGTTTCCAGATCCCCTCTGTGCTTAGAGCCTGGGCTCTGGCCTCTTGGGGGTCCGTGGCCCTTCCCCTCCCGGGCTCTGTGCCCTGGCCTCCCTCCTGCCCTCCCTCCAGGGCATGGTTGGATGCCCCCAGCCCCATGTTCCCCTGTCTCCAGCTGCTCCCAGCTGTGCTGAGGGCCCTGAAGGGGCGCGCGGCCCGCCGTTGCCTCACCCAGGAGCTGCACCTGCACGTACAGCAGAACCGGGCGGTGCTGGACCACCAACAGTTCGATTTCGTCGTCCGCATGATGAACTGCTGCCTGCAGGTGAGGCCGGGCCTCCCTCCTGCTGCTGCTGCAGCCCTGGGCGTGGCGGTGGGCGTCCCCCCGCGGGGATGCGTCTTCTGGCCGTGCCTACGGCTGGGGAGGTCCTGGGCTGGGGGACTCTCCCTGGAGGGCGCCTCCTGCCCCGAAGCTCTGGGAGGCTCTTGTGGCCCCCGGCCGGCTGGGCGTGTGGGGGCGGCTCCAAGGGCTCCCCGCTCCCGCAGGACTGCACCTCCCTGGACGAGCACGGCATCGCGGCTGCTCTGCTGCCCCTGGTCACGGCCTTCTGCCGGGTGAGTGCTGGGGCCGCCCCACTGCCTTTCCCTCGTCCCCTCCTGCTGCACCTGGTGACCCCTCCGCTCCCGCGCCCCCCCATCTGGCCTCTGTAGAAGCTGAGCCCAGGAGTGACCCAGTTTGCGTACAGCTGCGTGCAAGAGCACGTGGTGTGGAGCACGCCGCAGTTCTGGGAGGCCATGTTCTACGGGGACGTGCAGACCCACATCCGCGCCCTCTACCTGGAGCCTGCTGAGGACAGAGACCACGTGCAGGTGCCTGGGGGCTCCCGGGCCTGGGGGGCGTGGCGGCGAGGGCCGGCCCGGTTGGGGCTCACCGGTGGCGCTGGGGCAGGTGGGGGATGTGTCGGTGCCAGAGGACGAGCGTTCTGCCCTGGACGTGGCATCTGAGCAGCGGCGCCTGTGGCCCACCCTGAGCCGCGAGAAGCAGCAGGAGCTGGTGCAGAAGGAGGAGAGCACAGTGTTCAGCCAGGCCATCCACTACGCCAACCGCATGAGCTACCTGCTCCTGCCCCTGGACAGCAGCCGCAGCCGCCTCCTGCGGGAGCGCGCAGGGCTGGGCGACCTCGAGAGCGCCAGCAACAGCCTGGTCACCAACAGGTGCGGGGGCGCCTCGTGGGCCCACACGGGGGGCTCGGGCGGGCGCACCTTGACCTGCCGTGTCCCCTCCCCGACCTAGCATGGCGGGCAGCGTGGCAGAGAGCTACGACACGGAGAGCGGCTTCGAGGACGCAGAGACCTGCGATGTGGCCGGGGCCGTGGTCCGTTTCATTAACCGCTTTGTGGACAAGGTCTGCACAGAGAGTGGGGTCACCAGCGACCACCTCAAGGGGCTGCATGTCATGGTGCCAGGTATGGGGGGGTCTGGGGATGCAGACGCCCTTCTCAGCCAGTCAGGCAGGGGGCCAGGGTGTGAAAACGACTGTCTCCCAGACATTGTCCAGATGCACATCGAGACTCTGGAGGCCGTGCACCGGGAGAGCAAGAGGCTGCCCCCCATCCAGAAGGTGAGGGGGGGCCGGCCAGGGGCGGGGGCCTGGGTGGGTGCCGGGTGGGGGCCTGAGGGGCTGTTCTTGTCCCTGAGCAGCCCAAACTGCTGCGGCCACGCCTGCTGCCCGGCGAGGAATGCGTGCTGGACGGCCTGCGCGTCTACCTGCTGCCAGATGGCCGTGAGGAGGGGGCGGGGGGCAGCGGCGGCGGCCCCGCACTGCTCCCAGCTGAGGGCGCCGTCTTCCTTACCACGTACCGGGTGATCTTCACGGGGATGCCCACCGACCCCCTGGGTGAGCCTCTGGACCCTTCGTCCGTCCCCACCCGCCCTCCCCCATCCAGGTCCTGGGAAGGAATAGGACTTGCCCTCCTCAGGGGTGCAGGGTCTTGTGCAAGATAGGTCACATCCCCCCTCACCTGCCCGGGACCTGCATAGCTCTGGCACCCCCAGACTCTGTGACCACCCCCCCCCGACTCTGCCTGGCCTGTGCTAAGTCGGGGAACAGGTGGTGGTGCGTTCCTTCCCGGTGGCCGCGCTGACCAAGGAGAAGCGCATCAGCGTGCAGACACCCGTGGACCAGCTCCTGCAGGACGGGCTGCAGCTGCGCTCCTGCACGTTCCAGGTTTGCCCGGGGCACGGCGGGGCACGGGTGTGCGGGGGGTGGGGGGGTGCCTGGCTCTCCCAGGTCCACAGGCATCCAAGCCCCCGGTCTCATGCTCGCGAGCTGGCGTGGGGCCAGACCTCACCCACCGCGCCTGTCTCTGTTCACGCACAGTAGCTCAGTGTCATCGGCGTGTGTGATGTGCTGGCCTTTAGGGCTCCTGTGTTTGTTTGGGGGGTACCCTGACCCTGGCACCCGTGTCTGGAATGTGCCCTGTGCCCCGCGCCTGAACATCACACCAGCGCATGTGACACTTGGTGAGGGACCAGGTGCCTCAGCCTGGAGGTCACACGTGGCGTGAGGAGGGCCCTGTGCGTGCCCGCTGCTGCTTGGGAGGATGCCCCCTGCCAGGCCCCAGGGGGTTCCCCGCTTTTGCCCGCAGGCCTCTGTGGCGGGGGCCAGACCCAAGGGTGCCCAGACCTCTGAGGGCCTCTTGTCTGGCGCAGTTGCTGAAGATGGCCTTTGACGAGGAGGTGGGGTCCGACAGCGCCGAGCTCTTCCGCAAGCAGCTGCACAAGCTGCGGTACCCGCCGGACATCAGGGGCACCTTCGCCTTCTCCCTGGGCTCCACGCATACGCCCGGCCGGCCACCCCGCGCCACCAAGGACAAGGGCCCTTCCCTCAAGTATGGAGCCGGGCCCCAGGGCTGGGACCCCCACCCCTCCCTGTGTGCCTGTCCCCCTTGTCCGTCCTGCTCGCCTCTGCTGACCCTGTGTGCACACCCCCTCCAGGACCCTGTCCCGGAATCTCGTGAAGAACGCCAAGAAAACCATCGGGCGGCAGTACGTCACCCGGAAGAAGTACAGCCCTCCCAGCTGGGAGCACCGGGGCCAGCCTCCTCCTGAGGACCAGGAGGACGAGATCTCAGGTGGGAGCATGGACAGCCCCAGGTGGCCTTGTGCAGGGCAGGGGGTCCCGCAGTCTGTGGGTGACGCCCCCGTGTGCCCGGCCCGCCCCAGTGTCGGAGGAGCTGGAGCCCAGCACGCTGACCCCTTCCTCGGCCCTGAAGCCCTCCGATCGCATGACCATGAGCAGCCTGGTGGAGCGGGCGTGCTGCCGGGACTACCAGCGCCTGGGGCTGGGCACGCTGAGCAGCAGCCTGAGCCGAGCCAAGTCCGAGCCCTTCCGCATCTCCCCAGTCAACCGCATGTACGCCATCTGTCGCAGGTGAGCGGGCCGTGCCTGGGGGACGTGCGCCCGGTGGGCTGGGTGGTTGTGCCCTGTGCCCCGCGGCTGCGCCCTGACGCCTCCGGCTCCTCGCAGCTACCCGGGGCTGCTGATCGTCCCGCAGAGCGTCCAGGACAACGCCCTGCAGCGCGTCTCCCGCTGCTACCGCCAGAACCGCTTCCCCGTGGTGTGCTGGCGCAGCGGGCGCTCCAAGGCCGTGCTGCTGCGCTCCGGCGGCCTGCACGGCAAGGGCGTCGTCGGCCTCTTCAAGGCCCAGAACGCGCCTTCCCCAGGTACCCTCCGGGCCACGCGCGTACTCCCTCCCCTGTGCCCCGTGCCCCCCATCCGGCCTGGCTCCAGCTCCGCCTCCTCCCCCAGGCCAGTCCCAGGCAGACTCGAGCAGCCTAGAGCAGGAGAAGTACCTGCAGGCCGTGGTGAGCTCCATGCCCCGCTTCGCGGACGCATCCGGGCGGAACACGCTCAGCGGCTTCTCCTCCGCCCACGTGGGCAGCCACGGTGAGGGGCGCTTGAAGGCTGGAGGATTCCGGCGCGGGGGGGGGGGGGGGGGGGGCGGGGCTGTGGTGGCTTTTGGGGAAGGCAGGCCAGTGAGGGGGCGGCAGGTGGGGTGTGGGATCTCGTGAGCACCCTGAAGCCCCGCTCTGGTTGGCCTTCTGCCTGGGCCCAGCGGCTGCTGCTTTTAAACGTTTTATTTATTTAATTGACAGAGACAGCGAGGGAGGGAACACAGCGGGGGGGGGGGCGGTGGGAGAGAGGGAAGCAGGCTCCCCGGCTGAGCAGGGAGCCCCATGCGGGGCTCGATCCCCAACCCTGAGATCATGACCTGAGCCAAAGGCAGAGGCTTAAGGCACTGAGCCCCCTGGGCGCCCCTGGGCGGAGCTTCTCGACCTCCTCCTCTTCCTGCCTGTGGCCTGCCTTCAGGCCACAGCTGACCCTTGAAACCCCCACCTGGGCCGCATCCCTGCTCTGTCCCCTGCTCTGTCCTGTCCTTCCCACCACTGCTTTGTCGAGGCCATCTGACTGCTTGGGCTACATCCGCCATCTGTCCTGGTTCCTTCAGTCTTGTCTGCGCGGGCCTCCCCGTCCCGGTCCCCAGCCCCAGCATGGGCGCTCTCAGCACCCCCGGCCCTGCTGGTCCCACATGGATCCAGGCCCTTAGGGCCCAGCCCTGCCTTCTGTCTGGCGTGGCAGGGTCTCACGGTCAGAGATGGCGGAGAAGACACGAGGCCTGGGAGGTGGGGGCCGTGAGTGGGCCCTGCCCCACCCTGCTGGGGCCCTGGCGTAGCGCGGCCACAGTGGGGCTTAGTGAAGCGTGTGTGTGTGTGTGTTGCTGCCCAAGGGGTACACGGCTGCTGTGGAGGGCTGGTCTGAGCTGGTTACAGGCGGGGACCTTGCTGGGGAGGTCAGCTCTCTTTGTGCTGGGTTCCTGGACAGGCTTCCAGGTGAGAGAGGACACCCGTGGGGGCCATGTGAGGGTGGGGCCGGCCTCCTCCAGGGCCCTTGCCCCGAGGCAGTCACTCCTGCGTCACACGTACCTCCCGCTGACCACACTTGCTTCTCCCTGACCCCGTCCTCCCCCCTTTCACCCAGGTTTCCCCATCTCCCCTACCCCTCCACACTGTCACCCCTGACTCTGAGCCCCCCCCACCACCCCATCTCCTCCGGGGGCCCCGTCCTCGGCTACCCGTCTCTCCTCGCCCTGCCTCACCCCAGCTGATGCCGTCTCCCCCCACGCTCCCCCATTGCCCCTAGCTCCCCCTCCCTCCTGCCTGGATCCCCACAGATGCTCTGTCCCTGTGTGCCTCATCCTCTGGGTCTGGGTGATAGACTCTCAACGGTTAATCCTCCGACCCAGGACTCCAACTGCTGTGCAGCCCATGGGGCCGCCTATGCTTGGGGCCTGGTGTCCAGTGGCCTCTTAGTCTGGGCTTGATCTGTGAGCCTCCCCTTGCTGGCCTGGGTCTGACCCCCACCCCAGCCTGGTGTCCGCCTGGGAGGTAGGCTGCTGCGATTGATGTGTGCCTGGTTTACAGTCGGTACGTGATGCACGAGGGCTCCCTTTTTGCTGTGAGACGCACCTCATGGCACGTGCTGGTTGGTGCAGATGTCACGCCAGGGTCCCCGCTGGTCAGGCCTTCTGGGTCCCTGCGTCCCTCCTCTCACGCTCGTCTGCACTTTCTTGTGCTGTTGCTCCAGCTCCCAGATGCACTCGGGTGCACGGGTGGGTTTTGGGGGCTGGTGGCCCACCAGTGGTGGACCTCCTGGGAGCGTGCTCCTGCTGCCTCCTTCTTCCGGCTCTGCCCACTGCCCAGGGCCTCGCGGCGGGGCGGAGCAGGGGCGGCGGGGAGGGCATGGGGGTGTCTCCAGATCACCCGAGGGCCTCCAGCTTTCTCTGCCGAGGTCTGAGGAGGCCCCACACTCTGCTTCCGCCCCGCTTGGTGCCTCTGCAGCATGTCCCTTGCTGTCTGCACACCAGCCCCCGGCCCGGGCGGTCTGGGCTCAACTACGGGGCACTCTGTCTTCAGCTTTTGTCTTTTGTGACCACTTGATGGGCCTGGAACAGGGCAGCCGGTGTGCCCTGTGGTCGCTCACGGGGGGCTGCTTGGCGTCCCATTCCCTTTTTGTTCCTTGTTCAAGTGGCTTTGGGTCTCCCAGACTCCCGGCCGTCTTTGGATGGGGTTTATGGCTCCACCACTGGAGGGAGAGTCCGCGCTGCAGGTGGCCCCTCCCCACAGGATTCTTTGTCCCCAGTGTGGCCTGGACATCCTTGACTGTTCCCAAAGCACCCTGGTGCTGCCTTCCTGTGTTCCCCCAGTCCAGATCAAGTCCTTTCTGCCCCCATTGCCGAGGGGCAGGTTCTCGTTGAGACAGACCACGTCCTGGCTGTGAGTGATGGTGTGTCCTGCCTGCAGTGTGGCGGGCTGGTGCCCTGCTTGTCTGTCGCTGCTGCTGTGGTAGGGAGGGATGGTGCCTGGCTGCCTTCTGCAGAGGCAGCTGAGCCCGGGCACTGGGGAGCTTCGTCCCCCAGGCGCCCTGTGCCTCCAGGCTCCCTGTGCCTCCAGGCGCCCTGTGCCTCCAGGCCTGGCCGTCTCAGCCTCTAAGACAGGGGTCTGGCCCTCTCAGGCAGGTGGCCTTCTCCGCCAGTGCTGCCCCTGGGGCTCAGGCCAGCGCGTGTCCACGGTTCCAGGCTGGGAGCTCTAGGCTCCAGGCTTCGTCTTCTTCAGGCTGTACCTTACGGCCCCTCTTGTCGGTGGGCGCTGCAGGCGGCTGCAGGCAGTGCCGTGGGCGCTGACGAGGCAGGGACGGGCCTGTGGGGGAGGCGCTAGATGGAGAGCCCAGGGTTCTTGTCTCTCTTCGGATCCTATTTGCTGCTGGCCCTCTGTTCCCTGGCCTGCCCCTGAGGGCCAAGAGGGCTCAGAGGGCCTTGGTATTGCCCCCCACTATCTGTGGGGCCCCTGGGGGCTTGGCGGGAACCCAGCCCTATAGTCGTTTTGGACCACAGGCCCTCCATGCTGGGCAGACCCTCGAGCCTGGGGTCAGGCCTGAGGCTTTTCTCTGCTGTGCCCCCAGTGCCCAGCCCCAGAGCCAGGGTCACCACGCTGTCCAACCCCATGGCGGCCTCGGCCTCCAGACGGACCGCTCCCCGAGGTACCGTACTGGCCACACAGGCTGGCTCCCCCCACCTGGCACTGACGACCCCTGTGCGACTGAGTCGTCATGGGCACTAACGTCCCCTCCACGTCTGGCACTAACAGTCCTGGTGATGACCAGCATAACCCAGCCCTTCCCACAGCCCTGGGCACTAACAGCCTGAGGCCCCGAGTCCCACCCCAGACCCCCGACACTAACGCAAATGCAGGCCCAGCTGGGGTCCCTTTGGCCTCCCCGCCTTGCCTGGGAAGCTCAACCCCAGGTTAAGGGGTGCCCCAGGCCTGCTCAGGCGCTCACGTGGTTTCTTTGTGCAGGGAAATGGAGCAGTGTCCGGGCCAGTGGGCGCAGCGGTGGGCTTGGCGTTGATGTGGGCTCCCGGCTGGCAGGCAGAGACATGCTAAGCCCGCCCCAGGCTAACGGGGCCCCCCCTGACCCAGGCTTCTTGCAGCCCCAGCGCGCAGCCCTCTACATCATTGGGGACAAAGCTCAGCTCAAGGTGACTGGGGTGGGGGCCCAGGGCCTGGTGGGGGGCCCAGGGCCCGGGCGCATCTCACCGTGGCTGGCCTTCTTCAGGGTGTGCGGCCAGACCCCCTGCAGCAGTGGGAGCTGGTGCCCATCGAGGTGTTCGAGGCACGGCAGGTGAAGGCCAGCTTCAAAAAGCTGCTGAAGGCGTGTGTCCCGGGCTGCCCTGCCGCTGAGCCCAGCCCTGCCTCCTTCCTGCGCTCGCTGGAGGACTCAGAGTGGCTGATCCAGGTGTGTGAACCCCTGCCCCTGCTGCGGTCTGGTGTGCCATGGGGGCCCGCTTACCTACAGCCACGGACAGATGGGGTCACGGTTTGCTTGTTGATGGCGCTGGGCCCCTGGAGAGGGCGATGGACCTTTCCCACCTGGACGGCAGTACCGTGTGATGGAGGGAGACTGGGACCACCCGCTCTTGTTGGGGTGGGGCAGGCCATCTCCAGGACAGGGCAGGGTAGGGGGAGCCCTCGGGGGCCTGCATGGCTGCGGGAATGCGCGGGCACTGGCTCCGGAGGTGCTGAGGGGCCGCCCGGCCTTGCAGATCCACAAGCTGCTGCAGGTGTCGGTGCTGGTGGTGGAGCTGCTGGACTCAGGCTCGTCCGTCCTGGTGAGCCTGGAGGACGGCTGGGACATCACCACCCAGGTGCGTGCGGGCTGTGGGGACAGCCGGGCCCCTGGGGCGCCCCCGCGGCCACCGTACTGACAGGCAGGCGGGGCCGGCAGGTGGTGTCTCTGGTGCAGCTGCTGTCCGACCCTTTCTACCGCACGCTGGAGGGCTTCCGGCTGCTGGTGGAGAAGGAGTGGCTGTCCTTTGGCCATCGCTTCAGCCACCGCGGGGCCCACACGCTGGCTGGGCAGAGCAGCGGCTTCACGCCCGTCTTCCTGCAGTTCCTGGACTGTGTGCACCAGGTAGGCAGGGGCCCACGGCGGGGGCGGTGCCTGCCGCCTCCCGGCCCTGACCGGTCACCCCGCACAGGTCCACCTGCAGTTCCCCATGGAGTTCGAGTTCAGCCCCTTCTACCTCAAGTTCCTTGGCTACCACCACACGTCCCGCCGCTTCCGGACCTTTCTGCTCGACTCGGACTATGAGCGCATTGAGCTGGGTATGGTGCAGGGCTGGGCTTGGGGCAGGGCTGGGCGGCCGGGGCCGGGCCTGGAGGGTGGTGGGGCTCAGCACTCCCCCCGCAGGGCTCCTGTACGAGGAGAAGGGGGAGCGCCGGGGCCAGCAGGCGTGCCGGTCCGTGTGGGAGTACGTGGACCGACTGAGCAAGAGGACGCCCGTGTTCTACAACTACATGTATGCGCCCGAGGACACAGAGGTGAGCCAGGGCCTGGCCGGGGCGGCCGGGCGCCCTCCTGCACAGCTCCTCATGCCAGGCCCGCCCCCAGGTCCTGCGGCCCTACAGCAACGTGTCCAACCTGAAGGTGTGGGACTTTTACACCGAGGAGACGCTGGCCGAGGGTCCTCCCTATGACTGGGAGCTGGCCCAGGGGCCCCCCGAGCCCCCAGAGGAAGAGCGGCCTGATGGGGGCGCACCCCAGAGCAGGCGCCGGGTGGTATGGCCGTGCTATGACAGCCGCCCCCGAGCCCAGCCAGACGCCATCTCACGCCTGCTGGAGGTGAGCACCGCGGTGCTGTCGGACGTTCCCCGTGTGTTCCTCAGGCCGGGGGCCCTGCCCCCTCCCCCCTCGCCCTAGCTCGTGTTTGTGGGCGGCGATGGCCAGAGGCTGCTGTCCTGGCCCCCTGGGACCTAGGAGGTGGCTTCTTTACTCTAGGCACATGTACCGTTGGCCCCTAGGGAAGACAGGGTTTTCCCAGGGACTGCCCTGGGCCTCTCCCAGACCACCGCACCTGTTGCCTGGGTGCCCCTGGCTGTCGGCCACCATGCTCCCGTCCAAGGCCTTTGGGCTTTGGGGGGCTGCTTAGGCCCTTTGGAGCCTGTTCCGCAGCGGAGCAAGAGGTGCCAGCATCCTGGCGTAAACACAGGATGTCTATGGCGCAGCGCCGGGCCTGGCTGAGAGGCACCCGTTACCCAGGGCTTCGGGGGGGAACGGGTGACCCACAAGCTTAGAGGGCCAAGGAGACCCTTCGTCTCTGGTGGTTCTGCCTCGGAGTCCGACGGGAGTTGCGCCGCTCAGTTTCCTCGCGGGGCCGCGGGGCCGTGTCCGTCTCACTGGCCCGTGTCTTCAGGGTCGCCCTGAGTTTCTTGCACTCCGCACGCGCTGGTGCTTCCTCAGTCTGACGCTTTCTTTCACTGGGTATGTAGTGCCCTTAGGCTTAGCTGTTGACCTGGGCAGGTGGGAGTCCAGCTTTTTCTTTTAAGTCCTCCGCGTGCCCACCGCGGCGCTGCAGCTCACGACCCGGGACGTGGAGTTGTGCCCCCCGCTCCAAGCTAGCCGCGGCCCCGGAATCCGGCCCCTCGCTGTTGGCTGACTGCGTTAGTGTCTGCTCTTTCCTTCTGTTTGTTCCCCGCTGACAAGCGAGCGTCCCGCCACATTGACCTTCTGAGCGGCTTGTCCCCGTGCTAGTTTCGGGGTGGCGTGGATGGCGGTCACGCGCCCGCCTGCTCCCCTCACGTCTCCCGCGTGTGACGGAGGCTGTTTGGGAAGAGCCCTGACGGCGGGAGGCTTCTCTCCTCGCGGTGTCCCGTGACCACGCTTCGTTGCTTGCGGGCCTCAAGAACTTGGCAGTGTTTCTGGGAGCACAGGTCGCCAGCGACGGACTCTCTCTGTGTCTGTTCGCCCGACTGTGGCTTTGCTGGGCCTGGGCTTATTTTGAAGGTTGCCGGCGTTCTCTGTTTTTTCCGTCCTGCCCTGTTTTCGTGAGTGCGCCGCGCTTTTCCTTGGCATCACTGCGGAGCTGGTTTTGAAACAGCTCGGGATCCCGCCGGCCAGGACCGTTCCCAGTCCCTCCGTTCCCCTGGGGTGACCCTGCCAACTTGGGGGGCCGGTCCCGTGCTGTCTGCCTCGCACGGCCCCACGACGGTCGGGCTGCGCCGCTGCCTGACCAGACTAGCCAGGCACTCGGGTACCCAGTTCGGGGGACCCTGCCTTGCCGCTGTTTTCTTGGTGCTTTGACCTTGGAGACAACTTCGTGCGCTTCAGGCCAAGGGAGACGTCATGAAGCTGCAGACGTGTGGTGGCCACACGGCTGGTTTGCTGCGACTTGGCATCCGCTCATCCATCCACGGATTGCCCCGGAAACACAGTGGCTTCTGGCTGGGCCAGTTGTGCCCTTTTATTTTTAGTTTTATTTGTTTAAGGAATCTCTACACCAACATGGGGACTGACCCACAACCCTGAAATCAAGAGCCGCATGCTCTGCTGACTGCTCCTACCAGGTGTCCTGTGCCTTCATTTTAAATTATTTATTTACTTTTTAAAAATTTTACTTATTTGACAGAGAGGGAGTGGGAGAGAGAGAAGCAGGCTTCCCGCTGGGCAGGGAGCCCGATGTGGGGCTCGGTCCCAGGACCCTGGGACCATGACCTGAGCCGAAGGCAGGTATTTAAGGACTGAGCCACCCAGGTGCCCCCTTTTTAAAAGATTGATTGATTTGAGAGAGAATGACAGCATAAGCAGGGGGAGCAGCGAAGGGAGTGGGAGAGAGAATCTGAAGCAGAACTCACTGAGCACAGAACCCAACCTGGGGCTCAATCCCATGATCCTGAGATCCTGACCTGAGCCAAAACCAAGAGTCAGACCCCGCAACAGGATGTACCACCCAGGCACCCTAGTGCCTTTATTTTTTAAAGGCTGTTTTCCGGACAGCTAGGTGGGTAGGTTGGTGAGGCGTCTGCCTTTGGCTCAAGTCACGATCCTGGGGTCCTGGGATTGAGTCCCACATCAGGATGTCTGCCAGTGGGGAGCCTGCTTCTTCCTCTGCCCCTCCCCCTGCTTGTGCGCCACCCCCGCTCCTGTCAAATAAATGGCCTTAAAAAAAAAAAATGAAGGGTTTTCTCTTAGGATATAGAATTTTAGGTTGACAGCTTCATATATATATATATATATATATATATATATATTTTTTTTTTTTTTTGACCCAGAGAGAGATCACAAGCAGGCAGAGAGGCAGGCAGAGAGAGAAGAGGAAGCAGGCTCCCCACTGAGCAGAGAGCCTGATGGGGGGCTCGATCCCAGGATCTGAAGCCTCTGAGGCTTCACCCACTGAGCCACCCAGGGGTGCCCTAGGTTGACAGCTTTTTACATTCAGCAGATTTTTTTTGTTTTTTAAGGATTTTATTATTTATTAGAAAGATGGAGAGAGACCACAAGTAGAGAGGCAGGCAGAGGGAGAGAAGGAAGCAGACTCCCCGCCGAGCTGGGAGCCTGATGTGGGGCTCAGTCCCAGGACCCTGGGATCATGACCTGAGCCGAAGGCAGACGCTCAACCGACTGAGCCACCCAGGCGCCCCACGTTCAGCAGTTTAAAGATGTCATTGCGTTGTTTTCTGGCATGCAGTCTTTTTTTTTAAAAGATCTTACTTATTCATGAGAGAGTGGGTGCATGAGGGGAGAGGGACAGAGGGAGAAGCAGACTCCCCGCCGAGCCGGGAGCCCGATGGGGGACTCGATCCCGGGACGCTGCGAGCCGACGATGAGCCACCCAGGCACCCGCGTTTTTTCTGATTGAAAGTTGGGGCTTTTCCTTGTCCTTGTAAACTGCGTGACATGTCACCCTTTCTCTACCTTTAAGATTTTCTCTTCACGTCTGGTTTCAGCAATCTGACCATCATGTGAAGTTTTAAAGTTTTTTTTAAGTAACCTCTACACCCAGCATAGAGCTGGAGCTGACCCCCAAGATGAAGAGTCACGTGCTCTTCCAACTGAGCCAGCCAGGTGCCCCTCTCGGGGTTTCTGGTCCGTCCTGCTTGGAGCTTTCTCAGCTTCTTAGATCTATGGGATGAGGGTTTTCATCAAATTTAATGCAATTTTGGCCATAATTTCTTTTAAAGGTTTTTTTTTTCTACGCAGTCTCTCCCTCCTTTCCTGTGGGACTGGACTGACCCATAGGTCCCGGAGGCGAGGTTCCTTCTCTGCAGCTCATTTCCAGGACCCCACGTTGCAGCTCCCTGCTCTGCTCTTCCGTAGTCTGATGAAGCTTGCATTTTAGATTCTGTATTTTTCAGCCCTAGAATTTCCGTTAGTCTTTTTAAAACGGTTTCCATTCTTTGTGGAGAGCCTCCATCCGCTTGAACATTCTGTCCGTCTCTGTCTTTACATCTTAAACGTATTTAGAACCAGTGGTTTGAATTTCTCGCCTGCTGATTCCAATACCTCTTTCTTTTCTGGATCTATTTCTTTTAACATTTCTCCTAAGCATGACTCTCATTTTCCTGCTTTCTTGTTTGTCTAGTAATTTTTTAAAATAATTGACATCGTGGGTTCTGCATTGTCGAGGGTCAGGATTGTGTGTGGGTTTTTCCGCGCAGTTACAGGTGTGTCCGCTCCGGCCGGCTGGAAGCCCTGCACCTCCCTGCATCGCGCCGATCCCTGCCAGGCTTGTGACATCTTGCCTGGCCCGTGGCGGTTTATGCCGGGAGGCCTCTGGCTCTCTAGAGCTCCTGCTCGGGACCACCGCCCCTTCCCTGGGTCCCTGCGTGTCCGCAACCCCGAGCTCCACGTCTGCCGGGTGCTTCTTGTTTGCTTTGCACAACTGATTTCTGTTCTCTCCAGATGAC
The DNA here is from genome assembly GCF_009829155.1 of Mustela erminea. Lineage (NCBI taxonomy): Eukaryota > Metazoa > Chordata > Mammalia > Carnivora > Mustelidae > Mustela > Mustela erminea. Next base: position 301,896 of record NC_045619.1, read on the forward strand.
TGGGTTTTGGCCACCCCGACCCTCACCCACCCGTGTTCCAGCGGTGCCGATCACTGCACCTTCCTGCTTTCCATAGTTTGGTCTTCCCGCGTTTTGGTCTGGATATTTTCCTTCCGAATGATCTTCGTTTTCCACTTCTTCCCCAGGAGCTACAGCGGTTGGAGACGGAGCTGGGGCGACCCCCGGAGCGTTGGAAGGACACCTGGGATCGGGTGAAGGCAGCACAGCGCCTGGAGGCCCGGGCGGATGGACGTGTGAGCAGACCTGGGTGTGGGAGGCCAGGCTGAGCTTGCCGGCAGGGGGGGCTGGAGGCCACCGGCCCTGACACAGGCCCCCCCCCTCCTGTCCCCAGGGTACCCCCAGCTCCCTGCTGGTGTCCAGCGTGCCCCACCACCGCCGCTCGCTAGGCGTGTACCTGCAGGAGGGGCCTGTGGGCTCCACTCTGAGCCTCAGCCTGGACAGCGACCAGAGCAGTGGCTCAACCGCGTCCAGTTCCCGGCAGGCAGCGCGCCGCAGCACCAGCACCTTGTACAGCCAGTTCCAGACGGCCGAGAGTGAGAACAGGTGTGAGGGCATGTCTCGCTGCGCGGCATGGACTCCTGAGCTGGGGGACTGTGGGTGTGGGATGGGTCAGAGGTTGGGGGCCAGTGCCGTTGGGGAACGTCTGGCCCTCTCTTGGGTGGAAGGATTTGTGGGGGCGGCCATAATGCCACAACGGTGGCCTGAGCGTAAGCCGACAGTGGCTGGGGAGAAGCAGGAGGGCTCTTCTAGAAAGGTTTGGGACGTAGAAGCAGTGACCACAGCCAAGCCACCAGCTGAGGTTGGGGCCTGGCAGGCTGGAGAGGGGCCATCTTGCCACGATGGCCTCCCCAGAGCGGCCTGCTGCGTGTTCCTCGTCCCAAGACACCTGCCCTACAAGTGGGGCTGCTTCTAGGAGACCCTGAGACCCTGGTGTTGGGCCCTCTCCAGTGTCCTGGCACGTGATGGGTGAGGGGTGGGAACCCTTCTCCATGCCTTTGAGGAGAGTCCCAGGGCTGCTTCGTGGCCCCCTGGCTGGTCTAGCCTTCGAGTCCAGCCTTGGGTCTGGTTGAGGGCAGGGGCTGGGGTGGGGTGACAGCCAGCCTGGCCCGGGGTCTGTTGTCTGTGCAGGTCGTACGAGGGCACCCTGTACAAGAAGGGAGCCTTCATGAAGCCCTGGAAGGCCCGCTGGTTCGTGCTGGACAAGACCAAGCACCAGGTGAGTGGTCGGCGGCCAAGGCGAGGAGGTTAGAAGCTGGGGTGGGGGGTGCTGCCCTGACTTCCTCCCCTCCCCCGGCCCCCCCACTCAGCTGCGCTACTACGACCACCGTGTGGATACGGAATGCAAGGGTGTCATCGACCTGGCCGAAGTGGAGGCCGTGGCCCCCGGCACTCCCACCATGGGTGCCCCCAAGACTGTGGATGAAAAGGCCTTCTTTGACGTGAGCTGTGGCCAGGGCCCAGGGATGGCAGGGTGGGGGGGCTCCACGGGCTGGGACCGTGGAGTCAGCGACCCGCCATTCCCAGGTGAAGACGACGCGTCGCGTTTACAACTTCTGTGCCCAGGACGTGCCCTCAGCCCAGCAGTGGGTGGACCAGATCCAGAGCTGCCTGTCGGACGCCTGAGCCCAGCTCTGCTCCGGCTGCTCTGCGTCCAGTCGTTAGAGACCACTAGGGGTGGGCAGGGCCCCCCGGCCATGTTTACAGCCCCCACCCTCGACAGTATTGAGGTCCCACCCCCCCCTTATGTGTACAGCCCCTGCCAGCTCCCACGCCCTGCCCACCCCCGCCCGCCCGGCCAGCTGTAACTTATTTTGGAGTTCTGGGGGAGCCCCGGCTGGCAGGTGGCCATGGTACAGCCCTCTCGGTGGGCCTGTAAATAGACCCCTCCTGCCCCGCCCTCTGCCCCGTCAGCCCACCGGTCCCGTGGCCGGCCACCGGCCGCCTGTTCCTAGAAGCAGAGTCTATAAAGAGAGAACTAACAACACGCCCGTGCTTGTGTCTCCTCGGCCCACGCCCCCACCCCCGACCACTCTGCCCAGGACCCACATCCACCACGTGGGGCCCAAGCTCTGGTGCCAGGGGCATGGGGAGGCAGCTTCAGCGGGCCCTTGCTGGCACCCAGCCACCCTGAAGGGTGGTCTTGAGGCTGGCACTCACTCCTTCCTGCCACAGCCCCCAAGCACCACCTGGACACGTGGTGGCCATCTGCAGGGGTGCTGTGAAGCGCGCAGACAGGGCCAGACTGTCCGGAGGATGGTTCCGGACAGAGGGCATCTGGGGGTGCTGAGGAGGGCGGGCTCCCCAGGGAGCAGGGGTCACAGCTGGGGGTTCCCGAAGTTTGCTCCAAATGCCTCCCCCCGCCCCCCCGGAATCCCGCATCAAGCCGACCGTCCTCCACACCCTGGCCTCTGCCTGCGCCATGACAGGTGCCACTACGCTTACTACTCTCCCACGCGAATGTCCCACCTGCGTGAGGAGCCGGCCAGGTGGGGTGTGGGCGGTGCCTAGCCGGTGGTGGCACCTGTCAGGGCAGAGGGGAGCAGTAGGTGTGGACACAGGAAAGACCCACAGGTGACATCAGGTGAGTGATGAGAGCCCCCAAGTTCTCTCTGGGCCACACGGACCACTACTGGGCCGAGGTTCTCAAGGCCCAGGAAACGCACACCTGGAGTCCCCTACCTGCCCGAATGCGTGCAGGGGCCGGGAGGGTGTCCATGAGGCTGTCCCTGGGGGAGGAGGTCAGAAGTCACCAAAGCAGGGGCCGCAGAGTGAGTCAGTGCAGGCCGGCACTGCTAGGGAGGGACAGGAGGGACAGGGACTGTTGAGTGCCCAGGGAGGCCCTGCTGGCCGCCCTCCCCCGACCCCCGCCCAGCCAGTGAGCAGGGGGCAGCCCTGGGGACAGCACTGGCTCGCAGGCCCCGGGCGGAGCTCATTGAAGGACAAAAGCTCAATGCCTGCCCCCGTCTGGAGACTCCCTGCTGCAGCCGCGGGCATGAGTGCAGCAAAGACCCCCGCCCCCCACTGCCCGCCAGGCTGGGTCCGGGACCCGCAGCTTCACGATACACAGGCTTGTCAGTAAGAATAACACAACTTTTATTGGGAGTTGGGGTCTTGGGTGCCCTGTCAGATTCTCAGAACATTAAAAATGGACTCAACGCAAAATAACCCTACAGACCCCTCCAGGATGATGGGGCCTGGCCCTGCCCTCCCCGACAGGTGCCCTGGCACCGCCAAAGCCAGTCTCTGCACCCCTGTGCCCCATCCTGCACACACAAGGCCAGCCCCTAACCAGGTGCCCCAACTGCCCACCAGGCCATGAGGGTCTCATTTTAAGGCAGTCAAATGTTGCAGCCTGGCTCAGGGCCAGCTCCCAGGGGCGCCGGGCAGCTAAGACCCTGTCTGGCCAGTCCGGCTCCAGACCCGCATTTGTCCCCAGAGCCAGGGAGACCCTTTGCTGTGGCTGGACACAAAAGTGCAAACACGTGGCTCTTTCCTGCGTTTGTTGGAAGAGAAAAAAAAAAAAGTAAAAACTGAGGCTCGGAGCCTGTGGCGTCCACAGCCATGGCGGCCCTTAGTCCACACGGTGTCTCGGGGTCGCAGCCCCCGGCCCCCACCGGCAGAGCGCACGCCCGAGGCCTTATTGCTGTGCGCCGAGCTGGACTCGAGGCCCCCTCGGGGTCAGGCAGGAGAGGCGCAGGCTGGGCTGTCCAACTGGGTCCAACTGCCAGCTTTACCAATGCAGCATTTATTTAAAAATAAAATTAAATTAAATTAAAAAAGACAAATTGCATCACCAGGTAGTTTTCTCGACGAAGGGCGCACCGTGGCCGGGCAGCAGCAGCGTCACACGGGGCCGTTCAAGGCGGCTCCGGCAGGCGGTGGGGAGTCCGTCTTCCTGTAGGAGGAAGGGTAGGGGGTTGGAACCCTCGTGGCCCGAGAGCCCCAGCCACCCCCACCCCCCAGCCTGACCGGCTCACTTGTCTTTTGTCACTGTCCCCAGCATGGCTGCTGTGCACGTGGCTGGGGCCGCAGTGGTGACGGCCACAGCAGGTCCTGGGGGGCCTGCCATGGTGGCTGGGGTGGGGCCGGCCTTGCTCGGCGCTGGGGTGGCCGCCACAGCAGCCTCGGCAGGGACGGCCACAGCCAGGGTGAAGGTCGCTTCTGCAGGTGCGGGGGAGGTGGGGTCCGACAGCGGGCTGCCGGCGCACTCGGCCCTGTGTGGCAGACAGGCTCCAGTGTCCTGGGCCACCCCCGAGGTAGCCCAGGGACCCACTTGGCCAAGGCAGCTCTGCTACCCCAAGTGCTAGAATCACCAAAGACCCCCTGCCTGCCCACTTGAGGCCTCAGACCTTCCAGGAGGCGTGTCCCAAGCTGGCCCCGGACATCTGGTCTCTCTCCAGATGGCCCCCGCCCCCACCCTGTTAGGGGAGGGCCTGCAGGCCCTGTGCCCAGAAACGCTCCCTCCCACGCCTGGAGAGGGAGAGAACAGGTGACCTCAGGACACCAGCCCTGGCACTGGGCGCTGGTCTTCATGGCCCTCCTGTCCACAGCCCGGGAGGACAGAGTCCACAGCTCGCCCTTTCAGCCCACACCTGCCCAGTGCTTGCTTCGGGTCCACATGAGACCCCTGGGAGCCAGCGACGAGCAACCACGGGCAGCGGAAGAAACGGACCCTACACTGAAGCCTGGTGACCGTGTGTCGGCCCAGATGGGCACAGACCAGGGGTTCACCACGGGTGGCCGGAAACACTCATGCGGCCAGCCCTGGAAATACACGGCTGGCTTTAAGGACGACGACACCTGCTTTCCAGAGCGGAGCTGGTTTTCAGGCAGGGGACAGAGGAAGAGGTTTTAAGACTTGCAGTGATTCTGAGCTTTGAGAAAAAGTTAAAGCCTTTCAAGAACCCAGCGTGTACCTGTAACCCGAAAGCCACCACTCATGGCCCCCATGCCTGATCCACGCTCATCAACGAGGCCCCGCTGGCTCTGGGCTAGGTCCCCCAAGGGCGGGGGCCAATGACACGTCGTGTTGTCTGGGGTCCCAGGAACGAGTGTGCTGTGGGCCAGAGCTGAACCCCCACCAATGGGATGGACCAAGCCGCAAAACCATTTGGGACCACCAGGGCTTGGGGCAGGGGGCTATGGGGGAAGGAAATCCCAGAGGCCACCATGGACTGGTCCTTGTCCCCTCCTGCTGGATTCTGCTGCCCCCCCGCCGCCCCTGTACTCTTTGGCTCCACCAGCACCTCTCAAGTGCCCACCAGCCCCCCGTTCCCTCTTTCAACTCACAGCTCCTTACGCGGCCCCCCACACCCCCAGGCCCAGCCAGGGATCTGTCCAATGAGAGACCCCAAAGGCCTAGACCCTCGTCCTGCGTGTGAGGCAGGGACACCTGCAGCCAGGGTTCGTGACCCAGAGAGGTCTTAGGACACCCCCACCCCGCTGTCTGAGCGTGAGGGACAGCAGACACGGAACTACATAAAGGCCGTCGTGCTCTCTCCCTGCCATCGGGGCAACCCCAGATCCTGGGGCGGCAGCTCAGCCGGCCAGAGACCCAAAAACCGGGCCACTGTCCTCAGTAAGACCCAGGGTGAGGCAGCCCCATCTCCTAGCCCCCAGGCCGGGACACTCAGGCCCTATGCTCTCATCTCTATGAAAATGCCTGAGCCCTGGCTCCCACTTGGCCGCCTTGGGTCATGGGGCCATCAGGGCAGCAGGGTCAGCCCACCCTCAGGTGAGCAGAGTGCTGGGGACAGCCAGAAATCCGTGTGCCCTAGGGACCCTGTGCCCGCCGCCATCCTGCACACCTGGGGACTGACGCGGACGGCGGGGGGGCCTCCCGGCTGGGACCCAGACTGACAGCTTCCAAGGCACCAGCCGTCTTCTGCTGGTCCTCACTGTTGTCAGAGACCACCAAGGGGGCCTTCCTGGTGACACAGGCGCTCCAGGCACACGGGGAAGCCGGGCCTACGAGACAAAGTTGCTGATGTCCAGGGAGAACAGAGGAACCTCAGAGTCTACAGCCACGTCTGCACGTGTGTATTTGTAGGAACGGGACGAAGAGACAGTCCTCCCCGAGGCAAGACGGGCCGCCACCCAGCCCTGTGGGGCTTCCAAGCCTGTCTGATGAGGGGTTCAGGGTCAAGGACACTAAACAGGCCCTAGGATGGCCAGTGAGGGGGCACACTGCACCAGGGTGACCTGCCCAGACAAAGCAAGGCCTCAGAGACTGGCCTGGGCTGGGAAAGCCCTCACTGCCTGCCAGAGCTCCCAGCAGCATGGACAGGGCAGCCGGCCATACCCACAGCCCAAGGACTGCCGGTTTTCCCCTGGGAGTGATGGACCGTGGGGCCTTGGCCACGTCCCCCCCACTCCCTGTGCTCAGAACCCCTCCTACTCACGGGCTCTCTCTGGGCCCTGGTTCGGCCCCTCCTGGGTATCGCCGTGGCCCGTGTCCACCGGGGAGCTACACCTGGGCCCTGATTCAGAGCTGCAGAAGGCAAGGTTGAGCCCCCTCTGGGGAGATGCCACCCCCAAGGGCAGATGGGGTGACCTCCTGGCCCACCCCACCTTACCAGCAGAAAGGCTGGAAATCGGTGAACTTGGCCCAGCCTTTCTCCTCCGAAGTCGAGGGACTGTGGGCGCTGGCCGCCCACACGCTGGAACCGACATCCACCGCCACTCCTGGGGCCGGCACTGGCGAGTTCACCGGTTCATCAAACACTGCCCACGAGGTACCTTCTGGGAGGGACACAGCAGTCCAGGCACCCTTGACCCACAGGTCGGCCCCACCTGCCTTCTGGGCCCTAAGACCAGGCGCTGCGGGGTTCCCACGGGAAGTGGACCAGTGGACAGACACAGTCTGCTGGCTGTGACGGCGTGGCTGGGTAACCTCGACTGGTGGCAGGGGGCAGCCGGGGGACAGGCCGGAGCATCGGCCACCAATCCTGCGTCATCGTGGCTGGCGGCACAGGAAAGCCACCACTTTGGGGAACATGGCTTGAAAGCTCGTGTATCCCACCATGCACAGGCCAGGTGGGGCCCGTGTCCCGTCCAAGTCCCCTCCCTGCCCAGCCTGAACCCCGTGTCCCCAGCATCTACCTTCTGAGCCACCCTCCAAGCGAGGACCTTCCTTCTGGGTAGAAGCCAGAGAAGCACCTGCCCGAGCGGCATCCTTGTCTTCTTCCAAACCCTCCTTCCTGTCCTGGCCCCCACGCTGCAGGCCATTCTTGGAGCAGCTCTCTGAGGTGTGAGGACCCCCAAACCTGGGGAAAGACACAAGGTCAGAGCAGCCACCAGAGGGCAGCACATGGGGCCCCTGGAAGCGTCCCTTCCGTGCACCCGGCATATCTCGGTCTCAGGGGCCCTGGGGAGGACCCGCGGGCCTCACACCTGGCCCTGGCCGTCACCCGGGCAGCGCGGTGCGTCCCCTCGTCCTCCCAGATGTCGTCTTCCTCCTCGTCGTCGAAGGGCTGGATGCGGTCACCGCAGCAGGCCTCAAACAGAGCCGCGCTGGGCTGCGAGCAAGAGCACCCGCAGAGGCTCAGCCGGGCGAGCGGCTGGCAGGACGGGCCCGGGCGCCACGGAGCAGCCCTGCCCCCCGCTACTGCCCAGCCGGCACGGCGTCCCCCGCACCCCCGCAGGCGAGGAGCAGGGCACTCACACTGTCCTCGTCCGCGTCGATGCTGAAGTTGATCTCCGCGATCCTATCGAAAGGAGCACTGCGGCGACAAGGGCGGGCCTCAGCACCGGGCTGCCCGGGCCCCGGGGACTCCCGCTCGCACCCTTGGGGGACGCCAGCCGCAGCTGCCCCTCCCAGGGCAGCACAGCCGAGTCCACGGGTGTAGGCGGCTCTGCAGGCAGCGACCGGCCACGTGGGTGTAGGCAGATGGGGGGCCTCGGACGAAGGGGGCAGCGCTCCATCCGCCCCCCCCCCCCCACGTGCCGGGCCCACTCCGTCCCCGGTCTGCACAGTGACAACCTGCCACCCCTGAGGGTGTCTGAGCCCGGACCCTCCCACAGAGACGGGGCTTTCAGCTTTTCGAGAAAGGGGCAGGTCAGCCTCCAGGGCCAGGCAGGACAGGGGACAAGGTCGGAGGAGATGCCGAAGGCTCAGTGGGGGCCGCGGGGTACGTGGGAGGCTTCTCGGTGCGAGGACCCCGGGGCGGACAGCGCCGCGCACGTCCCGGGAGCTCACTTGACACTGTCGTCCTGGTCAGCAAATTCCTCGTCGTTGAAGCCAAACTGATCCACGAAGGTGGCCGTCATCTGCTGGACCTGGTACTCGGAGAAAGCCTGGCGGGGAGGGTGACGCAGGGCAGGCCTCAGCCCAAGGCTGCGCCCAGAAAACCCACTGGTGCTTCGCGGTTTCTCCCAACCTAACCTCTCGGGATAACACGCACGCGGGGTCGTGTCCAAAGAGCCTCGTTTCCTTTAGGTTTCAACACTGTCCACCAGGCCCCCCAGGGTTTACTGATGGAAGGTGGCTGAGGGGTCCCCCCCGTTACAGGGGCTGCACGTCTGGCCCCACCCCTGCTCGAGCCGGGTGCGTGGGGACGAGCGCGCTCCCCTGGGCGTGTCCCGCAGCGGCTCGGCGGGGCTGGAGGCCCAGGTGCTGCCGAGAGCGGGTCAGGGCTGCCCGAGGTGGCAGAGCGGCCACACGCACCTGCTGCAGGGACAGCTCATTAGGGAAAACGCCCTCCATGTCCTCATCCTCACTCGAGGGGTGAAGGTGGTGGGTGCTTACCTGAAACAGCCAGAGTGGGTGGACGTGAGCCCCACACCCCCGGGGCTCCTGCCCCCTTGCCCCGCCCCTCAGCACAGGGCACACTGGGCCTTGACATCAGGAGCCCCCGAGAGCACACTAGGGCTCCTGATGGGACAGGGAAGGGGCTCTGCTGAGGCTTTAGGGGGCCACCGGGGCCTGAAGCAGGACAGCACTGTGTTTGGGACATGGGGCCACATGGGCGCACACCCACCCACTCCCGCACGCATCCCCGCATGACGAGCAGACGGGAAGGCATGGCCACAGCACCACGGGACACCCCCCGAGCCCCTCACCAGGTCCACGGCGTTCCTGCGGTTGGTCTCCGCGAGGGTCTCCTCCACAAAGTTTTCCCAGCGCCCTCGGCAGTCAGCAGGGAGCCCTGGAAGGGGGCAGCGCTGTGAACCAGGGGCCGGCGCCACTGCGCCCGGAGCGGGCCTCGAGGGCTGCCCGCTGGAGGGTAGGGAGGCCAAGGCAGCCGAGTGTCCCGCGGGGACTCGAGGGTGCTCACGGGGACAGAGCCGGGCCCCCGCAGAGCAGGACTGCCGAGGAGACGCAGCCCAGCTTCCTTCTCGGCCCACCGCCTCACTCCCCCTCGGCCCAACCCACGTGCCTGTGTCCCCGCTTCCTGGACAGGTCAAACAGAGAGCCACGGTCTGCAGCGGGTGACAGAAGACCACGGCAGAGCTCCTGCTCAGGTCTCGCACCCCAAACTGTACGCTTTGTGGGGAGTCTCCCCGGGCCACATACCCCTTGTCACGGGTGTCAGTGGACCCGGGAGCCAAACACACCCCGCCGCTGCGTCCATCCTGGAGGGCCACCCAGAGCTTCCTCAGCTCACCTCTGGCCCTGGGCCACAGGGACCACAGCTGAGACCCTCCGAGGGGGTGGCCAGGCAGCCAGTGCGGCACGGCCACAGGTCCACACGGTGCGGCCCGCGGTGGGGCATGAGCCCCGGCCCCCTGGGCCTGCCCCCGGCTCACACACCCGAGTCCCTGCCTCAGCACACCCAGGCAGGTGTGCGAAGTCCCAGCTTCGCACACGCCCTGTGGGGCCTCCGGACAGAGCTCACTGCTCTCTGCAACCACCAGTCCCTCAGCACAAGCCTCCAGCACGGGGCTGAGGAAGACAGTCCTAGTCCCGAAGCTGGTCACCAGCCCCCGCACCTTGCACGTCCTGGCTTCTGTCCGCCCTCAGCCTCCTGGACTCATGCGTCCACTCCACCCATCCGTCCCCATGAGCTCCAGTGGCCCGGGCATCATCCCCCTTGGCAGGGATGCACAAGCCCCTCTGAGCAGCCCACTTCCTGTCTGAACCAAGAGCCCCAGGGCCTTCCCTGCTCAGCTGGGGAAGCCCGGTGCCCGGGAACTGAAGATCACGGCGGGACAGCAGAGGGCCAGAGAGGGGCGTGAGGGTTAGGGCCCCAGGTCAGGGGCGTGGCAGGTGTCTCAAGCCCCACAGTCTCTCTTTGAGCACAGAGGCCAGCTCCCCCAGCTTCCCTAGGTCCCCAGACTTGTGCTGGAAAGGTCTGCAAAGCTGCCTGAGTCAGAGAAGGAGGGTGGTGTTCAGGCAGCCCACGGGTGGTCCCTTCTGAACGCAGGCGCCTGCCAGGGCCTGGGGCACAAGACGACCCCCCAAAGATGTCTGTTCAACAGCACGGACACCTGGGTCCCAGGCCCCCCTGAGAGAAGGCGGGGAAACAATCTGACTGTCCCAGGTCCGGCTGCACTTGCTGAGGGGCCAGAGCGCAGGAAATGGGGTTGCAGGAGGCGGGTGAGGGTCGGGGGTCAGAGGCAGCTTCAGGCAGTAACACCCAGAACAGGGCTTCGGCTGCCAGGAGGCAGGGAGGACGGGAAGGACTCACCTCGGAGGACGTCGCTGATGTGCGCCCGCACGGGACCCTTCTCCAGGTTCTGCGCCACCGCGTTGGCGATCCGCGTGAGGTGGCCCATGTTGCCGCGCCGCGTGCCGCCCGCTGCCCTGAAAGCGGAGCAGCGGCGTCAGGGGACCCCTGGGCTTTCCCCACGGGGTGTCCACCAGGGCCCTGACCTTGCCACGTCAGGGGACCCCTAGGCTTTCCCCACGGGGTGTCCACCAGGGCCCTGACTTGCCACGCACGGCCTTCCCTGCGCCCACTCCGCGCCCCCCGCCCCCGAGAGCCATTCCCTGCAGCCTGACCTGCCGGACACTCGCTTTTGCAGAGCGCCTGCCGCGTGCCCATCACCCCGGTCTCACCACCAACAGGCGCTGACTAGGCGGACGCTGCCCCCACCTCCACCATCCAACTGGCCACGCCATGGCTGCACCGGAGCCCCATGCTGGGCCCTCGGGGGCCCCCTGCCCCCAACCCCACCGCTCCCCCATGGCTTCTTACTGTGCGTGATCATTTGCTTCCCAGGCCTCCAGGATCCTCTGGACCAGGCAACACTTCTGGAACAGCTAGAGGCAGAGGGGACACCAGTCAGGGCCTACAGGGCTGCACCCACCCTTCCACCGGCCCCTAACCGGTGAAGCAGGCACATCAGCGCCAAGCTGTGTCCTGTGGGTGGGGACACCGTTACGGGCTCCCTGCAGTCCCCAGCAAACAGCAGGGCAGCCGCTGCCCCAGGCCCCACAGGGCTGCCCGGGGTCCGCTCCTTCTACCTGGCTTCCTCCCACCTTCTCTGTGTCCAGAGGCAAGGACTGCGCCCGAGTGCGGTTTCCTGTGCCTGCACGTTTGTTCTGGGACTCAACTCGCCCCCCACCCCTCACGGGGCCCCCCACACCCTCCCAACCCTGTGTGGACCTCACCACTGCAGCTGCCTATCCGCAGCTGTCTACCCCAGGGCTGCTATCCAGCTCAGGCCGGCTCTCTGCAGGACTCGCTCAAGCCACACACCCTCTACGGGGACTGTCACCAGAGACCTAGGCCTTCCCAAGCCTCTGCTCCTCCTGGGTGGGCCTCACAGCCTGAGGGTAGGAGCTGCCCCTGCAGAGCCCCAGGCCTTGGCAGGGAAGCGTCTCCGAGGCGGCTCCCTGGCCAGGGCCGGGCACTTGCTCCCTCTCCTCCTCAGCAAACACCCGCTGAGGCCAACCCCCCGCCAGACGCAGACTGTCCAGGGCAAGGGAGACCGGGCAGCGGGGGTGCACTCGCTCAAGGACCCAGAGCCGTGGGCAGTCCTGGAGGTAAGCGTCCGTCACGCACTCGCGGCGGAGCAAGGAAGAGCCAAGGAAAAGAAGAGAGATGTAGTTTCTGAAGGTCCATTATCCCGGAACGTTTTCTCGTGGACTCAACATTCTCTCTCTTTCCCTTGCATGTTCCTTGGACAGCAGCAGACGCGACAGGACACAGCACACTGGCCTGGAAGGAGCAGACCCGGGCCAGCCTCCCCTGTCTGCTGACTGCAGCCTACCACGGAGCCTTGCCCTCGGCTCCCCGAGCTCAGGGGCCCTGGCAAACGTGGACACGTTCTTTGTGACTGTCCGTCTCATGGGTGGAGGGCGGGCAGGGCCTCCACATCCCGGGAGGGTTACGGGGCAGCCGTGGGCGGCCCGTGTTAGTGCTGATATCCACACAACTCAGGATGGGGTTCAGCGAACAGACACACGGGGGCACAGAGCAACACACACGACACTGGCTGGACTTACATGGGTCACCATTGTGTTCTCGGGACAGCTGGCGGCAGGCTGGGGGGTCTCAGGGTCCCCATTCCCAGGCAGAAGCTCCACCCCACTGTCCGGTCCACCGGCTCCTGCCCTGTCCTCCCGGGCGGCGTGGGACAGGATAGCGGCTATGCACAGTTCCACTTGGAAGTGCAAGAAGTTATTCCAGGTGTATTTAAAAAACAGGTCCTGGGGTAAAGAGAGAACAGAGGAAAGTGCGCGGACGGATTTTCTCCTAGCGGCAGGCCCACAGAGGCGAGGGGCCGCTGCGCCCGGCCATCTCGGCGGCCAGGGGATGCTGAGGGCTCTTCCCCGGTGTGTCCTCTCCGCGCCGCTGCCCTCCACCTGCAGCTGCTGCTCTCACTCTGTTCAACTCTGCTCTCCTCTGACCACGTCCTGCGGTGGGTTCATCCTTCTGTCCTTAAGTGAGAAGCTTAACTCATTCATTTTTAGCCTTTTTTCCTCTCCCAGGTACCCTTACACATTTTGCTCTACGGTATTTTTACTGTTCTTCCTTTAGGGTTCTGTCTTTGACCCACGAGTTACTGGAAGTACATTAAATTCTCGAACATCCGGGGACTTCCTTCAGGAGGGGACACGACACTGAGACGCGCACCCACGGACGCTCCCTGAGGGGACCCAGCGGGGCCCACGCCTCAGCTGCACAGGCTGAAGCCCAGAGGAGTCTGGGTGAGGGGGCTGTCTCCCTCCCCTAGAACAGGGCTGGGCGCGGCCGCCTGCCTCGGACCCTCCGGTCCCGCATGCCGGCAGCAAGCAGGGGAGACACAGAATGGCCATCCACATCCCTCTGGCCACCTCACACCCCGCAGCGGCTGTGGCAGCCCTCTGCTGTCCGTGAGGGATGGGGAAGGGTGTGCGGCGCGGGAGACAGGCCGGAGGACGGGGTGCGGACCTCACCCTCCTTCACACCAAGGATCTGGGGGGTGGCTGAAGGCAGGAAGCCGCCTGCCTGACACCGTTCTCAAATCTCAGCTTCACATTCTCTGCCTGTGTGGCCTGGAGTGACCCTGGAAGTGACTTCACGATGTTACTTCCTCTTCAACAGAGCCAGACCCACCCCCCAAGAAAGAAAAGCGTAGGCCAGACGGCGTCACTGGTGAATTCCACCAAACATCTGAAGAAGAACCAACCACCACAATCCTTCTCAAGCTCTTCCCAAAAGAGAAGGAACACTTTCTAATTCATTTTCGGAGGACAGTGCTACCTTGCTCTCAGAGCCAGAGGAAGACATCCCAAGAAGACCACACACCAATGACCCTTATGGACATCCGCGCAAACACCCTCAACAAAATTCGAGCAAACCAGACCGGCGGCACGTCAAGGGACGGCGCTCCAAGGCCACATGGGACTTACTCCTGGGACGCAGGGACGGGCTGACTCCGAAAAGCCGTGGAATGCACCTTGCTGGCACAACAGAGGGGAAAAAGCCACATGATCATTTCAGCTGCTACTGAAAGCACATGTGACAACACAGAACACGTCTTCTTGATAAAAACACTATTTAATCAACGAACAATCAACGGAAACCTCCTTGGCGTAACAGAGGCCGCGCGTGGCCGGCCCACAGCACACGCCACCCCAGGGGCGAAGGACTGAAAGCTTCTCCTCCGGGAAGAACACGGCCGGGTTGCGCGTGCGGTCGCGCACTGAAGCCCCAACAGAGCCATTAGGAACAGAAATGAAAGGAACAGAAACAAAAGGCTTGCCGACGGGAGAGGAAGAAGCAAAACTACCCTTTCACAGATGCACTCTTACACGCAGAAAATGTCACAGGTTCCCCATAAGCTGTCAGAGCCCACAGGGCTGGAGAACTCACACTTGCCAGCTTTAAAGCTTGCTACACAATGACAGTAATCAGAATAGAGTGGTCCAGGCATGAAGACAGCCAGACCCAGCAAAAGAACAGAATGAGTCTGGAAGAACACCGTCACGTCTCTGGCCAGCTGATTCTTTTCCTTTCCTTCCTTCCCTCTTCCCCAGACCCCTTTCCCCCCTCCTTCCCTCTCTTTCTTTCGTTTAAGGGCTCTCTAACCCCAGCCTGGTGCTCAAACTCACAAGCCTGACATCAAAGGCCACGTGCTGCTCCCAGTGCACCAGCCAGCCTCGTGTGCTCAACTGATTTTCAGCAGGAGTGTCCCCACCATCCACGTGGGAAAAGCCAGCCTCCCAGCAAACGGTGCTGGGAGGAATGGCGACCTGCCTGCGGAAGAAAGAACTGGGACCCTCACCTTACACCGCATATAAAAATTAACCTGAATACATCAAAGCCTAGTAAAGTAGGACCATAAAACTCTTCAGAGAAAACATACAGGGAAAACTTCACGACAGTAGATCTGGCAATGATTTCTTGCATGTAACACCCAAAACACAATCAATAAAGGAAGAAAATAGGTTAAGTTAGCCTTTATCAAAATTTACAACTTTCATGTCAGAGATACTATCAAGAGAATGAAAATAATCGACAGAATGGGAGAAAATATTTTCCCATCATGTATCTGATAAATTTTAATACACAGAATATATAAAGAGCTCCTACAACTCAACCATAAATAATGAACCCAATTAAAAAATAGACAAAGGACTTGAACAACCACTTCTCCAAAGATAATCGTTAGGGAAATGCAAAGCAGAACCCCCCAAATCCCACAAAATCCCACTTACAGCACTAGGACAGCTATTATTATTAAAAAACAAACAAACAAACAAAAAACCCAATAAACAGAAAACAGGTATGGGGGGGGGATGTGGAGGAACCGGCGCCCCTGGTCGCGGCGGATGGGCACGTAAGTTGTACAACCACCGCTGAAACCAGTGTGGAGGTTCCTCAAAACCTTAATCCCCAAAATTCGTTCTGACCAGCAATTCCACTTCAGGGATACACCCAAAGGAAGCGGGAGCCGGCTTCAGAGAGACACTGTCCACCGGTACTCAGAGCAGCGTTACTCACGACAGCGGAAACGTCCCCTGCCGGAGGAAGGGACAGACAAAATGCGGCCCGTGGGCGTCGTGGGATAGTCCTCGGCCTTGAAAAGGAAGGAGCAGCGGACACCTGCCAGGATCTGGGGGACCCCCGAGGACACGGTGCTGAGTGAGACCAGCCAGACACAGAAGGACAAGTTCTGGCCTCACTTCTAGGAGGCACCGCGGTGGTCAGACCCGGGGACAGAGTCAACGGTGGGGCTGGGGAGGGGGGTGTGGGGGGACACTGCTTACTGGTCAGAGTTTCTGTCTGAAAAGATGAGAAAGTTCCAGAAACAGCCATTGGTGATGTTTATATAACACCATAAATATACTTAATGCCACTGAATTGTACACTTAAAAATGATAAAAATGGTCAATTTTAGGTTATATATATTTTCTCACAATAAAATAAAAGCAAAAAGATGGGTGAGGGAGAGGAAAACGGAAAGGCCTTTCATAACCGCATCCCTGATCCGTGGCTCGGCTCACAGTCCAAACACGGGAAGAAACTGATGGTCTCCGTGCCTGCTTCCAAGGCCAGCCCCTCCCGGGGTAAGGATTCGAATGTTAGAAGATTTCCGCTCTCTGGGAGTAGCGGCCCTACTGCAAGGCAGGAGACCAGACTGGAGACTGTCTCTGCTCACGGCTGACACCCAGGGTGACGCCCCGTCCGGTCAGCACCCCCCGGCCACAGGAGCTGCCCACAGCCGGCCCTGCCTGTTGGCCCCTCTTCCTCAGGCACCAAGGTGGTCCTGGGGCTGAGAGACATCTGCAGAGGGCAGGACCACTTCCCACCGGCTTGGCCAAGAACTACTAGAGGACCTTTGACAGTGGGTGACCAGGAGCTGATCTTTTAGGACGTTTTATAAATTGAACAGCCACGTGAGTTCTCTCTTCAGCAGAAATCAGAAAGGAGGGGGACCGTTATTTCTCCATTCCCTCAGACTGCATTAGAAATCTGCCCTCTGCTTCCAGAGCAATTCTCCACGAGCCTACAGCAAGGCCTGTCCCGCTGTCACTCAGCGTGCTTCCCAGCAACCGGTGCCAGCAGCCCTGGGTCAGGCCCGGGAAACAGTCTCTCTGCACAGACCACACCCATTCTGGGTCAGCCCCGAAGCCTCTCCTCGCCCTCCCCCGTGACCGTCCGCCGAGGTCCCGCCGGCTGCCTCTGATGTGCCCCGCCCCCTCTGCCCGCCCGCACAGACCAGGTAGCGGCGCAGGGCCGGCGGCAGGCCCGCTCACCAGCAGCAGGCCCATGGTGTCGAGCCGGCAGAGCTCCCGGTTGATGCCAGGGGTGTTGGTGTGCAGCAGCGCAGCCATGAGGCGGGCCCCCTGCAGGCGGGCGTTGCCCAGGGGCTCCTCCAGCACGCCGATGGTGGTCAGGATCGCTTCTTTCTACAGACAAAGAAGCGCCACCCGGTTAGAGCCTTGCCACCAGCATGACCACTGCCGGCTTCTCTCGACTCTGGTGCTACCTGCTCAAAGGGACAGGGCCACCACCCCACAGTGTGGCCCAGCCCGGCGACGCGTGGGATATGTGCGTGGAGACTGGTCAAGGCAGCGCTGCCTACAAGAGGACATGAGGGTCAGCGGCGTTAGGGACCCACCACTCCCCCAGGGCCTCACAGAGCAGCGAGCAATGGTGGTCCATGGCCCCCAGAATCCCAGGGCTCTCTGGTCTCAACAAAGCAAGCAAAGAGATGTGCACCTCAGCTCACGAGACATGTCTAAGATGGAGCCGGCTCTCAGGACACAGAGCTCGCCCCACGAACACTCTCGGAGGCGGCGGCTAACAGCGGCCTCACCACACTGGACGCAGGTGTCTCCCGAGCCCACACGTGGCACCATGACGTATCCACCCTCTCCCTTAACCCAGGGTTCCAGAATCCCACCTTCAGGAAGCTCACTTTCTAGTGGGAGAGGCGGGCAGCGAGGTGGCAGCTAAGAGAAGCCATGCAGCAGAAGCCAGGCTGAGAAGCGCCTGGGAAAGGGGAAGGGGCCGTGACAGAGGGGCTCTGCGGTGAGCTGGAGGGCGGCTAAGTGACGGAGCCCTTCCCTGTGTGACCCAAGTGGTGCCCAGAGCTGCTGAGCTGAGCAAAGGGCTCCCCTGGCCTGGTGTCCCAGACTTGGAGGCCAGACCTACACTGGGCAAACTCGGACTCTGGGACAGCCCGATTTCAGAGCACAAGAGTCATGTGCGCGGGGGCTACGAACTGTTCAACCCCCAGGCCAGGCGTCAGAGCAGAGCTGGTCACTGGGCAGCTGAGCGAGCGGAGACGCGCTCCTGGCGTCTGCCTGCTGGTTCTCCCGCCGGGGTGCGGCCCCCCTCCGGTGGGCAACGGCGGCGCAGCAGCCTCATCCCACTCGGGGTCACCCACCTTGGGCGGGCTGAGCAGAAGCTGGTGGAAGTCCTTCAGTCGTGGCTCAATGCCGTGCAGGACGCTGCTGCTGACGGTGCACAGCCCCTCCGGTCCCTGAGAAAAGGAGTCCACCAAGCCCTCTGTCCTGTGGACGAGGACAGGAGATGGAGACACGGGGACGCGCCCCGCCCTCCGTCTCACCTCACTCCGCCCACCTCTCCACTCGCTGGCTCTGGAGGGGTTTGGTGACCGGCACAGAGACGAGACAACACCGCCGCTGGCCTCCAGAATATGCTCCCCGGTGCTGACCGAGGGCAGCCCCTCGCCCCTGCTGGGCTGGCGGCACCTCACGCTCACTGGACCACCTCCCAGTTATAAAAGTAATGTGTCACCGCGACAGGAAAACATTTTAAATACAAAAAAAAAAGAAGAAGAAAGAAAGAATAAAAAAGAGAATCAGCAAGCTCATCTCTGTTTTGTTTTGTTGTTGTTGTTTTAAGATTGTATTTATCCATTCAGAGAATGCAAGTGGGCAGAGGAGCGGGGGGCGGAGGAAGAATCCCACGCAGACTCCCTGCAGTGTGGGCCGCCCCCAGCCGACACGGCCCGACCCCAGGATCCTGAGATCACAACCTGACCCGACACCAACAGCGGGGGTGACACTGACAGCCTCCCAGGGGCCCCTCATCTCTGTGCTTATGTGTCATTTCCACGCTGTCCCTTCACTGCAGCCAGAGCGGGGAAAGGCCCTCAGAAGAGCCCCCGCTTCCTACAGAAAAGGACCAGGCTTCCTGGGCTCACGAACACAAAACAATCAATACTCTGGCGGCCTAACCGGAGTAGGCGATGACAGCGTCATTCCGGCTTTAGGTACTAAACTGAGAGATATGTACGGGGTCCCACAGAGACAGAGAAAAACCCCCAAAAATCTCACTACCAACATTAAGGCAATCTCCTGTCATTTTCTCGTTCTTCTGTTGTTGCTAAGTCCAGCCCCTCAGTGCCGAGGCTTCGACAAAGCTCCCCCAGAACGCGGAAGTAAGAGAACTAGTGGCCCCAGGAGCCAGGGCAGGACAGGACAGAGCACAGCAGACAGGCGCACAGACGCGCACACCTCACACCCCACACAGGGCCACGCACACCAGACCCACAGCCCACACGCTGGGACGGTCCGCAGGGCACGCTCACTGGCCACACCTCTCCCACAGACCCATGTAGGAACATTCTAGAAGCCGGGGACGCTCGGTGCCTTCGCACGGGGGCGGGAACGTGATGGATGCCAAGGGCCAAAGGAGCCGCACGTGCCCCTCCAGCAGCGGAGTCCAACCCTCCGATCGCTCACACGATCAACGTGCGTGAAAAACACGCCGCGCCCGGCACCCCCAGCGCTCACTCGGCACTCAGCCACGCAAGACACTCACCCAGCCCGCCGCGTTTCCAGCAAGGTGAGTAACACCTGAGTCCCGCTGACGAGGCAGCTCTCCGTGCGGTCTCCGTCAAACATGTTCTTGAGGAGGCGCTCCACGCAGTCCTGCCTGTCGGCACACACGCGGCTCAATGCTGCTGCGGCAGACGCGGCGCCGCCCGAAGCCCAGGGGACCACCTCTGCTCTCTGTGAAGCGGGAGCACCCTAAAACTCACAGGGGCTTTACTGGGCCCCCAGGCCAGGCACCCAGAGCTCTCACGACGCTCCGGCCCCTGCCGGCCTGGAGCCCGTGCACCTGCCCGGAGAGCCCTGCAGCCACGCCTGGGAGAGGCAGGCCTCTCAGCTAATGGGCGGGCATGTCAGAGCCCGCTCCTCGGAGTCTGAATCCGAGCAGCGGTACCTGCCGGGGCTCAGGGCAGGGCGCGCAGACTCCCTAGTGATGGACAGACCCCTGCCCGCCCTGCCGGGCAGCCGCAAGGCCGCCAGCACTCACGACTCCAGCACTGCGAGGAGTGGGTCGGGCTCCGGCGCCTCCTGCAGCTGACTGCCCTGCTCGCGGCCCAGCCGGATGATGTCACAGAGGGTCTGCGAGGCGTTGGACTGTCTCTGGAATGAAAAGGAGGTGCGGCGCTGCCCTCAGGGCTGAGGAGAAAGGCCAGCCGCCGCCCGGACCGCGGGAGCTGCCCCCTGCTCAGTGCTCGGAAGGACCGCGGGCTCTCTCAACCAGGCCGTTTCAGCACTGGCTGGCCTTTCTGACGTCAGGATGCTAGTCTGTCCAGACCTTCTCGATGAACTGAACGATCCCCAAGAGTCCAAACGGGGCTCTCTCAAGGGTCAAATACACCAGACGCTGCTCCACCCCATGGGCCCCTTTGAGACAGACAGTGACCGTGACAGTGACACTGTATTTTGAATTCCTACTTAAAATAGGAAGCGTTAAATCGTAGCTGCTAACGTTTCGAGTGAGTCCTGGACGCTAACGGAACCAGCAAGTGCTACAGAGGACACAGGAGACCTCGACTCTTCCGGAGCAAGACCACCCTTTAACCGGGGAAACTCCGGGCAGCGCACTTGCGGCGGCGTGGGGTGCTCAGTGGTGCGGCGCACCCCGGGCTGCTTGCCGGGAGCGTCAGAACACGCAGCCCTCACGGGCACGCCAGGGGCACTCCGGGCTGAAGGGAGTGGGCCGGTGACTACTCAAGGGAGAGATGAAAGCAGCCGGGAGGTCCCTGCGGCCTCGCCCCAGCCTCTGGGCCGCGGAACAGGCCCGTCAGCCCAGTGTCCCCGTGCCTCAGCCTGGAGCACAGGCCCTCCTGCCCAGCTGTCTGACGGCCGCAGGGACAGACGGGCGCGGACTACTGCGTGGCCCGGCCGTAGCAACGGCGCGGACATGAGCCTGCACTGCTGTTCTCCAACCGCTGAGGGCAAGCAAGCGTCTTTACTTTTGTCATGCACAGAAAAAGGCCTGTCAGGATCTACTCCAAACTCAACGGCGGTTCTCGCAGGGAGCGGGCAGAGGCCAAGAGAGGAAGCCCCGCTGCCATCCCACACGCCTCGATGCTGCTAGCGGGAGCCTTCCTCCCAGAGCTCCCGACCCTGCAAACCCCACCTCCTCAAGCGTGGGCTGGACCCAGCCACTGCCTTCGAGAAAGCAGAATACAGCCACAGGGCAGACTGTCCATTAAAAAAAAAAAAAGGATTTGATTTATTTGCGAGCGCGCGCACATGAGAGGGTGAACGCGAGCGAGGCGGGTCAGACGGAGCAGCAGGCTCTCCACGGAGCAAGGGGCCCGCTGCAGGACTCGACCCCTGAGCTGAAGGCAGATGCTGAGCCACGCAAGCACCCCAGACTGTCCCTTCTAAGATGAATGTGCAGAAGAATGGCTTCCGTCTTGCTCACTCCAAAGGAAACCAGCAGCACACTGCGAGCTGCCCTGCGGACAGGCCCACCGCCTTGGAGGAAGAGAGTCCTGCTGAGCCGCTGGTGACCCTGGAAGCGGGCCCTTCCCGCGCTGAGCCCTGACATGCCCACAGTCTTGTGACAGACCCTGTGCAGAGCACCCACTAAGCCATGTCCAGGTCCCTGACTCACAGAAACAGAAATAAAAAATGCTTTCCGTTACAAGCAACTGTTTTAGAGTAATCTGTTACTCAGCCAGAGATAACTAATTTAGCCCCTTTGTTTTTTATAAAATTGTGGTTACTATTATTATTTTTAAAAGATTTTATTTATTTATTTGACAGGGAGACCGAGAGGGAACACAGCAGAGGGAGTGGGAGAGGGAGAAGCAGGCTTCCCGCCGACCAGGGAGCCCAATGCAGGGCTCGATCCCAGGATCCTGGGACCATGACCTGAGCCAAAGGCAGACGCTTAACCGTTTGAGCCACACAGGCGTTCCTGGTTATTATTTTTTTTTACTGAAAAGAAAGAGTCTAGAAAGTGCTTGATTAAAGGAAGAAAGGCATCTGACGGGTCCTCATCTGAGGACCCACAGGGCACGTTCCCCAGCAGCCCGAGCGAGGGGCGGGCGCCGTACTCACGTCTTCATCCTGACTCGGATGGATCAGCTGCACGAGCCTCTGGATGACCTTCTCTCCGCTGAGCCACTGAAAGGGAAAAAGAGGCCCGTCAATGACGTTCTTCACGTCTGACCCAACAGAAGGGAGGTCGCTCAGGACAGCAGAAATCCCTGTGCCAGCTTCCAGGGACAGAGGTTCTTGGCCCAACATGTGTGTCCAGAAAAAATCGTGATCAGGTTCTGGAGTGACCTAAACTCCGTGAAGAAGGGAACCACAGTCCTTATGCCCCAATGGTGGCCTCTTAAACACACGGTCTCAGGCTACCTCAGAGGACAGAAGGGGCTGGAGCCGGGGCGCGCTCCGCAGTGGGCAGCCTGGCTGCATGTGGGGCCCAGCTCCCCTCGCTGTGCCGCCAGGGCCCTTCCGGGAGTGGGAGAAGCACAGAGGCCTGGTGCGGCAGCAGGAGCGCAGTGAGGACTGAGCGCCCAGCACGGCTCCGAGCTCAAAGGCGGTGGGCGCCCAGGGAAGACCAGTGCATTTCCTTATCCCAAACTGGAAGGTCTGCCTCCGTGGCCACTCAGCTGTGAGTCTGTGCAGGCTTGCTGGGAACAGCAGACGTGTCCGCTGCGCTCACCGCCTACCGCTAGCCACTGTGATCAATTCTTTGTGGAGGGCAGCGTAAGCCCAAGTGTGAGAACCGCCACCTTGATGACAGCCGTCACCAGATGTCTGGGGCTGGAAAATGGGCAAGAAAGACCAACACTTCATCTTCAGCTGCACTGCAAACAAAGCCTGCCCGACGACAGTGAACAGCTCAGCCAGCACTGACTTGCTGGTTTCTCGGAGATGAGAACCCTCTTTTCTGGGAAAGCCCTCCGGGAGCTCCGAGCAGCTCCTCGTCCCGCAAGCCTGTCTGGACAGACACGTGCACAGACTCTACATAGAACAAACAGGCCCGCTTTGGCTCGACCACTGCCTCCGCATGAACACTGTCGGCTAACGGTTCCCTCTGGGCAGCGTGCCGGACATAAAGCCAGGCCCTGACAGGACCGCCGCTCTGAAGCCGCGGGGGCACTGGGATCTCGGGGCGGGAGGCCAGAGAGCGTCAGAGGCAAAGGAACACTCGGCTCTTTACCTCCGAGCAGCCCGAGGCCGGACAGCAGACGGGCTCAGACCGCGGACCCAGCGTCCAGCACGAGTCCGGAGGTGCAGCCCCAATGAGCCCGCGGCGGGGAGTCAGGCCGGACAGGCGCCAGGGGCCCTGACCCTCCCGCCCCGAGCCGCCACAGGACGCGGGGACGCGGACCGGGAAGCCGCGGAGAGCAGCGGCCGCACACTCACGTGCAGGACGTCGCGCCTGAGCCCGGCCGGCTCCACGCAGCTGACGAGCCGCAGCAGCAGGTCCATGAGGGCTGAGGTGCCGAGGTGCTTCAACACCAGGCCCACGAAGCCGTCCTTCTTCTTCAAGAACTGGATCACCTGCGGCCAAACATGCCCTGAGAAGCCGGACCCCCGCGGGCGCAGAACCCTCCCGGTGGGTTTCCAGGGGCGCAGACACCAGCTCCGGGAAGACCAGAGAGCGCGGTCAGAGGGGCCTCTCCAAGGGCAGCAGGGAGCCGACCACAGGGAAGGCCCGTGAGGCAGCCGCGGAGGCCCGCCGAGCCCGGGGCGGACGGCGGCAGGCCCCGGGCCACCAGCACCGCAGGGAGGGGCCGCGCCCCAGGCCGCCCGGGTGCTCCTTCCAGGGTCCGCCGCAGGAGACACGCCACCAACAGCCCCCGAGCGGGGCAAGAGCCCGACAGCGCAGAGCAGCTGAGACAGCCAGCGGCCGACGGGCCAGACGCCGGCGGAGGGGAAAGAGGGCTGCGGTGTGGCGAGGGAAGAGGCGCGCCGCACCCCTGGCCGGCCCCGATGCCAACGAGACGCGGGCAGCTGGCCACGAAGGCAGGCGGCGGCCGGGAGCGGCGGCGGTTCCGGGCCCGGGCAGGCCCTTCTCGGCGGCAGGCCCGCCGGCTCAGCTCAGTTCTGCCACGGACGACCGCCTGCGGCGTGCGGGCCGCAGCACAGGCGAGGGATGGGGGGGACATGGCGGGGGACATGGGGGGGGACATGGGGACGGACATGGAGGCCCACGTGCTGGGAGACCCAGTCACACTCGTGCTGGGGAAGGGGCAAGGAGGCTCTGTGAAGGGAATGACCATTCGCCTAGGAAGACGCCGCCGAGAACGACATCGGGAACAAAACACGGCGCATCACAACAGAGCCCACGGGTATCACCAGGATGAGGTTACGACAAATAATATGATGACAATTTAAATAAATTTTAAAAAATGAAAAATTTCCTTGAAAAACACACTCATCTAAACTGACAAGAACAAAGAGAAAATCTGAATATTTCTAGAGCATCGAAAGAAACAAAATCTATCATTAAAAGCCCCACATGTAAAAAATCCAGGCTCGGGGCTCCTGGGTGGCTCTGTTGGTTAAGTGTCTGACTCTTGATCTCAGGGCTGTGAGCTCAAGCCCTGTGCCGGGAGTGCACGGAGCCCATTCGGAAAAGACAGACAGAAAGGGGGAGGGAGGGAGAGGGAAGGAGGAATAAAGGAGAACTCCGGCTTTACTGGCCTTTCCTCTGAATTCTACCAAACATTTAAAGAAAACTAATTCCAGCCTTAACACCCGCTCACCAGGGAGCCCAAGAGGAAAGAATGTGTCCCACACTGAGAGCAGGAAGCTCTGACTCTAAACACCTGAGGAGGACATTGTAAGAAAAGCAAGCTATAAGCAAATCTCGCTGATGACCGCAGATGTAAAAATTCAGCACATGAAATCATAAAGTACCACAACGACAGGGCGGCAGACCACGAAACCAAGGCCAGTTTAACATTAGAAAAACAAGCAACAGAACATGCCTATGAGAATAGGGAAGAAAAATCAAATGACCAACTCAACAGAAAGTAAAAACATTTTTTTAAGATTTTATTTATTTAGGGGTGCCTGGGTGGCTCAGTGGGTTAAGCTGCTGCCTTCGGCTCAGGTCATGATCTCAGGGTCCTGGGATGGTGCCTCACATCGGGCTCTCTGCTCAGCGGGGACCCTGTTTCTCCCTCTTTCTCTCTGCCTGCCTCTCTGCCTACTTGTGATCTCTCTCTGTGTCAAATAAATAAATAAATAAATAATCTTAAAAAAAAAAAAAAAAGGTTTTATTTATTTATTTGAGAGAGAGGGAGAGGGGCAAAGGGAGGAGAAGCAGGCTCCCCACTGAGCAGGGAGTCCTACATGGGACTTGATCCAGGACCCTGGGATCCTGACCTGAGTTCAAGGTAGCCGCTTAACCCACTGAGCCACCCGGGCGCTCCCAAGAGAGTAAAAACATTTGATAAATTTCAACAACCATTCATGTTATAAACTAAAAAGACTAGGAATAAAGACAATTCCCTTAATTCTGATTTTTAAAAAGTGTCTGTAATCACCCCACAACAAACATCATATTTAATTATAAAATGTTGAAAGCTGGGGTGCCTGGGGGGCTGTCATTACGCATCTGCCTTCGGCTCAGGTCAAGATCCCAGGGACCTGATCATGATCAGTCCCGCAACGTGCTCCCTGCTCAGTGGGGAGCCTGCTTCCCCCCCTCCCACTCCCCCTGCTTGTGCGCCCTCTCTTGCTGTGTCTCTGTCAAATCAACAAAAAAAATCTTAAAAGAAAGTGAGTTGAAAGCTTTTCTTCTCAGGGAATAAATAAAACAAGGAGGCCCACCATCACACTGCAACTCAACATGTACTAAAGGTTCCAACTACTGCAATTAGGCAAGAAAAAGAGATAAAAGGTATAAGACTTAAAAGGAACAAAACAAAATTGTCATTAATCACAATGATAAGATCCTGTACACAGATAAAACAAAAGAGCAGAAAGGTACACTGTTAGAGTATCAGCTTTGCCGACAGTCACCAGAAGGAGAATCACCCAGGACAGACCGGAGCGCACGGCAGGTGATGCACCGGGCCCAGCCCGGGACGGCCCAATGCCAAACAAGGGAGACGCGCAGACGTGCCCGGCGGCTTGAAGGCTCTGCAAGGGATTATGCTGGAAACAAGCTGCCTGAAGGCTTTAATTTGTATGCTTTAGGTTATAACTTGTTTTAACGATTTTATTTATTTGACAGAGAGAGACACGGCCAGAGAGGGAACACAAGCCGGGGGAGCAGGAGAAGCAGACTTCCCGCTGAGCAGGGAGCCTCATGTGGGGCTCAGTCCCAGCGCCCCAGGATCATGACCTGAGCCGAAGGCGGACGCTCAACGACTGAGCCACCCCGATGCCCCATATGTTTTAAATAACACTTTGAAATAATCAAGTTTTAGAAATGGAAGTGGATTAGCGTCAGGGACGGGTGAGGGGACGGGAGGAGTGTGGGAGCAGCTACACAGGGCGACACAGGGACCCGCGCTGTTCCGGAGCCGTCCCGCTCCCTGATGGTGATGGTGGATACATGAACCTGTACAGCTGATCAACAGTACAGAACTTCACACACACACACACACACACAACTACAAGCAAAACCGAACCAACAAGTAAGATCAGCGGACCGTATGAATGTCGATAACCTGGCAGTGATGTGCTACTAGTATTTTACAAAATGTCACCATTGACAAAACTGAGCAAAGTATACAAAGGAATTTTCCAAATTATTTTATACAACAGCATGTGAATCTACAATTATCTCAGTCAAAAACTTCAATAAAAGATGCCACTTAGAATACTACAAAAATATCAACCCTAATGAAACCTGGGTAAGGCCCTCCCCCACAGAATTATGACATGTTATCAGGAGAAATTAAAGAAGCCCTCGTTATCCGCTTTGTGACCGTCACACAAAAACAGTCACAGACAGTACGTCAGTAAAGGGGAGGGCTGTGTTTCAGTAAGATTTCATTTACAAAAATAGGTCACAGGTTGGTTTTGGCCTGTGGGCCACAATCTGCCAACTCCAACCCAGAGCCAACGTAAGCCTAACCACAACTCTGACAGGTTTTCTTGGGGGAGAAGGTTGGGGAGAAGGTGGAAACTGACAAATTCATTCTAAAACAATGCAAAAGGTAAAAAACAGTAGTAAGAAATTCTGAAGAAAAACCAAGCGAGAGGACTTATCAAATACCAAGACTTGTAAAGCTCCATGTATTAGGACAGCACAGCACTGGTGCGCTCACAAACAGAACAGGAGAACAAAGTCTAGGAACAGATGTACTTACACGGGAGCCTCTGACGTGTGACGGGGCCGTGAGCGTAGAACAACCGAGAGAAGGGCCTCCCCGGGACGTGGTGCTGGGCTCACTGCACACCCATACTAAAACAAACCCCAAAACCTCCAACC
The DNA here is from genome assembly GCF_009829155.1 of Mustela erminea. Classification (NCBI taxonomy): domain Eukaryota; kingdom Metazoa; phylum Chordata; class Mammalia; order Carnivora; family Mustelidae; genus Mustela; species Mustela erminea. Next base: position 328,982 of record NC_045619.1, read on the forward strand.
TTACATCCCTTACAAGAATCCGTCTCAAGTAAATTATAGATAGAAATAGGAAAGGGAGGGCGCCTGGGTGGCTCAGTGGGTTAAAGCCTCTGCCTTCGACTCAGGTCACGATCCCAGGGTCCTGGGATTGATCCCGCATCGGACTCCTTGATCAGCAGGGAACCTGCGTCTCCCTCTCCTGTCCCCACAGCTTGTGCTCTGTCAAATAAATAAATAAAATCTTTTTTTAAAAGAGAGAGAGAATTCCTGCAAATCACAAAGAGACTTCACAAAAGAAAACATCCAAATGGTCAGTTAATACATGAAAAGGTACTCATCCTCATCGGTCAGCAGGGAGACTGCAGATCCAGACCTCAACGCTGTATTATGTACCAGAACACATGCCCGGAGAGCGGGAATGTGATTACAGGAAGGGTCGGTGAGCGACAGGAACCGGGGTCCTCTGCCGGTGGGATTGAGAACTGACTCAACCACTGCCACTGGGTCTGCTCGAGATGACCACAGGTGTGTCCTAGTTACGACGAACACCTAGCATAATGCGACACCCACAGCAGCCACTAAAAACCTAAACAGACACGTAAGAAAACACTCTAGATAAGTCAAAATGGAATTTTTTTTTTAAAGATTTTATTTATTTATTTGGCAGACAGAGATCACAAGTAGGCAGAGGCAGGCAGACAGAGAGAGGAGGAAGCAGGCTCCCCACTGAGCAGAGAGCCCGATGCAGGACTCTGAGATCATGACCTGAGCCGAAGGCAGAGGCTTAACCCACTGAGCCACCCAGGTGCCCAAAATGGAATTTTTTAAATTATCAAATAACACACAGGAGTCAGGAAAAAGAACAGAAAATGAAAAATGTGATCAGAAAACTACAATAAAATGGAAGCCCTGGGGCGCCTGGGTGGCTCAGTGGGTTAAAGCCTCTGCCTTCAGCTCAGGTCATGGTCCCAGGGTCCTGGGATCAAGCCCCACATTGGGCTCTCTGTTCAGCAGGGAGCCTGCTTCCTCCTCACTCTGCCTGCCTCTCTGCCTACTTGTGATCTCTGTCAAATAAATAAATAAAAATCTTTAAAAAAAGGGGGGGGAGCCCTGATATATAAACAATTACATTAAATGTAAATGGCCCGAAATACGCCAATTAAAGAAGAGCAGAGCAGGTAAGAACACATGACTCGGGGCACCTGGGTGGCTCAGTGGGTTAAAGCCGCTGCCTTCGGCTCAGGTCATGATCTCAGGGTCCTGGGATCGAGCCCCGCATCGGGCTCTCTGCTCAGCGAGGAGCCTGCTTCCTCCTCTCTCTCTGCCTGTCTCTCTGCCTGCTTGTGATCTCTGTCTGCCAAATAAATAAATAAAATCTTTAAAAAAAAAAAAAAAGAACACATGACTCAACTATGCATCGTTCACAAGAAATTCACTTCAAATAGAACAATTCACACACACAATGCTGCAAAATTATCCCTCCTTATCCACGGGGGATACATTCCAAGACCCCCAATGGATGCCTAAAACCACGAACAGTACTGAACCCTACGCACACTATGCTTCCTCCTACGCGTACACACCTGTGATAGAGTTTAACTGATACATCAGGCATAGTAAGAGATGAACAACACTAAGCAACTAGAACAACTGTGACAACAGACTGAATCTGTGTGTGAATGACGCTCCTCCCTCCCTCGCTCCAACACCTCACTGTGCGGACTCAGCCTTCCTCCTACAATGTGAGATGGTGACGTGCTTATGGAATGAGCTGAGGGTAGGCTTCGTCTGACCTTCGGACGCGGCGTCAGGAGAAGGGTCACCCGCTTGTGCACCATGACTGACAGTGGTCACTGGAACCGTGGCTAAGGCAGGACTACGATACACAAATGCCCACAGCAGCTCGATTTGCAACAGACAAAAGTGCAAACACCTCGTGTCCTTCAACAGACGAACAAACTGTGCTCCAGCCCAACTCCTCAGTAATGAAGGGACCCGAGATCATGCTGGTCAAGTCCTCCTGCTGTAGAAACATACAGGAGGGCACCCGGGTGGCTTCGTGCACTAAGCCTCTGCCTTTGGCTCAGGTCCTGATCCCAGGGTCCGGGGGTCGAGCCCCATATGGGGGTGCTCCCTGCTCAGCAGGGAGCCTGCTTCTCCTTCTCCCTCTGCCCCTCTCCCTGCTCATGCATTCTCTCCTCCATTCTCTCCAAGTAAATAAATAAAATCTTAAAAAAAAAAAAGAAAAAAGAAACACATATGGGAATATCTACATATAAAATGATACAATGTCTGGGATTTGCTTCCAAATAATCTGGGATGGGGTTTGGAAATAGGGGCTGTAGAACAATAAAACCGGTCAGAAAGACATGATCGTTGAAGTTGTGTGACAGAAACACAGGGGTTTATAAACTGTTTTCTCTACAAATGTACGAAATGGTCTGAACTGAAGAGTTAAGAAAATGCAGTACGCCTGCTCACTGCAGCCCATGTCTCTGTGGAAACGTTGCATCAAACACTGTGGCCCTGTCCCAGCAGCCCCTAGAAACAAGGCAGCTGCGTGCTTACTGTTCCAAAACTCTGGTCCGGCAGTAACACGGCCACTGCGTCTGCTGGAAAGAACGTGGGAGCTATACAGGAGAAGACATACCAAATCCATTTCTTTTTTTTTTTTTTTTTTTTTTTTTTTATTTTATTTATTTTTCAGAGACAGAGGGAGAGAGCGCGAGCGAGCACAGGCAGACAGAGAGGCAGGCAGAGGCAGAGGGAGAAGCAGGCTCCCTGCCGAGCAAGGAGCCCGATGTGGGACTCGATCCCAGGACCCTGAGATCATGACCTGAGCTGAAGGCAGCTGCTTAACCAACTGAGCCACCCAGGCGTCCCACCAAATCCATTTCTAAGTGGAAAAAAAAATAACAGTTCGCGGTATTCAGAGTATGATACCGTCACGTGAAAATAAATAGTGAGTATACGTCAGCGTCTCTTACAGGAGAAGAACTGGGAGAGACCGGAACTGATCAGCCCGCAGCCGCCGCCTCGGGAGTGCACAGAGACTGTCCGTGTATTTCTACCTTGTCTGAAATGCACATAAATATGTCACATCTTTGCCAACAGAAGAAATATTTTTAAAGAGTGCGTTTCATATTTTTGATGCACTTGGCAAGGGAAGACAGAGCGAACATCTGAAAGGAGCAGAGAAATATGGTCGGGCTACAGGCGGTTATGCACCAGGCGCGGGCCAGAAACAACGCTTTTTAGAAATTCTAGCACTGCCCACAGCCACACTGACGCCCCCACTGCCCAGTCATACGGACCACAACACTTGCCCTCATCACTGGTGTGCGAGGGCGCACTGTCGTGTCCGGGAGCCGGCGCCGCCACGAGCACGCTCTTTCATCACCCGCGTCCCCTCTAGTCTTCATTTACCCCCTGACTGGGTCAGAGAAGTATCTGAGGTGAGACAGTCCTCTGAGGCCCCGGACAAAGCTAAGATTCAGGATTCTGGGAAACGTATGTTCCACTGAACATTTCCAACATGCCAAGAACTTCTTCAAGGGAACAACGATCCGCCTGGAGGCTGCCCCTCTCCGCAACTCTCTGCACATAAAATAGTGGTCTGTTCCCTCAACGGATATTTCACAATACTGAACACGTAAACGATGAGTATTCTGGGGTATGATCATGCAATCTGCCCAACAGTTTTGTCCCCTCCTAGAGTTAGAACTGAAAGAATTTTTAGGGGCGCCTGGGTGGGTCAGATGGGTAAGCCGCTGCCTTCGGCTCAGGTCATGATCCCAGGGTCCTGGGATCGAGTCCCTCGTCAGGCTCTTCGCCCAGTGGAAGGGAGCCTGCTTCTCTCTCTGCCTCTGCCTGCCACTCTGCCTACTTGTGCTATCTCTAAATAACATCTTTAAAAAAAAAGAATTTTTAAAAGTCCTTGTATCTTAGAGGTATATACAGTAGCGTGAACAATAAAATCTTGCAACATCTGGTGTTTGTTCTGAAATAATGCACTGGGGATGGTGGCAAGGGTTAAAGGTGAAAGACTCACCAGGCCCAGCTGCTGGGGCTGGTGGCAGGCCTGAGGCCACGCTCCGACATGCCCTGTCTCTGCGTGTCCACAGCGTGGGTGGTGCAGAAGCACGAACGGACTCCAAGGCTGTGCTCCAGCTAACGAAACGAATTCACTCTTTTCACAGAAGCCTGACGCTATAAGCTTTCCTTTATCTGCTTTGAAACATACGTGTCTAGACACAAATACTGCCGCCCCACAGAGCAGATCTCAGAAGGCGGACATCCTCAGAACCTGTCATGATGCAGGCCTGCCCCCTATTCCTCACGCCTCCGCCCAGTCGGGACAGAGCCAGCCAGCCTGGTTTTGTGTCCTGGGCAGCTCTCAGGTGGCAGGAAGAGCTGCTTCTTCCTAAGCCAGCCAGCAGAAGCCACTTTCCTTATCAAATTCCAACTCACACAGCGGCTGCGCACCCCGCCCCACCTGTGCCCTGGGGAAGAGTCACAAACCGTGCTCTCCGAGCCCTGAAGCCCGGGTCACGCAGTGACAGCCGACCGCCAGCTGCGCCAGCACCGGCCACGCCGGCCACCCCGAGCCACGTGGGCCTGGCAGCTTATTTACCTGTTCAGTTTTTCGTGCAATGAGGTTGCCGATGGTCTTGCTGAAAAAACTGGCGAGCAGAGGATTGAGCGGCGGCTCGTGGTCCAAGAAATCATACAGAAGGTTCAGCAGAGTCTCATCCCCTCCTAGTCTGTCGTTGATCTGCGGCACGTCACACGTCAGCAGCTCGCAGGCTGTGTTTGGGTACCTAAGAGGGCACAACACAAGCGACTGGAGGTGAAATTAGACTTCTTCAGCTCTCAGGAAGCTGCTTAAGTGACCAGCCTCTCAGGAAGCAGGTCCACAGGTCAGACCTTGGAAAGAGTAAAAATACGAGGATCCCGTGACCCACGGGCATTTCTGACGACAACGAGCTCCACGTGTCACACACATTTTCCTCCCTCCTCACCCCTACGCCGTGAAAGCCCCTCTCTCCCGACAACCGCAATCTCTGAATAACGCGCGTTCATCTTTGGGATCTCCTCTCTCACGACCTCAGGCCAGGTCTCTTCCTTCCTGTGACAACACAGCTGGTGACCGCAGTCCGTGACACATACCCTCTCCTCGCCCTGCCCGCCCCTACGCACCGACAGCACAGACCCCAGCTTGTCCCTGGGCTAAAGGAATGCCGGGTCAGCCGCTCAAGATGCAGGGCCAGTCACGAGGCATCGTGTGGGCAAATCATCAATACCCGGACACATAAAATGACCAGATACAAAATAGTCTTTTTTTTTTTTTTTAAAAGATGTATTTATTTATTTATTTATTTATTTATTTATTTGACAGACAGAGATCACAAATAGGCAGACAGAATGGCAGGCAGAGAGAGAGGAGGAAGCAGGCTCCCTGCTGAGGGAGAAGCCCAATGCAGGACTCCATCCCAGGACCCTGGGATCATGACCTGAGCTGAAGGCAGAGGCTTAACCCACTGAGCCACTCAGGTGCCCCTCAGATACGAAATAATCTTGATCCCATCACATGGAACCCCCTGACATCCCTCTGCTCCCTGCCTTGACCTCTGACACAGCGTCACTGCCATTGCCCTGGGACAGGCACAGCTACCCAGCAAGCAGACGCATCCAGGACAGAGCCCACAACAGCAGGGCCATTAGCAACGCCTGGTGCCAGGGCGCCTGGGGGGCTCCGTCGGTTGGGCGTCCGACTCTTGGTTTTGGCTCAGGTCACGCTCTCAGGGTCCCGGGATCGAGCCCTGCCGCGGACCCTGTGCGCAGCAGGTGGTCTGGTAGAGATTCTCTCCCTCTGCCCCTCCCCCTGCCCTCTCTCTCTCTTGCTCTCTAAAATAAATAAATAAATAAATCTTTAAAACAAACAAATAATCTCTGGTGCCATCCCCAGCTCTACCTGGGAATGCAGGGAAGGGCAACTGGGGCCAGAGCAGGAGGCGTACGGATGGCCCCAGCGGGGCGGACTGCCCGGGAGAACGCCTGCTAGTCCACGGGACACGCTCTGCAGCTTCAGGCACGTGACCTAACCTCTCTGCATCTGGGCTTTCCCATCTGAACAAGGAGATGCAAGTGCCCAGCCACCCCACAAGGCTGTGCATGAAACAGCAAGCCCAGGGTCAAGGTCAGCCCGCACGACCCTCCAGCTCCTGGCAGCCACCAACCTAGGCCCTCACATAGGCCTAAACCATGCTGGGCACTGTGGACTGGCTACAGAGGCCGGGTTGGAGAGACTCCAGAGGAGGCAGCAGAGCACGGCAGCCAACTCACGCGGAAGGGGAGAAGCCAACAAATCTAGGTCTGACTGCGGGACAGGTGTTTCTCATCAGCCCAGAGAACACAAAGCACCTTCTAGAGCTCGGAGCCACCGTGCCAGGCGCGCAGGCTGGGCATGAGGCCGGCTGCGCGCACACAGAGCTGGCCCAGGCCGCGAGCAGCGGGCGAGAGGCGTAACCCGGGCCCACCCACCTCACGGGATGGCCACCAGGATCACACGGCCACCTCAGCACCGCAATATACACTACGAAACCCGCATGGAGGAAGACACACAGCTGCCAGGGACCGGAGGTCAGAGCGCAGGGCAGGAGGGCCAGGCCACAGCGACCCTGAAAGCCAGAGCTAGACCTTACATCACACAGGCACCCAGGTGTCCACCAGAGAAGATGTACCAACGCTACAAAAGAGCCAAGGCCCAGAGGAAAGCACAGACTATTCCTTCAAAAATGTTTCCAGAGCACGTGGAAAGGCCCCAACCTGGTTTCCACACACAAGCAAATGTGCACACATGTGGCAAGACAAGCTATAAGGAACTGACCCTCAAAGGTTACATCTAGGTACAGGGACTGAGGTTTTCTTTATTGGCCTTTTACAATTATTCTTCAAAAAAACAGGTAGGGGCGCCTGGGTGGCTCAGTGGGTTAAGCCTCTGCCTTCTGCTCAGGTCATGATCCCAGGGTCCTGGGACTGAGCCCCACATCAGGCTTCCTACACAGCAAGGAGCCTGCTTCTTCCTCTCCCTCTGCCTGCAACTCTGCCCACTTGTGTTCTCTGTCAAATAAATAAATAAAATCTTTGAAAAGGAAAGGAAAGGGGAAGTGATGGCTGGCAAGGCCCAGAGGATGGCGGGGCGCGCCAGGGAAGTTCGCATCAGGCCGCCAGAGGGAGCGCCCACGAGAAACCACTGCAGAGAGGCCTGGCCACAGAGGCAGCGGCTAACCGGGCAGGTGGGAAGGCGCGGCTCAGGAGAGCAGCAGGCTTCCTGCCCGTCCCTTGCCGGTACTCAGGACTCACAAGTTACCCCTGGAAGAGACAGGCCAGAGCAGCTCCTGACTCGGAGACATCAGGCACAGCTGAGGGACTGACGACACGCTGGCCAGAAACGGGGCCTGGTAAAAAGCAAAAACAAAACAAAAAACGAACACAAAAACAAAAGCTTCCTGACTGAGGCTGCTGTCAGGTCCTCACCCCGCAGCTAGGGGCGGGGAGGATTACTTTCTGGAGAAACCGTGGGACAGAGCGAAGTCAACCAGGCACAGCCTACCCAAGCGGTGGGCCACCTGTCGCCCACCTGCACGCACGGCGAGCAGGCCCCATCAGACCCCACACCGGCGCCGGCGCCTCTCCGCCAGAAGGAGCCAAGGGCTGACCAACCACACAGCTGCCAGGGGACGAGACGCGCAGGGAACAGACGGAAACTCCCGGAAACGCTCTGCCCCAACCCAGAGTGGCCACGAGCAGGAAATGGAGGCTTGGAGGTAAAATGCCTGACGATAAGAAAGACCCCCTCAATCAGAAATGTGATGGAAAGCTTACAAATCAGCAGGACAGGAAGACAGCACGTGAAGAAGCCTCTCAGACGTAGACAAAAAGGCAAAGACAAGACATCCAGAGCGAAAAGAAGAGGAAAGCACGAATTCAGGTGGTCTAACACCCGACGACAAGTCCCAGGAAGAGAAAACAGAGGGCAAACCGGTGGGGAGAAGATTATCAAAGAAACAACACGGGAAGCTTCCCTGTGGGAAGGCCACGACCAACAGGCCGAAAGGGCCCAGGGGCACCTGCACCGTCAGTGACCAGAAGCCCGGACGCAGGGGCACCTGCACCGTCAGTGACCAGAGGCCCGGACGCAGGGGCACCTGCACCGTCAGTGACCAGAGGCCCGGACGCAGCGTTTCCGTGCTTACGGCTGACACTGCACTCTGAAACCTGTCTGGTTGAAACTGTCCTGTCCGGACCCCGGGGGTGATCTCCCAGGACGACGGAACCACACAAGGGCCCAAGTGCCCCCTGGAGGAGACAAAACCTGGGAGCCCTGTTGCATCTGGCATGTCCGCGACAAGGCCAGGAAGAGGAGCCGACCGCGGCGGTGTCTGAAGCACACCCAGGCGTGTCCGTGCAGGGTCTACACCAGAGGGAGTGGGTGCGCAGTCAGACCCTCCCACGGCCCTCCTCCTCCAGCACCGACTAGAGACAACTCCCCGCAGGAAGGAGGCCAGAGATGACACGACGAGCTCCTGGGACACGGAAGGTGGGCCCTGGCTTATCAGAGGGAGGATGGAGGGAACCTCTTGCCCCTTCAGACACCTCCCTCTGTGCCAAGAAGTGCTGCCCCCCCGGGGGGTCATCGGGCGACTGGGCTCAGCCCTCCTCCCCGTAGGATGGGTCTTCTGGAGGGTGTCCTTTCTGCGGGGCTATCCTGCTGCAGCCCCATTTCCCAACAGGTGAGCACTTCTAACCCTGCAATCTGGATTCCAGAAGCCCACGGCCCAGGGCCACAGAACACACTCCCCCACAGCACCTTGCAAGTAACGGCAGCACCGTCTTGGGGTCGGTCTGCTGACTTCCTGTTCCTCAAAAGGCTGAGAACTCAACAGGCAAACTGGACAGGAACTTTCAGAAAAAGACCAGCACCTGCTAGTGGCTCTCAGGCTGGACCAGGGAGCCCGCTTCTCAGCCCAGGGCTGCCGCGCAGAGCCCTCACCGAGCCCTCACCGCCTGCAGCAGCCTCGGGCTTTCCGCAGGAACAACGGCTGCTCCCTGACCTCACGCCACCCACGGGCAGCTTCTCTGGAACCGGCATGGCTCCGGCGCATCCCCCACAATCGGGAAAGGGGTCTCCGCATGAGCCAGCCTGTAGTCAGGCGGGGGGAGCGACCAGTTACACTGCTCAGAGCCGCCACCCAGAGGCACGACGGCCAGGCCGGCGGAGGTGGGCGGTCACCCGGGGTGGAGAAGCAGGCCAGCGGCTCCCGGGAGGCAAGGGTATGGCCAGACCCACTCACTCTACTTCATTCCTGCCTCCTCACCATCTATCCGTCCATCCTACTCCTCTACTCAAAAAGGAATCTTCAAATTGATTTTAAAATGAAAAATCTTGGGACGCCTGGGTGGCTCAGTTGGTTAAGCAGCTGCCTTCGGCTCGGGTCCTGATCCCAGCGTCCTGGGATCGAGTCCCATGTGGGGCTCCTTGCTCAGCAGGGAGCCTGCTTTGCTTCTCCCTCTGCCTCTGCCTGCCACTCCGTCTGCCTGTGCTTACTCTCTCCCCACCTCTCTCTCTGATAAATAAATAAAATCTTAAAAAAAAAAAAAAAAAAATGAAAAATCTTAAGTTTTGATTTGGGCTACAGACACGCCCTTTCAAACTCAGTTCCCCGGGCTGGGGAAGGGCAGCCTCCCGCCCCGCGTCCCTGCGCACCCCACGCCTGTCCTCAGCTCTGTGGTCGGCCTCCAGGTGTCTAAGTAAAATAGAGACGTATGTCTTCACTTGTCACCTTCCAGTGTGAAAGCCGACCTCCTACAATGAAAGTGAAGACGGAGCGCCCCTGCCGCCCGCCCCTCACCCTCCCTCTGACAATCACAGCACAATTCTTGGCTAAACACAGGGCTATGCTGACCTTGTATGGACACGGAGGCTCCGTTCACAGCGGAGCGGACGTGTTCACTCTACTTACATCTGGACTTACGTAAGTCCCCCCGGGTACGGTTCCCTCACTGTCTTGTTCGCGTGGCTCCATACCCACCCACTACTCAGTTTCCCCAAACTCTGTGACGATGACCATGAATGTCTCCTGGCTCGCTGATGCCACTCTGGGACCCTTCTGCCCTGATCCAGAACACAGTGCCCGCACCCCAGCTCCCCGTCCTGCTAACCAATGCCCTCTCTGCAGGGAGACCACATAACTTAGCACCGAACAGGACACGTTTGGGGTGAGAGGGTAAAAGGGATGACGGCCATCCTCAGTGATGCTGAGGGGCACTGACCAGGCATGTCCCGTGCCCAGCGGCTTCTATCTGACTTTTCAGACGGCCAGCGTGCCCCCGCACCCACAGGCTCCTCTACAAACAAGCTCCCGCCTCCATCTAGGGCTCTCCTCTGCCAGCAATGACATGGCTCCCTCGTCAGAGGCCATGACTGACTGCCCTAAATGGGTATCCCTAAATCAAGTGTCCCCTGCAACGGGCACTTCTCGTTGCTCTCTCTGGTAAGAGAGAAAGGGCAACAGAGACTTCTGCAAAGGTCCAGAGAGCAGATATTTTAGATAGTCTATGTTGTGACTGTCAACTCTGCTCGTGTCGTCACCAAAGGCTGAGTGTGGCTGCCTTCCAACAAGACTTTCTTTTTTTTCTTTTCTAAGATTTTATTTATTCATTTATCTGACAGAGAGAGAGAGAGAGAGAAAGCGCGCGCGCACACAAGCAGGGGGAGCAGCAGAGGGAGAGGGAAAAGCAGGCTCCCACCAAGCAGGGAGCCTGATGTAGGGCTTGATCCCAGGACCCTGAGATCATGACCTGAGCCGAAGGCAGACGCTTAATGACTGAGCCACCCAGATGTCCTTCAACAAGACTCTCTTCATGGACAATTGAAATGTGGATTTGATATCAATTTCATGTGTAACAAAGTATTACTCCTTTGATTTTTTTTTTCAACCATTTAAAAATTTAAAACTAGGGGCACCCAGGTGGCTCAGTCGTTGGGTGTCTGCCTTCAGCTCAGGCATGTGTTGCAGGGGACACATGATCACAGGGTCCTGGGATCGAGCCCTGCATCGGGCTCCCTGATCAGCAGGGAGCCTGCTAGTCGCTCTCCCACTCCCCCTGCTTGTGCTCCCTCTCTCGCTGTGTCTCTGTCAAATAAAGAAATAAAATCTTTTTAAAAAGTGTAAAACTGGGGCGCCTGGGTGGCTCAGTGGGTTAAGCCGCTGCCTTCGGCTCAGGTCATGGTCTCAGGGTCCTGGGATCGAGTCCCGCATCGGGCTCTCTGCTCAGCAGGGAGCCTGCTTCCTCTTCTCTCTCTCTCTGCCTGCTTGTGATCTCTGTCTGTCAAATAAATAAATAAAATCTTTAAAAAAAGAAATAAAAAAATAAAAAGTGTAAAACTATTCTTAGCTTGCAGGCCACACGAAGACAGGATGTTACCTGTGGGCCAGTCAGCCAACCCTGTTCTAAGACTTCACCAGCGCACAGTGTGTGACGCTCCGCGGGCTCCCGTCTGCCCCCAGCCCTGTGTCACTAGTCCCAGGTACTGCTGCTCTGCCCTGTCCCCTCATTCCTACTCCTCTGTTCTCACCCCCAGTCCTTCACCACACCACCACCTCCTTCCTGCCATGTCCTCACACCCTAGCCAACTGCTGAATGGAACATTTTAGGGAAAACTTTGAGAATGGTCAGTACCACCAATGACATGGCCTCTTTCCTCTGACCCCAACACCCCACGGTGGGCACTTCCCATGGTCAAGAGGTCACGTGCTGCCCATCCCCCGCATCCGCCTCCGACCTGGGGTCAGTCTGCTCTCAGCACGTTTTCACCCAGAACACGCCGACACAGTCACTCCCCAGAGCTCAGGATGAGAAATACACACACAGCGATGCCAAATCTTGACCCTCAGGAAAACAAGCCCCCGGAGAGCGGCCTCCTTCCTTCTCGGAGTCAGCGTTTACGGGGCTCTTCGTCAGAAGCCCTGCTCCGGCCGTGCTCCGGCGCCGCCCGCCACCTCCCCGCAGCCCTGCCCAGCTCCGGCCGGCCACAGCCTCAGTACTTACTTGAAGCGGACCTTCTCCTCCAGGTCCAGCGGCGGGTCCCGTGTGATGAGGCTCACCAGCTCCTCCATGCACTGCTGCCGGCACAGGAAGCCCAGCAGCTTCTGGTTCTGAGCCTTGCACTCCTGCAGGACGTCGTCCTCGTCCATCAGCTCCCGCAGTGTCACATCCTCCTTGTCCAACAGCTTGTCGACGTGGGACGTGGTGTTCAAGTCAAACTTCCAGAACATGGTGCCGGCCACGAAGCTGCAAGCAAAGACGAAGGGGTCACGTCTCTCACGCAGTGTGAATTCACCCTCAGCGAGTCTACGGCCAAGTCCTGCAAGGCCGTCCCGACACCAGCCTGCGCTCGACAGCGCTCTCCCCAGGAACTGCCTCAGCAGGTCTCTCCAGGTCTGGTTCCAGAGCTCGCAAGGACTTCCCAGATCCTCTACGGCGCAGGCCCTGCAGCTTCTCTCGGTGCCCTCCGGCTGACCCACCTTCAGTGCTCTCACCTCCTCCGCGGGTCCCCGAGGCCAACACATCCCCAGTCTCCCCGGTGTCAGCCCTGGGGATGCATCTCCAACCCAAGAAATGTAACAGCTCTACGACCCACCCGGCCTCTCAGGGTCCAACCCCCGCCCAAGGACCACTAGGCACCTCTCCCCAGACGTCTCTGTATTGCACACATTGTCTGTAGATCATGTCTGACATCTTAAGAAGCCTCTTTGTCCAGGGACAAACCGTCCCTCCCAGAACGAGCCAATCATCAAAGACGGCAAAGGGCCGAGCCAGAGCGCTACTATGATCTGCAAACTAATCTGTCCAGAGCAACGACTCTTCTCTGGGCCCACACATCCCAGGAAACCGTCCTCCTCTCCCTTTATCATCCCAGGGCCAGGGGCCAGGCAACTAGGGACCACCCATATGGCTTAGAGTCCACCAAAACTATTCAAATTAGGTGCCCTAAGCTGCCCATCCTGCCCTGCCTTGTCTTTCCCATGGAAACCCCAATAAAGCTCGTGGGTTAAGTGTTCCCCCACCCCCTCTTCTGCCTCCTGACTCCCCTGGGACTTCCCCATGTGGCCCTGCGTGAGGCCCACACCTCCTGTCTCTAGGACTGTACCTATAACAAACTGTTTTCCTGAGCCTCCCCTTTGTCTACGCTCCTGACCGCACCTGACTGAGCATCTCATAAAAGAACGTGAAACCCAAGCAAGTCAATCTCCTGATAGCTCACTTTGCTGCCTGGCCTTCCGCAACTCTGCCAACCCCTAGCCGGGCCTCCTCTCACCATCCCCATCGTGCCAAATGATCCAGGCTTATCCTGGTGCCACAAGCACCCTACACGCACACCCCCTAGAAGCCGCCTTTTTTTTTTTTTTTTTTTAAAGATTTATTTATTTGACAGACAGAGATCACAAGTAGGCAGAGAGAGAGGAGGGGAAGCAGGCTCCCTGTGGAGCAGAGAGCCCGATGCGGGGCTTGATCCCAGGACCCTGGGATCATGACCAGAGCTGAAGGAAGAGGCTTTAACCCACTGAGCCACCCCGGCGCCCTGGAAGCCACTCTTGACTGCCCCCCGCCCCGCTTCTCCCACACACCACCCTCTCCAGGCTCTTGCTGTCTTTGCCTGGACTACACACAGTTTGTCCTGCTCAGTGAGTATCATAGGACAGGCTCCCAGGGCCTAGGCTGTTTGCCGCAAAGTTTTCACTGTTTGATACAAAATGAAGACTATAAGGCCTATATCCTTAGCAAAGTGAAACCTGTACCTTGAAATTATTGAATCTCTTCAATGTCATGCCATTAACATGAGGCGAGATTTCTCTTCTCCAGTACTTTTATTCAGAAGAGTAAAAGATCCCACACAATGCAGGAGCCCCGACTTGTCTATGTGGGAAGCCCGGCTGCCGGGGAGCCCCTCGGCCAGCCAGCCAGCCCCTGTCCCTGTCGCTTCAGAGCCTCTGGCCTTTGCTGCATCGAAGTCATTTTTTCAAAGCACAGACATCTTCAAGCTCCTCCCATCTGGGCTTCAGAGCTCTGCCGCACTCACCGGGCCCTCCGGCACTTCCTGCTGTCTCCCCAGTCCTACCCTTGCCACAAGGACATTGTTTTCCTCCAACACAGAGTGAGGGCACTTTCCCACCGTCCCCCAGCCGCACAGGGTCGTGTGCTCAGAAGGTCTCGCTTATTCAACCCCACTCGCTTCGCCAAACTGAGCTAACAAACGGCGTGCTGGGGCCGTGCTAGTGCCAGCGCCCGCAACGCAGGGTCGGCGGGGCCCAGACTGGCAGCGCGGGTGACTCCACAGTCTGACCCGACACTCGGTTTCTTTTTGGGTCCTAAGATCTTCCTATTTCTCTTGTGAGGAGTGTGGATGGATATCTGTGGGTGCTAGCAACATACTCTGGGAAAGCAAAAAGAATGACCAGAAGTCATCTCAGGATGACGGCTGTCTTTCCCAAATGCCCAGCAGAACGACTCCCGTGCTCGGGTAACGGACAGCGCAGGCAAACGACAACTAGAGGGAGACGCCCACCTTGCCAAGGCTCTCTTCCGAACTAGAACCTGCAGGACACGGCGACCAGAGGCAGCGTCTGGGTCCTGCTCGCGGCCACAGTGAGCAAGCGGCTGGGCGGACCACAGGATCCTAACTAAACGGACGCGTTTTTCTAGCGGGACCCTAAAAAAGGACTGGATAATCCAAAGGCAGATCAACAAGAAAAAGAAAGAGGAGGAGAAAAGAAACAACAAATGGGAAAAGACGGCAAGAGAGCTGACTACGTCAACCACGCCAACAGGCCAGTGCAGACAGAACGGCCCAGACTGTAAAAAGCAAGAACTAACTACACACTGAGTATAAACTTACATTAAGTATAAAGGTACAGGGGTACTTGGGGGGCTCAGTAAGCTAAGCCTCTGCCTTCGGTTCACGTCATGATCCCAGGGTCCTGGGATCGAGCCCCGCCCCGCGTTCCCTGCTCGGCGGCGAGTCGGCTTCTCTCTCTCCCTCTGCACCTCCTCCTGCTCTTGCATGCTCCCCTCCCAAATAAATTCTTTTTTTTAAAAAAGAAGTCTCTCTCTCCCTCTGCCCCTGCCCTCCTCCCTTTCTCCCCCTCCAATAAATAACTATTGTTTAAGAAAATAATAAATAAATAAAGATAAAGATACAGGTTAAAATTTCTTAAAGGGTCGAACAAGCGGAACAGCAAGCAGCAAGCAAACATCACTCGGCAGACGGGAGGAGCAGCGGCACCAACCCCGGCCTGCTGTCTGCACCGCCTGTGGCATCACGGTTCACTCTGCATTCATGAGACATGCTGGGAGTCCACTCTTCGCCTCCGCTTACAGAGTTTACCTAAAGCTGGTATTACCAGGGTACCTGGGGGGCTCAGCGGGTTAGGCCTCTGCCTTCAGCTCAGGTCATGATCTCAGGGTCCTGGGATCGAGTCCCGCATCGGGCTCTCTGCTCAGCGGGGAGCCTGCTTCCTCCTCTCTCTCCGCCTGCCTCTCTGCCTGCTTGTGATCTCTGTCAAATAAAAATCTTAAAAAAAAAAAAAAAACAAAAAAAAAACACACTGGTATTACCTCTTCCTAAAACATTCAGCAGAGTTCAGCAGGAAAGCCAAGGGTCTAAGATTTTCTTTGATGACATTTCAACTTATGAATTCCATTTCCTTAATAGGTATTTTCTATTTCTACTTGTTTTCACACTGATAATTTGCACTGCTGAATGAATCTGACCATTTTACCAAAACCGACTAAATTATCGGCATAAAGTTATTCATATCATCATGTCATTCTTCTAATGTCAAGCAGGATCTGTAGTGACACTGCTCTTTCACTCTTACATACTAGTAATATCTGCCCTGTCTTTTTTCTTCATCAGTGCAAATAAAGGTTTATCAATTTTTTTTAAGATTTTATTTATTTGACACAGATCACAAGTAGGCAGAGAGGCAGGCAGAGAGAGGGGGAAGCAGGCTCCCCGCTGAGCAGAGAGCCCGATGAGGGGCTGGATCCCAGGACTCTGGAATCATGACCCAAGCTAAAGGCAGACGCTTAACCCACTGAGCTACCCAGGCGCCTCAAAGTTTTATCAATTTTACTGATCTTTTTGAGGAACAAACTTTTAGCTTTATTTTTTTTCTCTGTTATTTGTGCATATTCTGTTTCAGTGAGTTCCTCTTCTGTCTTTGTAATTTCCTTCCTACTGCACTTTGGGTTTTATTTGCTCTTCTTTCTCTAGCTTAAGTTATTAGATCACTGGTTTTTAGACCTTTCCACTTTTCTAGTGTGAACATCAAAGCTACAAATTTGCCTCCAAGCACTGCTCTGCTTGTACCCCATAGCTTTCATGTTTCCATTTTCACCGAATCCAAGTATAACATTTTCCACTTATTTTGAGATTTTTAAAAAAGATTTTATTTGGAGGGGAAGAGAATGAGCGTCGGGGAGGGGCAGAGAGAGAGGGAGAGCGGCAGACGCCCCAGTGAGCAGGGAGCCCGATGCGGGGCTCAATTCCAGGACCTGGAGACCGTGACATGAGCCAAAGGCAGACACTTAACTGACTGAGCCACCCAGATGTCCCTATTTGGGGATTTTCTAAACATCTTTTTTTTTTTTTTTTTAAAGATACAGCTTTTTTTTTTTGGACAGAGATCACAAGTAGGCAGAGAGGCAGGCAGAGAAAGAGGGGGAAGCAGGCTCGCTGCCGAGCAGATCCCAGGACCCTGGGTCATGACCTGAGCCGAAGGCAGAGGCTTTAACCCACTGAGCCACCCAGGCGCCCCCCAATTGGTTTTATTAAATGATTCATGAATCAGGCAGCTTCCCATCTACCAGACAGAGGGGAACTCCCACCTCGTTTTTGTTCATATATAATTTCTGTTGTGATCAGATAACAGGCTTATATTATTTCACTCCTTTCAAATGTACTGATATTTGTTTTATGGCCTAGCATAGGGGTCAACGAACTTTTTCTGTAAAAAGCTATAAAGACAGAAATAGACCAGATTTTTTAGCAGCATTCTATTTTCAGCTTTGTAGGCCACATAGGGTTTCTGTTGCACATTCTTTTTTTCTTTTTCTTAACAACCCTTTAAAAACAAGAAAACCCTTCTTCTGTAAGCTGTACAGCAATAAGGAGTGAGCTAGATACCCGCCCAGTCTGCTGGCGATGACCTTGCCGATGACAAGGTCCGTCCTGGTGAATATGGCTGTGCGCCGGAGAAGTTTTCCTTCTGTTGCTGTTAGGTGGGTCAGTTAACTCAAGCTGGTGGACAAGTTTCCAAGTCTCCTGCGCACTCGCGATCCGTCTACTCGCTGTGACACCCTGAGAGGAGGCTGTGACCCTCACCTCTTAACTGCTGAGTTATGTATCTCTCCTTTGGGTTCTGCAAGTGTTTGCTTCACGTATTCTGAATTTCCTTTATTATGTGGTTGTATATTCAGAATTGTATGTCTTCGCAGTGTAGTGCCTCTTTGTCTTGAAACATCCCTCATCGTATCTGGCAATATACCCCGTCTCACATCTGCTCTGTCGGACATGAACACGGCACACTCTTCCGGTTCGGGTCACTATATCCTTTAACATCCTTCTACTGTCAACCTATTAGTGTCTTTATTTATTTTTTTTTTTTAAGATTTTATTTGTCAGAGAGCAAGCCCGAGCAGGGGAGCTGCAGGCAGAGCAGGCAGAGGGAGGAGCAGGCTCCCCGCCAGACTCAATGCCGGAACCCCAGGATCATGACCTGAGCCAAATGCAGACACTTAACCCACTGAGCAACCCAGTGCTCCAAATCCTAGCAGATTTCTAAAATGTACATGGAAATTTAAGAAAATTTAAAAACAAAAAACAAACCTCGAATAGGCAAAACGATTCTAAAAAGGAAGAACAAAGCCAAGTACCGGCGCCGCCCGGTGTCGAGACTCACAGCGACGCGACATTAATCAGGGCAGAAAGCTCAGAAACAGACCGACATGGGTGTGGCCAACGGACTTTCAGTAAATGTGCCAGAGCAACTCCGTGAGGAAGGTACTGGAAACTGCACATCTACAGATAAAATGAAACTCAACCCCTACCTCACACCACACACAAACACGGCCTTAGCCATAAAAACTAAAACTAAAATTTCTGGATGAAAACCTGAGGAAAGAAAATCTTTACAGACTTGGGACAGAGAACACATAAGAAAACATAAACTGGGGGCTGGGGCTCCATCAGTGAAGGATTCAACTCTCGATCTCAGCGCAGGTCCTGATCTCAGGGTCATGAGTTCAAGCCTTGTGCTGGGCTCCTTACTGGCTGTGGAACCTACTTAAAAGAAAAATTGTTAAAAAAAAAACCTGGGGCGCCTGGGGGGCTCAGTGGGTTTAAGCCGCTGCCTTCGGCTCAGGTCATGATCTCAGGGTCCTGGGATCGAGTCCCGCATCAGGCTCCTTGCTTAGTGGGGAGCCTGCTTCTCCTTCTGCGAGCCACTCCCCCTGTTTATACCCATATGTGCTCTCTCTGACAAATAAATACATAAATCCTTAAAAAAAAAAGAAGAAGAAGAACTTTTACAATATAGTAAGATAAAGTACCCAATTTAAGAAATGGGCAAAAAAAAGGGGGGGGAAATATTTGTATAGACACTTTATCCAAGATGCACGAATACCCAATAAGCACATGAAAAGATGATAAACACTCTTATCAAGGAAATGCAACTCAGAACCACCACGAAGTACTACTACACACCACTAGGACGGCCAAAATTAAAAAGCTATCACTGCTGTGCGCTGATGAGGTACTGAACTAAATCCCCCCAGACTGCCCACAGGACCATAAAACAGCTACTTTGGGAAACAGTCTGCCGGTGTCTTATGAAGCTAAGCTCACACCTGCCATGTGATCCAGCAGTCCCAAACCCAGGCACTCCCCAGCAAAACAGAAACCCTATGTCCAAAGACCTCTTATAAATGAATGTTCAGAGCCACCTCCCTCACAACAGCTAACGCTGGAAAGGGCCCAACGTCCATCAAAAGGCGAACGCAGGGACGCCCGGCGGGCTCAGTCAGCAGAGCGCGACTCCTGACACCGCGGTTTCGAGTTGGAGCCCACACTGCGTGCAGAGATGACGTTAAAAGTGAAATACAGAAGGGCACCTGGGTGGCTCAGTCGATCAAACGTCCAGCCCCTGATTTCAGCTCAGGTCATGATCCCGGGGTCATGAGACAGACCTGCATGTCAGACACCAAGCCGGGTGTGGAACCTACTTGGGACCCTCCTCTCTCCCTCTCTGTCCACCCCCCCAACCTCATGCAACCTCTCTCCCCCCAAAATAAATAAATACATGAAAAGGGAACAAGCAGAAACACGAGCTACGGCGCACCGCCGCCACAGAGCGCGCCCCCACGAAGAGGAACGAGCGGAACACGGCGGCGTCGCATCAGCGCGGCGGCGAAGACAGGGACGCCGGACGCGCCGCTGAATGACCGTCGTCTGAGCTTCTACACGAGGCAAATGAGCCTGTGGTGACAAAGAGACCAGGGAGGCTACGGCCAAGGGCTGCAGGAGGGAGTGACCCCAAATGAAATGAGGAAGTTCTGGTGCAACGCAGAGGCCGATGGTGGTAAATCTGTCAGACGTCACAGAGTCACAGACGTAAGATGGACTTACTCACTTACACCTCACTCACTTCTTTAAAAAGACTTATTTGTTCATTTGAGAGAGAGGGCGTGAGCAGGAGAGGCAGAGGGACAGGGAGAGAGAGAAACCCAAGCAGGCTGCACACTCCGCACAGGGCCCGATGTGGGCTCCGTCCCAGGACCCCGAGATCGTGGTCTGACCCCAAACCAAGACGTGGACACTTCACAGACTAAAGCCACCCAGTCGCCCCCTCAGTAACACCTTTAAATATGATAAACAACAGAGAGAGGTAAAGAAATCAGCAAAACAAATAATTAAGGCTAAAAGGTTGCTGATAAGATGGCTCCGAAGTCGACAGCAGGACTCAGAAAGAATTCGTAAGCCAGAGAGGCCTGCCGCAAAATAATCTGTAATCTTAAGTCTGTGCGATTTCAACGACAGAAACAGCCTGACCCTCTTTTCTTCCTTCAGCCGCCGTTTGCAGCCCGGGGTCTTCTCCCACACCTCACCAGCCTCCGGGGCGGCCCCGCACCCCCACCTCCCGACTCCCATTCCATATCCCTCTTCTGCCTTCAACATTACTGCTATTGAGAACCTTTAAGTTCTCCGTTAACACAATAGGGCACTCTAATAGATCTTAAAATCACTAATCAAAAAAAAAATGTTTTAAGTGGGCTGCACACTCAGCACACAGCCCAATGCAGGGCTTGAATTCAAGACCCTGACATCAAGACCTGAGCTGAGATTACGAACTGGGTGCGTAAGCGACGGAGCCACCTAGGCGGCTCTCAGAACCCCGTGGAGCGCCACCAGCACTTTACCCCCCTTCACCATCAACCGGACACAGGAGCAGCGCTCCCTTCAGCACAGCTACGGAACTTTCTAGGGTCACACCCGGTAGACACCTCTTCGCCTGCTGATACGACAAAAGGAGAAGGGAGGGCATGAAAACATAGTTCTCTTATTTGAAGGAAAGCAGAGATATCATTAAGCTTAAAAAGTCAAAAGGAGGGGCGCCTGGGTGGCTCAGTGGGTTAAGGCCTCTGCCTTCGGCTCAAGTCATGATCCCAGGGTCCTGGGATCGAGCCCCACATCGGGCTCTCTGCTCTGCAGGGAGTCTGCTTCCTTCTCTCTCTCTCTCCTCTGCCTGCTTCTCTGCCTACTTGTGATCTCTCTCTGTCAAATAAATAAAATCTTAAAAAAAAAAAAAAAAGTCAGAAGGAGAAATACCCATGACAAAGGGTCTTAACTTCAGGGACGTCACCATAAAAACATAAGCAGAATATGTAACTTTCTTAAGATTTTATTCATTCATTTATTTATTTATTTGACAGAGAGAGAGTGAGTGTGCGCACAAGTAGGCAGAACGGCAGGGAAAGGGAGAAGCAGGCTCCCCACTGAGCAGAGAGACAGATGCGGGGCTGGATCCCAGACCCCAGGATCATGACCTGAGCTGAAAGCAGCTGCTTAACCAACTGAGCCACCCAGTCGCCCCAGAATATGTAACGTTTAACCAGCAGTAAAACTAGAACAAAAACAACTATCCTGGGGCGCCTGGATGGCTCACTGTGTTAAAGCCTCTGCCTTCAGCTCAGGTTGTGATCTCAGGGTCCTGGGATCAAGCCCTGCATCGGGCTCTCTGCTCAGGGGGAAGCCTGCTTCCTCCTCTCTCTCTGCCTGCCTCTCTGCCTGCTTGTGATCTCTGTCTGTCAAATATATAAATAAAATCTTTAAAAAACCAAAACAGCTATCCATTGGAAAAGAGAAATGCACAAAAATAAAGAAAACCATTAGTAAATGGAAAATGCGTCATAAAACAGGAGAAATTGGAACATAATATTAATTTCAATAGCTGTATATAAGATAAACTAGTTAATGAAAAGAGTTTCTTGTATTGGATTTAAAAAAAAAAAATCCAAAAAAATTTTCCCTACAAAGGAAACATTTTACTTTTTAAAGATTTATTTGTTTATTTCAGAGAAGGACAGAGAGAGTGGACGCAGGGTGGGGAGGGTGCAGGGGAGGAGGAGAGAGAAACTAAGCAGAACTCCACACCGGGTGGGGGGCCGAACACGGGGCTTGGTCTCAGGACCTTGAGATCATGACCTGAGCTAAAACCAAGAGTCAGAGGCTTAACCAACTGAGCCACCCAGGCGTGCCCACCTTTCTTTATTTTTTAAAGTGTGTCCTTTGGGGGCATTTGGGTGGCACAGTCAAGCCTCCAACTCTTGGTTTCAGTTCAGGTCACGATCCGGGGTCCCAGGACTGAGATATGTGTCAGGCTCCCTGCTCAGTGGGGAGTCTACTTCTCCCTCTCCCTCTGCCCTTCACTCTCTAATAAATAAATCAAATTTTTTTTTTAAAGATAAATAAATAGGGGCGCCTGGGTGGCTCAGTGGGTGAAGCCTCTGCCTTCGGCTCGGGTCATGGTCCCAGGGTCCTGGGATCGAGCCCCACATCGGGCTCTCTGCTCGGTGAGGAACCTGCTTCCCCCTCTCTCTGCCTGCCTCTGCCTGCTTGTGATCTCTGTCTCTCTCTGTCAAATAAATAAATAAAATCTTGAAAAAAAAAGACAAATCGATCTTTTTTTAAAAAAAAGGAATAAATAAAAAAACTGGAAAATATGCACAAGGTGAACATTAACCAAAAGAAAACTGAGCTAATTCCTTCCATCGGACAAACCGAAACTTCGGACAGAGGCGCAAGGAGTGACAAACAGGTAAAAGGGACACGGAACCACGCGTCTGTCACCACCACAAACGCGCACACACATGCTCTTCTTCAACCTCCGTAACTTCAGGGCAGCACCTGACAGAAGTCCCTAAATGAAAGACGGTTTGGCCTTGGGCAGTTACTCGAAAGAAGTAACACCCTGAGTTCAAACAAAACTCTGCACGTTACTGCTCCCAGCAGCTGTGTCTGGAAGGGTCCGGTCCAGAGAGCCCCGCACGAACACGTAGCCACACCGCGGCCCCCCCACGTCAGGGACTGACATTCAGCAACAGAAAGAGCAAGAGCCTGCCGATCCACGCAACAACTTGGAGGCGTCTCTAGGGGAAAAAACTGGTCCCAAAAGGCTACTTGCTGTGCGATTCCATCTACATCTAACACTTGGAACTGACAAAAATGTAGAAAGGGAGGGCATAGTAGCGGCTGCGGTGGTTAAGGGTGGGGATGCGGCCCGGGGCAAGCAGTGCGCTAGAGGGAAGTGACTGTGGTTTTTGTAAAAGGGAACATGAGACCCCGTGCAGCTGTGGAATCAGCCATGACAGAATTTACACGGGCGACAAACTGCACAGAATTACACACACAAACACAACTGAGGACGCGTGAACAGGATCAGTGGGCTACTTCAGTGTCAGAGCTTGGTTGGGATATTCTGCTGTAATTCTGACTAGAGGAAGTGAAGAGGCACCTGGGTGTCGCAGTGGGTCAGGCCTCTGCCTTCCGACCTGGGACCTGGGATCGAGCCCCGCGTCGGGCTCTCTGCTCGGCAGGAAGCCTGCTTCCCCTCCGCTCTCTGCCTGCCTTTCTGCCGCTTGTGATCTCTCTCTGTCAAATAAAGAAATAAAATCCTTAAAAACAAACAAACAAACAAACTAGAGGAAGTGTAGAAGATACTGCTATTTTTTTTTTTAAAGATTTTATTTATTTATTTGACAGAGATCACAAGTAGGCAGAGAGGCAGGCAGAGAGAGAGGAGGAAGCAGGCTCCCTGCTGAGCAGAGAGTCCGATGCGGGACTCGATCCCAGGACCCTGAGATCATGACCTGAGCTGAAGGCAGCGGCTTAACCCACTGAGCCACCCAGGCGCCCCTACTGCTATTATTTCTTAAAGTTGAAATGTTTAAAATGTGAATACTATTAATAAGGCCAAGCTATTAAACAGATAAAAAAATTCCACACCCAAAGAACAGACAATACAAATTCATTCTTAGCACATGAGACATTTACAAACATGAGCCACACGTTAAATCAACAGAGGAAAGCTTAATATACTCCAAAGACTACTATCTCACAGACTGTGTTCTCCCAACACAATGAAGTATAGAAATTAATAGCTAAGAGACAGGTTTTTTTTAAATCCTGTATGTCAAATAAGCTGATTCTAAATTTCACACAGAAATGCAAGAGATCCAGGATAGACATAAGATCTTGAAAAGAAACAAAGTTGGAAGACACGCACTCCCCCGATTTCAGAACCAACCACAAATCTACAGTAATCAGAGCAGTGTGGTGCTGGCACGGGGACAGACCCACAGACCCACAGAGCAGAAGAGAGTTCAGAAATTGGCCCTCACATGTACAATCAACTAATGTTTGACAAGGGCACCAACGCCCTTCAATGGGGGTAAGACTGGTCTTTTCATTATACAAACTAGATACTTGCGTGCAAAGTAATAAATGTGGACCCTTACCCATACATTATATACCAAGATCTACTCAAGACGAATCAAAGACCTAAATTTAAGAGTTTAAATAATGAACTCTTAGAAGAAAACGGAGGAAAATCACGACCTTGGATGTGGCAGGACATAAGAGACAACAAAAGAAAACACAGATACGGGGCTTCTGGGTGGCTCAGTCAGTTAAGCATCTGCCTTTGATTCAGGTCATGATCCCAGGGTGCTCCATGGGGCGTCTGCTTCAACCTCTGTCAGCCCCTCCCCCTGCGTGGGCTTGCTCACGTGCTCTCTCTCAAATACACAAATCTTAAAAAAAACACACACAGATAAATTAAACTCCATGCAAAATAAAGCTTCTGTGCTTCAAACACCACCACCAAGGAAGTGTAAAAACGATTCACCCAAGGGGAGAAAGTTATTAC
Source organism: Mustela erminea (assembly GCF_009829155.1). NCBI lineage: Eukaryota > Metazoa > Chordata > Mammalia > Carnivora > Mustelidae > Mustela > Mustela erminea. The sequence continues at coordinate 353,512 of NC_045619.1, forward strand.
AAAAGAAACTATTGCAGGGCGCCTGGGTGGCTCAGTGGGTTAAGCCGCTGCCTTCGGCTCAGGTCATGATCTCAGGGTCCTGGGATCGAGGCCCGCATCGGGCTCTCTGCTCAGCAGGGAGCCTGCTTCCCTCTCTCTCTCTGTGCCTGCCTCTCCGTCTACTTGTGATTTCTCTCTGTCAAATGAATAAATAAAATCTTTAAAAAAAAAAAAAAAAGAAACTATTGCAAATCATACCTGTGATAAAGGACTTACATCTGGAATATACAAAGAATTCTTACAACTCAGTAATAAAAAGACAAATTTTAAAATGAGCTAAGGATCTGACGTGAGCACAGAAAGAGACATTTCTCCAAAGAAACTACCCAAACAGCCAACAGTACATGAAAGATCCACAGCGTCATTGACCACCATCACCCAAAGCTAACATGAGATACAGCCTCACACCCACAGGGATGGCTAACATCCAAAAGACGGATTACAACAAGTGTTGATGAGCGTGTGACGAAACTGGAGCCCTCATATGTTGCTGGTGGAAATGCAAAATGAAAAAGAGTCTGTTAAGTCCCCAAATGCTGAAGCACAGAGTCCCCACAGGACGCAGCAATTCCACTCCAAGGCATGTACCCAGGAGAGATGAAAACACGCACCCACATAGAAGCCTGCACACCAATGTTAACCACGCATTATTCACAATAACCGGAAAGTGGAAGCAGCCCAAACGTCCAATGAAGGGAAGAATGGATTCTTAAAAACACGGTACATCCACATAATGGAATATTACTCGGTACCTAAAAGGAATTAAGTACTGAAAGATGGATGAATCTGGAAAACACGCTAGGTGAAGAAGTCAGTCACAGAAGACCACACAGTCTATAAGGCCATCTCTATCAAAAGTTAAGAACAGGCCAATCTGGGGCACCTGGGTGGCTCAGTTGGTTAAGCACCTGCTTTCGGCTCAGGCCGTGGTCCTGGAGTCCCGGTATCGAGTCCCGCATCAGGCTCCCTGCTTGGCAGGGAGTCTGTTTCTCCCTCTGACCTCTCCCCTCTCATGCGCGCTCTCTCTCTCATTCTCTCTCTAATCAATAAAAAAAATCTTAAAAAAAAAAAAAAAGGAACAATCTATAGAGACAAAATGCGTATCTGTGGTTGCCTAGGCAGGGGGATTGGTCAAATTTCTACCTCATCACTGTTCCTAGGTGGCTGGGGTTTATGCTCATTTTTGCTTTTCATGTTTTCTTGTTTTTTTAACTTATTTTGGGAAATCTCACACATGCCGACCGCAGTGAGAAGTGTGTACGAACCCTCCCACGTCCTTCCCTCAGCCTCAACACTGACCGGTTCAAGCCCATTCTCTTCCCTGCACTGTCCTACCCAGACCCCTTGAAGTACCCCAGACATCACCCATTTCACTGCCCAGCCTAGTGCAATATCAATCCAGTATTGTTAACTTTGCCATTAAGTTTGTCCTGGTGTCCCGGAGGTCCCCTTCATGAGAAGTTGGTTTTTGTTTTGTTTTGTTTAGTTTTAAAGATTTTTCCTGTTTATTTATTTGACAGACAGAGGTCACAAGTAGGCAGAGAGGCAGCAGAGAGAGAGGAGGAAGCAGGTTCCCCGCTGAGCAGAGAGCCCGATGCGGGGCTCGATCCCAGGACCCTGAGATCATGACCTGAGCCGAAGGCAGAGGCCCATCCCACTGAGCCCCCCAGGCGCCCCGGTTTGTTTTTTCCATACAAGAGACACAGGCAGTGTCTCACTGGCAGCACCACGCACAGATGCACTGAGGTGCCCAGGGCACACTCAAGCGCCGATCAGAGGCGCTACTGGTGTTGCCCTGCGCGAGGCTGGGGTTGCGTGTGCCAGCCCACCATCACACACCCCATACAGAAGAAATCATGTTCAACAAATAGAACCAAAACTAAACCCAAATCCTATTACCCACTTACTCGTAACTTATAATTTGAAACAATACAGTTTAATGCTCACTTATTTACCCTGAAATTATAAATCAGAACGTTCAGAAGAGTAAGACATTCAAGGGCTTCTGAGAGCCCACCCCATTTACAGAATCAAGTGTACCATCTACTCATAAATCAAGCCCAAGAGACCTGTCTGTAAAAGCTGGCCCACTTCAACACTTACACGACACAGGGCTTTTCTAGGCCAGCAGATTTTCTTCTTTTAATAGAGAAAACCAACAGAGGGCTGCCAACTTTTTAATCTGGCCAAACAACGAGGAGGGAGGGGAGAGAGAGAGAAGACATTAGGAGGAAAGGATGAACTGTATCATCCACAATTACCTGAATTTCAAGAAACAATGACTTCTTAAATATTAAGAAAAGGAAAACCATAGTCCCTGGATTAAGGGTAACATTTCACTCTGAAAAAACAATAGTTTTAAGAAAAACTCACCTCACCACACTTATTTTGCTCATGCCGCCAATATAAAGGACTAATGCCAGAGAACATCTACCTACATTTCCACTAACACTTGAAATAAGACCATTAATTTAATTTAGACTCTATGCCCCACTGACTCCTATCAGTACACTTTGCTATGACCTTAAATTTAAAAATCTCTGCCACGATATTTATATCCCTGTCACTATCCACACATTAAAAATTTTCTGAAGGTTTGATTTATTTATTTGACACAGAGAGAGAGCACAATCAAGGGGAGTGGCAGGCACAGCGAGAGAGAAAATCAGGCTCCCCACAGAGCAGGGGGAGCCGATATGGGACTCGATCCCAAGACCCTGGGATCATGACCTGACCCAAAGGCAGTCACTCAACCAACTGAGCCACCCAGGTGCCCGCTATCCACACATTTTTAAGAAATACTTAAATGGAGACAACTTGGGGACTCAGACGGTTGGGTGGCTGCCCTCGGCTCAGGTCATGATCCCAGGATCTTGGGATCGACACGGCATCGGGCTCCCTGCTCAGTGGGGAGTCTGCTTCTCCCTCTGCCGCTGCTCCCCTTACTTGTGCTCTTTCTCTGACAAATAAGTAAAAACATTAAAAAAAAAAGAAGAAGATGGGGCGCCTGGGTGGCTCAGTGGTTTAAGCCGCTGCCTTCGGCTCGGGTCATGATCTCAGGGTCCTGGGATCGGGTCCCGCATCGGGCTCTCTGCTCGGCAGAGAGCCTGCTTCCCTCTCTCTCTCTCTGCCTGCCTCTCCATCTACTTGTGATTTCTCTCTGTCAAATAAATAAATAAGATCTTTAAAAAAAAAAAAAGAAGAAGAAGAAGAAGAAGAAGAAATACTTAAATGATCACAACAGTGGCATCCTTTGAAGGGTTTGTCAAGCACCTGGTGTAGCCGGACTCTGAAACTCGCCTCCAGGTGACCGCACGTATCTGGCTTCTTGTATCCCAGCAACGTGCACTGCCCAGCACAGAGACGCTAGCGTCGCATCAGCAGGGCCTCGCCTACAGAGAAGGCTAGCATTTGACCCAAAGGCCCACTGACAGCACCCTTAGGAAAAGTAAGGGGCTCATGAACTGGCTTGAGACGCCTCTGGTACACCAGAGTACCCGCACAGCACAGGGGGTCCCCACACCCAGCAACACCCTGTCTGTCTGCAACACCCAGCAAACTAGGACCAACATCGTCTAGACGTTCATCCAACAGTCAGATGAGAGGAACCTGTTTACTGAGCATGACTATCACAGGGAAGACAGACTCTAAAGAGAAATGCTGCCCACAACAGCACACAGTTCCATGAATGGAGCCCTTCAAAAAAGAACATTCTGTGGCAGAGACTGTTGCTAAGAGAAAACTAGAATCGGGAACGCACCCTGATACCTGCCCAGCTACAAACCGGCTGGGGTTTTGCTGGTGTAGTTTACGATCAAAGCCCTGGCTCTGCCATGTGACCTGGGGCCAGTTACAACACCTCTCCGGCCTTGGTTTCCACCGCAGCAAACCAGGGACAATGAGCATCCCACAGAGCTGCTGACAGTTAAACCCAGAACCGTGGCTAGCACATTGTGTCCTCATGGATCCTGACAGAAAAGGGAAGGAAACAGAGGCGATCACCCGCCCTGCCACAGAGCACGGGCTCAGTGGTGGCCGGAGGGGCACACCTCCCCCAACCCCATCTTCAGCGGCGTCATATGGTCACTTAAGCCGGACATGATGACAGTATGTGCACCATGGAGATCAACAAATCCTTCAAACCACCACGCTTTTTACTCTCCCAGAGAGTCAGTTATTAAACATTTACCAATGGGCCACCGGAATTCGATCTGACATGAAAAAAATGGCAATGTGAATCCACAGAGAGCAGATTTTTGCCTAATCAACCAACAAGTGCGCCCGTGTCTGTAACGGACACAGCGTACTGGAGCAAACACCCCAAAAGGGCGTCACTGTAAAACAGGACTGGGGTGGGATGGAAAGATCAATAAATATTGAAAATTAGAAGTGAAAGAAAAATAACCACAAAAGTAAATTAAAATAACTGTAAAAGGGGTGCCTACATGGCTTAGTTGAGGGTCTGCCTTTGGCTCAGGTCACAATCTAGGGGTTCTGGGACAGAGCCGCTCAGCAGGGAGCCTGCTTCTCCCCCCACCCCCGAGCACTCCCGCTGCCTGTGTGCTCGCACTCTCTCTGACAAATAAATAGAATCTTTGAAGATTTTTTTATTTATTTGACACAGAGAGAGAGAGATCACAAGTAGGTAGAGAGGCAGATGGGGGGGGGGGAGCAGGCTCCCTGCTGAGCAGACAGCCCGATGCGGGGCTCGATCCCAGGACCCTGAGACCATGACCTGAGCCGAAGGCAGAGGCTTAATACTCTGAGCCATCCACACAACCCAATAAATAGAATCTTTAAAAAAACAAACAAACAAACAAACAAACAAACAGGGCGCCTGGGTGGCTCAGTGGGTTAAGCTGCTGCCTTCAGCTCAGGTCATGATCTCAGGGTCCTGGGATCGAGCCCCGCATCTAGCTCTCTGCTCAGTGGGGAGCCTGCTTCCTCCTCTCTCTCTGCCTGCCTCTCTGCCTACTTGTGATCTCTCTCTGTCAAATAAATAAATAAAATCTTTAAAAAAAACAACTGTAGGGGCGCCTGGGTGGCTCAGTGGGTTAAAGCCTCTGCTTTCGGCTCAGGTCATGATCCCAGGGTCCTGAGATCGAGCCCCACATCGGGCTCTCTGCTCAGCAGGGAGCCTGCTTCCTCCTCTCTCCGAATGCCTCTCTGCCTACTTGTAATCTCTGTCAAATAAATAAATAAAATCTTTAAAAAATAAATAAATAAATAAATAAATACAAACAACTGTAAAAGAATCATTTACGTAGGTCTATCAATGTGATGATGTTCTTGAGCCGCGGTGAGGTTCCGAGGAGTTCGGAGCCGACGGTTAGGAAAGAATTCTTAGGACGTCTTTGGTGCAAAAGGTGGTTTATTAGAGCACGGGGACACGACCTGTGGACAGACGGAGATGCTGCTGCACCGGGCATGTGAGGACGGGCTGGTTATATACACAGGAGTTGGGTAGGTGAGGACAAAGGGGAGTTCAGAAGGGCTATCTATGGGGTAAAGAAGACTGTCAGGATACTGAAGGCCTGGTTACCATCCAGCCAAGGCCACTTTCCCTCTAATGAGGCACTAACATAAAGACAATTGGGAGTCTCCTGGTGGAATGTCACATTCCTGCTATCAAGCATCCTTGTCAGTGAGATTTAGGTTTAGAAGAAATTTAACTTTATTTACTTTTCCTTCTACCTCCGCCTCCTTCCGTTTTTATGGAGGGGAGGGTGACGTTAGGGCTTGAGGAATTGAGTTATCTGCCTTTGGAAACTGGGCTATTGATAAGGTAACTTCTTTGTTGTAAATCTCAAGGACATTTGTAAACTAAGGGAGACTCCTGCTTTTCAGGATTGTGATCTCGGCAAGTTAACTATTTGTTTTTCTTTTAGAGCAGTCAGGGTGCCTGAAGAATGTGACACATATTACTGAGGGGACTGGGTGGAGAGGGGGTGCAAGGTGCCAGCTTCTGCTTTGTCCTCAGCCAGCCTCCTGCTCCCTCATCATATGCACTCAAAGAAGTCATGGCCACCTAAGGCTGTCAAACACACTGTCCAGGGACGCCTGGGTGGCTCAGCGGGTTAAAGCCTCTGCCTTTGGCTCAGGTCATGATCTCAGGGTCCTGGGATCCAGCCCCACATCGGACACTCTGCTCCGCAGGGAGCCTGCTCCCGCCACCCCCAACACCAGACTCTCTGCCTACTTACGATTTCTGTCAAATAAATAAATCTTTTTAAAAATTTTAAAAAATAAACAGCATGATTGTGTTATAATTTATTTCTAATAATTCCAAAATCTGAAGTCTTTGTTTCTACTGGTTTTCACTCTGGTGTCTAATTTCCTTGTGTGTCTGGTCAGTTTTGTCTGTGTACAAATCAACATCCATAAAAGTATCTGTAGGGGCTTTTTTGGTGTTTTAGGATGAAGGTAACTTCCTCCAGAGAGGTTTTAAGTTTGCCCCTGCAGGATGCCTAAAGGCATTTACCAAACCAGAAAACTTTAAATTTGTGTTTGATTTCCCTGAAGCACCAGGCAACGTGAACCGAGGTTAGAAATCCTCACAAAAGCCAACCCACAGCCACAGGTACCGCTCCCACCTTCTTTCCCGTGGTATTTAAGAGTAAAAAGACAACCAGGGGGCAAGGATGGAGTGACGCGGAGGAGCTGCTCCTTCACTCCTGCCCTAAGGATGGAGCCTTTCCGGCCCCTTTTCACATGCAGAGAATTTCCCTTGGGCTCTGCACCTTGAGAGGACAGTGGATCTTAACTGACCCCTCTTCCTATCCTACAAGACCTCTAAAATCAAAGTCCCACTTTGTCCCAATCAGCAAATGCTCTCAGGGCAAATGCAGATCCCGAGGTATTTACTCCTACTTCCTGGTTTGTTCTTCTGGTTTCAGTCTAGAATTTCCTTGTTATATTGTCAGTTCTTTGTTTTTTTTGTTTTTGAATCCAACTTTTAGTGTTTTCCGTAAGGCAGAGGGTAGGAGGTTAGAAGACAGTCCAAATAACCTAGTTCAACCTTTATTGAAAACATTTACTAATCACACTGCTGCAGTTTTCTGCCAAATAACCCTGACAATTCTATACTGAAATTTATATTTTCTTATCACTTTGAGGAATGATCCCACTCTCTATTCGCGCTAATGTGACATCTGTGACTTATAAGCTCTTCTCTCTGTTGCTAGACGATTTCGAAGTACGGACATAGGCTTCTTTTTTTATACCACCTGGGACATAGCGTGCTTCCTAAATTTGTGGATTTATGCTTCTTACTAGTTTCCAAAAAGGCAAAGCTATCAATATTTCGAATAATGCCTCTCCGCCAGGTTTCCTATTCTTCCATCCCGGAAACCACGCATTTATGACCCAATTTTATTTTATCCTCCATCTCTCTCACCTCGTCTGCCACCCCCCATCTCCTGGTGCCGCAGGCTGGTCACTTCTCCAGACTCCTACTTCAGTTCACAAATTCTATCTTCAGCCACATTTTAATCTGTTTAACCCATCTATACTGAGTTTTTAATTTCAACATTGTTTCCACCTCTGAAAGTTCTACTTGGATCATTTTGCTACTTTGCTTTTCATAACTAATTTGTATCCTGCTTTGTATTACTTTAAACGCTCATACATTAGTGTACACACTACATCCAATTATGCAGTATCTGCAGGCCGTGGGCATCTAATCATGCTAACTCTTCCTCTCAGGGGTGTGTATATTCTTTTTTTTTTTTTTTGAAGATTTTATTTATTTATTTGACACAGAGAGACAGCAAGAGAGGGAACACAAGTAGGGGGAGTGGGAGAAAGTCCCCGCTGAGTGGGGAGCCAATGTGGGGCTTGAACCCGGACCCTGGGATCATGACCTGAGCCAAAGGCAGATGCTTAACGACTGAGCCACCCAGGTGCCCCATGTGTTATGACTATTAGTTCAAGTCTGCTTAAATTTACTCTACAGAAATTCCAAGGCCAACGCTCAGTATGCCTTCCTCCGAAGATGATTTATTTTCTTTAGTAAGGAACAAGGGAGTGCTATCACAATTCCTCCCTGTTTCTTTTCTTTTAAATTTTTTCTTTTTTGGCCTTTGGAGAGTTACCTTAGTTGGGTTTCCTTTGAGGGGGGTTGGTGTTTTATTTTTTAAAGATGTATTATTTATTTATTTGAGAGAGAGAGCATACACACTCGTGCATGGGGGAAGGGAGAGAGAGAAAGAATCCGGAAGCAGACTCCCTGCTGAGTGTAGAGCCCGACTCGGGGCTCAATCCAAGGACCCCGATATCATGACCTAAGCTGAAATCAAGAGTTTGGCTGGCTTAACTGACCTGAGCCACGCAGGTGCCCCAGGTTTTTGTTTTTGTTTTTGTTTTTGTTTTGTTAAGCAGGCTCCGTGACCAGCATGGAGCCCAACATGGGCTCAAACCCATAACCATGCGATTAAGACCTGTGCTGAGGTCAAGAGTCCGAATGAGGGGCACCTGGGTGGCTCCATCAGTGCAGTCCTAGGATTGGACCCTCCATCAGGTGCCCTCCTCAGTGGGGAGCCTGCTTCTCCCTCTCCCTTTGCCCCTACCCCTCTGCTCCTGCTCTCTCAATTTCTAATAATAAAATCTTAAAAAAAAAGACTCCAACGAGCCATACAGGTGCCCTGAGCATGTTAGTTCTTAATGCACTGAAACGCTCACGAGAAATCACATTTACTGTCATCTGTGCAGCATGTGACTGAAGCGCACCGGGTGAGCCTTCTGAGAGCATCTAAGACTGCAGGAAGCCGCGCCCTTCCTGGACTTTCATCCTCCATGGGGAGTGGATGCTCTGGATGACGACCATGACAGCATCTGTGCCCTGTTTCACGTGCTCCCCACAGGTGAGAAAGAGAATGTGCCTCATTACATATGCAGGGCTGGCCCTGTACTTCTGGGTTAGGGAGACCAAGTAACTTTTCCACAACAAAGTGTCTTAAAACCAGATACAGAAGGATCAAAAAACAGCCAAAAGACAATAAACCATTCATACACCTTCTGAACGAAGCATTTTGCAGTCAACCATTCTGAACTTCTTCAGTATATTTGCATAAATTACAACAAAGAAGAATTACAAAGGAAAATTATCTTACCTTCTATGGAAAGTTCTTGCTTAATTTTATATTCAAACAAAATATAAAAACATTTGGGATTTTTTTCTCGGATTGTATGTGACTTTAAGAGAGATTTTTTCATTCAGGACATTTATAATCTCTTCACCTGAAAAAGAAGAAAAAATTTATTTTAAGTTCTGCCTGTGAAAGCTAATCAAAATAGTAGAGAAAAGGCAAAAAAAAATCAGTATCTTAACTTGGTACTCAACGTCTCAGACTATTTTATGATTAAGGAATAAACATTCCCTTGCCTTTGCTCATGCCAGAGACAACAGCACTGATGATGTACACCCATGCCGTATCTGGGTAACCAGCTCAATGGCTGGAATGTCACATGAGAAAGGTCCCCATGAAGCTGTCCAGTTCTGTAACTATATGCCATCACCACTGGGACATGCATGTCTCTGGGCACACCAAGACAACGACTGGAGAACTCACTGCTAAGTCATCGCAACTTCTAGAAAAGCGTTAGAACCTGCGACTTCTCATTTTCTATGTGCACAAAAGCCATGATTTTACCTTTTGAAAATTACACTTTAGCAAAAGAGACAGGGGACTGCTCTGGAGTACAAGAGACTTAAGAAACATAATCACCAAATGTAACATATAGACCTTGAGTCCAGTCAAAACAATCAAATGTAATCACTTCCCATCAAGTGTATTTTCTGTTCTGATCAGTTTAACATCTAACACAAGTCCACTTTCGAGGACAACAGGTTACATGTCACACAGATTTTCGGAACTGGAGGATGGGACAGCGGCTGGCTCCATCCATCCTGTGTGACAACCTAGCGCTGCAGCACCAGGAACCGCGCTCCTACCTTGGGGGAATTAAAAAAAAAAAAAAGGACAAATCAAATGTAAAAAGGTTATATTTGAAGCTATTGGAGAAATCTGGATATGGACTACCATTAGATCATACTGGGAATTACTATGAATTCTTAGTTGTGATATGATATGGTGGTTATGTTTTTAAAAATAAAAACCATTCTTATCTGTTAGAAAAAGTGAGTATTCATGGGTAAAATGGTATTATTTCTGGGATTCACTTCTAAAATACTTCACCAAAAAACAAGAACCAGATTTTTAAAGTGTTAAGAGGGCAAGGGACAAGACAGGGAAGAAGCCGGGTGGTGAGTATGAGTGTTCCACTATAATGTTTTCTGTATATTTGTATATTTTTAAATTTCATATAAAAACCAAACAAGGGGCACCTGGGTGGCTCAGTGGATTAAAGGTTCTGCCTTCGGCTCAGGTCATGATCCCAGGGTCCTGGGAACGAGCCCCGAATTGGGCTCTTTGCTCAGCGGGGAGCCTGTTTCCCTTCCTCTGCCTCTCTGCCTACTTGTGATCTCTGTCAAATAAATAAAGAAAATCTTTTAAAAAAATAAATAAATAAATAAATAAAAATAAAAACCAAACAAAAAAAGACAATCAAAGTTGTGCTAGTGAGCCAGAAATAAGTCAGTGTTACTGTTGGGTCCCCAATGTTGGGTCCCCCAATAGTGGGTCCATGGTCAAAGGAGCAAAGGTCAAGCAAAACTTTATTTTGCACCAAGCATCAAGAATCAAACCGACCGTCAAACAGACCAGTCGGGAGCACCCCTTACAGAGAAGGTGACGACCTCCCGGCCTCACAGACTAACTTTTATAGAGCAAAGACCATGTGGTTGGGCCTGGCCACACACAGGTGGCCAATGAGATTGTAACACACAGAGAAAGCTGCACAGTCATGCTAGGTCACACACGGGTGGCCAATTGAATTACAATTCACCCCATAGTAGCTATCTGCACTAGCCTATCACCTTAGTCAGAACTGGAGCCCAAAATGCCGGGCCCACACTCCTTGGTGGCTAGGGAGACAGTATGCGCGACTGGACGTCTCCACCTGGCCCGACTCTTCCCTGCGTCCGGGCCGTTATCTCCACCTGACCTGACCCACCCTTGTATTTGGGCTTTGTTACCTGGGACTGGTTTCCCCGACTTGCTTTTAAGTAAGTTGGGGGGGGGGGGTGTCAGTTTAAGTTTTACTGCACGAACAACAAAATGGCTGTTGAACCAAGGTGGGGCCTCTCTGGCTAAATAGGCCCTTACATTACCATCTTCTGAAATAGGTCAACTCTTCTTAAAACTAACACTTCATAATTAAAATTATTAAGTTGAAAAGTTCAATACTGGGGGCGCCTGGGTGGCTCAGTGGGTTAAGCCGCTGCCTTCGGCTCAGGTCATGATCTCAGGGTCCTGGGATCGAGTCCCACATCCGGCTCTCTGCTCGGCGGGGAGTCTGCTTCCTTCTCTCTCTCTCTCTCTGACTGCCTCTCAGTGTACTTGTAATTTCTCTCTGTCAAATAAATAAATAAAATCTTTAAAAAAAAAAAAAAAAAAAGAAAAGTTCAATACTGGCTTTTCAGCACTTCATACCGTTTTCTTTTTTTTTTTTAAAGACTTTATTTACTTGACAGAGACACAGCAAGGGAAGAAACACAAGCAGGGGAGCAGGAGAGGGAGAAGCCGGCTTCCAGTAGAGCAGGAAGCTCCATGCGGGGCTCGATCCCAGGACCCCGGGGTCATGACCTGAGCCGAGGCAGACGGTTAAGGACTGAGCCACCCACGAGCCCCCATACACAGTTTCCAAAATAATGAAGTATTTCTATAAGAGTGACTTTAGGCCTGTTTATTCTGATTTTAAACTAATGTTCATTTGTTTGTATTTATGTTCAACTGGGGGAAAGGGGATTTCTAATTTGCTATTGTTTATTTTTTTTTTTTTTTACTTATGTAAAATATGTACAGGTATCCAAAGTCAAAAGTACTTAAGAGGTGTCCAGACCAACAGAACCATTCAATGGAGAGCAGTGCGGCTGAGAGCGGAACCAAGACACCACGTGTCCCGCAGGCTGGGAGGTGTCGGGCGCTCCAACCTCTGCAACTCGGCACAGCAGCGGAACCAAGGCCCTCCCAGAGCACCTGAGGCACACAGCAAAGACCCAGGTATTAACAACCAGAGCAAGGCTTCACCAGACAGATCTCCTCAAAGAGCAAAACCAAGACTGACAGGACCAAAATGATCTTCCAATCATCCGCCAGGACAAAACTCGAGATCATAATCCAGATACCAATATATAAAAAAAAGTTGTGAGACATACAATGCAGCAGAAAATTTAACTATGATTTTTTTTTTAATTTTATTTATTTATTTGACAGAGAGAGATCACAAGCAGGCAGAGAGGCAGGCTGAGCAGAGAGCGAGCCTGATGTGGGGCTCGATCCCGGGACCCTGAGATCAGGACCTGAGCCAAAGGCAGCGGCCCAACCACTGAGCCACCCAGGCGCCCCTGATTTTTTTTTCTTAATTAAAAAGCCGCTGTGGGTTTGTGGGGCCGCCTGGGTAGGTCCGTTAGTTAATCACCTGACCGGCTCAGGTCACGATCTCAGGAGCCCCGCACTGCTCCCGGCTCAGAGGGCGTCTGCTCCTGCCTCTCCCTCCGGTTGCCGCCCTCCCCTCTTCTGCTAGCGCGCTCTCCTTCTCCCTCATTCTCTATCAAATAAATACATAAAATCTCAAAAAAAAAAAAAAAAGAAAAGAAAAAGAAAAAGGCAGCCGGTGGGGAGGGGGCACCTGTGTCTGTTGAGCATCTAACCCCTGATCTTGACTCCGGTCGTGATCTCCGAGGGATCGAGCCCTGCACGGGGCTGCATGCTCCGCAAGGGGTCTGCTCTGTGTCTCTGCCCCGCCCCCGTTCAGGCTCTCGTTCTTTCTCTCTTAAAAAAAAAAGCCGCCGGGGCGCCTGGCTGGCTGGTGGAGTGTGCTACTCTGATCTCAGGCTGTGGGTTTGAGCCCATGCCAGGTGTAGAGATTACTGAAAAAATCTCAGGGGTGGCGCAGTCAGTTAAGAGGCTGACTTGTGGCTTTGGGTGAGGTCATGATCTCGTGGCAGTGACATCGAGCCCTGGGCCCGGCTCTGCACTCAGTGCACAGTCTGCTGTGGACTCTCTCCCTCCGGCTCGCACGCTCTCTGTCTCTTTCAAATAAGTGAATAAAATCTTTGAAAAATAAAATCTTTAGAAAATATTTATTTTTTAAAGCAGCTATTAGAAACAAACACGATGTCTCAAATGGTAGAATTAGCAGAAATAGACCTTAAGCGGCTACAATAAATATGTTCAAAGACTCAGAGGAAAAGACAGTGATAATGAGTGAAAAAAATGGAGTCGCAGACACAGAGATGGGAAAAATGGACACTACGTAGAACGACCAATGACTCTTCCAGAATGGAGAGTGAAACACCGGACGTAAAAACGTACACAGGAGAGACAGCAGGAAACTGGGAGACTGAAGACAATGTCAGTGACCCTAAGACAGAAACTACCCGATCCGACTGAAGGGGGAAAAACGTTTGCTTTGTTTTGTTTTTTTAGAGGGACAGGGGAGAAGAGAGGAAAAGAGAGGGAGAGGCAGAGGGAGAGGGAGAGGCTTAAGCAGGCTCTCCACCCAAAGAAAAGGTCTTTTAAAACAGAACAGAGCTGGGGCGCCTGGGTGGCTCAGGGGGTTAAGCATCAAGTCTGGACTCTACTTAGGCCACAATCTGGAGTCCGCAGACTCAGAGGGCGGCCGCTGGGGATATTCTCTCCACCCTCCCTCCCCCACTCAAGCTTCTGCTCTCTCTCTCCCATTTAAAAAAAAAAAATGAACAGAGCCAAGAGAGGAAGGAAGGAAGAAGGGAAGACCAGAGCATCGGGGACCCGTGGGACCTTGTCACTGGTGGCGCCCACCACATGTGTAACTGAGATCACCAAGCAGTGTGAGAGAACGGAGCGTAAGAACACAGGAAGAAACCAAAACCAAATTTTGTAAAAAAAAACTCTCATAAGAAAAACTTACAAAAGTCTCATCCGATTCCTTCATCCTACTTCCCTCCTTCCAATCCAGCTATTTTTATTATTTTTCTGATTTATTGCTTCACTGCAAATATATACTTTTTTCATATTCTTTCCAATATTTCTTGCACAAAACTACTATTCTGTATCTTGGTTTGTTTTCGAGGTTTTTTTGTTTTTTGTTTTGTTTTTTTTTTTCATAAAACAATTCCTGGGGTACCTGGGTGGTTCAGCAGACTCTTGATTTCAGCTTAAGTCATGAGCTCAGGGTCCTGGGATTAAGCCCCAGGTTGGGCTCTGCCCTCAGGAAGAAGTTTGCTTGAGATTCTCTCTCCCTCTCCCCCTTTGCTCGCAAGCCACCCCCCCATAAATAAATCTAAAAAGAAAGAAAGAAAGGCCTCTTCCTTGCTCCTTTTCTATTTTTTAAAGATTTTATTTATTTGAGGGAGAGAAAGGGGGACGGCAGAGGGAGGCAGAATCTCAAGCAGACTCCATGCTGAGCCAGAGCCTGATGCAGGGCTGGATCCCACAACCCCGCGATCATGACCTGAACCGAAATCAAGAGCCGACGCTCAACTGACTGAGCCAACCAGGTGCCCCACCTTTCTCCTTCCTTTAAGTGAACGTTTTTACTCATTTTAAATATAGTATAAAGGAAAGCACACAAGTCAAAAATGAAGAGCTCCCTAAATTTTTACAAAATAAACCCATCTGGGGACCCAGGTGGCTCAGTCAGTTAGGTGTCTGCCTTTGGCTCAGGTCATGATCCCAGGATCCTGGGACCAAGTCCCACATCAAGTTCCCCACACAGCAGGGAGTCTCCCTCTCCCCTCCCCCCGGGCTTGTGATCTCCCAATCTCTTTCTCGCAAATAAACAAATAAAATCTTTTAAAAAAAATAATAATAGGGGCGCCTGGGTGGCTCAATAGGTTAAAGCCTCTGCCTTTGGCTCGGGTCAGATATCAGTGTCCTGGGATGGAGCCCCACATCAGGCTCTCCGCTTGGTGGGGAGTCTGCTTCCTCCTCTCTCTCTGCCTGCTCTGCCTACTTATCTGTCAAATAAGTAAGTAAGTAAATAAATAAATAAATAAATATAATAATAATAATAAAAATAAACCCATTCATGCAGCCACACCATCCAGTTTAAGAAACTGGATTACCAGCACCCAGAAGTACCCCTCATGTCCCCAAAGGTGCCAACCACTGTCCTGACCTGAATCATATCACCCTAGATTCATGCCCCTTGTGATAAATGCACACCACTCCTTCATGCTGACTTATCCCTAGCGAGAGACATGTTATTTGCAGTGTTTTGTTTTTTTTTAAGATTTTATTTATTTGGGGTGCCTGGGTGGCTCAGTGGGTTAAAGCCTCTGCCTTCGGCTCAGGTCATGATCCCAGGGTCCTGGGATCGAGCCCCGCATCGGGCTCTCTGCTCAGCGGGGAGCCTGCTTCCCCCTCTCTCTCTGCTGCCTCTCTGCCTGCTTGTGATCTCTGTCTGTCAAATAAATAAATAAAATCTTTAAAAAAAAAAAAAAGATTTTATTTATTTGACAGACAGAGATCACAAGCAGGCAGAGAGAGACAGGCAGAGAGAGGAGGAGGAAGCAGATTCCCTGCCGAGCAGAGAGCCCGATGCGGGGCTCGATCCCAGGACCCTGGGATCATGACCTGAGCCGAAGGCAGAGGCTTAACCCACTGAGCCATCCACACGCCCCTGCAGTGTTTTGCTATAACAAATAATTCTGCAATGAGCAGTCTTTTGCAAAATCATTTCCTATTTCTGCCAACATATCTTTAAGACAGATCCCTAGATGTGGGATTGCTGTGCCAAAGGGCAAATCCACATACAACCCTGCAAGATACAAACCCCCTCCAGAGGCACCGTACCATTCTGCATTTCTACTGGCAAGAGGGCAGTTTCAACACAGCTTTGCCTAAGAACATACAGTTAAAATTCTGGATTTCTGCCAATATGTAAAATGATCAACTGTCCCAGTCTGCTAAGAACTGAGAGATTCCCCACAACAGAGGACTCTCAGTGCCGGACCCAGCGACGTCCGGGGCAAACCAGGACAGCTGGCCACTCTACCAGTATGGTGGGAAGTGGTGTCTCCGTAGAGCTTCGATTAGTGTTTTTATTACAAGGAACAGTCAGCATCTGTTCCGTTACATAAAGTCCATTTTCATTCATTTTCCATAATCTATTCCCACCCTTTCCCCATTTTTCTCTACCAGGTTCTTTCCTTTCCTTTTTTTTTTTTTAAAGATTTTTTATTTATTTATTTGACAGACACAGCAAGAGAGGGAACACAAGCAGGGGGAGAGGGAGAGAGAAGCAGGGTTCCAACAGAGCAGGGAGCCTGATGTGGGACTCGATTCCAGGACTCTGGGATCATGACCTGAGCCGAATGCAGACTCTTAATGACTGAGCCACCCAAGCGCCCCTATCAGGTTATTTTCTTGTTCTTCTCAGTTTCTATGACTTCTTTTATTAGGATTAGTATTAGTAACTGCTACACCCAATGTGGGGCTCAAATTCACAATCCCGAGATCAAGAGTAGCAGTGTCCTCTGGCTGAGATAGCCAGGAGCCCCTCTATGAATTCTTTTTTTTTTTTTTAAGTTTTTATTTAAATTCTAGTTAGTTAGCGTATGTGTGCTAGCGTCAGGTGCACAGTTCTTTCAACTATTAGAGATAAAAGCTCTTGGGGCACCTGGGTGGCTCAGTGGGTTGGGCCTCTGCCTTCGGCTCAGGTCATGGTCTCGGGGTCCTGGGATCGAGCCCCACATCGGGCTCTCTGCTCAGCGGGGCGCCTGCTTCTCCCTCTCTATCTGTCTGCCTCTCTGCCTACTTGTGATCTCTCTCTCTGTGTCAAATAAATAAATAAATAAAAATCTTTCCAAAAAAAAAAAAAAACTCTTTGTTATGACAGAAACTCAACATCTTTTTTTAATGTCATTTGTCTTTTGACTTTGCTTATGGTGATTTTTGCACTGCAGTTATGAATGAATCAATCTGATCAGTCTTCTTTCACTGTTCTAGGTTCTAAGTCATAGAAAAGCTTCCTCACTCCGAAGTTAGAAAGAAACGCGCCTGGTCTGCTTTCAGCACTCATACAGTTTAATTTCTCACCCTGTAATCCCTGGTCTATTTGAAGTAATTATTTCATTATTTGTTCCGACTACATAGGAGTTAAAGAGAATACGATAAAATGCCCTAAGGTCCACGATAAACAGGACGACAATCTATGTAAGAAACCTGTCTCCAGGAAAAGCATAAGTGAGCACATGCCACCACTCTGTACTGCCAGATTTTGGTTTTGTTTTCGTTAAACATTTTCTATTCAGTTTAATATACTGTCTGCTGGGAAATAATAAGCCAAAGAGAAGCAGTTCTCCCCTTTTCCAGCAGCTACCGGAGGAAGTCCTGTGAAGAAATGGAGGCAGAATGAAAACAATGTCTTAACACCTAAGCAGACATCACACACTAAGAATCAGTCTATCGTATGGGAGAACTGAACCAAAATCTGAAGGAGGAAACTGCTATCTGGGACAGACATCCCTAGAGTTTAATGACAAAAGCATAGTCAACACCGCCCAGGTCAAGGTGTCTTTTCACATCTTGAAAAAGAAAGTTCCGAAATGAAATGTATATAAAATGGAAAGAGAAGGTTCTCAAATTCAGGTCTCCTGTGGGTAGTACACGAAAATCCATCAGATCACACCTGTTCCGTTTTCCTAAACCTAAACCTAATCACCTTGTCAATCTCTTCACTGGAAATGTGAGAGAAAGGAACAAGTTAAATAATATAAAAAGAGCAACTAGCGAAATCCAGAATGTGGGAGCTTACGGGACAAATAACCAAATTTCTCCAACCAACCAACAACACAGGAAGGGCAGTCAGCCCTAGGAACAAAGGATTTAAGAGACATTCAATAAAGTGAGACACTTTAACTTCGATTCAAACCAAGCAACTACAGAAGGTACGTTTTTAGGCTGAGCATAGATCAGAGATCAGCAGGCATGTAAAAGGGCATGATTTCACAATTTCTACAATTTGCTTTTAAATATACCAGGGGGAAAAAAAGAAAAAAAGATTAGGAGGAGTACAGAGAGGCAAACCAAGACTGGCAAAATGTCACAACTAGTGAAACTATAGGAGTCAAGGGCAGGGCTGCCCCAGGATGGGCCACTTTATCATAAAGATTATTCTGAGTTAAAAAGCTATCAAAACCCAGCAAATCCAGGAAAAGCTCTTTACCTCCCCCTCAACTGCCTACAAAGAATTTAGGGAGTGCCTCCAAGAAGAACCCTCTCACCACAGCTAACCACATCATACTACGAAGGAGGTAAGGCAGATGGGGAGAAGCCTAGCAAGGCCTGTCTGACCCAGGTCCTCTCCGCAGCCCTGAGCGGCAGCAAACATTTGTTCACCAAACCTTTGCTCTTCTCACCTTCCTGTGAACTGCATTCCTTCCGAGTCCCAGACCCCCACCCCTCACCTTAGTTCAGAATGAGAATATATACTCTTTTGCCTGTCTTTGGAATTTCCATATCTGTTTGGATTCCCCATACAAACAAAATTAAATTACATTTTCTCCTGTTAATCTGTCTCAGTCCGGCTGGAGCTTGATTGGGACAGGACATTCTTGCTTCCAGACGAAGCTGAGGAATGGGCACCTAGAGATCTGTTGCACGATCATCTTTACCTGTGCCTATGGGGAGGTGTGTAATTACCCATCAGAAAACTCACACCTGGGGCGGCTGGGTGGCTCAGTGGGTTGGGCCGCTGCCTTCGGCTCGGGTCATGATCTCGGGGTCCTGGGATCGAGTCCCGCGTCTGGCTCTCTGCTCGGCAGGGAGCCTGCTTCGTCCTCTCTCTCTCTCTCTGCCTGCCTCTCTGCCTGCTTGTGATCTCTCTCTGTCAAATGAATAAATAAAATCTTTAAAAAAAAAAAATTAAAAAATAAATAAAAATAAATAAAAAAATAAAAAAGAAAACTCACACCTAGGGGCACCTGGGTGGCTCAGTGGTTAAGCCGCTGCCTTCGGCTCAGGTCATGATCCCTGAGTCCTGGGATCGAGCCCCGCATCGATCGCTAAGCCCTGCCTAATTAGCCCTGCTAAGCAGAGAGCCTGCTTCTCCCTCTCTCTCTGCCTGCCTCTCTGCCTGCTTGTGATCTCTGTCTGTCAAATAAATAAATAAAATCTTTAAAAAAATGAAAAGAAAACTCACACCTAGAGTCTTGGTCTCATTCGAAGCGTCTCAGGGGACCTTAAAAGGAGAACACCAAATCGAAGAGAAGACAACTACTGCCCTGGCTACACAGACCAGTCTCTGTCACATGTCCAAAGGCAGGACTTCCCCCGGATGTGGGAGGCCAGGTTCCTCCCGCTTAAGATGGAGAATGTCCAACCAGTCCCTGGAAACAGGGGTGTTTTGAAGGCTGTCTGGGACAAGTCACCCAGACTGCATGGGGTTCCTTGGTGAATCAATCCTAGGGAGGATTTTCATAGACCATCCCCAGGAAATAATGAGACAGTAGAAGTGTCAGACAGCAGAGGAACGGGACAGATGCGACTTCATGACAACAGGTAGTCAGGCTGTCTAATATTAAACTGACAGGAACACACAGTACAGCTGACCTTAGCCAAAAGGCCAAGAAGCAATCAGGTTGTCGAGCAGCAGATGACTCAGCGAGACTGGCCTGGCCGCCTAATGGAACCCCCACAACAGTGCAAAGGCTAACAGCTGAGCTTCAGAGTCTGACCTTCTAAGAATGACATCCTCTTCTCCCTGAGCCAGGTAGAGGGCCGCGGGCATCTATCCTCAGTCACATCCCCAGCCTTGAAAAGGAAGGAGCAGCGGACACCTGCCAGGACCTGGGGGAGCCCCAAGGACACGGTGCTGAGTGAGACCAGCCAGACACAGGACAAATCCTGTCTGGCCCCACTTCTAGGAGGCACCCGCAGTGGTCAGACCCAGGGACAGAGTGGATAGTGGGGCTGGGGAGGGGGCTGCGGGGGGAGAGTGTGTGATGGGGACAGGTTCAGTTTGGGGAGACAGAAAAGTTCTGGATACAGGCAGGGGTGACGAGAGCACAGCCAGGTGAATGTGCTTAGTGCCTCTGACGTGCACACCTAAAAATTATCAAAATAGTAAGTTTTGGGGCCCCTGGGAGGCTCAGTGGGTTACGCCGCTGCCTTCAGCTCGAGTCATGATCTCGGGGTCCTGGGATCGAGCCCCGCATCGGGCTCTCTGCTCAGCGGGGAGCCTGCTTCCCCCTCTCTCTGCCTGCCTTTTCATCTGCTTGTGATTTCTCTCTGTCAAATAAATAAATAAAATCTTTAATTAAAAAAATAAATAAAAATAAAATAAATAAAATCTTCAAAAAAAAAAAAGAAAAGGAAGGAAGGCAGGCAGCTCTACTCAGGTATCTACTCAGATAATATCCTGAACCTTATACTTCTGGACCAAGAGCCGTCTTACGGCGGCAACAGGGAAGGGCCCAGTCTCCAGATTTCCAGTTCTTCAGCCATGTCCCAGCGCAAGGGCTGTGGTGCAAGGGCCGCAGGGTGGGAAGGTACTAAGGGGAAGGAAGCAGCTGGCCAGAGACCACAGCAGGTGGAGCAAAGCCTGCAGCAGGAGCACAAGGCCAGCCCTGGGGGCAGGAGTAGATCCATGGCAGCCACCTACACCCCTGCAGGAACACAGGGCCAGGGGACACGTCTGCCGGTATCTAAAAGAAAGGCAAGAAACCCAAATTTTCTTAAATCTCCAAATCTTCAAATGTTAACTAATTTAAATTTTTTATTTTTATTTTTTAAAATATTTTATTTATTTATTTGATAGAGATCACAAGTAGGCAGAGAGGCAGGCAGAGAGAGGAGGAAGCAGGCTCCCCACTGAGCAGAGAGCCCAATGTGGGGCTCGATCCCAGGACCCCGAGATCATGACCCAAGCTGAAGGCAGAGGCTTTAACCCCCTGAGCCACCCAGGCACCCCCTAATTTGAATTTTTAATCCCATGTAGGCCAAGACTATGAAGAGTAAGGCATCTTCAGCTGACGGTGTCTCTGCGGGAGAGGTGGCCTGCCTCTGTGCCCCCGCTGGCCCCAGCCTGGGAGCCGCGAGGATGAGATGGGACCCACACGGACAGAGAGTACCCAGCTCCTATCTGGCCTTTCGTGAGAACTCCACGACTGACAGCGAGCCTGACTGGCCCTGCTTAGGCGGCCGCACAACCCTGGGGCTTCAAGCTTCCAGCTTCTCCCTGCCACTGATGGAGCTCAGCAGGTGTCCCACCAAAGTCTCAGAAAGGGCATCCATACAGAGCCTCACCAGACACCTTGAACAAGAGCTCTGTCTGGCCCAAGCAGGTTCTCCCCTTCTCCCGGGTTTCTCAAGAGCTCCCTCCGAGCTGTTGAGTGTGAGGAAGAGAAGACTCAGAGCAAAAGCTGAACACCTCTCTGCTCACTGCTAATAATCGCGGCTGCTCTGCCTGGTTAAGGGTAGAGCCCGCTGGCGCTGTCAGCACGTACCCTCCTCTTCCCTCCCGGAGACATATACAGAGCCCCAGTCCAAGAGCCCATCAGCACGGCAGACCTGAGCATGGGGGGTAGGGGAGGCTCTCTGGCATGAAATCCAGCTTCCATCACTGACTAGTCCTACAACCCTGGGCATGCGCCCCGTGTGTGTGATGCAAGTAAAAACGTGACTCAGCGACAAGGAGCTGTCAGGACTGCCCCCACCTGGTCTAGAACAGTGGCCAACACCAGATGCCCACGGAGAAAAGGAAACAACGACAGATCTTCCTCCAGTCCCAGTAAGTGTCCAATACCTCGTGTAATGGACCGCGCACCGTACTCGAGGGGAAAGACGGCGGGGCTGTCAGGGTCTCGGCTGTCCATCTCGTGATCGCGGGCTGACTGGGAACTGTGGCCGCGGCCCAGCATCACGAGGGATTGTACCACAGATCACTAGCACGGAAAAGATCCAGATTCAAAATGCCAAGTACAGTTTCTGCAGAACGCGGACCGCTTTTGTACCCCTGTAAAGCTGAAAAATCAAACGTTGTTAACCTTTGTTAAACTGGGGCCGCCTCTACAGGGAGCCAGAGACATACCACGGCAAGGCCCGGCCACACCTCTGCCCCACGCCAAATGACACCAGACAGTGCCTGCACCGCATCTGTTCTCGTCCCCATACCCTGGGCCGGGACTCCCGCAAGGACAGAGAAGTGGAGACACGTGTGTAACAAGTGCGTCGAACAGGTGGGATAAAGCCCAACAAGCGCCGAGCAGAAACCAGGGCGGCGGCCCGAGCGGAGCCCAAACCAGAGCACAAGACAGGGAAGCCAAGGAAGCCGGACGGCAGGGGCCCCTGCCAGGAGAGAAGAAAGCAGCAGGGGCTGCCGACAGCAGACAGTGGCCCGCCGGGCCCAGCCCGCACAGCGAGCAGCGGAGGCCTCGAGCGATTCAGGACCAGCCACGGCCACGGCCACAGGTTAATGAGTGTCAGCTCCAAGCTGGACTCCCGGCCGGCTGACAGCGGAGTCCATATTCCCAATCTCCGTGTGACACAGAGTCAAGTCAAGACAGACAGAAAAGGAGGCACCAAAAGAGCTACAGAGGGGCGCCTGGGTGGCTCAGTGGGTTAATCCTCTGCCTTCGGCTCGGATCATGATCTCAGGGTCCTGGGATCGAGCCCCACATCCGGCTATCTGCTCGGCGGGGGGCCTGCTTCCTCCTCTCTGCCTCCTCTCTGCCTCCTCTCTGCCTGTGTCTCTGCCTACTTCTGATCTCTGTCTGTCAAATAAATAAATAAAATCTTTAAAAAAAAAAAAAAAAGCGAAAGAGCTACAGAAAGGGTTATGAAGATGCAGGGAGAGGACATGAAGGTCCTCACCAGGACTGAGCCGAGGGTTTCCCAGGCTGGAGGGGAACGACACCCCGAGGAGGGAAGCTCATGTCTTCGACAGGGAGCAGTCGGCGGGTTTCTCCTCGGGAGCCGAGCCCTCTGGGACCAGCAGTGCCACCGCCGCTAACCGCGCATGGGAAAGGCCGGCTCTATCAGACCTGAGTTACGTCTCAGGGACAGAAGGGGGCCTTCGGGGGCTGCCAGGTGGCAGTGACATGTGCAGCCGGCGTCGGGCTAGTGTCAACAGCAGCCCACAGAGAGGACACCGGGCATCTTCTGCTCGGCCACAAATGGAGAGAGCGCGACATGCAGCCCCGCGGCGGGGAGCCCGGCCTCCGGCAGACCTTGCAGCACTCTGCCCAGACGACGTCCTGCCTTCGGGCCTGAGGACAGAGCCGCCGGTTCCCTGTGCCCTGGGGCGTCCTTACTGACGGGGACAAAAATGCCAGCCTCCCAGGGTGAACAGCAGTGCTGCCCGGGGCAGAGTTCAGTGCGTGGGAGCAGGGACACGGACGGGGCCATGTGCGGTGGCGCACGACGGTTACGAGTGGAGGAAGCGACTGCATCCTCGGCCCCGCGTCCAGCGGCCTGGCCCGCAGTCAGCTTCTCCACTGACCGCGCCAAAGCACGGTGGTTAAGCCCCGGGTGTCGGCGTCCCCAGCCACACAGCAGACGACAACGGGGCGGATCTGGCGGGGCAGCGCGAACAGCGAGCAAGACGGCGGGCGCAGCGCCGGGTTGCGGCAGGCGGCTGGGTCGCACCTGCCACGACCGCCGTCGGGAGTGTGGCTGCTGCTGACGCCGCTCCCATGAGGAAACCGGGCTGGAGCGCCACTCACTTCCCAGTTTTAAAGACTTTATCTCTTTACTTGGGAGAGACAGAGGGCAGGGGCAGTGGGGGAGCGGACTCCCGCTGAGCAGGCAGCCCGGGATACCCGCGCACCCACACTGCGGTGGCCAACGTGGCGGCCCAGCAGACAGGGAGCGCGCTCACATCACACACACCAGAGCACCACAACGTCCCTTACACAGCATCGTTTTGTCTGTCAGTAAAGCTGAAGAAATGACAAGCAGAAAGCCAAGACGCCCGCCACTGTCCGGTCCTGGCAGGAGAGAACCCATAGGTTCAGTTCAGCCAAATGAGAAAGGTTTATCCATTAAAACCCTAGACAGGCCACACCTTAGAAGAATGAAAACCACGTTCCAGAACCCAAAGGCTAGGTCTTAAAACTTAGGGCCAAAACAAAAGACCCAGCCTACAGGCTACATGCTTCTGTAGGATCCAGATGATCTCCCAAAACTGTACCAGTCAGCCCGCACAGAACTCAACCCTCTCTACAGGAAGATAACCCGAACTGGAGTCTCTAGAATGTCCCAGCCATAATGTTCATCATGTAATTAAAAATTACTAGACATGCGAGGCAGAAAACTGTCAAATGACCATATGTTCAAACTGGCAGATGAGAACTACAAAAACAGCAATTATAAATACATTAAAAGATTTGGGGAAAACATCAGGAGTCAAGAAGAAATGAGTATTACCAGAGAAATGCAAACCTGATCAAAAAAAAGTTCTAAAAATAATAATAATAATTAAAAAAAAAAGAAGTTCTAGGACTGAAAAATACAGTATCTGAAATTAAAATCTTACTGAATGGGGTGCTGGGGTGGCTCAGTGGGTTAAAGCCTCTGCCTTTAGCTCAGGTCATGATCTCAGGGTCCTGGGATCGAGCCCCGCATAGGGCTCTCTGCTCAGTGGAGAGCCTGCTTCCTCCTCTCTCTCTCTGCCTGCCTCTCTGCCTGCTTGTGATCTCTGTCTGTCAAATAAATAAGTAAAATCTTTTTAAATAATTAATTAATTAAAATAAAATAAAATGTTACTGGATGGAATAAACGACACAATGAACACCAAAAAAAAAAAAAAAACAATGACTGTGAAGACAGAATAGAAGACATACAAATGTAAACACAGAAAAAGGAATAGTAAAAGGACAAACATATTCAAACCTACGGGAGGACATCAGTCTAAAATAATTATCACTGGGGTCCCAAGAGGAGAGGAGAAAGAATATGAGGCAGAAGAAATATTTGAGAGACAACGGCCAGAAAGTTTCTAATTTGACTAAATATACCAACACATAGATCCAAGAAACTGAGTAAATACCTAAAAGGAAAAATACAAAAGCACACCTAGAACACTATAGTCAAAATAAAAGAGGAAAAATCCTAATAAAAAGAACGTGTTTATAATACGAAGTAGGGGCACCTGAGCGGCTCAGTCAGTTAGGTGGCCGGCTCTTGATTTTGGCTCAGGTCATGATTTCAGGGTCATGGGGCAGAGCCCAACATGGGCTCCACACTCAATGGGAGGGAGGGAGTCTGCTTGAGATTCTCTCTCTCCCTCTCACTCTGCCCCCCCACACCCCACGCACGCACATGCACACTCTTTCTCTAAAAATAAATAAATAACCTTTAAAAATATTTATTAAAATACCTCAAACACAATAGGAAAAAAGGTTAAGGAGGACAGCAGACTTCCCACAAGAAACAGATGCTAAGACACAACAGCACAAAGTCTTCAAAGTGCCGAAAAATAGAAAGCTATCCACCCAGAATTCTATATTCAGCAAAAATATCCTTCAAAACCAAAGAATAAAGAGCTTCTCAACTTCACTACAGAGAACAGACAGGGTCACCAGAAGGGAGGTGGGTGGGCGGACGGGGAAACCAGAGGATGAGGACGGAAGAGTACACTCACCATGGCGAAATCAAGTAACACAAAATGATACAAAAACAAAGAGCTTTCCAGACAAAAGCTGAGGGGCTCCGTCCCCAGCACACTCACAGCATAAGAGACGCTGAAGGAAGTGCTTCAGGCTGAAGGAAAATCAGCCCATATAGAAAACTGATCTTCAAAAAGGACAGAACAACATCCCGACTCTTCTAAAGGGCTGGTATTACCCAAACCAATGACATCATGTGAAAAGAAAGTCATAGCTCTCTTATGAATACGCATAAAGAAAACCTCAACAAAATACCAGCAAACCAAATCCAGCCACATATAAAAGCATTACACACCACACCAAGGGAACTTATCCTAAGAATGAAAAGTTACTTTACCACCTGAAAATCAATTAAGACAACATACCATACTGACAGGATAAAGGACAGAAATCAAAGCATCTCAACAGACGCAGAAACGACATTTCACAAAATCCAACACCCTTTCATAATTAAAAAAGGAAAAACATTCCACAAAATAGGACTAGAAAGCAACATCCTCAACCACTGAAGGCCCACTACCACCACTTCCATTCAACACGGTATTAGAGGTTCCAGCCAGTACAATAAAGCAAGAAAAAGAAATAAAAAGCATTAGAACTGGAAGAAAGTAAAACTGTCTTCCTCCAAAGGAATGAAGGAATTATCCTTCATATCCTAAATAATCCTGTATATGATTATACAGGAAGAAAAATCTGAAGGAATATATAAACCCAGTATGAAAACTGAGAAATGAATTGAGCGATGTTGCAGGATACGTAAGCCAAGAAATAACTTTATTAACAGCAAATAACTTTAAAAAGTAGAAAATGGGGGGGTGACTGGGTGACTAACCCAGTCGGTTGAATGTCTGCCTTTGGCTCAGGTCGTGATCACAGGTCCTGGGATCGAGCCCGGTGTCGGGCTCCCTGCTCAGCATGAAGTCTGCTTCTCCCTCTCCCTTTGCCCCTTCCTCTCCCATACTCTGTTTCTCTCTCAAATAAGTAAAAAAAAAAAAAAAAAAAAAAAAAAAAAAAAAAACTTTTTAAGTAAAAAATAGAAAATGGGGCACCTGGCTGGCTCAGTCACTGGAGCTTGTGACTCTTGATCTCAGGACTGTGGATCTGAGCCCCACGCTGGGTGCAGAGATTACTTACAAATAAACAAAATATTCTAAATAAATGTTTTAAATAACCAAAAATATCAAATACCTACAAATATACTGAATGAAAAAAGTGCATCTGTAAGATACTGCTGAGAAAAATGCAAGGAGATGTCAATCAACGGAAACAGACGACTGTGTTCACACTCAGTTCTAACACGGATGTACAGAATCCATGTAATCCCAACCAAACTTCTAACAAAACTTCTGTACATACTGAAGAGCTTATTCTAAAGCCGGCAGTCCAACTTTGTAGAAGAATAAAGGTGGAGGACTTACACTACCTCATCTCAAGACTTACTATTAAACTACAGTAATTAAGACAGTGTGATGTTGGCATAGGATAGAAAAATACACCAACAAAACGTAACAAAAAGCCCAGAAATAAGCCCGCACACGTATGTTTAATTTATAACAAAGGCTCCCCAAAAAAGCTCGGATGATTTTATAAACCACATGGGGGGTGAGGGAATTACCCTGATTTCAGCTCACATTAAAAAATAATGAGGGGGAAAAAAAAATTAAAAAAAAAAAATAATGAGGGGCACCTGGGTGGCTCAGCGGGTTAAGCCTCTGCCTTCGGTTCAGGTCATGATCTCAGGGTCCTGGGATGGAGCCCCACATTGGGCTCTCTGCTCGGCGGGGAGCCTGCTTCCCCCACTCTCTGCCTGCCTCTCTGCCTCCTTGTGATCTCTGTCAAATGAATAAATAAAATTTTTTAAAAAACATAATAGTAATAATGAAAGAGGGATCACTCAGAAAGATCAGTGTTTGCTTGGAGATGGAAAGCCAGGAAAGAGTGGGACTGAGGGCTCCCAAAATGGTATGAGGAATGTGGGGCATGGCAGACGTTCACTACACTGTGGTATTTCACAGGTGTATACAGATGTCAAAACTTACCAAATTACATGTTAAACATGTGTGGTTTATTGTATAGCAACTGAATCTCAATAAAGATGTTAAAAAGAAAAAGGTGAATCAAATCAAAATACAAAACCACCCACTATACAACTTTTACAGCGGTGTCTGGTTCAGTCAGTGGAATGTGTGACTCTTGATCTGGGGGTTCACACTCAAATTCAAGCCCCCTGTTGGGTGTAGAAATTACTTAAAAATAAAATCTCAAAAAATAATTTTTTTTAACCAAAAAAATTAAAAAGAGGGAGGTGCCTGGGCAGCACAGTTGGTTAAGTATGGTTAAGTGTCCGACTCTTAGTGTCAGCTCAGGTCCTGATCTCAGGGTTGTGAGATGGAGCCCCATACCGGGCTCTGTGCTCAGCGCGGAGTCCGCTTGGGACTCTTTCTCCCTCTCCCTGCTCCTCCCATTTGTGCGCTTGCGTGCTCTCTCTCTCCCAAATACATAAGTTTTTTTAAAAAGAAAAAGAGGGGCGCCTGGGTGGCTCAGTTGTTTAAGTGTCTGCCATCAGCTCAGGTCAATCGAGCCTCATGTCAGGTTCTCTGCTTCTCTCTCTGCCTGCAGCTCCCCCTGCGTGAGTGCTCGCACTCTCAAATAAATAAAACCTTAACAAGAAAAAGAGTGTTTTCACAGCACTGGTACATGTAAAACTGTTAGGACACACAATAAACATTAAAAAAAAAAAAAAATACACTGACAGGACATCTGGCTAGCTCAGCTAGAGAAACACGCAATTCTCAGTCTCGGGGTTGTATATGAGCCCCCCACTGGGTGTAGAGATTATTAAAAAAATAATCAGGGGGCACCTGGGTGGCTAGGTGGGTTGGGCCTCTGCCTTCAGCTCAGGTCATGATCTCAGGGTCCTGGGATTGAGCCCCACATTGGGCTCTCTGCTCGGCAGGGAGCCTGCTTCCCCCTCTCTCTCTGCCTGCCTCTCTGCCTACTTGTGATCTCTGCCTGTCAAATAAATAAATTTGAAAAAAAAATAATAATCAGAGGTGCCTGGGTGGCTCAATCATTAAGCATCTGCCTTTGGCTCAGATCACAATCCCAGGGTGCTGGGATCGAGCCCCGCATCGGGCTCCCTGCTCAGTGGGAAGCCTGCTTCTCCTTCTCCCACTCCCCTCTGCCTGGATTCCCTCTCTCACTGTCTGTCAAATAAATAAAATCTTTAATAATAAATTTTAAAAATATATATATTAACCAGTTTTTTTACTTCACCCAACTTAAAATTTTTTGTTATCAAAAGACACCATTAAGAGGACGCCTGGGTGGGGTGCTTGGGTGGCTCAGTAGGTTAAACCCTCTGCCTTCGGCTCAGGTCACAATCCCAGGGTTCTGGGATGGAGCCCCGCATCGGGCTCCCTGCTCAGCGGGGAGCCTGCTCCCCCCCACCCCCCCCACTGCTTCCCTCTCTGCCTACTTGTGATCTCTGTCAAATAAACAAATAAAATCTCTAAAGAAAAAAAAAAAAAAAAAAAAACCCAGAGTAGAGATACCTGGCTGGTTCAGTCAGTCAGCACATGACCCTTGATCTCGGGATCACAAATTCAAGCCCCATGTTGGATGCAGAGATTACTTTTTTTTTTAAAGATTTTATTTATTTATTTGACAGAGAAAGATCGCAAGCAGGCAGAACAGCAGGCAGAGAGAGAAAGGGGGAAGCAGAGAGCCTGCTGAGCAGAAAGCCCAATGTGGGGCTCAACTCCAGGACCCTGGGATCCTGACCTAAGCTGAAGGCAGAGACTCAACCCACTGAGCCCCCCACGCACCCTGTAGGCAGAGATTACTTTTATTTTTTTTTAAGGTTTTATTTATTTATTTGACAGAGAGAGAGAGAGAGAGAAATCACAAGTAGGCAGAGAGGTAGGTAGAGAGAGAGGAGGAAGCAGGCTCCCCATTGCACAGAGAGCCCGATGTGGGGCTCGATCCCAGGACCCTGAGACCATGACCTGAGCTGAAGGCAGAGGCTTAAACCACTAAGCCACCCAGGCGCCCCCAGAGATTACTTTTTAAGAAGTAAATAAAATCAGGACAGCTGGGCAGCTCATTTGGTTAAGTGTCTGCCTTTGGCTTGGGTCTGACTCCACAGTCCTGGGATCGAGCCCCACATCAGGCTCTCTGCTCAGCAGGGAGACTGCTTCGCCCTCTGCCCCCAACCCCCAACTCATACTTGCGTTCTCTCCGAAACAAATAGAATCTTGGGGAAAAAAAAAAAAGTAAATAAAATTAAAAAGAAAAAGAGGCAAACCATAAAATATTAAAAAATTTACTCCTTACACAGAAAAACACACACACACAAAATCATAAAGGACTCATTATCAGCACATATATATTTTAACTCCTAAATGAACAATAAACAATCTGGGGCATCTGGGTGGCTGTCTGTTGGCCCTTGGCACTCCTGGGTTTCAGCTTGGGTCTCAGGGTCACAGGATCAGCCCGCAAAGGACTCTGCAGTCAGAACAAGTCTGCTTAAGGCTCTCTCACTCCCTCTCCCTCTGCTCCTCCCCCCCACTAGAGCATGCTCTGTAAATAAATAAAAATCTTTAAAAAGCAATCCAATCAAGGGTGGATTAAAAACCTGACACTTCACAAGAAAAATATAAGGGGCCAATTAGCATATAAAACGTTGTCCACCAAGGGGCACCTGGGTAGCTCAGCAGTTAAGCATCTGCCTCTTGATTTCTGCTCAGGTCAGCTCAGGTCATGATCTTGAGGTCATGAGATCGAGCCCCATGTCAGGCTCAGGCCCAGCTCGGAGTCCGCTTGGCTCTCTCCCTCCTTCTCTGCCCGTCCCTCCGATGAACTTGGGAGCGTGCACACGTGCTCTTACGCTCTAAAATAAAATAAAATCTTAAAAAAGCGTTCACCAAAAATAAAACAAACAGTTGTTCACCGTCATTCATCAGAAAAATGCAAATTAAACCACAATGAGATATCACTATCACCTGAATAAAATTAAAAAGACTGACGAGGGGCACCTGGGTGGCTCAGTGGGTTAAGCCGCTGCCTTCGGCTCAGGTCATGATCTCAGGGTCCTCGGATCGAGCCCCGCATCGGGCTCTCTGCTCAGCGGGGAGCCTGCTTCCTCCTCTCGCTCTGCCTGCCTCTCTGCCTACTTGTGATCTCTCTCTCAAATAAATTAATAAATTAAAAAATCTTTAGGAAAAAAAAAAAAAGACTGACGATACCAAGGGCTGGTGTGGATATGGAAAAACTGGAACTCCCATACATTACTGGTGGGAATGTAAAGTGGTACCAGTTTGGAAAATGGTTTGGCAGTTTCTAAAAAAGTTAAACATATATCTATACTATGAACCAGCAATTCCACTCCTAAATATTTACCCCAAAGAAATACCAAATATCCACAACACTTGCATAAGAATCTTGACTTGAGTCGTAATATCCAAAAAAGTGACAGCAACCCAAATATCAATACGAAAAGAAAAATATATTTTCATGCAAATTAATACTACTCAAAAAGCAAAAAATACAGATACAAGCATTTTTGTTTAAAGATTTTGTTTCTTGGGGCGCCTGGGTGGCTCAGTGGGTTAAAGCCTCTGCCTTCGGCTCAGGTCATGACCCCAGGGTCCTGGGATCGAGCCCCGCATCGGGCTCTCTGCTCAGTCGAGAGCCTGCTTCCCCCTCTCTCTCTGCCTGCCTCTCTGCCTACTTGTAATCTCTGTCAAATTAAATAAATAAAATCTTAAAAAAAAAAAAGATTTTATTTATTTGAGAGCATACCAGCAAGGTTCGAAGGGCAAAGGGAGAAGGATAAGCAGATTTCCCACTAAGGGGGGAACCTGATGTGGGGCTCGATCCCAGGATCCCGAGACCTTGACCTGAGCTGAAGGGAGATGCCTAACCAACTGAGCCCCCAGATACAAGCATTTAAATCAATGAACCTCAAGGGGCACCTGACTAGCTCAGTCAGTGGAGTGTGCAGCCCCTCATCACAGACTCGATGTCTGCTGGACACAGAGATTACTTAAAAAGTAAGCAAGCAAGTAAATAATATATGCATAAATAAATCCCAAAAGCATTACACTGGGCAAAAGACAAGACACAAAAGAGCATCCACTTTATGATTTCATTTATAGGAAGTTGAAGGACCTGCAAAATTAATCTGTAATAACAGAAATCAGAACAATGGCTGCCTGATTTGGAAGTTGGTTGCAGTAACTCAAGGGACACAGGAAACTTTTAGGAATGACAGAAATGTTCTATATCTTGACATGAGTGATGGAGACACGGGTGTACATACATCTCTCAAAATTCAGCAAACGTATTTAAGATCTGCACATTTCACTGGGTGTAAAATATTCTTCAGTAATTTTTAGTGGAGTATTTTTTTAAAGACTTTATTTATTTGAGAGAGAGCAGAAAGAGAGAGCACAGGCCGTGGGGGCAGGCAGAGGGAGAAGGAGAAGCAGACCCCCGCTGAGCAGGAAGCCCAACTCGGGGCTCAATCCCCAAACCTGGGATCATGACCTGAGCGGAAGGCAGATGCTTAACTGACTGAGCCATCCAGGAACCTTGTATTAATTTTTAAAGAAATGAAAAGCTAAAAAAATAAAAAAATAAAAGACATCCTGTGTTAAGATATTGCTGTACCCAAATTTGACAGGATTTCTAAAAAGTCAATGGCTGAGGATGCTTAGGAATGCGGTGCAAATGAGACTGACTTCACGACACCTGCTTTGGAATCGCCCAACTTTCACTCCAGAGCTCTGACTTCCCGCGCAGGAGGCACCCACAGGGGGCGAGAGTGAAAAGCACAGGCTCTGCTAGAGTCTGACCAGCCGAGCTGAGCCCCGGGTCTCCCTTGGATTTACTGTGATCTTGGACACTTGCCTTAACTTGTGCCTCAGCGTCTTCACATAAATAGGAATAGGAACATCAGCAGTAACTGTGTCGTTAAGTGGTTTTAACCCACTGAGCCAACCAGGCGTCCCCCCACTTTTAAAAGATTTATTTATTTATTTGACAGGCAGATCACAAGTAAGCAGCGTCATTAAGTTGTTTTAAGAAGTAAATGTTTAGGAGACGGACAGAAGGGGCAGGGAAAAGTGTAAATGCTTACTGGTTTAGATGTCAAAATACAAAATTTAGGGGCGCCTGGGTGGGTCAGGGGGTTAAAGCCTCTGCCTTCGGCTCAGGTCATGATCTCAGGGTCCTGGGATCGAGCCCCGCATCGGGCTCTCTGCTCGGCGGGGAGCCTGCTTCTCCTCTCTCTCTGCTGCTTGTGATCTCTCTCTGTCAAATAAGTAAATAAAATCTTAAAAAAAATACAAAATTTAGATCTGCTTTTCACTCTCTGGTTCATGGAAAATTCTGCACAAGTCATGTACCCCCTTTCGTCAAAATGTCTGTTGCATCTCACAAGGATATAAGCATAGAAAAAGGTAAAGCACTTTGTTTAAAAAAAGAATTCAATAAGATGATGTATGTGATGCGCTTTAAAAAGGGCCTGCGCTGCTTCTTCTAAATAAAGCTTTATTGGAACAACACACGTGTGTACACAGAAATGCTTGGTACATAATCAGCTACCATTCTTTTTTTTTTTTTTTAAAGATTTTATTTATTCATTTGACACAGAGAGATCACAAGTAGGCAGAGAGGCAGGCAGAGAGAGAGAGAGAGAGAAGCAGGCTCCCCGCTGAGCAAAGAGGCCGATGCGGGGCTCGATCCCAGGACCCTGAGATCATGACCTGAGCCGAAGGCAGCGGCTTAACCCACTGAGCCACCCAGGCACCCATCAGCTACCATTCTAATGCAAAAATTTAGAAGTGTTTTGAAAGTTAGCCTTTGTCCTTAACCTAAAGGAAAAGGAAGGGGAGGAGCCTCAGTCAGCCGTCTGAGATGTAAATCCGGAGTCAATCACCTCCTGGCTGTACACCCGTCTTCTCATCTGTAAAATGGGTGGCAACAGTTCCCACACCCCCGAGGTCCTGCGAGGATTAAGGGATTCATACAAAGCAATCGGAGCCGCAGCACACAGTGAGTGGCCAGATGCTGCGCTGCGTCCTCACCAAGACTTTACACACTACCCCGTGCTGAGGTCCTGTTTACCCGCACCCTGAGCTCTCCCAGGGGCTTCAGATTCTTCTGCCCAGACGGCTTCTTGCTTGACCCTTGGAAGTGTCAGACGTCTCCCGCCACTCCGAGCCAAAGGAAAACCTCACTTTCCAACCCAGAATGACACCCTGCTTCCCCAGCTCAGCAAACGGTGCCACAGTGCACCCATCTGTGCCACCAAGCAGCCGAGACAGCACCCTGAGCCCTCCCCGGCCATCCGCACGGGCCACCACTCTGCCTGCACACATCTGAGCGGACCGGCAAGGTCTGAGCACCCCCGCACCACACCCAACACCCCACCTCTCCTCCCTCCGCTGCAAGGCCAAGAGCACACCCTGGCCACACGCTCCGATCATCTGGGCTCCTGGAGAAGCTCCACCACCAGGCCATGGCACGTGCGGTCCTCCCGGCCTGGAAGGCCCTGCCCGCCCCCCCAGTTCTCAGGGCTCCGGAGCCTGGCTGACAGGGGTCAGAAAGGCCCAAATGCAGGAGGAACTAGAAAGCAGGGAACGTGGGGAAGAGGTAAGAGCTGAGTGTCGGGGAGGCCACAGGAGCAGGTGACAGCAGGCTGAGAAGGCCACAGGGACAAGGCCGGTGGGCAGAGTGACAGGGGGCAGGGCTGCAGGGAGAGCAGGGACCGCTGGGGAGCGGGGAGCTGGGGTGACAGCGGCAGGCTCAGAGCAGGCAGTAACAACGGGGGGACGGCGCCAAGCGGGCACCAAGCGGCAGGCTGGGGGTGCGGGAGGCGACCCTGACACGTCAGGGCCAGCGACGGGCACGAGGGAAGGCAGCGCTGATGGGGCCGGAGGGAGACACGGGGCAGGCCGGGGAAGGGAAGCTGCGCGCCCCACAGACCGAGGGGCAGCAGCGAGAGCGGCCAGGGCAGGGACGAGCGTGGACACCGGGGAGGGACAGTCCCGCCGCAACAGGTAGAGAGGGTAGCGCCGGCGGGTGCGGAGCGCGGCCCAGTGGTCAGGGTCCCTCCCGGGCGGGAGAAGGGCGGGAGGCCGTGGCCGGTGAGGAGGGCACTTGGGGGTCAGGGCCGGGAGGGCACCCCCGCCCGGGGTGGAGGCGGACACTGCCTCGGGGACGGGGAGGAGCCGGCCGGGGGGAGGGGACGGGGGGGGGACACCGTGCGGGGGCGGACACCGGGGGAGGACACCGGGGGGGGGGACACCGTGCGGGGACGGACACGGGGGGGGGACACCGTGCGGGGACACTGACGAGGGGCACCGCCGAGGGGAGCAGTGCGGTGGAGGACACCGACGGGGGGGACACGGACGGGGCGGACAGCCACGGGCGCACCCACAGCGGGGCGGTCACGACGGGGCAGCGGCGGGCGCGGCCGGAGCGGCGGGCCCGGCTGGGAAGAGCCGCGGCGGGCGGCCGCACTCACCTGCCCCGCGGGCCGGGCGTCGCGGCGGCTCCTCGGAGGCCCGGGTGGAGGCCAGGGCGCGGGCGGAGGCGAAGCCCGGGCGACCTGGGGCTAGCCGCACGCACATGGGCCCGGCCGGGCGCGGCGCCCACGGACACGGCGCCCACGGACACGGCGCGGGCCGGCCGGCGGCTCGGGACCGGCTCGGGCCGCGGGCGGCGCTGGGGTCGCTCCAAAATGGCGGCGGCAGCGGGAGCGCGCGCGCACGCCGGGGGCGGTGTCTGGCGCGAGGGCGCGCGCCGGGGCGGGGCCAAACAGGGGCGGGGCGGGGCGGGGCGGGGCCGAGGCGGGAGGCGGGGCGGCGCGGGGCGGCGCGCCTGCGTGGACGCGGCCCGGCGGGGGTGCAGTTGCGCGGCGGCGGCGGGTGCGCGGCGGCGGCGGGAGCGCGGGGCGGTGGCGTGCGGCCCGGCCCTGTGGTCCGGCCCTGTGGCCCGGCCCTGTGGCCGGCTGCTCTGAGGCACGACCGCGTTTCTAAGCGAACTTCATAAACTTGCTCTGGGGTTGGGCCACGGCAGGGGCAGAGCCACCCCTCCCGAGGCCGGACGCGGCCAGAGGGCGCCACCCCGGGGCGCGCGTCCTCCTGCGCGAGGGCGTCCCCCACCCCGGGCCGTGTCCGGAGCTCCTCGGCGCTGGGGAGGGCCCGGCCCAGGCCAGCCTGAGCGGCGGGCCGCCACGGTGCCCGCGGGGCGCCCGCTGCTCCTGCTCCCTCGCCGGCCTGCGAGCGCCCGCGCAGCCGCCGCGGACGCGCTCCTTTGCCCCGGCGCCCCGGGGGTTCGCGGCGGGTCGCGCGGTGAGCTCGGCGCCGCGAGTTCCGTCACACCCACCTGCACGGCGCGATGGGTGGGGCGCCCCGGGGGCTCGGTCGGGGATGCGTCTGCCTTCCGCTCGGGTCATGGTCCCGGGGTCTCGGGGTCCCGGGGTCCCGGGGTCCCGGGATCGAGTCCCGAGGGGGCTCCTTGCTCGGCCGGGGTCTGCTGCTCCCTCTGCCCTTCCCCCTGCTGGTGCCCTCTCGCGCTCTCTGTCAAGTAAATAAATAAAACCTGTTTTAAAACAATAACGAAATAAAGTAAAATGAGAGCTATCATTTCGGGAGTCAGCGTGGAGCGTGGGGAAATGCTGGAAATGGAAACCTAAGGGAAGTCGAAGCCAAGGTCCTGCCTCCCCTCCCAACCCTCCGGGTCGCGGGGAAAGCCGTCTGGGCCGTTGCTGTGCCGAGCGCTGTCCGCAGGGGGGCCCGCAGAGCCGCTGGAGCACGGCCTCCTTCGGGGCTCACCCTGCAGGTCCAGCACCCCCTTGGGTCGCTTCCGAGCAGGATGTCTCCAGTCCCTTCAACACTTCTCCCTGCATCCTGCAGGGCAGACGTCTGGCAAGTTCTGTAGAGTCAACTTCCAGGAATTAGGTTTTTAAAAAAAAGCATCCACTGGGAGCCTGGGAGGCTCAGCGGGTTGAGCCTCGAACTCTTGGTTTGGGCTCAGGCAGCGATCTGGTGATTGTGGGTTGAGCCTTGTGTCTGCACTCAGTGCGGAGTCTGCTTCAGATTCTCTCCCCCTCTCCCTCCTACTCACTCTCTCTTAAAAGAATAAATAAAATCTTTTTAAAAAGGGGGAAAAATAAATGGCCCTACAAGCAAGAAGAGCAGCGCCCTGCACATCCAGCAGCGAAGGCCCCTTAGGGCAGACGTTGGCAGTGCCATGGATTGAGCTGCAGAATGGGGGGCTCAGGGGCAGGGAGCCAGATGCTACAAATGTTCCCACTGGTTTTTCTCCTGTGGGAGTGCCCATAACCCTCTATCTTGATGTTCTTCCTGTGCCCAGGCCACAGTGTCTGGGGTCAGCCTGGGCCCTTCTCCTCTTAGATTGCACACTGATTTATCAGCACTTCTATCCCTGCACTTCTAAATATGGCCAGCTCTCCACAACCACACACTGGGCCAAGACCAGTTTCTCTTACCTGACTCACAACAGCAGCCTCCCAGTGAATTCCCTGCTTCTATTCTGACATTCTTGCTAGAGGCCTGCTTACATCAGCACAGCACCTCGAGAGATCCAGTGAAAACAAGCTCGTCACATCCTTCCCCAGCTGCCTCTCACACAGCCAGAAAGCCAAGTCCTTGTTACTTGCAAGGTCCCATGTGATCTTTTCCCATTTCCCCTACTCTGCCCCTTGCTCATTTGGCTCAGTTGTGATAACCTCCTGCCACAGCCCACTTGCTTATGCTTTCCTCTAGCTATTGCTACGCTTGTTAACTTCCTCCTAGATCCAACTGCCTTGTCGCCTTCTCAGTGAGGGCTCCCCTGACCTCTCTATTTCAAATCTCAAGCCTTCATATACCTACGTACACATGTCCATGCACACGCGCATACCTCATAGCCTTTCCCTGCTTGGTTTCTTCCTCTCTGTATCAGTGGTCATGGTCCAATAAGGGGACAGAAACCACACAATGACTTTAACAGAGAAAGCCTGATATAAAAATTATCAATAGCAGGGGATTAATTATAAAGGAGTACAGAGAACTCTATATTCAAAAAAGGACATAACTTGAAAGGGAGGTCCCCTCCCCAAGATGGGAATACATTCTGTGTTGCTGAATTGTGTGACTGCATCCCAGTGGACAACAGACACATTCCCTGGGTTGTCCAGGGATAGCCATGATATGAGCAGAGGCTGACGGACAGGAATACACCCCACAAGGCGCAGGCCAGCTAGGCCCGGAAAGCCTTCTGCTGAGGTTGTCTGTGGGACTCCCCGAGAATCTGCCCTCAGGACTGATGCTGAAACTTCTCGGGAAGCCCCTGGCAAATCACTGCACGTCTCTCACATGTGCCTCTAGCCGCTGTGGAGGAGAAAGGACATACAGCCGAACCGGGAAGTCCCTCT
The DNA here is from genome assembly GCF_009829155.1 of Mustela erminea. Classification (NCBI taxonomy): domain Eukaryota; kingdom Metazoa; phylum Chordata; class Mammalia; order Carnivora; family Mustelidae; genus Mustela; species Mustela erminea. Next base: position 391,716 of record NC_045619.1, read on the forward strand.
AACACTCCACGGGCAGAGCTTACCATCTTGCCAAATCCAGAAGAGAGGGGCTTCCAGGACCCAGCTCCGTTCTCGCAGAGCAGCTAGGCACAGGTGGGTGTGGAGCTGAAGCATGAATGGAAGACAGGTAGAGTCTGCCCTCTGGACAGTTGGTTTCCGTTTGCCCCTTTCTAACCCATTTGAACTTCCACTCAACGACAAAGCGACGCTATGTTTTTGCCCGACAAGATACATCTACCCCTATCGCGAGTGGAGAGTGAGCATTGCAGATGAGTGCATGTGCAGCCACAACTGTCACCGAATCTGTGACTGGCCGCGTTCGCTGCTCGTCAGATCCTGTCCGTGTGTTAAAGCAAAATGATAAAATTAACCTCTGGCCGCCTGTATATTTTAAAAACTGGAAAGGAGAGAGAAGAAAATGATGAGTGGAGACAAGGAAGCACTGGACAAGCTAGAGAAAATACGTGCGGCCGCCAGATCCTTGTTTCTGTCGGTGTCACAAGACGCGGTCGGCTCGTACGGTTCCCTCGCAGCCTTCTCTCCGAAAGGGCCTTGTAGTGTACACAAAGCAGCTAAAACAGAGCCAAGCTGGAGTCAGTATTTCTGACACAGAAGGGTCAACTAGAATAAATTCTACCACTAAGAACACCAAATGCAAAGTTATTCACCAATACATTGGAAAAAGTAGAACTGTGACATGAAATGAGTGCGGCCCAGGGGCGCTGGGCCGGCTCAGTCAGTAGACTAGAGGAGTCTTGATCTCAACGTCATGAGATCAAGCCCCACACTGGGTGCAGAGATTACTTAAAAATAAAATCCTTTTTTTCAAAGATTTTACTTATTTCATTTGTCCGAGACAGAGAGGCAGGCGGAGGGAGAAGCACACCCCCAGCTGAGCACGGACCCCTCCCCCAACACAGGACCTGGTCCCAGGACCCTGAGATCATTACCCGAGCCAAAGGCAGTTGCTTAACTTACTGAGCCACCCAGGTTCCCATTAAAGATGAAATCTTAAATAAAATGACCACTACTTCTGGAGCACCATCAGAACAAGAAGGACTGTGGTTAGGGTTAGGGTCCCTAAGGACCCCCACAGTGTGCCAGGCAGAAGCCAGGACATCATAAGACCACTGCCCCACAGACCCACAAGAGAGAAACACAGAGCAAGTCACACCTCTACACACCATCAGCACATTCCTGCACATCAAAGACAGAAAACTGTGAAAGCAGTAGGAGTAAAATGACCCATCACGTAAAGGGTAAGGGTGATATAATTACTAGCAGAAACCTCGGGGCGCCTGAGGGCTCAGTCGGAAACCTCTGCCTCCAGCTCAGGTCATGATCTCAGGGTCCTGCCTGCCTCTCTTCCTACTTGTGATCTCTGTCAAATAAATAAATAAAAGTCTTTTTTTTTTTTTTTTTTAAAGATTTTATTTATTTATTTGACAGACAGAGATCAGAAGCAGGCAGAGAGAGAGAGAGAAGGAAGCAGGCTCCCCGCTGAGCAGAGAGCCCGATGTGGGGCTCGATCCCAGCACCCTGGGATCATGACCCGAGCCGAAAGCAGCGGCTCAACCCACTGAGCCACCCAGGCGCCCCAATAAAAGTCTTAAAAAAAAAAAAAAAGCTGAAATCTCCTCAGAGACAATGGAGACCACAAGGCAATAAAATGGCTTATGCAAAGTGCCAAAGGAAAAGTAAAACCCTCCAACAAAAAAATTCTATACCCAGAAAAACTACCCTCAAAAATGAAGATGAAATCAAGACATTCCCAGGCAGGGGCACCTGGGTGGCTCAGTCATTAAGCGTCTGCCTTTGGCCCAGGTCATGATCCTGAGATCTGGGATCAAGCCCTCTGTGTTGCGTTCCTTGTTCAACAGGAAGCCTGCTTCTCCTTCTCCCACTCCCCCTGCTTATGCTCTTTCTCTCTCGCTGGGTCTCTCTCTTTCAAATAAATAAATAAAATCTTTTTTTTTTTTTTAAATCTAGAGAGGGAACACAAGCCCGAGGAGTGGGAGAGGGAGAAGCAGGCTCCTCGCTTGCTTCAGGGAGCCTGAAGTGGGGCTCGACCCCAGGAGCTGGGAACATGACCCAACCTGAAGGCAGACACTCAATGACTGAGCCACCCGGGCGCCCCAATAAATAAAATTTAAAAAAATAAAAAAGAGGGGTGCCTGAATGCCTCAGTCGTTAAGCACGTGCCTTTGGCTCAGGTCATGATCCCAGGGTCCTGGGATTGAGCCCCACGTCAGACTCCTGCTTGGTGGAAAGTCTGCTTCTCCCTCTCCTGCTCCTCCTACTTGTGTTCCCTCTCTCTGTGTTAAATAAATAAATAAAATCTTAAAGAAAAAAAAAATAAGACATTCCCAGGCAAACAAAACTCATTGCTGACAGATCTGCCTTACCAGAAATACCAAAAGCAGTTCTTCAAGCTGAAAGGAAATGACACACAATGGTCATGTAAATCAGCAGGAACGGATGAAGAACCAATTTCAGCTGCGTGTAAAAAGTATTGCTTCCAGGGTTATTGGGGTTATCCCATCGGAATGCAACGTTAGTTTAGTGTGCAAAACTCATTTAATGCAATATACAATTGACAGAATAGAGGGTAAAAACCACAGGATTGTCACAACGGCTGCAGAAAAGGCATTTCACCAAAGTTAATACCTATCACAATAAATCCTCTCAACCAACAAGGAATAAATAGGAAATTCCTCAAGTTCATCAAGATATCTAGGAAAAATCTATACCTAACATCAAACTTAATGGTGAAAGATTTAATGCTTTTGCACTAAGACTGAAAATGAGGCAAGTTTGTCTGCTTTTACTACTTTAGTTCAGTCCTCATTAGAGTACATGTTAGGAGCTTAGAAGTTACCACTCATCCTAACAGGTAAAAAGCTTAATAGAATGAAAACCAGCAGCTCTTCTTGGATCTGTAAGAGAAGGGAGGCAGGACACAGCAAACCAACGAATAGAGGAACAGAATGGTAAACGGAAGCCATCACAGCTTGCCAGAGCGAAGATTCATGAGCAGAAACCTCCCCGGGAGCCCTGCCAGCATGAGGCCCCTGGGCTATGACAGATGGATGGCCGGAGGCTCAGAGTGGACAGTCCACTCTGAGTTAGTGACTTTGGGAGATCCAGTCATAAGGGCCCCCACAATATGGTGAGACTTATCTCTAGTACCTTGGCCAGGTTCCCACAGTAAATATCAGAGAAAATGCCCTCGTGCTTCCTGCTGGGGGAGGAGCCAAGAGTCATTTCGAAAGGGGCCAGAGCATTCTGTTCTTCTACTTTTTTTTTTTTTCAGATTTTATTTATTTATTTGACAGAGAGAGAGAGAGAGAGAGAGATCACAAGTAGGCAGAGAGGCAGGTAGGTTGGGGGTGGGGGAGCAGATTCTCCGCTGAGCAGAGAACCCGATTCGGGGTTCGATCCCAGGACCCTGAGATCATGACCTAAGCCAAAAGCAGAGGCTTAAGCCACTGAGCCACCCAGGCACCCCAGCACTCTGTTCTTCTTACCAAGGTCTGCCCTCAAGGGAAACTCGTCAATTAGCACCTCACTGACCTCAGGGAAGAGGGAGACGCAGGCTCTATCTCGGGACCCTGAGATCATGACCCAACCTGAGGGCAGATGATCAAACAATTGAGTCACCCAGATAGCCATGAAAAAAAATTTTTTTTAAGATTTTTGGGACGCCTGGGTGGCTCAGTTGGTTAAGCAGCTGCCTTCGGCTCAGGTCATGATCCCAGCGTCCTGGGATCAAGTCCCACATCGGGCTCCTTGCTCAGCGGGGAGCCTGCTCCTCCCTCTGCCTCTGCCTGCCATTCTGTCTGCCTGTGCTCGCTCTCTCCCCCTCTCTCTCTCTGATAAATAAATAATAATAAAATCTTTATTAAAAAAAAAAGACTTTTTATTTAGAGGGGGTGCCTGGGTGGCTCAGTGGTTTGGGGCCTCTGCCTTCGGCTCGGGTCATGATCCCAGGCTCCTGGGATCGAGCCCCGCATCGGGCTCTCTGCTCAGCGGGGAGCCTGCTTCCCTTCCTCTCTCTGCCTGCCTCTCTGGGGAGTCTGCTTCTCTCTCTGCCCATGCTCTCTGTGTGTGTGTGTGTTTCTCTCTCAAATGAATAAATAAAATCTTTTAAAAATATTTTTTATTTATTTACGAAAGAGAGAGAGCAGGGGTGGGGAAGGAACAGAGCGAGAGGGAGAAGCAGCCTCTTCCCACTGAGTGCAGAGCCTACTGTGGGGCTCCATCCCAGGACCCTGAGATCATGACCTGAGCCAAAACCAAGAGCTGGACACTTAACTGACTGAGCACCCAGGTGTCCCTGAAAATTTTCAGGAAAAAAATTCCATTTACAGGAGAAGTGTGGTTGAGCAGATGGATGAAGTAGGTGATTGGGACTAAGAGTGCACTTACTGTGACAGGTGCTGACTAATATACAGAGTTGTTGTATCACTACTGTATACCTGAAACTAATACAATACTGCATACTTGGGGAAAAAAGAAAAAAAAATCTATTTATAATTGTTTCAAAATGAATAAAGTTCTTAGGAATAAATCTAACAAAAGAAGTACACAGAGAAAAGAGCTGAAGCAGCGGGCTAACTGCTTATCCTCAGAAAACCTGTGCTTACTACCTTGACCCTTGGCAGGCACTCGGGAACCTGGATTTCAGGAGGGCTCCCAGCACTCCAGGAAGTGATCAGAGTGGCTCATAATGTATAAACTGTACAAACAATGTGATTTATACCAACTACCTGTTTTCTTTCTAGGTATCTGGAATTTGGGAGGGCACAAGGCAGAGACGGCCTATCTGACCAGCCCTGTAGTGAGCTGAATGGTGCTCCTTGCCTTAAAAATATATTCACCCCAAACCTGTCATTGTGAGTTATGGGAAAGGGGGCTTTGCAGATGTAATTAAGGATCCTGAGAAAGATCATTGTCGATGGGGGGGAGGGTGGCAGCACTAAATACAAACACAAGTGTCTTTTTTTTTAGATTTTATTTATTTATTTCAAAGAGAGAAAGAATCACAAGTAGGCAGAGAGGCAGGCAGAGGGGGAGGGGGAAGAAGGCTCCCCGCTGAGCAGAGAGTCTGATGCGTGGGCGGGGGCGGGAAGGCAGAGGCTTAACCCACTGAGCCACCCAGGAGCCCCCACAAGTGTCCTTCTAAGAAAAAGCGAAAAGACACAGAGGACAAGGTGATGTAAAAACAGAGGCAGAGATTAGGATGCTACATCTACAGTCCAACCAAGATTTGCAGGCAGCAATGGGAAGTTAACAGAGGCCCGGAACAAATTCTTTCTCACAGCCTGCAGAAGGAACCAAAGCTGCTGACGCTTGCATTTCTGACTTCTGCCTCCCAAATTGCAACAGGACACATCTCTGTTGTTTTAAGCCACCTCGTTTGTATCAGTTTGTTGCAGCAGCCTTAGGAAAGAAACATGAACTCCTGATAAGGGTATCTGACTAACTTCCCTGGTTGGCAATGTTTCACACCCTTCTCACAACTCATTGAGACATTTAAGTGCCTCTTCTTGGACTTCACTGAGAGAGGACCCTGGAGGCTGGAGGCTGGTCCCCCAAACTTTGCCTCCCAAGAGCCTTTTCTCTTTGCTGATTTTATTTTGTATCCTTTTACGATAATAATGATATAATGTAACAATAAGAATGGTATGTGCTGAGTCCTCTGAGCCCTCCTAGCAAATTAGCACACCTGGGTGTGTGATCTCCCAATTTCCCACCAATAAAAACATTGCTAAGAAAAATTAGAGAAGATCTAAATAAACGGAGTGAAATGTCATGGCCATGTCATAGTTAGAAGATTAACATTAGGGGTGCCTGGGTGGCTCAGTCATTAAGCCTCTGCCTTGGGCTGGGGTCATGATCCCGAGGTCCTGGGATGGAGCCCCGCACTGGGCTCCCTGCTCAGTCGAGAGCCTGCTCCTCCTTCTGCCTCTTCCCCTCCCCCATGCTCATGCTCCTCCACTCTCGCTCTATCTTAAAATCTTTTTTTTTTTTTAAGTCTTAGTTAATAATGTACATACTGCAGTATTTAGGGGTGAGATCATTGATGTTTACAACCGTCTTTGAAATTAATTTAAAAATAAGATGGATTGATGGAGACAGGAAAAGAACAGATGTAAAGATAAAGAAAACTGACAAAACAAAGTATTAATTACTGATAACGATTCCAGGTAGTAGGTAAACGGATGGTCGTGGTACAGTGAATTTATCTTTTCTGCGGATTTGAACATTTTATAATAGGACGCTTGAAAAACATGACAGCACATCCCTGTGTGAATGGTAGCATTTTCTCTACCCTGATGTTAAGATGATGGCATCTTCAGCTCAACGACTTGCGATCACTGTAAAGGATACTACTGTGGCTCATCGAACACCCACCTCCTTCATTCCCCATGCTTTTAGCTGGGTCCCAGTGACTAGCCTGGGCCCTGGGACTTTCTGTAGCGACACGTACATCACTTGCCGACCAAGGCAGTCAGCGACTAGTCGGTCTCATTAACGTCCTGTCCATGGCCGGTGACCCGGGAGGCATGCATTCGGAGCAGCACGCAGCGGAGGCCGCCGGACTCCGCACCAGGCCATTCCTGCGCAGAGGCCGCGAGCACGCGCAGGCTGAGGCTCCGGCCGGGGCGGGCTCCGTCCGACCTCGCAGCCGGAGCCGCGTCCCTTCATTCAGCTACGTGCTGGCTCCCAGCTCGCCCCTGGGCGGTGTGCGGCTGGGGGGCCTGCGACGGCCTTCCTGGGGCACACCCGGGCACGCCCCGTCGGCGCAGAGGGCGCGCTGCTGGGGGAACGCGAGGCCAGAGAGGACGCGGGTCATCCCGGCACGGGTGGCTCCAGGGACACGGCTACGGGCCTTTACTGGCTCCGATCGACCGGCCTGAGCGTGCCCAGACGGGTCACAGCCGGCCCCAAGAGGCGAGGCAGCGGCGGGCGCGGCCCTGCCGACCACGACGCCCCGGCCAGCGTTCGGACACGAGCCCGCCCCAGCAGGCGGCCCCAGGGCCCAGCGCGGGAGGCCCGGAATCGCGAGGCGGTGTCCCAGCGGGGCCGGAATTCGCGTCCCGCGACCGGCAGGGGCTCGGCGCCCACGCACGGAGGTCGCGAAAGCCGCCCGCGCACGCGCCCGCCAGCCTCCGCCCCACCCCCGTCTCGGGCGTCCCCGCTCGTCCCAGCCGCGCCCCCGGAAGCCCCGACTTCCCAGCACCGCCCACGGCACCGCCCCCGCCCTCCCCGGAAGTTCCGCCTCCTGGCTCCGGCCGCTCTGGCCCGAGCGGGCCCTTCTCGCTGGTGGGCCGGGCGCCGCCCGCAACCCGCACGGCGCTCCTCCGGCCGCCAGGGGCGCGCAGGCCGGAGCGGGGCCCCTCTGGTCCGCGGCGGCCGCTCGACGGCTCCGCGGCGAGGTCCCTTCCGGTGCCGAGGCCGCCGCCTCCGGGCTGTTCCCCCGGCAACGCGCGGCGGGCGCAGTCCCCGCAGCCATGGACGCGCTGTCCGGCGCCGGGCCTCGCCGGGCTCGCTGCAGCCTGGGCGCGGCGTCTCCCGGAGCGCGGGCTGCGGCGGCGCCCTGGGCGCGGTTCTCGGCCTGGCTGGAGTGCGTGTGCGTGGTCACCTTCGACCTGGAGCTGGGCCAGGCGCTGGAGGTGAGCGGGGCGGCGGGGGCGGCGGGGGCGGCCCGGCGGCGTCGGCCCCCGGCAGCCGCGAGCTGTCTGCGCGCGAGGAGCCCTCGGGCCGCGCCCCCCGCGCCGGGCGGCCCCTTCTCCGCTCGGGTGCCCCAGCCAGAACCCCGGGGGTCAGGCAGCGTTTGAGGCGCGTTAGCTCTGCTGCGGTCACTCCTCCTCACTGGCCGGCAAAGTCCAGCCTCTGTGGCTCTCCTGCTTAAAGCGCCCCCGCGCCTCCTCGTTCACCCAGAATCAGCCCCGGACCCCTTGTCCTTGTCCCCTTGTGTTCGCCTGCTGCACCCCCTCGCCGGGCCGGGGAGCCCCCACCCTGGCCAGCTTCTCTTCCTCCGTGCGTCTTCACGCGTCGCTGGGAGACAGGCCTCCCGCGGGCCTGCGCTGCAAAGGCCGGGGCGCACCGCGGAGCTGCGGAGACCAGGCTTCCCGCGCTGCCAGCAGGAGCTTTCTCAGGGCGCAGCGCTAGCACCCCCGTGGCTGCCCAGGGCTGGGATGAGGCTGAACCGCCGGCCTGGGGAAGCCAGTGCAGCGCTGGAGGGAAGGGTGTGTTCTAAGGCTGAACCCGGAGAGGCTGCGGGAAACGCGAGGCTTCCGAACAGAAAGGGCTGACCTCTGTCGAGGACGTTTGCCCCCTGCCCGGTGGCCGGCTCTCTGTGGACAGGTCATTGCAGCCCAGCCATCCCCAGCGGGCGCGCACGAGTGTGTGGCCCCGCTTGACAGACCGGAGCACTGAGAGCAGAGGCGATCTGCCCCCGGGTGCGGAGCCCACATTCTCGCGGGGCCCAAATCGCTCCTCGTAAAACGGCAAGAGAAGTTGAGAGTCTTCCGCTTCCTTAGGGCATCCCACGCGGATTTCCCGGAACTCGCCGTTTGGGAAGCTGGTCCTCAGCAGTGCTGTTCCCGGCTCTGTGTGCTGGGGCTTCCGAGCCTTTGGTGAGGTGGCACGCTCCTGCAGGCCGTGTTGGGGACGCAGGGCCCCTCTAAATCACCAAGTCTGTGTGGGAATCGGGCCACAGATCCATCGGACAGTGTGGCCACACAGTCCTCATCAGGTTTGCCTCTTGATCGGGGGTCATTTCAGTCGAACCCTCCGGGTTTTAAGGAGCACCTGCCCCGTGCTCACTTATTCACAGCTTGGACTGCCTGAGCCCTGCAGACACCCCGGCGTTGTACAAGGTGCTGGGCTGCCTTCCAGTAGCTCGTGGCCCACAGACGCTCTGTGGACAAAGGTGGCTCCGGGCAAGCGGTAGGGCGTGGCCAGTCTTAGGAGGGTGGGAAGGAGGCATCGGGCAGGGGAGGAGGGGCTGCTTCAGGTAACCCCTCCCTCAGAGAAGCCTGCACAGACAAAGGCAAGGAGCTGTCCATTCGTTCATCCAACAAACCGAGTACTGAGCAGCGGCTGCCCGCCAGGCCTCCAGCATGCGTGCTGGACGCGGGGACGCAGAGTCAGGTCAGAGGACAAGGCCCTGTCCTCTGGGAGTTCACGTTCTGTGCTGGAGACACAGCAGGTCGGAACCCCTAGCACACACAGGCCATGCGGGCAGGGAGGTTCCAAGCAGACAGGTACGCTGAAGCCTACAGGTGAGACAGAGGAGGGCAGGCAAGACCTTGGGGGGAGTGGGGGGGGGGCGAGAACTTGTGGCTCAGCAGAGGACAGCCTGGCTCTGCCATCTCAGCTCCCCATGTCCCAGCGCATCTGGGAAGCCTGTGGAGTGAACTCTGGCTGGGGTGCCCAAAGAGGCCTTCGCCACGGACGTGTTTGCGTCCTCCGAGGACATAGCTCCTGCACTGTGGTCTCAGGAGCCTCTACAGTCTTGAAAATTATTGATGACTCCAAAAAGCTTTTTGTATGGGTCATTCCTATTAACGTTTACTGTGTTGGGAGTTAAAACTGAGAAAATTTAAAAATAGTTGTTAAGCCATTATAAAAAAAAGGAAGTGAATACTGTGTGTGTTAACATAAATATTTTCATGAAAAAGCCGTATTTTCTAATTTGTTTTTAAGATTTTATTTATTTATTTGCCAGAGAGAGTGAGAGAGCGCGCACAGGCAGGCCGAGTGGCAGCAGAGGCAGAGGGAGAAGCAGGCTCCCCGCCGAGCAAGGAGTCCGATGTGGGACTCGATTCCAGAACGCTGGGATCATGACCCAAGCCGAAGGCAGCCGCCCAATCAACTGAGCCACCCAGGCGTCCCAAAAAGCCGTATTTTCTAAAACAAAATTTAGTATCATTTGACACTCACAAAGCTTTTTAAAATTTTTTTGAGGACTTTGTTTATATGTAGAGAGAGAAGGAGAGAGTTCCTGCATGGCTAGGGGAAGGGCAGAGGGAGAGGCAGGCGCTCTTAGACGCCCTGCTGAGCACAGAGCCTGCCATTGCCGGGCTTGAACTCAGGACCCTGCGGTTAGGACCTGAGCCGAGGCCAGGAGTCGGACGCTTAACCCCTGTACTTCTACAACCCTTTAAACCCCTGGTCCGATAGAAGACAGCTGGGCCCCTCCTCGGGTTTCTGCTCCATTCCCCACGAGCCTGTGGTGCAGCCTCTGGAGGCCGCACTGCGTGCGGGCCGGACGACAGACGCAGAGGAGGCAGCTTTGACCTGGCCACGTGCCGGGGCACTCGGGCCACACAGACGCGCTCGTGGCCATGTTGGTGCTCCTCAGGGGTGACTGGGTTCCAGGAGCAGCAGCCGTGCTGGCTGGCTTAGCAGAAACGGCTCTCACAGGCCTCTGAGGATGGGGGCCTCAGGCAGCACAACTCCTTGCTGTCTGCCTCTCTCCAAGGGTCAGATCCTTTCCTTTCCTCCTCGAGGCGTGGCTCAACTTGGCCTTTCCTCTGGTCTCTGCTCCCAGGAGAGGCTGCACCAGGCCATAAACATGGGTTCCCTAGCCATGGATGCAGAGGCCAACGTGGCCTGCTTTGAGGCTGCAGCAGTCCGTGGCTGTCAGACCAGATTCGGACCCCTGACTTCAGTGTGAGGCCCGTCACCCCAGCTGCCAGGCACCTGCCTTCCCTCGGCTGTCTGTGACACAGGCACCCGAGCGCTTGGCTGAATGGTACTGTGGCCCCTGCCCCTCTTGGAGCTCTCCCAAGGTGCCTCTCTGGGTCCAGTCCCATAGACACATTCCTTTTGGCTCCTGTGGCCTCTCTTGGCCCTTCCTTCTTGTTGCCTCCTGAACTGACATCTTGAGGTTTCTACACGACCTTCCTGCTCTGTTCTACCTCGGAGATGTGTTTGCAGTCACATACCACATGTGGTGAGGGTGCTCGCTGCCAGGCCAGGAGTCCCTGTCCTCGGGACACTGGTGTGTGGCAGAGGAGACAGAAGAGCACGGCCCAAGCGAAAAAGGACAAGAAGCTTTATCATTTGAACAGTGTGAACCCCAAGACATGGCACCGTCCTCTGTCTGCGGTGCAGGCAGCATCCCCAGAGAAACCTCATTTCAGCTAAAAGCCAGCTTCTCGGTGTTGAAATTTGGGGGACAGGGCCAGTTGGGGCTGTGTGCATGCAAGCATGTAGACCCCCTGACCCCCTGCAGACCCTTAGCACTGTCCCTTCCAGAGAGCATCGGCCAGGGCAGCAGCAAAGCCCAAGGCACCCCAGCTTCGCAGAAGACAGCTTGGAGGCCCATTGGGAGTGAGGGCTATGGGGCCCCCTGCCTCTTGGGTATCCAGGCCATGGGCCTATGCACAGAGCTGCTGAGCTGGGGAGCCAAGCCTTGCCCGCCACTCCTCTAGGGTATGGCCGGCTCCTGGGTCACTAGGCCTGCTGCTGGCCCTTAGGAGCCCAGGATGCTCTCCTCAGGCCCTTCCCCCAGGTGGAATAGAGGCCAGAAGCTCCCGGGTCCCTGACTAGCAAGGCCGGGATGAGGGCCCTCAAGCTGCTGTCAACAGGCAGGGATGCCACGGTCTCGGTGACACCAGAGTCCAGACCAGGAGAAGCTGGCCAGGCCCCGTCCGGGGAACAAGCCTGGGGCAGCGGTGCAGCCCAAGACCCTCTGGCTGAGTGGAGGGGAAGGGACGGGGAGTGGAGGGCAGGCAGAGGCCGGCAGGCAGAGCCCCGTGGTCAGAGGAACCCGTGGGTGCGGCGCTCTCAGAACCGCCTTCTGAAGCTGTGGGGACAAACCTTGGGGATAGTGGAGGCAGAGAGGTCCAGCCGCAGTTGCATGAGAGGTGTGAGAAAGGAGCTGGGGAGCTGGCGCAGGTGTGGTCCCAAGGAGAGGGAAGGATAGAGTGGTCTCCCCAGAGGAGGAGGAGGGGCAAGGCCGTGCTCCGGCAAGACCAGCATCGCACCTGCTGCCGGCTGACGGTACCAAGTGCTCTGTGTCCCCTGCAGCTGGTGTACCCCAGTGACTTCCGGCTCACGGACAAGGAGGTGGGTCCTGGCCCTCCTGGGAGCAGCCGTGGCCCTGACTTGAGCCGGCCCTCACCCAGTTTCCTGTGTTTCAGAAAAGCAGCATCTGCTACCTGTCCTTCCCTGACTCCCACTCAGGTAGGCAACCCCAACTGGGACGTTGGCGCTGGGGGTGGGCGTGGGGAGTGGGTAACAGGAAAAAGGTGGGAGATAAGGCTGTCCGGGAGCCCCTGTGGCCCAGGCCTGGGCATGACCACTGCCAGCTGCCCATGCCAGCCCCAGTCCCCACGCCATAAAGACCGCAGAGCTCCACATCACAGCAGTGGTGGCCAGGTGCCCCTGATTTTTTTCTTTTTTTTTTTTTTTAAGATTTTATTTATTTATTGGACAGACAGAGATCACAAGAAGGCAGAGAGGCAGGCAGAGAGAGAGGGGAATCAGGCTCCCCGCTGAGCAGAGAGCCCGATGCGGGGCTCGATCGCAGGACCCTGAGATCATGACCTGAGCTAAAGGCAGAGTCTTTAACCCAGGTGCCGCTGCCACTTATGTTCAAAGAAAGAAGTGTCCCTGGGCAGAGCGATCAGCGGGGTCTGGCCTCCTTCATCTCGCCCAGTGGCCACCAGGAACTGGGTCCTGGCCTTGGCACTTCTCCAGGGCTCAGGCGTCCAGGCAGCCCTGTTTTTCTGTCACAGACCAGCAGACAGGGCCCCACCAAGGTCTCCCAGTGTCCCCAGTGCTAGCTGATTATACCAGCATGTGCTGTGTTTGTTTGGAAACTCTCAGGTGCAGGAATCAGGACATGGCTTTCCTCGAAGCCTTGGCTTTTTTGTCTGGGGTGTTGACGGCCGGTCTTGGGTCCCCTCCCTGGTGCGTCTCTTGTTGCCTCCCCGGCATGCCGGCAAGAGAGGTCCCAGCACTGACACGGGCTGGTGGAGGCCGCCTCCTTTCCAGGCTGCCTTGGAGACACTCAGTTCAGCTTCCGCATTCGGCAGTGTAGCGGACAGAGGAGCCCGTGGCACGCCGAGGACCGGCACTATAACAGTGGGGCCCCCGTGTCGCTGCAAGTGAGTGTGGGCTGCCTCTCCCCAGAAGCCAGGGCCAGGCTGGCGGGAGCAGCCAGCAGGGTTTCTAGCTGCCGCCAGCCTGTGGGACCGGAAGCCCAGCCCACCTGCGTGGGGAGTGGGCCCGCTTTTCACCGCCGGCTGCTCCCAGGCCCCTGTGACCACTGTGCCTGCCGAGATGTTCTGTGTCGAGGGGTTGGCCAACTTCAGAGCCAAGGATCCCAGGGCCTGACCCCTGTGGCTGGAGAGAGCTGCTGTAGCGGCCTTGGCGGCGGGGGGACGGTCTGGGCAGGCAGGAGGGAACGTGGGCAGTGGGCTCCGCCTGACTGACGCTGTTCCTTCCAGAGGGAGCCGGCACACTACTTCGGTTACGTGTACTTCAGACAGGTGAAGGACAGCTCCGTGAAAAGGGGCTACTTCCAGAAGGTGAGCCGCCCGGCTGCTCTGGGCTGGTGCTGCTGTGAGGCGGGGCTGGGGGCCAGCAGGCTGGGGGTCCTGAGCCTCCAGAAATGGCCACTCCTCCTGCTGCCGCCAGTCACTTGGCACTGGGCAGAACTCACTCCCGCCTGGACAGCAGGCGAGGGGTTGGGGAACAGGTGCCACCGCACCCAACTCTCCTGCTGGCCCTTTGGGGAGCAGGCTCTGCTGCCCTGCCTTGCCCAGCACAGCACAGCACCCGGGGCCCTCTGTCTCTGAGCTCAGGACATCCCTGTTCCTTGCTGCAGAGGGGACAGGGGCTTTTGTCACATGTTCAAGATTAGGACAACTTCCATCTTGAACTCAGACTCCATAAGCAAATCTGCTTGACTTCTGGGGAGATCGTCCCAGAAATCTGGCTTTGTGCATTTCTCCTTGAAGGCCCAGGGCCCAGCTGTCATCTGAGGTTTCCGTGCCCTGTCTGAGGCAGACTTTGGGTTTTCTTCTGATAACTCCAGGGTCCAAGTTGGCCCATTCCTGGGGACAGCTGTCCTGTGGGGTTTGTGGGGTCCATTTCCCTGGGCAGACTCGGGATGAGCCAGGCCTCAGGGGTCCCTGCTGACTCCTGCGGGGCTGGGATTGCATCTCTCCGGCCCTGTGGACTCTGCAGTCTCTGGTGCTGGTGTCCCGCCTGCCCTTTGTCCGGCTGTTCCAGGCGCTCCTGAGCCTGATTGCCCCCGAGTACTTCAGCAAGCCGGCCCCCTGCCTGGAAGCGGGTGAGTGGCTGTCAGCTGCTGCCGCAGCGCTCTCCGTCCCGGCCGTAGCCCCCGGGGGCTTCCACAGGCAGCCGTTGCTCGGGCCGGGCTCCTGACGCGGCCTCCTGTGTCCACAGTGTGCAGTGAGATTGACGAGTGGCCCGCCCCTGTGCCCGGGCAGACCCTGAACCTGCCCGTTATGGGCGTCGTCCTCCAGGTGAGGGCAGACCAGCTGCGGAGGGAAGGCCCCAGGTCACGGAGACACCCACCCCATCTGGCCGCTCCTCCCTTTCGTCCCCTAGGTTCACATCCCGTCCAGGGTGGACAAGCCTGAGTACAGTCCTCCGAAGCCGTGTAGCCACGAGGTGGGGACCCACGAGGTGGTGCCGCCCCTCCCACCTGCTCTGGCCTCCCTGCCCTTGCCTGGGGCCCTGTGGGGGTCCAGGCAGAGCCCAGGCAAAGCTAGCGGCCAGCATCTTGCTGTGGGGTTGCGTGCCCCCTCCCCAGTGCTGTGAGGAGGTGTGCAGGGTGGAAGTCGCAGCGCCCAGGGGTGACAGGTGCTGCTTGGGGTCTATGAGCTGCCAGCCTTGCCCTCGGCCTCACCCCGTCCACCCCCCCACCTCAGAATTTGCTGCCGGCCCCAGTGATCCTTACCAGCGTTCATGAACTGGACCTGTTCAGGTGAGCCCTATTGGCCGCTGCCTGTCGCCTGCACAGGTAGTGTGGGGACCCCAGGGGGAGGCATGTGTTGAGCCGGGGCCACTAGCGGGACAACCTAGCAGAAGTGAGCCCTTGGCCGGTTCCACGAGGGAGAGTTTGACGGAAGAAAAGCCCAGGGCCCTCCTGCCTCTACCTAGAGGAAATGGGCGCCGTGGGCAAGAAGGTTCCAGAAGTCAGGTGCAGGGAAGGTAGCTGCTGTGTTGGGAGGTACTCGCTGCTCCCAAGGCTGTGTCTCTCCAGGCAAGTCTGGGAGGGGCCGCCCTGGGTGAGGTGTGGGGGCCGGGGCTGCTGGCTTCTATGTGGGGATACAGGTGTGCCACCAGAGTGCGGGGTAGCCTGGACGCCGCCTCAGCATCTTCAGGTATCCTCGCCGCCATCCCTCCGGGGCAGTGCCTGGCGTGCACGGAGAGCTGGGCCTGCCTGGTGGGGAGGGAGGGGCTGGGACTGGGAGCTCCGCCCCTGCTGGGCGTTCTCTACCACCCGCCCCTGCCTGGCACTAGGTGCTTCCAGCCGGTGCTGACCCACGTGCAGACTCTGTGGGAGCTTATGCTCCTCGGGGAGCCCCTGGTGGTCCTGGCACCCTCGCCCGCCGTGTCCTCAGAGCTGGTACTGGCCTTAATCAGGTAGGCGGGGAGGTGGGGGTGCGTCGGGGGCCCCAGAGCAGCCCAGGCTGTGCTTAGGGGCCCTGCTGCACCCCCACCCCACAGCTGCCTACAGCCCCTCAAGTTCTGTTGTGACTACCGCCCCTACTTCACCATCCATGACAGCGAGTTCAAGGAGTTCACCACGCGCACACAGGCCCCGTAAGTGCCCTGCCCATGCCCCATCCTCTGCCTGCCTGTGCTCCACTCCCCGGGCCTGCCTCTGCCCCTTCTCTCTCTCTCTCTCTCTCTCTCTCTTCTCTCTAGACCAAACGTGGTCCTGGGAGTCACAAACCCTTTCTTTATCAAAACACTCCAGCACTGGCCCCACATACTCCGTGTTGGAGAGCCCAAGATGGCGGGTGAGGTTGGCCTGTCCTTTGCCCAGGGAGCCTGGGGGCTGGGGCTCGGGGCCCCGAGGGTTCTGAGCTGTGGCACTGAGGTTCAGCACCGGGTGTGTTCCGTAGGGGATCTTCCTAAGCAGGTCAAGCTGAAAAAGCCATCTAGGCTGAAGACACTTGACACCAAGCCAGGTGTGTGCCCCTTGGGCCAGAGCTCCTCCTCACCTCCAGAGCCCGGGCCGTGGGCTCTGAGTTCTCGGGGAACCTTCTGTGCTTCCCCCAGTTGGAAGTGGGCGTAGAGGTGCAGTCACAGCTAGAGGGGGTGGGGCTGTGGGGGGAGGACCCTCAGGACAGGGCCAGCTCTGCCCTCCTGCCAGGCCTTTACACCGCGTACTCGGCCCACCTGCACCGGGACAAGGCACTGCTCAAACGGCTACTCAAGGTATAGGCTCGGGAGGGGGGCGGTTCGGGAGTGGGTGCTTGCTCTCTGTAAAGGGCTGCATTGGAGTTGAGCCCATGCCTCCCCTGCCCTTAGGGGCTGCAGAAGAAGAAGCCGTGGGACACACAGACGGCACTGCTGAGACGGCACCTCCTGGAGCTCACGCAGAGCTTTATCATCCCCCTGGTGAGGCCCAGGGCAGGAGGGGGATGGGGGCAGAGGGCCGTGGCCCAGGCTCACTCCCCTCCCCTGCCAGGAGCACTACATGGCCAGCCTCATGCCCCTGCAGAAGAACATCACGGCCTGGAAGGTGCGGTGCAGCTAGTGGTCTGGGGCGGGCTGGGAGGTGGGCTCCTCTCCTAATTCTAGAAGAAGGGAGGTTTGCAGGGGAGGTGGGGAGGAGGTCATTGGGTGAGCAGGAGTTTCCAGGGCTCTAGGCTGTCCCCACAGGTGCCAGACATCCCTCATAGGACAGAAAAATGGGGGCCGCACCTGAGGAGCTCTGTCCCAGGAAGGGCGGGGGCTGTGGGTGCTCCCGTGGCTGCACAGTGAGGCCCTTCTGGCCAGCTGAGGGGCAGAGCTTGTCAGGCTGTGTCCCCCACTGACCTGGGCTCACTGGGCTCCCATCTCAGACTCCTCCCCAGATCCGCCCCTTCCGCCAGGATGACTTCCTGCGCAGCCTGGAGCACGCAGGGCCCCAGCTCACCTGCATCCTCAAGGGCGACTGGCTGGGCCTCTACAGGTGGGTGGATGGTGGACGGGGTCCTGAGGCTCCTGCAGGGCTTGGTGTAGGGTCATGGGGTCAGCCCACAGTGGCTGCCTCTTGCCACCCATAGGCGGTTTTTCAAGTCCCCCCACTTTGACGGCTGGTACCGGCAGCGGCACAAGGAGATGGCCCAGAAGCTGGAGGCCTTGCACCTTGAGGCCATCTGTGAGGCGGTGAGGGGGAGCTGGGGCTGCGAGGGAAGAAGGGGGGCACAGGCCTGGGGCAGAGGGAGGGCCCTGGGGATGACTGGCTCCATCTTGTCCCCAGCAGAACATCGAGACTTGGATGAAAGACAAGTCTGAGGTGGAGGTCGTGGACCTGGTCCTGAAACTTCGGGAGAAGCTGGTGAGATGCCTCCGGGCCCTGTCCAGCCACCCCAGGCAGATGGAGGTCACCTGCCCCTGACCACTGCTGCCCCTGCAGGTGCAGGCACAGGGCCACCAGCTCCCGGTGAAGGAGGCAACGCTACAGCGGGCGCAGCTGTACATCGAGACGGTCATTGGCTCTCTACCCAAGGACCTGCAGGCCGTCCTGTGCCCTCCTTAGGGCAGGGCCAAGGGGCGAGCTCCAGGGGCCTGGGTTCGGCCATGTGGGAGCTCCTCAGCCCAAGCCCCCTGCTGCTCTCTAGCCTTGGCCCCCCATCAGCTCCACTGTTGTTTCAGCAGTAAAGGTGGCATTTGGAACCACAGCCTGGCCCCTGTCTACTGCGGATCACGTATAGGCCAGAGCCTTACCTCCCCCTGGGTCCCACCTGCCCTCTGCAGGGCCCCGGGGCTGGGAGGCAGGGCTGGCTGGGAGCCCTCATTGCTCTGGCATGGGGCCACCCGCCCCCTGCAGTGCCCACCTGCCCAAGCTCTGGGGCCCCAGGCCTTGTACTTGCTGTGTCCATTAGCCCCACCAGGCTGCCCAACCCAGGACAGAAGGGGGCAGCTGTTGGCAGACTCCTCTCCTCACAACCAGCCAGCCGTCTTGCATGGGGACCGAGAGACTTGGCTGTTATGGTCACTGGCTGGGGAGGGGCCAAGGCCTCCTTGCAGGGGCGGAGTTCTGCCCTGTAGTACTTTGGGGGGCTGCCAAGAGGGTCCGGGGCATCGTCCTGGGTCCCACTCTTGGAACACCCGGCTGGGCGTGCTTCTGTGTGCTCTGCCCAGTGATGCTGCTTGTCTGATAGGCTGTCTCCCTCCCATGTGTCCATCCACCCCCACGAGTAGCCCGAGGGCCTTGGGACTCTAGTCTTACTGGATGCCCTCCATAGCCCTCGATAGCTGCTGCAGCCTGGGAGCGGTGGGCTCCTTGGCTGGAGCGGAAGGGCCCTCAAAGGTGCTGACATCCCCTGTGTGACACTGTGGAGTGCTGGGCCCAGCGGTAGCCAGTGGCTTAGCACAGGGGGACGGCATCGTCAGCTGGCAGGAGGGTGGGCGTGAGGGGTGGACCCAGCGTGGTGAGCGTGCAGGTAAGTCTCCCGACCCTCAGCCTCAGCGCAGACCCCTCATCTGAGAGGTGAGGATGGGTAGGTCCCTGACGGGGCTTGGCTGTCTCCCTGAGCGCCGGCCCTCGGAGGTGCTGTTTCCGCGAGCAGCTGCAGCGGATGCTCTTTGAGTGCTCTGGTCGCTGTGTGCTGAGTTGGGCAGAGCCGCCCATGATGGTGGCCGCGGCTCTTGGCGATGCTGTCAACTCGTGTGGTCCTGATAATGGCCTAGGACAGCCTGTTACTGTCACGGCTCTGCTGAGCCCAGTCTGATGCGGGGTCCAGGACAGGGCTGTTAATGAAACAGAACCGAATAGAGCCCGACAGGAGCAGGGGGTCTGTGTCTGCAGAAGAAACAGGCTGGGGCTGGAGGAGTGGGAGGCCCCACGTTGGCCCAAGATGCCGCCCTGGGCAGCCTGCCCTGGCTGGCTGGTGTGGAGGGGTGACCTCCTCACCCAGGGTGTGGTCTTGAAGGGGGTCTGCAGAGATGCCAGCACCTTCCTTGTGGCTGGCTTACATACCCGTGTGCCTGGTAGGGCCAGGGCCGGTCCCAGGCCCCCTGAGCACTACGGTGCAAGGTGGGTGGGTGGCTTGGGAGTTGACCTGGACCCCCCCATGACGGTGACTCCACATGTGAGGGCCGGGCTCCGGGTGTCACTAGCCTGTGCTTGAGTGTGCGAGCAGTGGGCGGCCACTTCCTACAGTTTCCAGAGGGGTGCTGCAGGGAAGGGGCTGTGAGGCCTCCTCAAAACCACCAGGGGCCTTGGCCACCATCAGTCCAGGATGGCCCAGTCAGGTCCCCCCTATTCCCAGAGTCGTCCCCTGGGGACTTGAGGGCTGTGCTTGGGGCCCCATGGCTCTCCATCTTGAGCACCACGTGGGCAGGCGCCCTAGGGAGAGATTCCAGGCCGAGTGGGCAGTGCTGCCGGGGGAGGTGGGGATGAGTCTGACCCTGACATGGAGAGATGTGCGGAAGCACCTCTCCTGGGGCGCCTGGAGCCAGGAATGGCCCATCTCCCTCACAGGCTGACCTCGGCATGGAGGTGGCCTCTGGTGGGAGGGCTCTGTGGGAGGCCCACATGAAGTCTCCCAGCTCCGTCTCCCCGACAAGGTCCCTGTTCCCTCCTGGGACCAGACCGGCTCTGGTTTGGCTGTGCTTTCCCCCCAGCGGGCCAGGTCGCAGCTGCCAGTGAGGAGGAAGGGGCCAACAGATAAGGCCCTCCTGCCCCTCACGCTGATCAGAGCCCCGAGGGCGGGGGTGGGGCACAGAGGCAAGAGCTAGCTGGTCCAAAAGGGTGTGTGCTTGGTCGCCGAGGCTTCCTGAGTTTGGAGGGGCTGTGTGTGGCCGTGGGGATGCGTCAGCCCCACCAGGAACAGGAAGGACAGTCTTCACCGCCTTGCTTCCTGTGCTTTATTTAAAGATGCCCTTTTAGTCTGGGAGAGTGGCCTTCCCACATTTCTGGCATTAAAATGTCCTTCAGTGACAATGCTTGTCTTTTAACTTCCTCTTTTGATTAAAACAACAAAAAGTAAGTGCTTTTGTCAGGCCCTGCTAATTTTAGGGGTCCTCTGCAGTGGGATTGGGTGGGCCTCGGTTGTAAAGTGTGGTTCGGGGCTGAAGGAGAGGAGGTTTGGCCTGCCTGGCTGGGGTTGGCGGGCAGAGAAGCTGGGAGGACTGACAGGCTCCTAAAGTCTCCAGACCTAGTGCAGGTCTCCGGGCGGAGAGCGCCCAACGGGAGGAGGTGCGGGAGGGTGCGGGAGGGTGCGGAGGCCACAGGAGGAAGTGAACAGTCTGCAAGGAGGGGGCGGGGAGGGGGCATCCTGGGGTAGGGGTGCAGGGTAGGGTTCAGGAACTACGCCCTTGTCTTCCATGGGTCCCCAGCTGCTGCTCACCACCCCGCCCCCCATCCTGTGACTGGAGACTCCTCCCAGGGGCAGCAAGAGCTCCCAGGACCGCGGGCCCCACGGAAGGTGCCCACCCCTTTTCCAGTCAAGGCGCCGACAGCCCTGGGTGCTGGTCCTGGGGGCGGGTCCCCAAAGACCTCTGGGAGTCAGCAGGCGCTCCTCTAACGCTAAGAGGTGGGGGGTGAGGCTCCCGGCAACTGGTCAGGGTGCAGCAGTCCCCGCGCCGGGGATGTGGCAGGCCTGAACCCAATCTGGTGAGGGCCCTGGCGCTCAACGGTGCCCGAACCGCGAGGTGGCTGGGGCAGGTGAGGCCCGGGGCGCTCCCAGGGTGGGGCCCGGCCCAGGGGCGCGTGCTGCCCGCCGCGAACCTGGGCCCGAACCCGGCCGAACCTACCCCGCGACGCGGCGGGCTCACCGTGGGCGCCAGGCACGCGCGGGGAGCGCCCTACCCTCCTGCGCCACGCTCCCCCTCCTCCCTGCCCGCCCCTCCCGCCGCCGCCGCCGCCGCCGCCCTCCCTCTCCTCCACCCGGCTCTCCCCGCCCTCCCCCTCTCGCCGTCGGGGGCGGGGCCGCTGCTCCCGCGCGCTCCGGCCCCTCCTCGGCCACACAAAGGCCCGTCTCCATGGCAGCCGCGCGGGCCGGAGCGCAGCGCCGATCGCGGCCCGGGCGCCATCGAGCCTCGGCGGCGGACGTGCAGGTACCGCGGTGGGGGTACAGGGCCTACGGTGGGCCCGCGCGAGTCGGGGGGCTTCGGCGTCAGCGCCGCTCCGTTCCAGTCTGCGCGCTCTGCGCGCGGGGGACCCGGGGCAGCTGCCGGTCCGCGGACGGCGATCGGGCCTCGGCCGCGGTGCGTGTGCCCTGGACACTTCCAGGTGGCCGGCGAGGCCCGCGGCGCTCGGGCGAGTGGGGGGAGGTACGGGCCCGGCCCGGACGAGAGTCCCTGGGACCCCTTCTGGTTCCCGGTCGTCCCTACCCGCCCATGCCTCCCACCTCCCCCGACTCCGAGATCCGTGGGCAGGACTGCAATTGTCCCTGTTGTGCAAGAGCTCGGGGCCCCCACCCACCTGCCCCCAACCCCGCAGCAGTTCGGGGTGGCTGAGCCCAGGCTTCCCCGGGGGGTGGACCGGCAGTCCGGGTTTAGCTGCACTCTTCCTCCACACCGGCGGGGGCTCCTTGCGAGGACCACCCTGGGATCTCCCTGGTCTGTGCTGGGCTGGGTGTAGAAAGTGGGAGCAAGGGTTCCAGGGTGGGTTTGGGGGCGCTTAGTACTGGTCGCCGGGGCCTGCCTGCTGCTCCACAGGGCCTGCTAAGGCGGTTCCTCATTTGCTTTATCGGGGTCGCATTGAGGTAGACCTCCTGGAGCCGAGAAGGTCTCAGAACTGTGTGGGTCTGGGGACATACTCCGTGCCTGGGCTTTCCCCTCAGCCTCTGACCCTACACCTCTTCATGATTCTTCCTGCGGGAAGCCCTCCTGGCTGGGCTCTTACCACCCCCTCTGTGTTCAGGCTGATTAGCAGATTTCTGGGGTTCCCGAACTCAAGCGTGCCGGAGCTTCCTGCCACGTCACTGAAGCATCTTTCCAGCAACTTGGAAAAGGAAGGAAAGGGTCTGTCTGTGTCCACTGTGGCCTGTGGCAGTGCTCAGGACTGGGGCAAAGTTGGGCCCCAAAGCTAGTGGAATATTTTGAGGCTTGGAGGGTTTTCTGGCCTGTGCCTCCCTTGGGGGAGCTCCCTCGTCTCTGTCTGACTTCAGGTGGGCCCTGTGGAGAGTGGGGGAGCAGGAGGGTTGGGGGGTGCCGCTTGCCCCATGCCCAGATGTTACCCTGGCATGGCCTGGAACTGCTGTCTGAGAGAGTCGAGCAGCTAGTGGAGAGGCCATCCCCTGTCCTGAGGTGAGGGTCCCTAGGAGGGACGGCCAGCGTCACCCCGGCTGCGTCTGCTGGGTATTTTTTGTGGTGTGTCAGCTTTCAGGAATTCCCAGAGAAGATTAAGGACAGACAGGTGGGCTCCGCAGATAGGAGCCTCCCACTTCTTCCCAGCATACTTACTGAGTCCGGGGGTGGGGGGGCTCCTTGGCCTAAGGAGTGGGCCCCTCTGGAAGGCCTGAGATCTGGCCAGGGGTTCCTTCCCCAGGAGGGGAGGGAAGTTACTGAGAAAAACAAGGGTTTGGAATGTAAGTCCCCCCTCCCCCGCCGGCCTCCTGCCAAGAAGGAATTATTTTGGGTTATCCAGCCGTGTCCAGCCACCCAAGGGGGGAGGCTGCGGCCCTGGGAGAGGGATCCACTTCCGGGGCTGAGGGCTGAGAGCACCGGAGGGAGGGCCGGGCAAGTCTGGGCAGCTCCGCCACCTCCCAAGGCTGCTCAGACCGGTCCACGGCGGGGTGGGGGGGGGGGGGGACACGTCACCCCTGGGTCGGAGATCGCAGATGCCCTAGCTGGCCCTGCCCAGCTAGCCTGGAGTGGACCCAGGGCCCTCCGTGGGAGGCCGCAGGGGTGGAGGGGCCCTAGATCCTGTCCTCAGGGCCTGGGCTAAGGACCCAGCCAGGGAGCCCCTTCAACTCCAGAAGGTTTAGGACTCTGACCTGAAAGCCTCCGAGGCTGCTCTCGTAGGCAGCTTCAGGGACACGCCTTGGTGAGTTACCCACACCTGCTGCTTCCCAGGGAGGACGGAGAGCAGGTAGGGGTGTGACTTGGATTGCTCAGGGTAAGGCCCTGGAGTCTTCTCAGGCTGGACCTCAAGCCACCTTCCTGCCCCCCCACCCTGCCCCTCTGACAGTCCAGCCAAGTGATGTGCTCCCCAGGTGAAGAGATCAAAGCATTATTAATGGGTCCTTGTGAGGAGCTGTCTGGGATGCTGTCTCCCCCTGTGTGGGCTCCCTGGGTTTGTGCCTGAGTGTGCCCAGCAGTCCCTGTGGGGACCACATTGGAGACGCAGAGCCGGCAGCTTGGCCAGAGTGCAGGAAACCCAGGATCCTGGCCCTAGCCCAGGGGAGTGGAGCAGAAGAGATTGGATTGGACGGCACTGGGGTGGGCTGGCAGCCTGGGAGGGTCCATACGGCATATGCCACCTTCCCCAGGAGGGCGCGGTCGCAGGCACTTGAGCCATCCTGGGACTGAGGCCGCTCTGGGAACATAGCACCCTCTTCCCTGCCTCAAACCCACGTCCTTTTGCCCAGAGACGAAGTTCCCCCTGGGACGCTGGGTATGGGCTGGGGTGTACTGGTAGGGAGAGGCTGCAGGGGCCAGCACCTGTGGCCCCTTCTCTGCTCCGGGCAGGGCCACGCCGAAGAGTGGCGCCCTCCGCCACTGAGTGCTGTCTTGCTGTGAGACCTCTGGTTCTGCAGGCGGCCGGCCTCCCTTGGAGGGGAATGACCTTTTTCCTCGTGGTTGAGGAGCCTCCTGTGTGCAGAGCCTGCCTTGGACGCAGGTGCGCGGCTGGGGGAGGCAGGGGGGGTGAGCAGGGCAGACCTGCCGCAGCACAAGGCCACTTAGGGGGGCTGCAGTGGTCCCCTGGCCACAACCTGGGAGGTGGACCGGCTTCCCTGGGGGCTCCCTGGGGGCGAGGCCCTGATTGAGGGTGGGGCAGGGCAGAGTCCCGCCTTCAGAGCCTGCCGGGTGTTTGTGTTTGGGGTGGGGCTGTGGGGCGGGGCGGGGCCAGCCTGTGGCTAATTGTCTTTGGACTCAAATTACAGGCTGAGGGGGCAGGATCAGGGGCCCGTAATTGACTGGTGGGGTGGGGGCAGCTCCCCGGGGGTGGGTGGGGTCACCGCGGGAGCTTCTCCTTCCTCCTGGGGTCCCTACACACCCTTCTCCGCAGTATCACATCTCCTGGCAAGCTCCTGCTTCTCTCTGCTGCAGGGCCAGGAGGACCCGGTCCCCTCAGCTGCCCAGGCAAGAACCCTGTCCCGGCCAGCCCTGGGTCAGGCCCGCACAGAGCTCATGGCGCCTCAGGGGGTCACCTCGGGCAGAGCATTTGAAGCACTGGGCCAGCCCTTTGCTGTCCTGCCCGAAGGGCCCCCGAGGTGGCTCCACGCCCCCTGTTCTGTGGTTGATCACAGACTTGTGTGACGGTGACTGGCCCCAGGCCCCTGGTGGGAGCCTGGTGTAGCCACGGATGGAGACCAGGCTGGTCACAGGGACACTGGCCCGGGCCTGGAGCTGGGCTTCTCTTTCCCGCTTTGTCTCTCTGGGGTCTCCCCACCCCACCTGACCACATCTCCTCTCCCCTCGCCTGCACAGAGATGGGGCCGCTCACTGCCGCTTCCCCGGGTGGTGGGCGCAGGTCCGCCTGAGAGCCTGGTATCTCACCCCGGGCTGGGAGTGGGTGGCCTCTGGAGGCAGGGCCTGGCTCAGCGCCCACGCCCATGGCCTCAGCCTCTGAGGGGCACGACTGCTGAAGCCTGGCAGTTTCCCATGATCATGGCAGGTGACTCCTGGCCCCAGGGCCACAGGGAAGGACATGGAAGCCTGTGTTCTGACCTCAGCTCTGCCGTCAGCCCTGCCCTGACAGGTCACGTTCCGGTACAGACACCAAACCCTTGCAGTCGAGGCCCCTGGCTCCTCTGGCAGAGCTGCCCAGCAGTTCCCATGTGAGGCTTGGGATGGAGAGGCTCAGTGGGGAGCTCAGATCTCTGTGCCCAGCACTGCCCCCACTGGACCCCTTTTCAGGAAAATCAAGAAAGAGAAGAGGGTTTGATGGTTAGCCTTTGAAGGTGCCACTGTGTCAACAGAGCAGCAGGGCTGGGGCGTCTGCCCCCGAGGCCATTCTGGCTGGCCCTCTACTCTGGTTTGTGTCCCCTGAGGTAGCATGCCACCTGTGCGGGTCATGGGCCAGGCGTTGGATGGGGCCTTGTTGTGGGGTGCCACTGGGGCCCAAGCTGGCTGTGGGAGGCCGGAGGCTGGAGGCGGAAGCTTGGAGGCCAGGGCAGAGGGTGCTGTTCTCAGCGGGGTCCTAGTGCTGGGAGGAGGGGTGCCAGCAGGGGCCTGGGAACAGCCCGGACAGACCAGGCAGCATGGCTCTTGAGTGCAAGGGGACCTGTGGCAGTTGCAGTTCAGAGGCTCCAGGGGTGGGGGGGATGGGGACCCGGCTATGGAGAGGTCGGGCTTGGGGCTGCCCGTGGATTCTAGGCCCCCACCCCCATTCCAGGGTGGTTTCCGAGCTGACGTCTGCTTTGGAGGAGCACCAGGCCACAGGACACTGCCTGAGGTGAGGCCTTCTGTGGAGAAGCTGGGGCAGCCCCTCCTGCCCAGCAAGTAGGAGCCGCCATTGTAAGTCAAGCTGAGCGAGTTGGCAGGGCTGAGTGATGGTGGGTGGGGGGCAGGGAGCCAGCGCGGTCCCCCTGCCCTCCTCTTGGACATGCTCCGCACAGGGGCCAGGAAGCCTGAGGGGCTGGCCTACTCCTCCCGCTCTTGGCATCTGGACTGATCGGGAGCCACCCAGAGGGACCTCAGGAACCAGAAAGGGATGTCAGGATTGGGGGTGGGAGGCCAAGGAGAAGAAGGGGGCCGGCCTGGCAGTGCCGGAGGTGACCCCTGGTCTGACCACTGGCTCAGCACCTTGCTGAGCTGAAGGGGTTGGACTTGGCCGCAGGCAACTGGGCCGCCTTCCTGGGTGCGTCCCAGGGAGGATAGCTCCCCCCCCCCCAGCCCGCCCCAACCAGTCAGGCTGGGCTTGCCTCCTACCCCTGCATCACGTCACTCCGCCCCGCCCTGCTCTGACCTGGGGCATTTCCTTACTGGGGACTCCTAGGCCCTCTGCCCTCCCCAGACCCTGACTATTTGCTATTGTGGGGTTCTGGCTACTGCTCCACCTTTAGTCTGGCCCCCATACCCTGCCCAGCACCCAAGCATTGTGCATCTTGCCAGGCCCCCAACCTCACCTAGATGGGGCGCTTGAGCGGCAGCAGGCAGTGTGGAGCCATTCCCTGTACCTGCGTAGATGCCCCCCCCCCTCCCCGCTCCCACACGTGGTCCCACTCTCCAGGCCAGCTCCAGGCCTGCCCAGCTCTGCCAGCCCTTTTGCTCCCTCTGGGCAGCCTGGGCTACCCCAGTGCTGGGGCCCCCAAGACTCTAACTGCACACGGCCTCTCACAGCCCCAGAGCTGGAGTCTGGGGGACTTCCCGTGGCCTGTTCATCCTGGGGACACTCGCTGGGTGTTGGCAATGTCCTTTACTGGCATCGCAGATGTGGTGCCTGCCCGTGTGTGGTCACGTGAGTGGGGGCTGGTTTGCCGGTTTGGCACAGTGCCCCAGGCTAATTGTGGGGTTCGGTAGTGATTGGGGAGGCGGGACTGGGGTGGCCGCCGCGGCGCTGGCAGACTGACGGGGAGATTACAGGTCTTGCCTGCTCCTTGCTTGCTCAGGCCCTCACCCGTCCGCCCCCCATGCCCACTCCCGCCTCCTGCACACGGCCTACGGAGGGGGCTCTGGGTGGGGGCTGGTCCTGGGCCAGCTGCAGCTGCCCGGAGTTGCAGACTATCCCGGCAGCATCCAGTCAGCAGGGAGGGGGTCCTGCAGTGGGGAAGTGAGGGGGAGCGGGGCCAGGGGGGGGGCAGGGGGCAGTAGGCTCAGAACCAGCGGCTCCCGCCTGTCCCTGAGCCCCAAAGGCCCACAGGACTGCCCTCAGCCGCCTCCAGCTCGGATGTGGGGGCTGCTCACGTGGGGCCATCCGTGTCTGCACGGCCGTCTGAGCGGCGCTTCTTCCCCCAGGGGGTGGCTGGAGACTTTGCCTGTGCTCTGGGCATCCCGCAGTGTCCGACCCCCAGCTGGCCCAGCCTTTAATCTGCCCGTCCCCGTCTCTCAAGCCCTCTTTCTCTCTCTCAGTCCTGCCATAGTCTGGCCACTGGAGAGTTACCTCAGGAGGGTGTCCGCACGGGCCTCCAGGCACGGGCCATCCCTGCATCTGTTCACGTACTAACTGAGGCCACATGCGAGCTGGGCGCGGAGGTGCAGTCCCGGGTCCCCAGCACACCGCGGTTGGGGCACACAGGAGGCTGTTTGGGGCTCTGGGCCAAGCAGATGGGACAGGTCAGCGGGCCCCAGCCTGGGCTCCCCGGGAGCACGGGGCTGCCATCGGAGTGTTGAGCTGTGGAGTGTTCTGATTCAAGGACTGCTGTGCGGAGGAGAGAGCTGGGGCACCCCGCAGGGGCCTAAGCGTGCCCAGGGCGGGACATGGTGGCTGGGACTCAGCGGGGAGGCATCGGAACCTAGCAAATCCCACCCCTGTCCCTGAGGGCCTGGGAGGCCAAGGAGGCAGCAGTCCTGCGGCAGGGTCCGCGCGCTGTCATTTTACTGAAACTGTTCTTGGGTTTTCCTGAGCCACAGGGTTAGGTGCAGGGAGTGGGGCCAGAGGGTGGCCAGCTCGCCGACAGCACGGGGATCCCAGTGTACGCAGACAGTCGCGAGGGACAGACAGGGTCGGGGCTGGAGCACACACGCCCAGGCTCTCTTGAGCAAGAGACGCCAGAGGGCACGGGCTGAGTGCAGATGTCCCTGGTGATGGTGACCTCCGACCTTAGAGTTGCTGAGCAGGGACTCCGATGCTGGGGACGGGAGGGGTGGGGACTGGAGCATCAGAAGCCTGAGTGGGAGGCTGGTGGGAGGGGGCTGGGAGCAGAAGGGGCTGGGGTTTCTCTGGGCACACTCTCCTCAGCCCTGGGCTCTGGGCCTGTGACCTCCTTACTGCCACCAGCCAGTGGCGACTTAAGGCCGGGAGCCAGAGTCCAGGCTTCGGGAGGCTGGTCACTCCCCCCAACCCAGGCTGCGCGTGGGCAGTCGGGCCACAGTCTAGGCAGGTAGGAACCTGGCCCCAGGAGCCAGGGCTGGTGAAGAGGGGTCCTGTGGGAGGTTCTGGTGGCGCTGACGCAAGTCTGGGTCTGCGACGTCAGTCTGTCCCTAGAGCCCCGCCCCACCACGCCCCACCCCTGTCCTAGGTGCCTGCGCCCGGAGAGCTCAGCCTTCGCCCGGGTCGGGGTCACGCGGGCCGCCGCCAGGGCCAGGGTGGTGCGTGACGGGCCGGCGGCGAGGGGGGAGGCCGAGCCCCGGGCCTGGGCCGCTGGGCCGGGAGGCCTAAGGAAGGTAATGGCCGGCCGTGCGCTGGGCTGAGCCCGACGCCAGGTGAGCGCTCCGCGGCGGCTGCTCCGGTGCCCACGTGACCGCCGCCGCCGTCATTGTCCGACCCTCGGCGCGTCCCGGGGTCCCCGTGAGACTCGCGCGCCGCCCACGTGCTCCCCGCCGAGGGTGTCCGCGGGGCGCGGGGCCGTTCCCGGATGACCCGCGGGCTCCGGGGACCGGCGGGGACGAGCCAGGGCGGTTCCCAACACCACCCCCCACCCCCCGCCGACCTCCGACTCGGGTCACCGGGCGGGCGGGGCCGGGCGCGCAGGACGGCGGGGGGCGCGGGGCGCCCTGGGAGCCCCGGTCCCGGCCAGGTACCCGCCGCCGCCGCGCCCCTCCCTCGCGCTTGTTTTGAAAACAGCCGAGGCTCGGATTTGCCGGCGCTTCGGCCTGTTTTGTTTCCCCTGATTTGTTTAACGCTCCCGCTAATTGCAGATTTGCATTTTCGTCGGGAGCGCTGCGGCCTGGTCCCCGGGCTGCCAGCTGCCCGGCGGGGGAGGGGCGGCTCCCTGGCTCCTCACGTGGCGCCCAGAGGCTGGCTCCCCGCCCGACTGGGGGTTCCCGGGGCCCTCCGCACGGCGCCGGGACGCCCCCCATGGTCGGCGCGCGGGGGGGACGCGGTGGGCGGGATCTGTCCCCACCTGGCCCTGAACCTCCCCCCAGATCCTCCCTCCCTCCCTCCGTGTCTGCCTGTGCCTGAGCCCTCATCTTGGTCCCTGGGCCCCTCTTCCGTCCCTCTGTCCTGTCCCAGCCGCATCCGGGTTCCCTTCAGGAGCCCACAAGCTGGCTGGCTGGCCCGGCGGGGGGCAGCCCTCAAGCTGGACCCCACGTCTGCTGGGCCTGGGGGCTGTGTGTGGTTCTGATGAAGTCTGTGTTTACTGGAGGGCGGTGGCCTGGGAGGCAGCGCGGTGGCCTGGGAGGCAGCACGGCTTGGGCCCATTCCCCAGACAGAGCCTTCCCTTAGGTGGGGCTGAGGGCTGGTGGGGAGCAGGAGGCCGACAGGCCCCCTCCCTCTGGAGGTCGGTCTGTAGTGAGGGCTCTGCCCTTCTTCCTTAGGGGTCTTCTGTTGACCTTTCTTGGGGTAGGAGGTGCCGAACCTGCCCATGCAAGGCGCCCTGTGTCCGTGGCTCAGAGGAAGCTAGAACTTGTGAGGAACCACAGGGAGCCATCTGGCAAGAGACTGACACTGCTTCCTGCTCCGGGGCAGGTGTGGAGGGGAGGCCTGCCCCCCACCCCCACAGTGCCTGTCTCCTGCCAGCGCTCGGGCTGGGGAAGGAGCGAGCGCCCTGTGTCAGGCTTGGGGATCAGCTGCGGGGGCACCTGTGTGCTCAGCCCCTCCATTTGTGACACCACCAGCTTCCTGGTTGACCACACTCAGGCGCACAGGTGCCCATCCGGCCGGCTCCTGTGTTCACATGTGTTCCTGGTAGGCCCATCAGCGGGCTGTAGGCCACACAGCAGGAGTGACTGTCCCACAGGACCTGGTCAGGGTGGGTGTCTTGAGATTCTGAGGGATGGGTAGTTTTCTGGGCGAGGTGTGGGGGAGACATCACAGAGGACCCCAGACTACCCCCACTACTGTAGGCACAGCCGTGGGATTTCCACACATGGATTTGCTTACACTTTGCAACAGTTCACGGAGAGGGATGTGATCACCTCCGTTTTCCATGGGGAAACAGTTGCATGGTGTAGCCTGGTAAGTAACCCACATGACCAAGAGGGAAACCAACAGAGAGCTGGCATTTGAATCCAGAAGTCTGGCCCCAGAGGCACCTGGCTAGCTCAGTGGGTGGAGCATACAACTCTTGATCTCAAGGTTGTGAGTTCGAGTTCCATGGTGGGCTTAGAGAGAGCTTAAAAATGAGAGCCAGAAGTGTGGCTCCAGAGTTGTGCTCTTGAGGCCCTTCCGTGTGGCAGTGTTGCAGGTGTGTGACTGTCAGGTTGAAGGGCTAGCCGTGGCCTCAGTGGCCTGCGGTTGCACAGAAGAGTGGCTGCCTTCTGAAGGAAGTGGGAGTGGCCTTCTGAGAGGCGAGAAAGCCTGGCTGTTGGGAGACAGACGGACAGGCTGGGAGAAGCTGGGGGCGGCACTGGGTGGTTGAGAGAGGCATCCTTGAGTTAGGAAAGGCGCCAGGACTTGGAGGGATCCAGGTTTCATTCTGCAGGAGGTTTTGGCTGGAGGAACTTGATGTTGGGAGAAGAAATCAATGGGCTGCCTCTGGGAGGGTCTGAGAGCAGGACCCAGCATGGTCAGTGGGTCACGGAAGTTAGGTCCCTGGAGGCCTGCAGCAGACAGACACACACACACACACACACACACCCCACCCTGCCTGGGGGCTGGGGATTAAGTCATGCCCTGGGTTGAAGTTCAGAGGCTAGACAGAGGAGCTTGAGGCAGCAGGCATCGGGGCACGTGGAGGCTGGCATGCTGTCCCTTCAGGGGGGGATGTCCGTGTGCTGTGGACCCCAGTGCAGTTTCCACCTGCGCCGGCCACAGCCTCAGGCCAGGCCAGCCCCTGCTTTCTCAAGAGACTGCATCATACTGATGCCCAGGGGTGTAGCCCCTGAATTTGCCTGTGGAGTGGCTCTTGCTCCTTTCCCAAAGGCTCTGTTCAGTCCCTGTGGCAGAAGGACATCCCTCATCCCTGCATCCAGGGCCCTGAACCCCTTGGCCTGTGCTCAGGTGTGTGCTGCCCTGCCCTCCTCGCCTCGGCCGGTCTCCCTTGGGTCCGCCATAGGTCCTGACCAGGACACTGTGGGATGGGGATGGGAAGGGCCTGGCAAGGGCCTGGGCCTTGTAGAGAAGGTGTTGGAGGGACAGTGGCGAGGGGTGGGGAGCAGCCAGTCTGGGAGCCAAAGTGGGAGTGCAGGAGTGGCTGAAGCTTGGACGTGGGGAGGGTCTGGGATCAGCCTGGAAAGATGGTTGAGTCCATAAAGCCATATCCTAAAGCAGAGTGGAGCTGGAGGGGGTGGGCTGTGTGTGGAGGGGGAGGCAGTCATTATCATTAGATACATACCCCTTCTTATTTAGGAAATATGTGAATTTATCCCACTAAAAATTTTCAAAAATTGGTTAATGAGGTTATTTTGCTATCCCGGTCCCTTCCTCCTGGCCCCCAGGCTTTACTACTATTTTCAGTTTGAAAGAAAGCTTCCAGAACTTCTCAGCAGTTAAACTGATGTCCACACACAGGTCCATGGAGACACATGTCCGTCTCTGACATGTCTAGGCTCTGTGGGACTCAGCATGGACCACCCCCTGTGTGGGCCTGGTTGTATTTTTGTTTTGTTTTGTTGTTTTGTTTTGCTTGTTTGTTTGTTTGCAGGGGTTGGGGGGGGTACTCTGGTTGACGACTGGGTGGTTGTTACATTTTCATCATCCTCAACCATGCCAAGAAGTATCCTTCGACGGGTCTCCCAGGCGGATAGACTTGGGTATTTCTGGAAGATGATAGGCTACAGTAGCGAGCTTCACTGAGTGCTACAGAGTAGCAGGCTCTCCTGAGGCTTTCTTGAATGCATCCTTTAGTCCTTACAAACTCTGAGGGGGATTCGCTATGACTGTCTCCGTTTTACAGATGGGGAAGTGAGGCAAAGAGAAGTAACTTGCCCAGGGTCACACAGCTAGTAAGTAGAACTTATTTTTCAAGAAAGCAGTTTACTGTTTAATCAAATATATATCCCTAGTTTAAAAAAGACAGCTGGTACCAACAGAGTCTTAATGAAAAGGAGCTGTTCTCACCCTTTTCTTCCCCGGGCCTTTTTGAATGGAGTGAGGGATGTGTCAGGCTTGTGTTCTGGAAAGGCCAAGTGGGTGTGTGTGCATTGGGATGCTGGACTAAGGGACCCAGAGGCTGGTGTTTGAGGGAGGGACTGTGATGGGGGCAGGGTGGAGGAGGCAGAAGGTGTTGGGGGTCTCCTGCTCAACGACGGCAGATGCCAGGTGGGGTCGCTACAGCTGCCCCCCACCCCCCAGACGTGGCGCAGAGGAGGCAGGTGGAGGCAGGCTAGGCTTGTGGTGAGACCACTGTTGCTCCTTTGCTTCCTAGACAATCTTGATGCTGGCCCAGAGCAGAGACTGAGCTGGACTACTGGAGCCTCGGTGAGTGGAGGCTGGGCCCCACCTGGGGAAGGCAGTGGGGGGCTACAGCCACACGGACAGGCTGGGGCACCTTCCACTGGGTGTGGGTGGTGACCCTGAAGCTCTGGTCTGACTGGGCCCAGTGTGCACAATCCCAAGTGCCCTGGGACGCCTAGGTGGCTCAGTCGATTAAGCCTCTGACTCTGGATTTGGCTCAGGTCACGATCTCAGGGTCGTGCGACTGAGCCTTATGTCAGGCTCTGTGCTCAGTTCGGAGTCTGCTTGACACTGTCCCTCTCTCTGTGTCCTCCCCAGGCGTGTGTGTGCAGGCTCAGTCTCTCTCAAATCTTAAAACTAAAACCCCCAAACCAGGTGTCCTGCCATGGGAGCCACTGCCAGCCAGCCCCCCCACCCCCTGCCCCCAGCTCTCTGAGACCAAACTTTCCTTGGGAGGGCAGGCTCTACAGTGGGACCTGCAGGAGACCTGGATTCTGGAGCACAAGGACTGGGAATTCAGGTTTGGGGTAGGAGTGCCTGTCCAGACATTGTTCTGGGCCAGCAACAGGCCAGAGTCTGTGCAACTTTTTGGAAGTGCACCTCCAGGCTTCAGCCAGGAAGAAGGCCGTCTGATGCCCTTAAGGAAATCCCCGCCAGTCCCGGTGAGCCAGGGGTCCTGGGGCTGCTTTCAAAACAGGAAGCGCCCGTTCCAGGAACGCTAGGAAGCGGCAGGAAGCTTTGCCGGCTGTGCCTGGCGCCTCCCGCACCACCCGTGGCTTGAGCTCCCCAGTCAGGTGGGTCACCCTTTGCTCTGGGACCTGGCCAGGCAGGTCACCTGAGGCTTTGTTTATCCAGGAAGTGGGTGGGGGAGCTGCTGCCTCTGGAGTGTGACCCAGGTCCCTCCTGCCACCCTGGATGACTTGGGCTCAGTCTGGGGTGGGGATGAGTTTGGAACACTGGGATCTGAGTCACTTTGCCCACCACCTCGGGGTTCCTGGGGCAGGAGTGTGGGTGGTGGGCAGCACAGGGTGGCTGGGAGGGCTGCATAGCATCAGGGCCAGTGTTAATGCTGCTGGTGGGATCTGGGCCAGCTCTCCTTGATGGCATACCCAGTACTGGTGGGCCAGACCTGGGGGGCTCTGGGGCAGAGGACCAGGCTGAGGGAGGGTCCAGGACAAGCTTTTTCAGGACAGGAGTGCCCCAAGAGTTCCCCCACTGGGTCAGCTATGTCTTCAAGTCCTGGCCCAGTGGGTGGACCAGCAGAGGGGCCCTGGGCTCCTTGGGTCCACGTGGGTCTGACTGCTGCAGGGGTGGCCAGGGCTCCGGCCCCGCCCCCGCGCCCCGACCCCGCCCGCCTGCACTCCCTCCCTGGGCCCCGGGAACATTCCATTCATTCCGGGCTCCAGCAGGCGGGTGGGAGCCGAGAGGGGCCGGGGTCTTGGCGGCGACCGACGGGGGACGCCGGTGAGCGGGGCCGGGTGGGGGAGGGCCAGCTTGGGCCCGAGCGGAGGGGCCAGGAGGCCCACGCCCACACCCCCTTCGCCCTGGCCGGCGCCACTCAGTGGACTTTGGGCCCCGACAGGGCGCTCGGCGCAGGGGGGGGGGGATGGGGCGAGGGGGCGGGTCCTTGGGCGCTTCCCTTCCCGGGGAGGGGCGGGGGAGGGGCGGCGGCAGTGACCAAACCGTGGGTGCCTGAGCCAGGGGCCAGGCCCTGGTGCGCTTGGTTCTGCGAAGTCTCAGGGTCAGGGACAGTCAGGCTCCACGCCTGGGGACCTCCCAAATGGCTCTCTCCTCCCTGTGGGAGCCACAGGGGCAGAAGGGACCCCCACCATTCAGCGGGGCGCCCTGAAGGGCTGGTGAACTCTTCCTGTCCCAGACTCAATCCCCAAGCGTCTCCCTGGCTCTCCCTGCTACTGCCCTGCCTTGGGCCGCCTTCACTTCACCCTGGTACTGCCCAGCCTTCTGCCCCAGGCAGCCAGGGGTTCCCTGCCAGGTCCCTGCTGTCTCCCCTTCTGGACATCCTCCAGCTCACCCATGGGTGTGGTTGCTGGGGGCCAGGCAGGAGCTTTGCGCTCCAGTACAAGGGGGGGGCTCTCCGCAGCGGCGGCGGCTGCCCTGCTGAGGGGGCATCTTTCCCAGCCACTGTATCCTGCTCGGGCTGGAGCCCCGCCGTGACCCTGCGGTAGAGAGGACTTTGTCAATGCTTGCTTCTTGGTTGTACTTCCTCAAGAGGTTTGAGGAAGGTTGTGGATACTCGGAACGGCAGGATGCCAGGGGGACGGTGAATAGCCACGCTGGGCAAGGGGCTTCCTCGTGGCCCAGGCAGAGAAGGACATCAGCTTGACGGAAGACTCACGGAAGAATCATAACCGTAAACACAGCTTTGCCCAAAGCCAGTGCTCCAGAGAAATGTCTCCTCTGGCCAAGGAGCAGAGCAGATGCTTTTCTGCTTTCCTGGGAGAGAGGAACAAGGACACGTGGCAAGGCAGGATGTCGGCAGGGTAGTAGAGAGACCAGAGCGTGTCCGGGGAGGCGGTGTGTGAGGAGGCCCCGGGGGGAGAACCAGTTCCTCCGCGAGCGCGGTGCGGGCTGTTCTGGGGAGTCTGGGAGGCCAGGGTGGGTCCCTCCATCCCTTCTGCCGTGTCTGCCCCACTCAGGCATCGGGAGAGGCAAGAGGGCCATCAGTGTCCTGCCAGTGATGGGCGTGCTCAGGGAGGGTGACAGCTGCGGGCGCTCATGCCCGCGTCTGGAGAGGGCAGTTGGGGGGGGTGCCAGCGGAGGGTGGCACTGGGGGTTCTGACCAGGACAGAGCAGGGTCTGCAAGCTGGGAGGTCTGGGATAGCCCCCAGGGTGAAGAGGCCTAGAGGCAGAATGGCCCTGCCTGAGTTGGCCAGAGATCCCTGTGTCCCTGAGTCGGGAAGGGAGAACCACATAAGCTCTGGGTCCTCTAATTTGGGGACACTGCGTCTCACCATGGCTTTAGCAGCTCATCCCTCATATACACGGATACATGTGCCGGAACATCCAGAACATGTTCTCAGAGGGACCCCTGCACACTGGCTGGCCCAGCCCCAGCCCTGCAGGCAGCATGCTCCTGTAGTCTCCTGGCTCTCCCCTCTCAGAGAGCTGGTGGGTTCTGGAAACTCCTCCCAGGGTCCCACACCTGAGGGTCTCCTGGGGAGAGGGGAGGGAGCCCAGAGGTTGGAGGAGGGAGGGCGGGGCTGGGCTAAATGCGTGTGTCAGGAGAGTGTGCAAGTCTTGACCCCGGGTCTGTGAGTTAAGCCGCATGTTGGGTGTTGAGACTACTTTAAAAAAAAAGTGTGTATGTGCCTTCACTGGCCCACACCATTGGTTCCTCCTCTTCATCAGCTTCCTCTGTCTCCCTCGAGGTTGACCCGTCTGTGGAAAGTCACCTGTCAGGCAGGGGTGTGCCCTGTGCCCTGTCAGCCTGGGCTTGTGCTGGGGGCTCACGGAGCCCCGGGGTGTCGCGGTGTGGGCGGACACATGCGTGAGTGCCCAGACACTGTCTAGAGGGGCTGCTCCGTTCCCTGGGAGGTGGGCCTGCGGGTGCTTTGAGACCCAGGAGGTGAGATCGTGGCCATGCTGGGGGCAGCCACCCCTGTACCTGTCCTGCTTAGTGGCGGTGGCTGGGCTCTGGTCGGTAGGTTGGGTTACAGGTCAGACCTCTTGAGAAGGGACTGGGAGTCAGTCTCCTTGGAGAGGAGGAGGGCAGGTGGGCCTGGTCAGCTGTGGAGGAAGGCAGAGGAGGGCCGGGCACTCCTGGCGCGTCCTCTGAGGCCCTGACCCCCGCTGGCCTTTGTTCTAGTTTCCCGGGCAGGTCTAGAGAGACCCTCAAGGGGACGCGTCCTCTGCACTGGGTGGCTCCCCCGGGCCCGGGCTCCCCTGACCCTTATCTCTCCCCACAGGGTGCGAGGGGTGATGGCTCTGCAGCTCTGGGCCCTGACCCTGCTGGGCCTGGTGGGCACCGGGGCGGGCCTGCGGCCCCGCAGGCTGGACGTCTTCCGCAGCGACACGGAGCTGAACCACCTGGTTGTGGACGAGGCGTCGGGCGTGCTGTATGTGGGGGCTGTGAACGCGCTCTACCAGCTCAGCGCGGATCTGCAGCTGCGGCAGCAGGCCACCACGGGCCCGGCCCTGGACAACAAGAAGTGCACGCCGCCCATTGAGCCGAGCCAGTGCCATGAGGCCGTTCAGACCGACAACGTCAACCAGCTCCTGCTGCTCGACCCACCTGGGAAGCGCCTCGTCGAGTGCGGGAGCCTCTTCAAGGGGATCTGTGCCCTGCGCGCCCTGAGCAACATCTCCACACGCCTCTTCTACGAGGACGGCAGCGGCGAGAAGTCCTTTGTGGCCAGCAACGACGAGCGCGTGGCCACGGTGGGGCTGGTGAGCGCTGCGAGCCCCGGTGGCGAGCGGGTTCTGTTCGTGGGCAAAGGCAATGGGCCCCATGACAACGGCATCATTGTGAGCACCCGCCTGCTGGACCGGGCCGAGGGCAGGGAGGCCTTCGAGGCCTATACCGACCACGCCACCTACAAGGCCGGATACCTGTCCACCAACACACAGCAGTTCGTGGCCGCCTTTGAGGACGGTCTCTACGTTTTCTTCGTCTTCAACCAGCAGGACAAGCACCCGCCCCGAAACCGCACACTCTTGGCTCGCATGTGCAAGCAGGACCCCTTCTATTACTCCTACCTGGAGATGGACCTGGAGTGCCTCGACCCCAGTGAGCCCCAGACCCCGGCCTTCGGCACCTGCTTGGCGGCCTCTGTGGCCGGGCTGAGCGCCAGCAGGGTGCTGTACGCCGTCTTCAGCAGGGACGGCCGGAGCGGTGGAGGACCCCACGCAGGCCTCTGCCTGTTCCCGCTGGACGAGGTCCATGCCAAGATGGAGGCCAGCCGCAACGCCTGCTACACAGGCGCCCGGGACGTGGGCCGCGACACCTTCTACAAGCCCTTCCACGGCGAGATCCAGTGTGGCGGCCACGGGCCGGTATGTGACCTCAGCACCTCCTCGCAGAGGCCTGGCTCACCTGCGTCCCTGTGGGTCTGTGTGTTGTTGCGCTCGTGGGTGTGTTCCCCTCCCCTGCTCGGGAGGGCCCGGCGAGAGGGTGTGTGTGTGTGTGACGTGTCACTGTGTCAGGTCCCACCCATGGGCCCTGCTTCTTCCTGGTGTCTGCCTCTCTGCCCTCAGCCTAGTCCAGCAGGCAGGTGCTGTTGGGTCATGGGGTCTCTCCCTCTGGCCTGGGCTCTGGGCACTGAGCCAGAAGACAGGGAACCTGGGAGTCGGGCGTGCATCACTGCCTACCTGGGTGGTGTCCCTGATTGTGGCCCTTGGTCCTGGGGACGTGTGTGGGGACTGCATGTCCTAGGAGCCCTCGTAGGGAGGGCGTCCAGAGCTGGGGGATCTGTGCCCAGAGCTGATCCCTGGTCCACAGGCCGCCAGTGAGAGCTTCCCGTGTGGCTCTGAGCACCTGCCTTACCCACTGGGCAGCAGAGATGGACTCACAGTGACGGCTGTGCTGCACCGTGGTGGCCTGAACCTGACGGCTGTGGTGGTGACCGCTGAGCACGGCCACACTGTTGCCTTCCTGGGCACCTCGGATGGCCAGGTCCTCAAGGTGAGGCCTGGGCTGGGGCTGGGCCGCTCCCTGGGGGGGCCATCCACGCAAGACCCGCATCTCACACGCCTGCCCTCGCCCCGCAGGTGTACCTTGCCCCAGATGGCAGCTCTGCGGAGTACGGCTCCATCCTTGTAGAGATCAACAAGAGAATCAAGCGGGACCTGGTGCTGTCCCCGGATCTGGCCTTTCTCTACACCATGACCCAGGACAAGGTGGGCCTCGGCAGCCCCTGGGGGAGGGGCATCGCTGGTCCAGGCCACTGTCAGAAGCCTGAAGAGGTGCGGAGCGGGACGGGAGGAGTTCCCTCGTCCCCCTGGTGCTGGCCTTCTGTCGGAGACTCGCTTCGTTTGTGGCCCTGCCCCAGGTCCACGCTGACAGAAGGGGCCTGTGCAGCCCTCTGA
Source organism: Mustela erminea (assembly GCF_009829155.1). Taxonomy (NCBI): domain Eukaryota; kingdom Metazoa; phylum Chordata; class Mammalia; order Carnivora; family Mustelidae; genus Mustela; species Mustela erminea. The sequence goes on from NC_045619.1 coordinate 430,528, forward strand.
GCTCAGACAGAGCTCATGGGCGAGGCCCCCCAGTCCACTGGGAGCACAGTTGGGACCCCACATTATCCTGGGCCAATGACAGCCACAGGGCAGGCCCACCAGAGCCTGGAGGGCAGCTGCTTCTGGACCCTCACCAGTAAGCCTTGCATTGGTATCAGGCTTTTAAAGGTCAGAAAGGTGCGACCAAGGAAGACCCGGCCGAAGAGCCAGGCCCTGGTGGCTGCTGTCGTCCCACTCACCGTCCTGTTGCCCTCAGGTTTTCCGGTTCCCCGTGCAGGACTGTCTGAGCTACCCGACCTGCGAACAGTGTCACAGCTCTCAGGACCCCTACTGTGGCTGGTGCGTCATCGAGGGACGGTGAGTGTCCAGGACTCCAGGGGTCTCGGCCCTGGCCCGGGGGGGCCTGGGGGTGTGGCTGACAGGGCCCAGGACTAAAGCTACCCCCTGCCCCCTAGATGCACCAGGAGGGCTGAGTGCTCACGGGCCGAGGAGAGTGGCCACTGGCTGTGGAGCCGGCACGAGTCCTGTGTAGCCATCACCGGGGCCCAGCCACAGAACATGAGCCGGAGGGCCCAGGGGGAGGTGCGTGGTGCGGTTGGGCATGGCCCTGGTGCTGGGCAGGGGTGGGTCTCCTGCTGGCCTGGGGCTGTTGGGTCCACGGGGAGAACCGCGGCGTGTTCTCTCTCTCTGGCCTGGGTTCTGGGCGCTGAGCCTGAGGACAGGGAGCCTTTCCTTTGTTGGGTTCCGTGGCCCCTGTGACCTGGGGGGCCCTGTTCCCAGTGCGACGGAGTCTATTCCAAGGGATCAGCGTGTGCACGCACAGGCGTGCTGGAGAGCAGGACGTGCACACGCACCCTGCGTGGAGAGGTTCTCCTGTGAGCCGCGCCCCTCCCCAGGTGCAGCTGACTGTCCGTCCCCTCCCGGCCCTGAGCGAGGAAGATGAACTGCTTTGCCTCTTTGGTGACTCTCCCGCGCACCCGGCCCGCGTGGAGGAGGACGCCGTCATCTGCAACTCCCCACATACCGTCCCTGACACGCCGCCCGGCCATGGTGAGGCCCCCGTGCAGCTGCCGGGTGGGCACCTCCGGTCCCAGCGGTGCAGCCTGAGGCCGAGACACCCCTGCCTCGGTCGATTGAGGTGGAGGGCCCTGGAGCCGTGGGAGAGGGGGCCGTGTGCTCTCGGCGCCACAGGGGTGCCCAGCTTTAGGCTTTGCTGTCCAGGCAGAGACCCCTTAGGCCTCCCCAGCCCTGTCCGGCCTCAGATGGCGGGGGCTCTGAGGGCAGCTCACTGGTGCAGGCAGGGCCTTTACAGCTGAGGATCCACGAGCCTTTGTGCCTCCAGGGACAGAGAGAGGGTGGAGGAGCGCAGAGCCCTGGGAGCCGGCCCCAGAGCCGAGATCTGAGAGCATGGGCAGGCCTGGCTGAGCCCAGGGCAAGTCACAGGCCAGAGATCTCCCCCGGGCCTGTGGGAGCTCCGATGGGGCGAGGGTTTGGCTGCAGAGGCCCCGTGCCCACTTGCCCTGCCCCCGCCCCACCAGCCTCACCCTGCGTGCTGAGGCCCCCACCTGATGCTGCCCTGGTCTCTGTCCGCAGACCACGTGGCTGTGAACATCCAGCTGCTGTTCCGACGCGGCAGTGTCTTCCTCACGTCCCACCTGTATCCCTTCTACGACTGCCGGGAGGCCATGAGCCTGGCGGAGAACCTGCCGTGAGTGTCTTGCTGGCCTGGTGCGCCTGTCACCTGGTCCCCGCTCCGGGCCCTGCGCCCTTCACCGCCCCCTCCCCCGAGGCCCGGTGGGCCCCGCGCTCCTCACCACCCTCTCCTCCAGGTGCATCTCGTGTGCAAGCAACCGCTGGACCTGCCAGTGGGACCTGCGCTACCACGAGTGCCGGGAGGCCTCCCCCAACCCCGAGGAGGGCATCGTCCGCGCCCACATGGTGAGGGCGGTACACCCCGTGCGGAGGCTGCGTCGCTTGGCCGTGGCCACGCGGCTCCTGACCAGCTTTCTTCTCTCCAGGAGGACAACTGCCCTCAGTTCCTGAACCCCAGCCCACTGGTCATTCCCATGAACCACGAGACGGACGTGACCTTCCAGGGCAAGAACCTGGACACAGTGAAGGTGGCAGGGCTTGTGGGGTACCGGCCAGGGAGCCCAGCGGGGGCCGTGGGGGTTGGTGGAGAGTCCGTGGGGCTCCTTCAGAGCATTTTCCTGCAAAACCAAAGTTCAGGTGTCTGGTGCAGCTTTGAGCTTTCCTGGGCTTGGGACCTGGCACACAAGGGAGGTGCTCCGCGTGTGTCTGGGCCCAGAAGGCAGCAGAGAGGCCAGAACGGGGTGGCGTTCAAATGGACCTCGAGAACATAGAGAGCAGGAGACCAGTGGGGTTCAAGCTGGGCACGTTGAGTGGCCGGGACGCTGCTTGGTGACGGGGAGTGGGCTGTGCTCTGGGTCTCAGCAAGACGGGCACATCCGGGAGCAGCCGGTGGTCAGCCCAGTGGGTGGCCGTGGGGCCCCCAGAGGGCTGGGAGGTCTGCGGGGGGTCCTGACTACACCACCTTGCAGGGGTCCTCTTTGTACGTGGGCAGTGACGTGCTCAAGTTTGAGGAGCCGGTGAGCACACAGGAGCCAGGAACCTTCTTCTTTCGGACCCCAAAGGTGCGGCTCCCAGGGCAGGCAGGCCACGCTGCTGGATCCCGAGGAAGGGTCTTGGGGGCACAGGCAGGGTAGGGGTGCACGGGGGCTGGGGCGCCTTGGAACGTTTGTGTGTCTCCCACCTCCCTGCAATCAGAGTGATCGTGATCGGTCTGAGGCCACAGCTTGCTGCCCCTGGAGGCCTCCCCCTGCTGCCCCTCAGCTGTGGGGGGACTATGTGGTCCAGACACAGGGGTGGGGGAGCGGGGAGTACAGCGGGTCCCTGCGTGTTCCTGCAGCTGTCCCACGACGCCAACGAGACACTGCCTTTGCACCTGTATGTCAAATCCTACGGCAAAAATGTCGACAGCAAGCTCCAAGGTAGGCGGGGCAGTGACGGGGGTGGCCGGGGGCAGGAAGTAGGTAACCCCCTGACACCTGGCCACTTCGTTCGCAGTTACCCTCTACAGCTGCTCCTTTGGCCGCAGCGACTGCAGCCTGTGCCTGGCCGCAGACCCCGCGTACAAGTGTGTGTGGTGTGTGGGGCAGGGCCGCTGCGTGTACGAGGGCCTGTGCAGCAACAGCACCTCCGAGTGCCCGCCGCCCGTCATCACCAGGGTGAGTCCCCACACCTGCCCGGCGGGGAGAACCTTGGCCTGGCCGCTGCCCTGCCCCTCCTCCGCCCGAGCGGCTGGGTCAGCTGGGCTCTGCCAATTCCAGATTCATCCTGAGACGGGCCCGCTGGGCGGCGGCATCCGGGTCACCATCCTTGGGTCCAATTTGGGGGTCAGAGCAGAGGATGTCAAGACGGTCAGTGTGGCGGGCCGGAACTGCGTCTTTGAGCCGGAGCGCTACTCCGTGTCCACACGGTGAGTGGCTCGCCTGCAGTCTGGGCAGCGCTGGCTGTGCTGGGGGCGCAGGCGACCAGTGCTTGGGGGAGGGTGGGAGGCGGACATGCGTGGGTGCCCAGGATGTGCACACCCACTGCGGACTGTGCTGCCTTGTCTGGGAGTCCAGGATCGTGTGCGCTGTCGAGGCAGCCCCGGAGCCCATCACCGGGGGGGTCGTGGTGAATGTCAGCGGGAAGCTGGGCCACTCGCCTGCCCACGTCCAGTTCACCTACCAGGTAGGGGCCTGGCCTTTATGACCTGGAGGGTTGTGTGTTGACGCGGGCTGGGGTGGGCCGAGTCCCCAACGCCCCAGCCCGATCCGAATGCGTCCGTTGCCCTTCTAGCAGCCGCAGCCTCTCCGCGTGGAGCCAAAGCAGGGGCCCCAGGCAGGGGGCACCACACTGACCATCAGCGGCACCCACCTGGACACAGGCTCTGCAGAGGACGTGCGGGTGACCCTCAATGACGTCCCTTGTAAAGTGTGCGTGTCATCTGCAGGCTGGGGCTCTCTGGTCCTCAGTCTGGCCGGAGTGGGCAGTGGAAGTAGCCTGATCTGCTGACCCCCACCCCGGTTTGGGCCTGGGGTTGACAGTGGCTACCCCCCCCCCCCCCACCAGGACGCAGTTTGGGGCCCAGCTCCAGTGTGTGACTGGCCCACAGCCTGTGCTGGGCGAGCTGCCGCTGGAGGTTTACTACGGCGGCTCCCGGGTGTCCAGCCCCGCTGTTGTCTTCACCTACCGCGAGAACCCAGTGCTGCGGGCCTTTGAACCGCTGCGAAGTTTTGTCAGGTGTGGCCTCCTCCCCTCCCCGGGGACAGTGGTGCCAGCTGGGGGACCCCACCCCACACCCACCCCCTTCCGCTACTTCCCAGGAGTCCTCTGCCCACCAGGCTCATGAGGACGTCATGGGGCCGGTCCGTCAGAGAACCCACTGTATCCCCAGATCCGCTTCCTCCTAGAAACCCACGTGGGCAGGCCCCCCCACTTCTGACAAGCGATGGCAGTGCCCGTGGTCCTGTGCTCAGAGCTTGACCCCCCCACTCTACCTCAGAGCTGCGTGAATACCCCAGAGCAGAGAGGGGTCGGGGCTCCGGGCCCTGCCCTCCCCCAGCCAGCCCACTGCGTGGCCGGAATTTGGGTGGGGGAGCTGGCTCGCCACGCCAGGCTCGCTCAGGCACTGCCCACCCCTGTCCCCAGTGGCGGCCGCAGCATCAACGTCACGGGGCAGGGCTTCAGCCTGGTGCAGAGATTCGCCATGGTGGTCATAGCTGAGCCCCTGCAGTCCTGGCGGCGGCGGCGGGAGGCCGGGCCTCTGCAGCCCGTGACGGTCAGTCCTGGTGTTGGCTCTGCTCCGGCGTGGTTCCCTTGGGAAGTGCGGGGTAGGGATGGGGCCTGACGGCCTGGCCTCGGCCTGCAGGTCGTGGGCACGGAGTACACATTCTACAACGACTCCAAGGTCGTGTTCTCGTCCCCCGCGGTCCCCGAGGAGCCCGAGGCCTACAATCTCACAGCCCTCATCCAGATGGACGGGCACCGGGCCTTGCTCAGGACTGAGGCCGGTGCCTTCGAGTACGTGGCCGACCCCACCTTTGAGAACTTCACGGGGGGAGTCAAGAAGCAGGTCAACAAGCTCATCCATGCCCGGGTGAGGACTGGCCGCTGCCCGGGGGTTGGTAGGGGAGGCGGCTGGAGGTCTGGGCCAAGTCGGCCCCAGTGGCCCTGCCTCCCTCCCGGTCACTGTGTTGCTCCCCATGACCCCCACAGGGCACTAACCTGAACAAGGCAATGACGCTCCACGAGGCCGAGGCCTTCGTGGGTGCCGAGCGCTGCATCATGAAGACACTGACCGAGACGGACCTGTACTGTGAACCCCCAGAGGTGCAGCCGCCCCCAAAGCGGCGGCAGAAGCGGGACACGACCCACAACCTGCCAGAGTTCATTGTGCGTGCGGTCGTGTGGGTGCAGCTGGGGCGGGGCAGGCCAGATGCCGGTCGGTTCCCTGGTGCCCTGGTGGAGCCGCACCTGGCCCTACTGAGCCTGCCCTGCCCCGCAGGTGAAGTTTGGCTCCCGAGAGTGGGTGCTGGGCCGCGTGGAGTACGACACGAGGGTGAGCGACGTGCCGCTCAGCCTCATCCTGCCGCTGGTCATCGTGCCCATGGTGGCGGTCATTGCCGTGTCTGTCTACTGCTACTGGTGAGTCCCTCCGGCCACACACCCAGCACGACACACAAGCTCTGAGCCGCCAGGTGGCCTGAGCCAGGCTAGGCCCTGTTAACCTCCCTGTGCCCGCAGGAGGAAGAGCCAGCAGGCGGAGCGCGAGTACGAGAAGATCAAGTCCCAGCTGGAGGGCTTGGAGGAGAGCGTGCGCGACCGCTGCAAAAAGGAGTTCACAGGTGCGGCGGCCTGGCCGGGGCGGGCAGGACCCTCGGGCTGCCTGGACCCCGGAGTCCCCAAGGACACCTCTTGGGGACTGGGAGGGAGGACGTTCTGGAAAGAAGCTACGTTGGAAAGGCAGAGGTGGGCGGGGTGGCCAGCGGCTGGGATGCCTCACCCTGGCCTCCCCTCAGACCTGATGATCGAGATGGAGGACCAGACCAACGACGTTCACGAGGCAGGCATCCCCGTGCTGGACTACAAGACCTACACCGACCGCGTCTTCTTCCTGCCCTCCAAGGACGGCGACAAGGACGTGATGATCACAGGCAGGCTGGACATCCCAGAGTCGCGGCGACCTGTGGTGGAGCAGGCTCTGTACCAGTTCTCCAACCTGCTCAACAGCAAGTCCTTCCTGGTCACCGTGAGTAGGGCCGGTCCACAGGGCGGCTTGGGGAGGGCCAGGCAGAGACCGGGCTCAGGTGCTCACCGAGGCTTTGCCTGGCGACCCTCGCAGTTCATTCACACCCTGGAGAGCCAGCGTGAGTTCTCCGCCCGCGCCAAGGTCTACTTTGCGTCCTTGCTGACCGTGGCGCTGCACGGGAAGCTGGAGTACTATACAGACATCATGCGCACGCTCTTCCTGGAGCTCATGGAGCAGTACGTGGTGGCCAAGAACCCCAAGCTGATGCTGCGCAGGTGTGTGGGCTGCGGGGGTGTGGGCGGGGCGCATGCCGGAAGGATGGCGGAGCGGTGGGGCGAGTGGATGGCTGGGGGCGGGGCCTGCGTGCAGGGTGGGTGGCCACGGGGTTGGTCCGGGTGCACGGATGGCGGTGTGGGCGGGGAGGCGGGGCGCGTGGATGACAGTGCGGACGGGGCAGGGGCACGCAGAGGGCAGTGGGGCGGGGCGGGGGTGACCCCAGTACCTGGGCTGCCAGCAGATGCAGGCAGTGCAGACAGGGAGGAAGGATACGTGAGCTTCTGCTGGTCCCCTTGGCGTCTCTTGGTGGGGTGGGGTGGATGGTGAGGAGTCCAGCGCTAGGGTCACTGTAGGCTGCGTGCATGCGTTCTGACGGGGACCCAGGGCCTGGAAGCACGTGCTGTGGGTGCCTGGAGGAGCCGGCTGGGCCCAAGGGCACTGAGGGGTCCCTAGGGAAACACTTCTCGGCCCCTGCAGGTCTGAGACGGTGGTAGAAAGGATGCTGTCCAATTGGATGTCCATCTGCCTCTACCAGTACCTCAAGGTGGGCTCTGGGGGGCCTGGCCAGGGTCGGGGAGGAATGTGGTGGTGCGCTCCCCGCCCTCCCCACACAGGTCCGCCTGCCTGTGCAGCATCACCCAGGGCTCTGGCATGGTCGTTCCCACCCATGGCTGAGCTGCTCTTTGTCCTCCCAGGACAGTGCGGGCGAGCCTCTGTACAAACTGTTCAAGGCCATCAAGCACCAGGTGGAAAAGGGGCCAGTCGATGCTGTGCAGAAGAAGGCCAAATACACCCTCAATGACACGGGGCTGCTGGGGGACGACGTGGAGTACGCGCCCCTGGTGAGCCCTGGGGCCGCGGGCCGCGGGCCGGGGGGCTGGGGGAGCTCAGAGACTGCTCTCAGTGGCGCTGGGCTCTGGGCCCAGCCGCAGTCCCAGAAGCTGGATGGTGTTGGGGGATTCACGTGGGCCCGGCTGAGTTCGGACAGGGGTTGTGGGTCCCCCGCAGTTGTCTCTAGAGAGAGGCTCTATGTGTCGTGGGCACCTGGGTCTGCCCCAGGTCTGTGTGGGGCCTGGGTGTCCGCGTGTGCCTGGTGTTGAGCTTGTGTGCACAGGTGGGAGATGGCGTGGGGCACGTGGTGCCCGGGAGCCAGCCAGTCCCCGAGCTGCTCTGTTCTTTGTCCTGTGGAGCCCGGGATTGGGACAGGGCCAGGCCGTGCTACTCTGGGTGCTCTAGGGGCTCAGAGCTACCCCCGCTCCACTTGATGGTGTGGCCGTGAGTCTGCTACCACACTGGTGGCCCGTGAATGCTGACTCTTCACCGTGTCCTTCGGCAGACGGTGAGCGTGATCGTGCAGGACGAAGGGGCCGATGCTGTCCCCGTCAAGGTCCTCAACTGTGACACCATCTCCCAGGTCAAGGAAAAGATCATTGACCAGGTGTACCGGGCGCGGCCCTGCTCCCGCTGGCCCAGGGCTGACAGTGTGGTCCTTGGTGAGCAAGGCCCTTGTGTTCCCTGGAGAGGGGTCCTGCCCTCAGAGGCTGGTTGGGCAGGGGGTGGGTATCGGGACAGCTGGGTTCCAGGTGCCGGGCTCCAGGTGCCAGACTGTGTCCTTCCAGAGTGGCGTCCTGGGTCTACAGCCCAGATCCTGTCGGACCTGGACCTGACGTCTCAGCGGGAGGGCCGATGGAAACGCATCAACACGCTGATGCATTACAACGTGAGTGCCAGTGGGTGGGGGCGGGAGGGGGGGCGTTGTGCGCAGGGAGAGCAGGCTCCTTGTCTAGCGACATCCGCCCTCATGACCGCGTGCCCCAGGTCCGGGACGGAGCCACTCTGATCCTGTCCACTGTGGGAGTCTCTCAGCAGCCTGAGGACAGCCAGCCGGACCTGCCCGGGGAGCGTGAGTACCCCCGCCCCTGCTTTTGCCCTGGGCTCCTGTCGGCTCCGGAGGTCTGCGTGGAGCAGTGCCCACCCTCGGCCGCCACGGCGGGGTGGGGGGCTGCTGAGCTCCAGCCCTCGTCCTCCAGCACCGCTCCTCCCTCCCCTCCCCAGGCCACGCCCTCCTGGAGGAGGAGAACCGCGTGTGGCACTTGGTGCGGCCCACAGAGGAGGTGGAGGAAGGCAGGTCCAAGCGAGGCAGCGTGAAGGAGAAGGAGCGCACCAAGGCCATCACGGAGATCTACTTGACGCGCCTGCTGTCCGTCAAGGTGGGCGCTGTGGCCCGCGCGCGGGCGGGCTGGGGCGGTGCGGGCGGGCGATGCTGAGCGCCTCCCCCACCCCTGCAGGGCACCCTGCAGCAGTTTGTGGACAACTTCTTCCAAAGCGTCCTGGCACCCGGGCTCGCCGTCCCGCCGGCGGTGAAGTACTTCTTCGACTTCCTGGACGAGCAGGCAGAGAGGCACGACATCAAAGACGAGGACACCGTCCACATCTGGAAGACCAACAGGTGGGCGCTGCTCCGCCCGCGGCCCCTCGCCCCTGGCCTCAGCCGCCCCTCACTCCGCCGCTCTGCCTCAGCTTGCCGCTGCGGTTCTGGGTGAACGTCCTCAAGAACCCGCATTTCGTCTTCGACGTCCACGTGCACGAGGTGGTGGACGCCTCCCTGTCCGTCATCGCCCAGACCTTCATGGACGCCTGCACGCGCACCGAGCACAAGCTGAGCCGCGTGAGTGGGCGCCGCGCGCCGGAGGGCGGGTGGAGCCGGGGCCCCGGGTGCGGCTGTGGCTGGAGGGCCCCGGGGACGCTGTGCCGGTGCAGGGCTGAGGAGCCCGGCGGGGAGGAGGCTCCCTGCGGTGTGCGGGCGGGGGAGAAAGGGAGGCGGGCAGCCTGGGACGCCCCACCTCTGCCTCATGTGGGAGCCCACAGAATCGGAAGCTCCCCCTGTCTGGGGCTGGGCACGGGTGGCTCCCCGGTCGGACCTCTGTTCCCCACTCCCCTTCCCTTCTCTGTTGTGTGTTCGAGCTGAGCGGCGGGGCACCTGGCTCTGTCCCCTGCAGGACTCCCCCAGCAACAAGCTGCTCTACGCCAAGGAGATCTCCACCTACAAGAAGATGGTGGAGGAGTGAGTGCTCCCCGCCCCCAGCCAGACCCAGGCCCCCAGCCCTGACCCCCAACCCAGTGGGCCCCGGGGTGGGGGGGGGTTCAGGCCTGTGACTGGGAGGGGGCCCTGCAGCCCCCAGGACCCGTGGCCGCACCCCTTCCCTAACCGTACCCCACACCCTTGCAGTTATTACAAGGGGATCAGACAGATGGTGCAGGTCAGCGACCAGGACATGAACACATACTTGGCAGAGATTTCCCGGGTAAGAGCAGACGGAGGGGCTGCCGCAGCTGACCCCGCCCCGACAGAGCCGCCCTGCCCTTCCCCTGATGGCCCCTGCCATGTAGGGCAGGAGACTGTCCTTGGCGGGGGGTGGCCAGATGGGCCGCCCCCTACGTGGGACCGCGGTGCCCTGGGGAGAGGGCTGTGTGAGCAGTGTGCCTGTGTGGGTGGGGGGGTGTGCCCGTCTGTGGACGTCCCACATCCCTCCGACACGCCCAGGACCCCGTGTGTCTGTAGCCATCTGCTCCTGCACGCTGGGTCACACCCCTCCCTCCGTCCCTGTGTCCCCAGGCGCACACAGACTCCCTCAACACCCTGGTGGCTCTGCACCAGCTCTACCAGTACACGCAGAAGTACTATGATGAGGTACGGGGTGTCCTCCGGGGAAGGCGGCACTTGAGAGGTCCCCTTCCCTGGCCTGCGCTCTGATGTGGCCCCCCTCTCAGATCATCAACGCCCTGGAGGAGGATCCCGCCGCCCAGAAGATGCAGCTGGCCTTCCGCCTCCAGCAGATTGCCGCCGCGCTGGAGAACAAAGTCACAGACCTCTGACCTCTGACCTCTGCCCCCGTTGCCTCTGGGCGCAGGTGCGTGAGGCCCGTGTCAGGCATCGGGTGGCCCCTGGAACCTGAGGCCCAGTGGTGAGGCCCTTCCCTTTCACCAGCAGAGGAGGAGCCCCCAGGCATCTGCGTGTGGGTGCCTGTGGGTGCCCTCGCCCTTGGCGTCTGGTGGCTGTAACGTCCTTCTCCTGAGCCACAGCGCCTGGCGACCTCCGGCACCAGCCCCCCCTGCAGCACCAGCATCGGTGTCTGTGTCACACCTCCCAAGCGATTCGCGAACGTGCCTTACGCCCCTGGCGCTGCGCTGGGTCGTGCCTGAGCACCAGCAGCCGCCTCAGATCCCTGGGTTTGGCCTCCTGGGGGTGTGCTGGGAGTGCCCGCGGCCCCCGGGGCCTAGCGCCCAGACCGTGTCTGTCTGCCCCACTGGGGCAGGAGAAGTAATGCGGTACTCGCCTTCCTGACCTCACCTGGCCTGTCCTGTGGGGCGCGGGCTCTCCGGGTAGACTCCCTGTCCCGGGCCCCACCTCCAAGGTCAAGCTGGACGTCAGACGTCGAGGCCCAGGTGCCTGTCAGACAGGCTGTCCTGGAGGCCCTGGCCAGGTCTGAGGGGTCCCGGCAGTGCCGCCAGGACCACCCTCACCCCCACCCCCTTTTGTAAATTTTGTTAATTATAAATCAAATACAGTTGTTTTTTTCACTCTGCTGGTTGGCTGGCTTCCTCCTGGGGGGCCGCAGATTCGTGGCTTGCCTCTTCCCCCGCCTTCCCAGGCTTGTCCTGCTGAAGGTCTTTCTGTGGACACTGGCCCACGTGGGCAGGGGGTTCCTCTGGGCCACAGGGTGGCAGTGGGCGCAGGAGAATGTGCCCCGGAGTCCACACCCTCCCTGCCCCGCCCCCCTGCTCCAGGCCTGGGCCACGAGGTCTGGATCCTGGAACAGTTTGGCTGCAGACTGGGAGGTGGGGAGGGTCGGCTGCGATTGGGTGGATCCTGCGCCATCTGCTGGTGGACAGCCCTTGCCTGTCTTCCTTGGGCTGAGTGACAGGTCCTGCCCCCCGGGATTAGGGTAGGCGTGGCTTGGGCTTACTGTCCGACCCTGAGCACCCAGAGAGGGTGTCCTCTTTTCTAAGAAGGGGTACTTGACAGACATGGTCCAGCCAGCACACATTAGGTTACTGCTGTGTGCAGACCGCAGCACACACTGGCATGCCTCTGGGAGAGAGGGCCTGTGTCCCCCTCCTTAGGCTGTGGGGCTATTGGGTCAGCTCTATGGTCCCAAGAACAGCTCCAGGATGACTTAGGGCATAAGTCAGGCTGAAAGGCCATGTAAGAGAGAGTGAGGGTACTTTTGCCCATGCCTGAGGGGGGGGATTGTCTGGGATTCTGGTGATGGGGGAAGGGGTTTGCTCCCAATCCCCGTGTTGCATGCAGGGGTGCAGCAGTGAGATGTCCCACCCCACAGCCTCCAGGCACACATACATGTCCAAGCACACACAGCATCAGCATGTCCGGTCACTTCATTTGATAAATACACACTGTTCAGAGCCTGCCCTGAGAGAGTTCTTTTGCTTCAAGGACACCCCCCAGCAGAAAGGGGATTTTGTGACCCAGCCAGCTTCAGGTAAGGCTGGGTCCAGGTGCTCACACGTTTCCATGTGTCTGAACTCTTCCCAGCATGCGCTGCTATGTCCTTGGACAGGGGGGCTGCTGCTGACAGGCTCCCCTCTCCTCCACTTGGGGCATCGCTGTGGCTGTGGCTGGGGATGGGCCGGGTGCACAGGGGGAAGCCCCACTCAAGCCACGTGGAACAGGTGTGGGTATCCCCCACAAGGAAGGGGTACTAGGCAAACAACTGATATCCCCCATCCCAGGACCCCAAAAATGACATGGTTATGACCCGTGCTTTGTTCCCCAAGATTCAGCTGTTCAGAAGCAGGTGGAAAGTGCTAAGCTGTGGATGCCTCTAGGTTCCCACCTCCCAAGGAGGTGGGAACCTAGAGGCCTGGCTTCCAGACTGAAAGTCCACAAGCCACGCTTCCCTCCCTCCCCATACTGGACAGGACAGCCAGGCAAGAGCTCAGTCACTGAGGACCACCTATATTCTGTGAAGCTTAGAGAGGAAAGGCTGCAGGTCCCAGAGATGGGGTTACCTCCCTTGGAGGACAGGAGTGTGAAGGGATCCAGGGGGGCTGTCCTATCATGGGGCCAGTGAAGGGTAGGCACTGGGCATGCATGTTGGGGTGCAAGGCACTGTGGGGGAGGACAGGCCAGCCTCAAGTATTCAGGATGCTGACAGACTGGGGGGTGACCCGCCCTCCTAGTTCCACTTCCCCATTTCCTCCTAATGTGGGGATCATGGGAGGAAGCCGCACACAACCTCAGTGACCTTCCAAGTTGCAGAAAACAGCCCAAAACCATGCACTGCTTGCTAAACAGCATGAACCCCACCCCACCCCCGCCCATCCCCTGGCCCCTATGACAGGACCACAGTAGGAAGTTCTTCTGACCTCAGAAGTACAGCCAAGAGACCAGCAAGTAGCCAAAAAAGGGTGGCCTGGGCCAGTGGAGGGGAGAAGTGGACATGGAGATGAGGAATGCAGTCTTGATTTTGACGGCTACTCGAGAATCCCGCGGCGGGGGGGGTGGTCAAGAGAGCTGGGGATGAGGGTCCTGAGGCCCCGGGCTGATGTCTGGGGAGGAAGCTGCCTGGGTTCCCCACTTGTGCCTGCTCACGCACCTGCTGCCCCCCACCCCTGCTGCTCTCCCTTCCAAGCCACCACCTTCTCCGGACTCAGGCCTTTCTCACCCGCACCACGCAACAGTCGTTCTGGACCCGCTGGCCAGGGTCGTGCTGTGAACATGTCCAGCAGGGCTCCCTATCAGCCTGAGAACAAAAATGACATCCCTGCCATGGCCCCACACAGCCAGCCACAACCCCCCAGCCCAGCCACCATACTTGTCTGTGACCCAGCTCAGTCCTGGAGAGGGAGGACTGTGGACGCTTGCCCAGCTCCACCGATGTCCCCTCTCCAGGGGACTTCCTGATCTGTCTGGCCCTGTGTCCTCTCCCCACCCTAACCACCCAGGAAACCCCCTGGTTGCCGCTCATCAGTATTACAACCGCGACCCTCCCCAGAAGGCGGCCTGGCCTGGGTCCTGGGGACCAGGTGGACACCCGAGGATGAATCATGACCGAGGGTCTCTGCTGGGCCTGACCGCGAGGAGGGGCCCGGGCTCCCCTAGGGGCGGCACAACCCCACCCCTCCGGCCCGGGCGGAAGGGCGGGGCCTATCGCCAGGGGAACCTCCGGGGCCCCGCCCGCCCGGCGCAAACAAAGGCCGCCCGCCTTCTCCCGGCCGCACGGTCCGCGCCCGCCGCCCGCTGCTGGACGAGCCTCCTGTCCGGCCTTAGCTGAAGCTCCACGGACCCCGCACGGAACCCCAGCGCGCCTCAGCCGGCCCGGAAAACACAGCGCAGGGCGGGGACTGCCGAGGAGGCGCGGAGTGGGGCGGCTGTGGGAGGGGACACCGGTGTCCTCACCCCAACACCGCCCGGCCTACACCGGCTCCTAGAGGGGAAACTGAGGCTGGGGACGGCTCGGGACTTGGCCGAGGTCGTGCAAGGCTGGCTGGTGCGACTGGGACTCGGCCGACACCACGGTCCGGGTTCGCTGGGTAGTGACGTTTGCCTGGTACTGCGTCGACGTGTTTTGTTTTAATCTCGCTGCCAGTATTTGAAAATCAGGACATTTCCCATAAAAACTCAAGCTTTGGTTTGTTTGGAAGAGGAAGAAGATCGGGCAACAGCCCGACTGCCCACTTTCCTGGGAGACGCAGCCCCCCCAGCGCTCTCCCGACACCGAGGGCCCGGGGACACCTGTCACGGGGGCAGCGCTGTCTCCGCACACTTGTCACTTTTAAGGGGGAAGTGACGAGGCGCGGGCCCCGAGCGCTGGAGAGATGCGGGGAGGCCTTCTTGCTGGCACGAGGAACATTGCCCCGTGAGGAATCCTCCTCCCGGGCCGTGAGAGGACGCGAGGAAACGTGTCGTGCGCGGAGGAGGAGCTGCGGTTACGTAGCTGAGGAGCCCCCCAGTACCTAGAAAAGTCAGGGTGGGCTTCCTGGGAGAGGTGACAACTGGGGGATTAGAAGGAGGAAAGGCACCAGGAGCCAAGAAAGACCCATTTGGAGATGGCCTTTTATGGGTACAGCCCCTCAAACGCCCCCCCCATGCCCCGTGCCGCCGCTGTCCCTGGTCCTGACAGGGCTGGTTCCCAGGCCTGACCGAGGCGGGAGGCCGCTGCTGGTCCGCGGAAGGTTACCAGGGCACGAACCGCACCGCCAAGGCCGCAGCGGCCTCCGAGAGCCGGAAGCCGGGCGAGCCCAGGATCCAGAGCGCGTCCATCTGCCCACCCCACAGGGAGGCCTATCTGACCAAGTGTCCAGTTTCTCTGCAGTGATGAAAGAAATCTCTGCCCTGGCTTCTTCGATTTGGAGGGTTCGCCTTCATTTCAGAGGGAGCAGGCTGGTGGGGAGTCTCGCGCAGGGCCCGGAGCAGGGGGTGGGAGAGGAGGGGTGCGTGCACCGGAGGTGCAGGCTCGGGTGCTGGCAGGGTTGGGTGCGGGGAGCAGAGGCTGGTGAGAGGCGGTGGCGTCCCGGATGGGGCGGTGCCCGGCCGAGCACAGATTGCGGGCGGGTACTTGGGGAAGTGCGGACCCCAGGAGGTAGAGGCGGGCGGGGCGGCGAGCTGGACGCCGGCCGTCCCTCCCCCAGCGCGGGCGCAGCGGCCCCGGACGAGCCCAGGAGGGGACCGGAGGGCTGGTTTCCGCCCGGCCGCCGCCAGGCAGGGGCAGGAAGCCGCGCGTCTGTCCCCGCGCACCACCCACCACCAGCCCCCCGGCCCCGCCCCGCGCCGCCGCCCGCCGCCGCCTCCTCCCGCCGCCCTCCGTCCTCTCGGCTCCGGCTCCCGCGCGGGGCGGGGGCGGGGGCGCGGGGCGGGGCGCGGGCCGAGCGGCGGCCGCTTCGGACATGTCGGGCCCGCGCGCAGGCTTCTACCGGCTGGAGCTCAACAAGACCGTGTGGGAGGTGCCGCAGCGGCTGCAGGGGTTGCGCCCCGTGGGCTCCGGCGCCTACGGCTCGGTCTGGTAGGAGCGGCGGCGAGAGCGGGGAGGTGCGGGCGGGACTGAGCGCGCGCCCCCTTCCCTCCCTCCGCGAGGTGCCGGCGGGAGGGGCCTCGCCCCGCCTCCGCCCCCGGGCCTTTCACGGATCGCGGCAATGAATGGGGGGTGGGGGGCGTGAAGGAAACTTTCCCACCGGGCGCCGTTCGGGTTTGGGGAGAGGGGTCGTTCCTCCGTCCTGTCCCAGCCGGAGCATCCCCCACCAGGCCCAAATCCTGCGGCGTCACAGTCGGCGAAAGGGCGGGTCTCATGCGCCCCTAAATGTGCAAGCATGCGTCTAGGTTGCCCCCCCCCCCATTCCCTCCGTCAAAGGTCTGGCATCCCTGGGGTCTGGCAGATGCCCAGGTACTACGGTGGGTAGTTTTGTTTGCCAAAGGAAAAGCCTAACTTGGGGGAGGGTAGGATCAAGCTCCATGGCGGGTCCTGCCCCTCCCCTGTTTTCCAAAGGGTCTCAGACTCTGGCCAGGGCTTAGGCCTGAGCAGAGATGCCTACCATCCCCCTGCAATACTTGTGGGGGTCTAGACCCCAGCCCATTTTTTTGCCCTAACCAAGATAGCTCAGACCACAGCCCCACAGTTGGGCCCTGGGGCTCAGACAGAGCATAGTCTGGAATGGGAGAGAGGGTCAGGATTTGGGTGAGGCCCGTGTGGGTTTGGGGAGGGTCTAGGGGGTCTTAGGGTAGGGTGGTTGTAGGAAGTTGGTTGCAGGTGCCATACTGATGGGCTGAGTGCGGATGTGGGTGTTGAGCGGTGTCCCCCCAAACCCAGTGGGGTCATTACAGAGGCCTGAGCCAGGTGGCTGCTGTCCACTGAGGGAGTCTTGGAGGTGGGGAGGCCAGAGCCCCTAGGGGATGGGGCATTGCTCCTGGCTCTGACAGAAGTTAAGACTGGGACTTCCTGAAGCCCCCAGAGGTCCAGTGCTGGAGCCTGGACCAAGGGTTTCTGCCCACCCCCCATCTCTTGTCATTGGCCCGCTTGTCAGAATCGTCCGGCTGGCCATCTCCTCCGTCCTGGCCTCAGGTCTCTGTCTCCATCTCTAAGACCTCAAGGGTGGGAAGAGGGTCAGGATAATAAATGAGTGGTCCCTGGGGAATATAGAGTCCTTGCTGGAATCACCTTGGGTCTAGAATCACCTTCTGGGAGTTCCTAGAGAGTATCAATCTCCCCAAAGGAGGCCTGGGCCCCCCACTGCACTTAGTTGATGGGGACCAGTGCAGGTGATTGCCCTCTCCTGGGCTCCTGTGTTCTCCTGATGAAGCTGATGCCCCAGTGCCAGATTCCTGTCACTCGACTGTGCCGACAACTGGGCAAAAGTATCCGCTGCCCGCATGAGTGGACATTCCCCTACCTGCCTCCCCAGAAGTGACAGACCTTTCCCCACAGGCCACTGCGGGGGGCGGGGGGCGCGTGGATGCCCCAGGCACCTAGCTAGCTTTCCTGCACTGCCACCTGGGCCCCTGGGCATCCCGTGCTGCAGACACTGCTCCCGGGGCCGCGTGGACCCCACTCGTTGCTGGGGAAGTGGCATTCTGGAGAGTGGAGGTAAAGGGGGAGGGAGGAAGGAGAGGAAGCAGTCTGTGTGAAGGCATGGATGGCTCTTCGCGGGGCTCCAGTGTTGGGCCAGTGGGACTCCGGGGCGGGGGGCCGGGGGGGGGCAGCCTTTGCATTTGAAGCTGATGCCTGTGGGCCTTGTGTCTCCGTGAAGAGCAGATGCGTGGGCATCGGGACCTCTGGGGAATGGGGTGGGTCCAGACCCTGCATATTGTCCGGTTTCTCACTCTTAAAAATAATAACGCGGTAAACACCTTTGGCCAGTTTTTCCTCCGTATTTTGTCTCTTCAGAGGTGTTGGGCACCCAGGGGCTTTGAAGGTGGCTCTGGAACCCTGCGGGGTGGGGGGGCCCTCCTGGAGCCATGAGCCAATAGGGGAGCCAGAGGGCTGTTTGGGGCTGGTTTAGCAATGGCTGTTTTCCTGACCTGGTTGGTGGAGACTCTCCCTCAGCCCCATGCCGAGCTGGGGAAGAAGATCCAGGTTAGGACTCCCTGGTGGCGCAGGCCCGGCCCCTGTGCGTGGGAGGGTGGGCTGCCCCTTGAAGAAGGAGAAGGCCCCAAAGAGGCACAGAGGAGAGGCTTCCTGGGTGCCGGTGTCGCCGTGTCCCACCCCCCAGCGGCCGTCTGAGCCAGCGCGGGGGCGGGAAGAAGGGCCCCGCGGGGGCAGGGGCGGGGTGCGGGGCGCGCCGCCGGGGCCCCCCCCCCCGCGCCGCCTCACTCCCCCCGTTGCAGCTCGGCCTACGACGCGCGGCTGCGGCAGAAGGTGGCGGTGAAGAAGCTGTCGCGACCCTTCCAGTCGCTGATCCACGCGCGGAGAACGTACCGCGAGCTGCGGCTGCTCAAGCACCTGAAGCACGAGAACGTGAGCGGGGCGGGTCCGCGGGGCGGGGCTCGCGGGGCTTGCGGGGCGGGTCCGCGGGGCGGCCGGGCCTCCCGGGGCGCGCAGCACGCAGGGGGCGTCCAGGCCTAACTCCCGGCCCCACGCAGGTCATCGGGCTGCTGGACGTGTTCACGCCGGCCACCTCCATTGAGGACTTCAGCGAAGTGTGAGCGGTCGCCGGCGGGGCCACAGGGAAGCGCGTTGGGGGTGGGGGGAGAGGCTGCCTCTCGGTGCTGACCCCCCCCTCCCAGGTACCTGGTGACCACCCTGATGGGCGCCGACCTGAACAACATCGTCAAGTGCCAGGCGCTGAGCGACGAGCACGTCCAGTTCCTGGTTTATCAGCTGCTGCGCGGGCTGAAGGTGGGCGCCGCAGGGGCGGGCACGGGGCGCGGGGCGGCGGTCAGGGCCTGACCCTGCCACCGCATCCCCCTCTCCCTCTCGCAGTACATCCACTCGGCGGGGATCATCCACCGGGTAGGTGCGGCCGAAGGGTGCGGGTCGGGGCTTCCGCAGGGCCCGCGCAGGGGCTCCTCCTGCGCTCACGCCCCGCCTGCCCCGCAGGACCTGAAGCCCAGCAACGTGGCGGTCAACGAGGACTGTGAGCTGCGGGTGAGCCGCCTGCAGGTGAGGGCCTGCCGGGCTGCGGAGGGGTCGTCCGGGGAGGTGCTCACAAGCCTGCTGGTCGCTCTAGATCCTGGACTTCGGGCTAGCCCGCCAGGCTGATGAAGAGATGACCGGCTACGTGGCCACTCGCTGGTACCGGGCCCCCGAGATCATGCTGAACTGGATGCACTACAACCAGACAGGTGACATCTGCCAGCCGGGCAGGTGTGCGGGGTGGGGCCAGGGTGGGCTGCAGTAATCACACCAGGGCCTGGGGACTGAGGGCGGCGGGTACAGGGCCAGGAGCCCAGGCCCCTGGGGTGGTGTGTGTCCAGTCTTGGAGGGCAAGCATTCAAAAATGGACCACAGAGGGTCCAAGCACCATGGGTCCTGGGCTAACTGTTCCCCCTCCCCAGAGTTGTACTTAGAGGAGTAAGGCGTCTGCTATCTGGGGGGCCTGGGTGCAACGGAGAGCCCACTGTGCACAGTCTGGGCAGCACCCTGATTCTCGGAAGGGCCCTTGGGGAGGGTGGACTGATGGAGCCTCCTTCCCCAACAGTGGACATCTGGTCTGTGGGCTGCATCATGGCTGAGCTGCTCCAGGGAAAGGCCCTCTTCCCAGGAAGTGACTGTATCCTTGGCCCAGGTGTGGGAGGAGGGTGAGCCAGGAGCCCCTTGTGCTGGGTGGGGCGCAGGGGAGGTGGGCACTGGCCCTTTCTGGCCGGCCTTGCCTTCTCTGCCCCATGCGGGGCGCCCTTGGGCTCACTGACTCCAGCTGTAGGAGAGCAGGTTTTGGGTAGCGCTCCAAGGTCTGGGATCTGGGGGCCTGGGAAGGGTCTATTCCTGGCCAGTGGGCATTTCCTCAGCCGGACAGACATCGACCAGCTGAAGCGAATCATGGAAGTGGTGGGCACACCCAGCCCTGAGGTTCTAGCAAAGATTTCCTCAGAACACGTGAGTCGCTCGCTGCCCGCTCTCTCTGCTGACCCAGCTCCTGGGCACTCCAGAGGAAGGGGCTCTGTGGGAAGAGACTGGGAACCATGCGGGAGACCTGGGTCACGGTGGACTAGAGCCCAAGGCAGGTACCTGAACCCTTCAGGGAGAAACAGGTGAACAGGGAAGGCGTTCCCGGCACGAGGACAGTGAGGGTACAGCCTCAGCACTGACAGACGGTGGGACAGTGAGGGTACAGTCTTAGCACTGACAGACAGACATCGCCTTTGCCAAGGACAGGGGGTGCCCCGGGCATCGGGAGCCAGGTAAGCCGTGGGAGCCGCCGCATCCGTGGTGGCAGGGGCCGTCTGGTGTGTGCGGGCTCTGGTCCAGGCCTGTCAGAGCGGGTAGGTCTTGTCTCAGCAAGTCCTTGCCTGACTTTGGGCAGGAGGGGGCCGGTGCATGAGCCGGCCCCCTCAGGCCCTTCCTGTGTGCCCCCAGGCCCGGACCTACATCCAGTCCCTGCCCCCCATGCCCCAGAAGGACCTCAGGAGCATCTTCCATGGGGCCAACCCCCTGGGTGAGGACAGGCTCCGGGGCTGGGCTGGGCTCCCCGTCTGGCCCTACGTGCATGGCTGACCACCCCCTCCCTACGGACCGCTCCATAGCTGTGGACCTCCTGGGAAGGATGCTGGTGCTGGACAGCGACCAGAGAGTCAGTGCGGCGGAGGCCCTGGCCCATGCCTACTTCAGCCAGTACCATGACCCCGATGATGAACCTGAGGCCGAGCCCTACGACGAGAGCGTTGAGGCCAAGGAGCGCACCGTGGAGGAGTGGAAGGGTGAGATGGGCCAGGGCCAGGGCCAGTGGTTGGGCGGGGAGGGGAGAAGTGGAGCCCAGGGGCCTGACGCTGGCTTCATTCCCCGGCAGGCTAGGAGTTGCCTGTTTCCTGCTGGAGGCATCCCACTCCTCCCCAGAGTGGTTCCCACACTGCCCGTGCTCCTGGGGCTGGGCTGGGTCCAGCAGAGGCTTGGGGCAGCACAGCGCTGGCTCTAGAAGGAAGCCCCCCGGGGCTGAGATTGCCCTCAGGATGGTGGGCCCGGTCTGGGCAGCCAGCACCGGACAGTCAGGTGGGGGCCGTGGGCCAGTGACGGCTCGAGTTCAGCCTTTCCCTTCACTCTCTAGAGCTCACCTACCAGGAAGTTCTCAGCTTCAAGCCCGCAGAGCCACCGCAGTCTCCCGGCAGCCTGGAGATTGAGCAGTGAGGACACGTGCCTGCTGGCCCCTGGGACTGGCGGACGGGCAGGAGCCTGCCGGCTGGATTCCCACGAGGGCTGCCTCCCAGCACCACTGTGGCCAGCACCCTGAGCCTAGCTGGGGCTCCCTCGCCTGCACGCTGCCCCTCGTGGGCAGTCTGTATACGCATGTGAACGCACAGGAGTGTGCATGGGTGCAAGCCGCGAGTGCAGGAGTCCAGACAGAGCACCCTGGACTTCCTCAGTCCTCTGCCTCCTCCCAACAACCTGGGTCTCCCGTAGGACCTCATCTGGTTCCCCTGGGGAGTATGTCTGTCTCCAGACCTCCTCGGTCCCAGAGGGCTGTCTCTGGAGGGCATGGTGCCCTGGGGCCAGGCCCTCTGGAGACTGAAGGGAGGGTCTTGATTGTCAGAGCCTCTCAACCTGGAAGGGGCGGCTGTCCTGGGAAGTGCTGAGACCCTGAAGAGCTGAAAGCTGAGACCGTCTCCATGTATCCGATGAGAAGACCATCCTGGAGCCCCGTGTTCCCCTGGGCCATAAGTGGCACATGCATACTAACGCATACTAATGCGTGCTCCCGGTACTGACATGTCAAGGCGCGTGTGAATCGGGGGAGGCCTGAGAGCCAGCCGCCATGAGCAGCTGGAAGCCTGAAGTGAGGTGCCTCTGCTGTTACTTCCCTTCCCTCGGTTCCTGGTTGGGGGTGGACTGGGGCGCTGGCGCTGAGATCCTGGGTGCGCCATGCCAGGGGCTCTGGTGGACAAGGGACAACCAGGGAACAAAAGCCAGGGCTTTCTCCTGGAGTGCGGGGGCTGCAGCAGACGTGAAGAGGTGGTTGGTACAGGGGGCTCCAAGCTTGATGCTGGCGGTGTGTGGGGGCCACACCCCAGTGTGCCCTTGGACTCAGACCCTGACCTTGGCCAGGAGCTGATGAAGAAGCCTCTGCCTGCTCTCGCTCTACCTCTGCCCTCCTCCGGCCCTGCAGCTGAGCCCTGGACTGTTCTGCCCTGTGGGTCCGCTTGCCTCCCTTCTTCCAGAATGGAGCTGGTCCAGTAACCTGTGGACCTGACCCTGTTCAAGATGTTGGGGGTGTGGGTCCCCCAGCAAGGGGCTTCTCTTTGAGGAGGTGGTGTCCCATGTGTCAGGTGGTGACCCCCCCCCCCCCCACCTTGCAGAGGTCTCAATGTCAAGTGCCTGCACCGGGGTTTCACAATAAAGGGGGTTCTCTCCCACTCAGCTTGTGTCCGAGGCCCTGCTGCCTGGAGCGGGGAGGTGGGAGCTGGATCTACGCCTCACATTCCCAGCTGCTCTGACCCCACTAGTCACCAGTCGGACAAGCAGCCATATTCAGTCCAACACCCTCCCTGCTCCCAGAGAGCCGAGGGCCATGGGGGGCGGGGCAGGGTGAGTTCTGGGTCCAGGCTGATAGGCTCTGATCCAGGACAGGGCTTGAGGCAATCCACAGATCAGCCCACTGCCCTGGGTGGGTGGGTGTCACTGGGCAAGCTCGGCTTCTGGTCTGGTTGCAGCTCTGGGAGCAAAGGCTTGTCCTGCCCTGGAGCTGGGTAAAATGGGGAAAGTAGCTTTCCTTTCCTTCCTGTTTAATGGGCGAGAGGGACACTCCAGCCCTCGGGATGTCCACCGAGCTCCTGCTGCTCACCGTGGCTCAGGAGGAAGAGCACTGGCCTCAACAGGGATGGGGCAGAACTTCCTTTGGATGGGGCATCTGTGCCCTTGCCCTGGGCCTTGGGGGTGGAGATCTTCTGGGAACCCCACCAGGGGCTGGTCAGTGTAGCTACGGGGCCTCAGGTCCTGGGGAATGGGAGCAGAGCTGGGACATGCCCTGCGTGGGGAAACCTGCCAGACCCCTGGGCCCCACCATAAGTAAGTGAGCCAGCTAGGGGCTTCCTGGAGGAGGCAACCCAGGGCATGAAGGGCACAGGTGGTTGTGACTCCGGCGACCGGCCGCTCTGACTGGTTTCCAGCTGCTGGGTGCTGCGGAAGACCAGCCCGCAGCGCGGGTGTAAAGCTGCCCTGGCCGGCTCTGAGCTGCTGATTCATGGTGTCTGGGGCCAGAAGGGCACAGAGGAGCGGCGGGGGGCCCTGCAAATCCTGTTACCCCACTCTGTCTCCGACCTGCCTCATGGAGCTGGGGGAGGTCCCGGAGGGAGGGGTCTCTGTCTTCCCAGAGCATCTGGTCCAGGGTGGGGCCAGACCTCTGGAAGGAAGATGCCGATGCCCCCACCGAGGGGTAAGGGGGGCACTAAAGGCCCAAGCCGGGCCCTCCTTCACCCCTGGGGTCAGGGATAACTTTCTGCAGAGAGAGGAGAGGCTCAGGCCAGACTTAGGACAAATGAGGAGAAATCTGGGAAGGAGGCAGAACAGGAAAGGGACCCCCACAGACTCGGAGCAGCTTCCCACCTGCCAGGTGGGTGCAGAGAAGGGAGCTGGGTGTGCACCAGGGCCCAAGGGAGACCTACAGGACCAGCCTCTCTGGCTCCTGGGGTTGGGAGGCCTGGGGTCGGTGGTGGTCACACGGAGGAGGCCCAGCTCCTCCACAGGGAAAGGGGGATGCAGGCGTTGGGTGGTGGGGGACCCCACACTGGGATGTGGATGGATCCGCCCCAGGGGAAGGGGGCGGCCCGGGGGGTGGGCGGTTGGCCTGGGGGTCACAGCATTCAGCTCCGGGCACTCCGGGGTGGGGGCCCGGGTTGATGGGGTGGAGCTGGTGAGGGAAGCGGACGGTGACGTGCAGCTGGGAATAGAAGTGCTAAGGTCCGGACTGCCCAGGATGGGCCCAGCTCCCCGGGCGCGTGGCTACTAAGGGGGAGCCGGAGCCCCACGGGACTGGTGCTAAGACACCCCCAACCCGGCCCCGGGGAGTCCGGCCCGGCCGGGGTGAAGAGGCGGCCGGGGTCTCCAGTGCGGTCCGGCCCGGCGCGGCCCCGGCGGCGCTCCCCTCCCCCGCTCCGCCCCTCCCCCAGCCCCCCCTTCCTCGCCCGCGGCGGGCGCCTCAGGTTTCCGCGGGGGCCGGAGGGCGGGCGGGGGCGTCACGTGCGCGCCGCCCGGGGGCCGGTTGGTCCGCAGGCGGGGGAGGGGCCGCGCGCTCCCCGGGCCGGGGCTGGGGTCGGGCCGGGGTCGGCGGCTCCCGACTCCCTGGAGGGCGGCCCCAGGACGGAGAGAGCGGGAGGCCGGAGGGCCCCAGCGGCGGCCGGGCGACGGCGCGGAGCAGGCTTTGCCCACGCGGTGGCCCCGGCTGATCCCGGGCGCCCGGTCCTCGCGGCGCAGCGCCCACGGGGTCGGTGGCGGGGGCGGCGCCCGGGCCGGCCATGAGCTCGCCGCCGCCCGCCCGCAGGGGCTTCTACCGCCAGGAGGTGACCAAGACGGCCTGGGAGGTGCGCGCCGTGTACCAGGACCTGCAGCCCGTGGGCTCGGGCGCCTACGGCGCGGTGTGGTGAGCGCGAGCCGGACGGGGCGGGGGCGCGCGGGGGCGCGGGGGCGCGCGGGCCTCCCGCTGACCCGTGCGCCCCGCAGCTCGGCCGTGGACAGCCGCACTGGCGCCAAGGTGGCCATCAAGAAGCTGTACCGGCCCTTCCAGTCGGAGCTGTACGCCAAGCGCGCCTACCGCGAGCTGCGTCTCCTCAAGCACATGCGCCACGAGAACGTGAGTCGCGCCTGGGGCCCCCCCAACCCCGCCAGCGCCCGCCCCGGCTGCTCCGCTCCCTCCCCGCCCGCGGACCCTGCCCCCCTCGGCGGCCCCGCCCGTGCGCTGTCTGGAGACTGGGGGGCCAGGCCGTTGTACCCCGGAATTGGGGGGGCTCCACGTGGTGAGCCCTGAGAGCCGCTGCTTCCCTGGGGTCCAGGCCTCCCTGCGAAGCCGGTGCCCGCGAAGGGCTGAGCTCCTTGGCTTCCAACTGGGGCCACATCTGCCTCTTCACCCAGGCCTTAGTCGGGTCACGGCCCCTGGCCCAGGCCAAGGGCACCCTCAGCGTCTCACCCCAACCCTGCCTCCAGCCAGGAGCCTAGAGGTGAGAGAGGACGCGCACAGGCGACCAGCGGTTGTTCTGCAAGGGACGCTCAGCCTCTTCCCTCCTGCTGGGCATCGCACGGGCCGCAGCCCAGGCCCCCTGATCCAGACCTTGCCCTGAGCAGTCTGCTCCAGTCCCCCGCAGAGCTGGACACAGAGCAGGAGCCGGCATCCTGGCAGGGGCACCTCAGAGCCTTGCAGTCTCCCTAGCTGAGGGGTTGAGGGAGCTGTGTGGAGGGCACTAAGAAGAGTGCCCCCCCCCCCGCCCCCAATGACTTCTTCCATGGGGGGAGGGATGGCGGATCTGGGGCCCTACCAGGGAAGGGGCTCCCTTTTTTTTGGGACCTGCCCCTAGGACACCACGTGCGGCTGCCCTGGTCCCTCTTGAGGCCCCTGCTGGCTTCTGAAAGCTCTCCTCCTCCTGGGGGAACTGCTGCTCTCCTGTTCCTCCTACAGCCCTGCACTCTGCGCCTCCCACATACATCATTCCTGCCACAGCCCTAGTCTGGGCCCCCTCAGGGCTGGTGGTTTGGGTGCCCAGACCCTGGGCTGATCATGCTCTAGACAGGTGGTCTAGGCCCTCCTGGACCATCAGAGCTGCCAGCCTCCATCGGGGAACATGAGTCCCATGTCTGCCAGGAAACTTGTTCCCTCGGTTCTTGGCTGACCCTAACCCTCTCAACCCCTTGAGTGCGTCCTTCGTCCCATCAGACTTCCCATCTCTGTCCTTAGCCTTTCCCCAGTGAAACCCACTCACGGTGGACACCAGCCCAGCACCGACCTCACCACGTCGTGGTTACACCCAGTCGTGCCCCTGGTTCCCATGGAGACAGTCTGCCCCCTCAAGGTTTCCTCCTCCTCCCCAACCACCCCCACTCCCACTCCCCACCCTGCCCATCCCCTAAAGTCTCAGGGCTTTCTCTTCAGACGCTGCTCACCCACGGCCCAGTCCCCTCCTCTGTGCCATCCTGACCCGCCAGCACAGGAGCCACTGCCTCCGCGGGCCCTGCACACAGCTGGGAGGCTCTGCCAGTCAGCACCTTGCTTTCTTAGGAGAACACTGAGGCTGTGAGAGGCTGCGCGCCATGGCAGGGGCTGCCCTTCCGCCCTTCCCCTACTTAAGGCCGGAAGCCGCACTGCAGAGGCACAGAAGTCTCTAGCAACCTGACAGATCCCCTCACCCTTGGCAACCCTGTCTTCTAACCTCTTCTTGTCAAGACACTGTCCCTGTTCCCCAGGCCTCCCTGGCTTCCAGGCCCCTCAGTGAACATCCCTCTGTGTTCGCTCCTCCCCTGTGCCCATGACTCCAGCCCTGCTGGCCGCAGAGCTCACCTCAGTGTCCCTCCACCTGTGTCCACTCTTGCCTCCCTCCTGTCTGTCCCCACACAGCAAGCAGTGGACACACTTGTTTAAACCCTTGCTCAGAAGCTCTTGGGGTCCAAGCCAGACCTTCACCTGGCATGCACGGGCCTGCTCGGGCTCCCTCTGGCCTCTCCTTGGCTACTCCCTGGCTTGGGCCTCGGCCACCTGGCCTTTCTCCCCGTGTTCCTCAAACACTTGAAGTGCTCTGCCTTCCGCCTCGGCCGTCGTTCACACGGCCTCTGCCAGGTGTCCCCCCGCTGGCACTTCCACCTGGCCACTCTGCTGTATGGGCCTCCCAGGGGTCGGCAGGGCGGGCTCTGCTGCCAGCCTGCCTGGGGCTCTCCAGCAGGGGTGAGACCCCCTGATGGACCTGCTGGTTGTCGGCCCTCCCCCGGGAGGCTGTCCCCCCTGGTCTCGGGTCTTCCTGGGAGCTAAGAAGAGGAGGAGGAAGGGCCATGGGAGCTGCCCCTCCCCCAGGGGGTCCCTGTGGTCACCGTTCAAAAATAGCCTGTGTCTCGGGGCATGTGTGCCAGGGCTGGGCCGCCCGCCAGCAGACAGAGCCAGGCCCTGCGGACATTGGGAGGAGACGAGGATGGTTGTGAGGGGCTTTTCTGCCCTGAGCGCGGTGCCCGCTCTGGGGGTGCGCCCGAGCCGCCGTGCCCGCCGCCAAGCCACACAGTCCTCTGGGTTCCTCCCCAGGTCATCGGGCTGCTGGATGTGTTCACTCCTGATGAAACCCTGGATGATTTCACAGACTTGTGAGTGTGGTCTTGGGCAGGCTGTGCCGGGCAGCGGAGTGTTGGGTTGCTGCCGGGTGCTGACGCAGGTTCTGTGTTGGCGTGCGGGCCTCCCCGCAGCCCGGGTGGGGGTCCCGAACCCAGGACCCATGGCAGTGGCACGGCGGGGTGGATCCTGGGTCTCCTCCCACCACACTGTGGGCCCACCGCCCTGGGCACTGGCCCCCGCCAGAGCCGGAGGTGCGAGTGTGGGACCCATCTGTTAGTCGGCAGGTCCCGTGCTCTCGGACCCTGGCACTCTGTGTGGCCTGTGTGGAGAGCTGCTGACCTTTGCTGCCAGGCAGGGGAGGGGCAGCAGTTGGCCTGCCTGTGGCTGCCGTCCCTGCATTCATACTGCGGTGGGCCCAGAGCCAGAGGCTGAGCTGGGGAAGGGCTGAGGACAGCGCCTCACCGTCTGACCTTGCAGAGGTCAAGGACCTGCACAGGCCCCTGTCCTGGCGAGGTGCTTAATGTCTGTCCTCTGTGGCTCTCTCCTGCCACCTGTCCGGTGTGCTCCTCTGACCCATGTGCCCTGCTGTCCCCACCCTTGCCCACAGGCCCCTCTTTTGCCTGTGATCCCTGGTGCTGCCCGGATCCTAGCCTCCGTGCGGCCCTGCAGGAAACCCTTCTGGGTGGGGCAGTGTGGGCAGAAGAGCTGTGGCTGGGCTTGGGAGAGGCGGGTGGAGCCTGGCGCTGCCCACATGTGGAAAGGGGAGCCCGTGTGCCGCGGGGCCGTCTCCGGGACCCCCAGGGGCCGAGTGCATGTGACACCGGGCATCTGCACGCACTCCGTCCCTCAGTTACCTGGTGATGCCGTTCATGGGGACTGACCTGGGCAAGCTCATGAAGCACGAGAAGCTGAGTGAGGACCGAATCCAGTTCCTCGTCTACCAGATGCTGAAGGGGCTAAAGGTGGGGGCGTGCGGGGTGCGGCCGGGCTGGGGCTGCCGGCCCGTGGCTTTGGGGTCTCCGGAAGCTGACTGCCGCACTGTCTCTGTCCCTGTAGTATATCCATGCTGCTGGCATCATCCACAGGGTAGGTCCTCGTGGCGGTGGGAGGGCCCCCTGGCCTACAGGTGAGGGAGGGGCCTGGCTGCCTGGAGCCCCCATCGCGGGGGCACAGCTGTTGGGGGCGAGGGACCAGTGCCCTTCTTGGAAGGGCTGTTGGGTGGGGCTGACCGGAGGCAGGGAACAGGAGCTCTTCTCTGCATATGCCCCCGTGGGAGGGGCTGTGCCGCCACCTCTGTCCTGCCCCCAGGACCTGAAGCCCGGCAATCTGGCGGTGAACGAGGACTGTGAGCTGAAGGTGTGTGTCGTGGGGGGGCTCTCCCCACCCACTCATCTGCCTGTTGCCCTTGGCCCTCAGGCCAGGCAGAGGGCTCAGGCCCCGGCCATCCAGGCCACAGTGGCACTGGAGACTGGAGGGCATGGGGCATACTCCGTACCTCACTGAAGAGAAGGAAGGGAAGTGGCCCCAGTCCCCGATGTCTGAGCCAGGGTAGGGCCAAGGGTCCTCTCCAAATAGGCTGGCCAGGTCCTGGGGTGGGCAGGGAGTAGAGGAGCAGGGACAGGACACCTGCTGGGACACCTGCTCCTGAAGGTGCTGGAGGGCAAGGTCAGTGGCGCTGCGGGCACTGGCCATGGGGAGGGACTCGGGACGCTTGGGGAGTCTGTGGCCATGACCTCAGGTCCTGGAGGGCTGGCGGGAGGCCCCGGTGTGACCAGTTCTCCCGGATCACAGGCTGACCCGGCTACTCCCTGGGGCCCCTCTGCCCCACCTTCTCGATTCTGACTGTAGATCCTGGACTTTGGCCTGGCGAGGCAGGCCGACAGCGAGATGACCGGGTATGTGGTGACCCGGTGGTACCGGGCACCTGAGGTCATCTTGAATTGGACGCGCTACACGCAGACAGGTGAGAAGCTGCCCAGAGACGCAGAGCCGCCCTGGCACCAGCCTCCTGGTCACACCCTCTGGCTTCCAGTTCTTCATGGGAAGTCCGGTGCCAGCTCCTCCCCGGAAGGCTGCTGAGCTGGGGTGGGAGCCGGGAGAGGGCGCGACAGGCTAGACACGGCCGCCTTGTCCGTGTCTCTCCCCCGCCCCGCCCCCCTCGACGTGTGTGGGCCCCTGCCCTCCCTGGCCCCCAGAGCCCTGACGCAGGGGCTTCTGTCTCAGTGGACATCTGGTCGGCGGGCTGCATCATGGCAGAGATGATCACAGGGAAGACGCTGTTCAAGGGCAGTGACCGTATCCTACCCTTGTCGGGGGGCAGGCAGGGCCTGGGTGGGGGCTGGGCATGCTGCCCGGGCCCGGAGGGGGCGCGCGCTGCTCTCGGCCCTGTTCTGTGCTCCTGACCTTGGCGCAGACCTGGACCAGCTGAAGGAGATCATGAAGGTGACCGGGACGCCTCCTGCCGAGTTTGTTCAGAGGCTGCAGAGTGCCGATGTCAGTTGGGAGCTGGACGGGGGCAGCGGGGGCTGCTGGGCCTGGGTCTGGGGGTCAGACCCTTACCTTTGCTTCCCGAAAAGGCGAAGAACTACATGAAGGGCCTCCCCGAGCTGGAGAAGAAGGATTTTGCCTCCATCCTGACTAATGCAAGCCCTCTGGGTACGACTGGACTGGGGGGAGCGTCGGGTCAGGGACTAGGGCGCCGCGGCCTGGGACCCTCCCTGAGCAGCCCTCCCTGTAGCCGTGAACCTTCTGGAGAAAATGCTGGTGCTGGATGCAGAGCGGCGGGTGACTGCGGCTGAGGCGCTGACCCACCCCTACTTCGAGTCACTACAGGACACGGAGGACGAGCCCACGGCCCAGAAGTACGACGAGTCCTTTGATGATATGGATCACACGCTGGACGACTGGAAGCGTGAGTGGCGGCCCTGGGCCGGGCCCGTGGGGGGCCTTGAGAACCCAGTGCCGGGCTCCAGGGCTCAGGTTTGGGTCCCCCTACCTGGGGATGCCGGTCATGTGAGGGATACACAGACGGTCAGAGGGCACTGGGGCTTCTTGCCGAGGTGACCTCTGGCTGAAGGTGAATTGGGGACGAGACAATGTCCCCGGCAGGGGGTTCAGCACTGACAAGAGCAGGAGGTGAATTCTGAAGACTGGGAGACAGCTCCCCGCTCAGGGGAGTTGTGAGCCCTAACGCTCTCCCTGCCCCGGCAGCCCGCCCCCGGTGCTGCCCGTCTTCCCCCCATCCTGGCCAGAGACCTGAGCTGTTCTGGAGCCCCTGTGCACCCTCTTGTCCCCCAGACCTCCGCTGTTCCCTCTTGAGCTTGTCTTCGTCTCTGCACTCTCTCTCTCTCTCTTTTTTTTTTTTTTTAAGATTTTATTTATTTATTTGACAGAGAGAGATCACAAGCAGGCAGAGAGGCAGGCAGAGAGAGAGGGGGAAGCAGGCTCTCCACTGAGCAGAGAGCCCGATGCGGGGCTCGATCCCAGGACCCTGAGATCATGACCTGAGCCGAAGGCAGAGGCTTTAACCCACTGAGCCACCCAGGCGCCCCTGCACTCTCTTTTTAAAAAAGGATTTACTCAGTCATTTTAGAGGGAGGGAGGGAGGGCTGGGCGTGTGCACATGTGAGCGGGGCAGGGCAGAGGGAGGGAGAGGACCTCCAGCCGACTCTGCGGAGTGTGCGGCCTGACACAGGGCTTGGTGTCATGACGCAGAGATCCCGACCAAGAGGCGGACATCCCGCTGACTGAGCCGCGCAGGCGCCCCTCTTTGCCCCTTTCAGGACCTCTCGCACCTGGACTGCTGCACACCAGGTGGCAGGATAGGGCCCACCCCAGGCAGCCTCCTCCACGCCCTTGCCCATTCCTTCTAGTCCCGCCGAGCCGTGCAGACCCACCGAAACCTGAGCTTGGCACCACCGGGCTGGGCATTGTCAGGCGCCTTAGAGCGATGTCCCCTGCTCTCATCTTTCAGGGCCCAACCAGCACATGCTCGGCCTCAGGCTGGGCTCGGGGACACCTGCCAGGTGCTCAGGCTGCGTGCTGGGGCTGGCTTTGCAGGATGGCAGGCAGTGAGGGCTGGGCTCCGTGTCTTTCTCTTGGTGGCTGCTGGACCAGCCTGGAGGGTGCTGGAAGTACCTGCAGACAGCATTCAGGTCCGGTCCTGGCTCTGCCTCAGACCTGGGGCCTTGGTGCTGCTCATGGGGGTGGGGTGGCCGGGACTGGTGGTTCTCAGACCCTGTTCCTTGGTCACTGGGCAGCTTGGTGCCTGGGCAGGGCCCCACTCTTATCTGTGCTTATATGTTGGGTTTGGTTTGATGAAAGTCTTCTATTGCTAAAAAAGATAACATGAAAACCACGAGCCACAGAACCCTTTCTGTGGTCCCCACCCACACACAGTGGTAAGAGCTTTCACTTTTGCTGCAGACCATGGTGAACACGTGACTTGTTTGCGGCTGAGCCCCCGGTTAGGAATGCTGACTCTCTTCACCTCCCATTTCTCTGGGAACAGCCAGCTTCACACAAACCTCCCCTGTGGGGGCTGACCCCCAGGTTAGGGTTAGGTGAGGGGCCTGGGGGCCCCCGACGGGGCAGGAGCACACAGGTGCCACAAGCAGGGCGAGCCACACAGAGTACCTGCTCTAAACACACAGTGTTTCCTGCGCTGGGCCTGTGGAGGACCAGTGTTCCCCACACAGGTGCTCCACGGGCCGACTGGCCAGATGAGCATGGGAATGCCGGGGGCGGGGCTGTGCAGAGCCGTCCCTCTGCAGGCTGCTCAGAGGGGAAGCACATCAGGCCTTCTCCCTTCCTCTGGGATGGCTGGCCCTGGGCTCACATTTCAGGGACCATGAGCACCTGGCGAGGAGGGCAGAAGCTGTGGGTGTTTGTGGGAATTCTTGTCATTGAAGTTGTGGATATTCGGGGTCCAGGAACCGGGCTGTGTTCTGGTGGGACCACTTGAGTAGACACATGGATTTCTATTCAGAGGACAGCGTCTCCTCATTATGTCAGGGTGTGGGGCCGGGGCCCGCGTGGCCACTCCAGGGCTGCAGGAGCCCCATCAAGGCGGATAGCTCCTGTGGATGGACACAGGTGGGCTGAGTGTGGCCACAGCCTGCGATGAAGTCGCATGTGTGGGACAAGGACAGCCTATCCAGCACCTGCACTCCAGCAGTGACTTCTGACCCTGATGTTTTTGGGGACCGGCTAGGCCCCTAGGTCAGTGGCTAACAGCTTGTACTATAGGCCCGGGAGCTCTCCCCTCCCCCACCCTGAGAGGCAAGTACCAGTGCCCTGGGCCCAGTGCTCTTCCTGGGTCCCTAGCTTCCGCCCTGGGTGTTCATCCTAGGAGGTGATTCTGAAGGGTGATGAAGTCCCTTCTCCCATGACAGTCTGTCTCTGTCACCCCGACCCAGGTGTCACATATAAAGAAGTGCTCAGCTTCAAGCCTCCCCGGCAGCTGGGGACCAAGGTCTCCAAGGAGACGGCTCTGTGAAGACCCGTGGGCCCTGAGAGGTGGTGAGGATGCCTTGGGGATCCTGGCTGGGGCTCCTACCTGGAAGGGCAATCCTAACGATCACTGTGACTTGGCTGAGGCTTATGTCCCAGGAGACCTCGGGTTCCACGGATGCCCCCACCCGCCCAAGGCTGTTACCTCGCTCTCAAGGTTTCCACTTCAGTCTAAACTTGGGGGAACATCTGGACCTTCTGGACAGGATGTCAGACTGATTGGGGACTGGCCTCTGACTCCCTGAGCGGTGGTCCCCTCCCCCAGGTGCAACAACAAGCCTCAGAGCCTGTGTGGAGCTGGGGGGTGAGGCTTGGGGTCAAGGCCTGGCCTCTGACCTTGCCTGCTCCAGCCCCTGCTGAAGCCCAGCTGAAACAGCTGAGAAAGGACAGGGCGGGCGCACAGTGCCTACTCAGGGATGTCTGTCCTGGGGGGTGTGGCTGTGGACTCCCCTGCACCCCCAGCCCAGAATGGGCCCACACAGCTGGAAGGAATAAACCCTTTTGTAGAGAGCGCACTTTGGCTTTTCCAATTCTCAGACTGGATCTCTACCTCTGGGCGTCTGAGCTGCAGCCTGGCATAGAGAAGCTGGCCATGGGGCACCAGGCCCTACTCAGCAGCTGGGCTGGGGCACCTCCTTCCTTCCAGGTCCACAGGGAGCCCAGAGCCTGAAGCCCCTGTACTGGGGATGGGCCCCGCCTTCCTCTAATGGCTCAGATTCGGGAGCCAGACGCCAGGCACGGCCTGATGGGGACGGGGTTAGGCTCCGACCTGGGGCTCAGTCCCAGCTGTCTGGGCTCCCTGTGCTCTCAAAGCCAGGCTCCTAGCGAGGAGGGGTCCCGCTTGGCGCTTTGAGACTCCTGTGTCACCCCAGCGCCCTTGGCGAGCCCTCTGCCAGCCAATGGACGTCGCGGAGAGCGGACAGCGGGGTCAGGGGCCACTCCGGGGCTCCGGCGTCTGCCCTGGCTCCTCCCACCTGTCCCACGGCAGGGGCGCGAAAGCGGGGCCAGGCCATCCCCCTTCTTCCGGCCTCGAGCTCGGCCGCACACGCGAACCGCTGGCCCAGTCAAGTATGGTCAGACAAGTTGCCAAAGTGGACACGGGCTTCCTCCGCTCCGGGCTCTGCGACGGCCCCCGGAGATCCTGGGGGGGAGGGGGCGCCCCGGGCCCCGCCCCAGAGCCACGTGACCCAGGATGGCCGCTCAGTGTGCGCCACTGCGCAGCCGCCGTGATTGGCGCAGGGGCGGGCACCGGACCCAGAGAGCCCGTCGGGGTCCTCCCAGAGCCCCGCTGGGGCTCCCGCAGCCCGCGCTGGCGGGTGCCTGGGCCGGGAGCGTGGGGGCCCCCGCGGGGTCGCGCGCCGCGGTGGGGCAGGGCCCTCTCGGGGCCGCCGTCGGGGTCGTTCCGGCACTCTGGGGAGCCGAGGACGGGATTGGTGGCGCCCCCGCCTCAGGGGCCCCACTTCCGATACCCCCGGGCCTCAGGACGCGCGCTCCCGGCCCCGCCTTCTAGAAGCCCGCCCTCCCCCGCGCGCGGCCTCCCGAGGCCCCGCCCCCGGAACCCGCCTCGAGGCCCCGGGGCCCCGCCTCCGGCGAGCGCGCGCCGGGCCCTCGGCCCCGCCCCACGAGGCCCCGCCCCCACGAGGCCCGCTGAGCCCCGGGGTGTCCAGCCGGCGGCTCCCGCGTGCGCGCTCTGCCCGGCGGGCGGGCTCTGGGGCTCCGTCTGCGCCGCCCCCGGTGCCGGCCTCGTGCTCTCGTCGCCTCCTTCCTCCCCCGCCCGCACCTCCCTCCGCTCGGCCTCCCGCCTGCCTCGCCCCGGCTCGCCGCTGCGCCTCCAGCCCTGGCGAGGAGGGGCCCCTGCGCGGCGCCGGACGGGACGGGCTGCGGAAGTGTCTGAGGCCTTGGCCCGCGCGGTCCGGGGGGCGGACGGGGACACTCCGTGGTGCCGCCGTGACGGCCCGCGGGGCGCCCCTCCCTCCCGCCCCTTCGCGTAGCCGCGTCCGGCTCGGGGCTGCCGGGGGAGGTGGAGCCGCGGCCCCGGGCGTCAGGCCCGCCCCGCTCCGGTCAGGCCGCGGGGTTTTGGGCGGCGGGGGCAGGGCCGTGCCGGGTCCGAGGCTCAAGAGGCCGGAAACCTGTGCCCGGGAGTCACCCCGCGGACTCCGACTGCGGCCGGCGGCTCGTGCGGTGCCTGGGTTCTGCGCGTTTGTGCCCCGGCTCCGCGAGCGCCGCCCCACTTGTGTCCCGGGGGTGAGCGGCTCCCCGGGGCTGCCCGCAGGGAACGGGCGGTGCGCTCACCTGCTTCCCCGGGGCGGCTGGGCCATGAGGACGGCGCTCGTGTACCACGAGGAAATGACAGCCGCGCGGCTGCTCTGGGACGAGTAAGTGTGAGCTTACACTTCAGGGAGCATGGGGAGGGCGCTCTGGTCGCTGAGCTCGGTGTCCACGCAGCCCCGAGTGTGAGATCGAGCGTCCTGAGCGCCTGACCGCCGCCGTGGAGCGTCTGCAGCAGGGTGGCCTGGAGCAAAGGTGTCTACAATTGGCAGCTCGAGAGGCCTCAGAGGCGGAGCTGGGCCTGGTGCACAGGTCAGACCCCACCCCCCCGCCCCCGCGGAGCCACGCACCACAGAGGCCACCGCCTGGGACGTGCAAACGCCCAGCCTGCCCGGGTCTTGAAAACAGAGCTCCCCTATCTGCCTCAGTTTCACTACTGGGTGGATGGGGGAGGGAACAGTGAGGTGGGCGGTCCCACCAGGGTCCAACTCCTCCCTCTCCTCCCCTCCCTGCTGGGTTGGGGGT
Organism: Mustela erminea; assembly: GCF_009829155.1. Taxonomy (NCBI): domain Eukaryota; kingdom Metazoa; phylum Chordata; class Mammalia; order Carnivora; family Mustelidae; genus Mustela; species Mustela erminea. The sequence goes on from NC_045619.1 coordinate 465,821, forward strand.
GACCTAGTCCTGACTGCCTGCCCCTCTGCAGCCCAGAGTATGTGTCCCTGATGCGAGGAACCCAGGCCTTGAGCACCGAGGAACTACAGGCGCTGTCTGGACAGTACGATGCTGTCTACTTCCATCCGGTGCGGCCCTGGGAACATCCCCCCCCCACCATGCACGTCTGCCTTTCTGTGCCTGTTTTACCTCCGGGGCCCCCCCCAACGTTCAGGAATGTGCAAATGGCCTGCGTACCCTACTGGCAGCAGCTGCTGGGACCCGCACTGGGCAACAGCCAGGGCAGAGCCTGTGGTGTAGACGGCAGGGGCTCATGGGCACCCCCACCCCCACCCCGCAGAGTACCTTCCACTGCGCCCGGCTGGCCGCGGGAGCTGCGCTGCAGCTGGTGGATGCTGTGCTGACTGGAACTGCACACAATGGACTCGCCCTGGTGAGGTGAGGGCTGTCCTCTTCCTGGGCAGCTCCTACCTGTGGGTGGCCCTGGGAGGGCACAGGATGAGCCCAATGGGTCAATCTTCACCCGCAGACCTCCGGGGCACCACAGCCAGAGGGCTGCTGCCAACGGATTTTGTGTGTTCAACAACGTGGCCATAGCAGCCAGATATGCCCAGAAGCAGCACGGCGTGCACAGGTGTGTCAGGGTGGCTGTGGGGTGGGGGCTGCGCCGGATGGAAAGTGGTGGGGTGGGCTGCTCCGAGACCCTGTGTGGCGCTCTCCCGTGCAGGGGTGGGCTCCTCGCCCCCAGGTCGGAGGCCCAGCCCCTCAGTGGCTTGTGTACTCCATATCCCAGGATCCTCATTGTCGACTGGGACATCCACCACGGTCAGGGCATCCAGTATATCTTCGAGGACGACCCCAGGTGAGCTGGGGTCACCGGTCTTCCCTGCCACCCCTGGCTGGGAGCCATGGGGCTGAGGTCCTGACCTTTGAGCTCCAACTTCTGACCTGGGCTGACTGTCCACAGTGTTCTTTATTTCTCCTGGCACCGCTATGAGCACGGTCGCTTTTGGCCTTATCTTCGGGAGTCAGATGCAGACGCTGTTGGGCTAGGGCCGGGCCAAGGCTTCACTGTCAACCTGCCCTGGAACCAGGTGACCACCCCTCCCCCCAGCCCTGCCCCCAGGCCTTCCCCCTGCCCCACAGCCCCAGGTCTCCCGAACGTAGTCCAGGGCATCCTTCCAGGGTCACCCCCTGATCTTGGGCCCCAGGAGTGAAGACCCCAGAGCCTCCCACCCCCCATCCAAGTGCCCAGCTCTGATGCTCAATGGCCGCAGGTTGGGATGGGCAATGCGGATTACATGGCTGCCTTCCTGCACGTGCTGCTCCCTGTGGCCTTTGAGGTAACTGCATGGGGGCCAGGCATGGGGTTGGTGGGGGGAGCGTGGGAGGGGGATTCTGTGCTCGGAGCCCCCCGCCTCCGCTGGAGCAGAACAGAGCCCCGTGGGTGGGGGCCACTCTCTGGAGGGGCCTTCTTCACCCCCGCTCCAGGCTCTGTCTTGCCTGTCCCCACCCGGCCCTGTCCACAGTTTGACCCTGAGCTGGTGCTCGTCTCAGCAGGCTTTGACTCGGCGATTGGGGATCCCGAGGTGAGGTCTGGGCCTGGCTGGGGAGGGCGTCTGGGGTCCCGGGGCCGGGCCCCCTCACATGGGGCTCTGGTTCCAGGGGCAGATGCAGGCCACTCCCGAGTGCTTCGCCCACCTCACGCAGCTGCTGCAAGTGCTGGCCGGCGGCCGGGTCTGTGCTGTGCTGGAGGTGACTGGCGGCGAGGGGGGCTCACTGGCTGGGTGTCAAGGTGCAGTCAGAGGGGGCCTGCTGTACGCGGCGGGGCGTCCTGCTTGGGCTGGTGGTGCCCCGCCCCGCTCACAGCCCTGTCCAGTCGTGTCTGTTTCCTCCCTGCTCCCAGGGAGGCTACCACCTGGAGTCGCTGTCTCAGTCCGTGTGCATGGTGGTGAAGGCGCTGCTGGGTGACCCTGCCCCGCCCCTGTTGGGGCCCATGGTGCCTCAGCACAGGTACAGGGCAGGAGGCTGGGCAGGGCTGGGGGTTCGTGGCCAGGCCTGACTGCTCCTGCTTCTCCCCACAGTGCCCTGGAGTCCATCCAGAGCGTCCGGGCAGCCCAGGCCCCTCACTGGACCAGCCTTTGGCAGCAAGGTCAGTGTGGCCCAAGTTGGGAGTGGGGTTGCTCCCACACAGTGGCTTTGACTCTGAACCACTCCCTAGGGTCGACACCCACACTGAGTCTCAGCACGTGCTCCCCAGAGAGGAGACCCTCCCCTGTGCCGCCTGGGGGACCCAAATGCAAGGCAGCGGAGGCCCAGACTTCGGCTCTTCTGAGTTCACTCCTGGACCAGCTGCACCTCTGCGCCACACCCCCTGTCCGCACGGCTGTTGCCCTGACTGCGCCGGCTGCTGCCATGGTCCTGCCCCCCGACATCCTCTGTCAGGAGGAGTCAGCCCCAAGGGAGGAGACACAGGCCTGGGCCAGGTGGGCAGAGCAGGCAGGCCTGGGGAGAAGGGTGGGGCTGTGTGTACACGGGCGCCATGGTGTCTGTGTCACTTCCTGTCCACATGTCCCTCTGGTTTCCCTCCAGGCTGCACGAGGCCCTGACCCAGGACACGGCTTTCACTGCACTTGGGAAGGTCCTGCATCTGTTGAATGGGATCCTGGATGGACAGGTGGGGGCTCCTGGGATGGGTCGAGGGCGGCCATGGAGCTGGGGGCAGGGCCCCTATCCGGGGAGGGCTGGATGGTGCAGAACCACATGGATCCTTTCTAGAACTACCCTTAGGGACGAGGTCACAAGTTCAGGGTCACTCAGCGTCCTCAACTACATGCTCTCCGACAGTAAGGGGAAGGCGGTGATTTAAAGTACAGTTTTAGCACCTTATTTCCAGAAGTGCAGCGGTCTGAGCTCAGGTCGCACAGACGGCAGCTCTGTAGACAGGGACTAAGAACAGGGGCAGATGTGACTCTGTGCCTGGCTGGGGGCTGCCCTCGACAGGTGAGCAGCGGCATCGCGACAACCCCAGCGGCAGCCTCCACTCTGGAGGTGGTCCTTCGACAGGGCTTGTCCCACGGAGCCCAGAGGTAAGCCTTCAGGGCATGGCCCGTGGGCACCCCATGCCTTCGCGGGGCCACACCTTTCCTGTTTCCCACCCTGTGAGGAGGGCTCTGGAAATGGATTCCTGGCTGGGTGAGTGCAGCATGTCCTGGGGCCACCCTCTCTTCTAGGGTGTTCTGTGTGGCTTTGGGACAGCTGGATCGGCCCCCAGACCTTGCCAGTGATGGGTAGGACGCTCAAGTTGTATGTGCATCTGGTCCCGCGTGTGGGTGGGCACGTCATCCTGGGTTCCCACGGGGGAGGGTAGGCAGGGCCTCCGCTTCCGCCGTCTGGGCTCTGGAGGGTAAGCCGCGGCTCACACCCGTGCACACGTGCTCACCCTTCCCCGGAAGGAGGACCCTGTGGCTGAGCATCAGAGGCAAAGAAGCGGCCGCCCTGTCCACGCTCCACGTGTCTGTGCCGCTGTCAGGGGTGAGCGGTGGGGTGATGGGCAGGGCAGCTGCCGCTCATCGGCGTCCTCAGGGGTCCAGTTTCTGGCCTTCACCTGTCCTGCGTGGCTTCCTGTTGGGACTGTGGGCGGTGGGGTGATCGCTGGCTGAGGGGCTGGGCCGCGCTGCTGTCCTTCCCGCAGACGACGGGTGGGTTCTTGAGCTGCATCCTGGCGCTTGTGCTGCCCCTGGCCTATGGCTTCCAGCCTGATCTGGTGCTGGTGGCGCTTGGACCAGCCCATGGCCTCCAGGACCCCCAAGCTGCACTCCTGGCTGCACTTCTACGGGGGCCAGCGGGGGGCCGAGTCTTGGTCCTCGTGGAGCAGGTGAGTTGGGCAGGGTGGACGTGCTGTTGGGTGGGGTGGGGAGAGACCAGTGACTTGCTGCTTCTACCTCTGCTCCTGGCCCAGGAGTCCACATGCCAGCTTGTGGGAGTCCTGGCCCGGGTGTTGCATGGAGACCCCCCCCCGAGCCTGGGTCCCTTCTCCGTGGCCTCCCCAGACGACGTGCAGGCCCTGGTGCACTTGAGAGGGCAGCTGGAAGCACAGTGGGAGATGCTGCAGGTGGCTGGTAAGGCTGGGGGGCAGGGCTGAGGCTGGACGCAGGGAGTGCAGGGGGACAGTCCTGCCATAGAGATCTGGGGAGAGAGGAGCTCTTGTCCTGGGGACGGAGGTGCCGTCCTGAACCTGCTCATCGCGGTGACAGCGTGATTGTACTTTTCTTCCCAGCTCCTTCTGGAGTGCCGTGAGCTGGTAGCTCGAAGTCCACCAGAGTGGAAGTCTTCCCATCCGGGAGATGCAAACATTCGCCAGTACACCACGGCTGGAGGCCTTTGTGCGGAGGGCCAAGCCACGGAGCTGTGGAGAGCGCTGGCTCGGGGGCACTCTGTCCACGGCAGGGACCTGGAACCTCCTCCAGGGGCCCACCTCTTCACAGGTGGCCCCATCCTCACGTCCTATGCTTCTCTGAACCTTAAAAATAAAAGTTGTTTTACCAGCAGGAATGGGTTTATTCAGGAATAGCAGAGAATTGCAATTTGGGACAGGACTATGGCAAAACCATAGGCAAGTTCAATAAGTGAAAAGGAACGTTATTTTATGGAGAAGAAGGAAGCTGGGAGGGTTTGTTCTGAATGAGCGTCCACTGGAGAAGAGCCAGAGGTCAGGATGGTGATGATTTTCTGCACTTGATCTTAGCCAAAAGGCCGAGAAGCGACGGTGGTGATGATTTTCTGATGATTCTCTGCCGGTGGTTCTTCTGGTGGCCCCTTCCTGTAGTCACGTGGGGAGGCACAGCTGCTCCTTCCAGCCTCCCCGTCTAGCACCCAGGCACACTTCAGAAAGTTTCCCTTTATTAATTTCCACATTTCCCCCCTTTTGATCAAGACCTTTCTTTCTTCGAAAGCATCACTGATCAAGAGTCAGGTTTTCCGTGTTTAGGGTTGTTGTCTGTTGGTGCCAGGAAGGACTTTTCTGCCTGTCCGGTCCTACATCGGAGGGAAGGTGTGTGCCAGTTGGAAACCACCTGAGGGCACATCTGAGTCAGGTGGGCGGTCAGGAGGGAGAAAGGCCAGGTACCTCCCGTCTAAAATCTACATCTTCTCAAGGTTGCAAATATCATTTCCTTAGTGAGCACATGGGTTTTATAAAAGTTCTTTGACAGTTAACAAAATACGAAACTTAAAATAGCTACTCGAAACAGAAGAAGTGACATAACAGTCCCAAACTGTGTGATGGTTCTAACTGACACTGTAGGTCTGTAGTCGCCAACTAAAGGTAGGTATTGGCACTTACTTCAATTTAGGGGAGAAAGTTCTTCCTGGGGCAGGGGTGGGGTGGGGCGCAAGGCAGGCACTGAGAGAACACAGGACAACAGTTAGCTAAGTGTGTTTGGGAAAAACGAAGCAACAGCTTAACAAAAATAGCAAAACCTCAAAGATGCACTGAAACTGTACCGTTCTCTCGAAGAGCTGGAAACAACCCTCATCCGTAATACAGCCTGCGTGGTGCAAATTCACAGACTGAATTTGGGTAAGAATCCAGAGTAAGAGATCAGGTCAGGTGAAAGAGGGACTTTTGTGAACACGAACCTTCTTACCCTTCAAAACAAGTGAGCGGAAAACACGTTTGTCCCGGTGTCATGGTGCAGCTGCTCCCGCAAGGCCATAAACAAAAAGGTTCCCCCGTCCCCGGGGTTTAGGAGATCCCCACAGGGCATTGTCTTCCCCCAGAAGGAAGGGAAAGGAGGAGACGGTGCACGGGCCTGCTCTGCACATCTCAGGAAAGCTGTTTCAGCGTGGAGGTCTTCACTTGCAGGTCGCCGGCTGGTGTGCGGGTCTCGTCAGGCCTGGGGCCTCTCTCCACCCCTCCGGTGGATCGGAGTATCTGACCTGGAGTTGGGAGGCACAAGGGCTGGTTAACAGATCCTGAGAGGGGCCTTCCTGGCAAGGTTGAAGCGTCTTTCTGGAGGTGTCTTTTCCGATAAACGATATGTCCAGGCCGCAAGATGTGGCGCTTCAGGCCATCTCCATCTCCCAGGAACTCCCTGTGCACACTGTTCTCTTGAAGCGTGGCTACTTTTTAAAACACTTTTTTTTAAAGACTCATTCTTTTTTTTTAAAGATTTTATTTATTTGACAGAGAGATCACAAGTAGGCAGACAGGCAGGCAGAGAGAGAGAGAGGGGGAAGCAGGCTCCCCGCAGAGCAGAGAGCCCGATGTGGGACTCGATCCCAGGATCCTGAGATCATGACCCGAGCCGAAGGCAGCGGCCCAACCCACTGAGCCACCCAGGCGCCCCAGATTCATTTATTTGAGAGAGAGTGGCGGGGGGAGGGTCAGAGGGAGAGAATCTCCAAGCTAACTTCCCCTGAGCTCCCCCACCCCGCTGCAGGGCTCGACCTCACCACCAAAGAGATCACCACCTGAGCCGACACCAGGTTGGACGCTCAACCCATTGAGTCACCCAGGCACCACCAAAGCATGGTTACTTTTTTAAGGTTTTATTTATTTATTTGCAAGAGAGAGAGAACATACAAGCAGGGAGAGAGGCAGGCAGAGGGAGAAGCAGGCTCTTTGTGGAGCAGACAGCCCAACGCTGAACTTGATCCCAGGACCCTGGAATCAAGACCTGGGTGGCAGGCAGATGCTCACCCGACTGAGCCCCCCAGGCGTCCCACATGGCTACTTTCAATAGAAGAAATTAGACCCAAAGAACAATATGGAAGTGGATGTCCTTTCATTAACTTGGGTCAGAGGCGGCAGGGGCCCAGAGCATCGGACGTCCTGGAAATCTCCACGGGTTGGAGTCTGGCAATTCCCCAGGGGGTGGATCTGAGGGTTAGAAGGACCAGCCGCAATGCTCTGGGCCCAGGTATTTGGAAGGTGTATGGACTTTGCCAGCTGAGGCTCACCAGTGCTGGTGATGTGTGGGACGAGCTCGGGGCCTGACGGGGGTGTGGGGGAGGGCAGCAAAGGGCAGGCCTGCGGAAGCACCCGGCCAGTAAGAGTTCTCCGACCTCGAGGAAGTTTGAGGGGTTCCCTGGGTAGGGACAATCGTTCTTAACAAAATTTTAGTCACAGCAGCAGCACTGGCCTGTCCAGAAGAAAAAGCTTCAGTCCAGTGAGAAAACACAGGGGCTAGGAGACGTGGAAGCTGTAGGATCCCTTTGTGTGGACAGGTGGGGCAGAGGAGGGGCCCTTTCTGTGGCCTAATTATCTCCTAAACGGTACTGGTTCGTGAACACTCCTTTTGTCAGTAGGCCAGTGGCTTAATGGTTTATGCATAGGCTGAGGTGAGTAGTGGGTATTTTAGGGTTTCTGGGAGGGCTGGTTTGTTAATTGGTCCAACCAGACTTCTTTTTTTATCAAACCAGCTATTACCAGATTTTCCTTTTTTGGGGCCAGTTTTTTGGATACCTCTGGTTGGTATTCCAAAATTATCATTTGGGAGAACGTTGCTTGGGACCATGACAGAACAGAGGCTTGGCTATTGGTTTTCTTTTCTTTTCTTTCAATTTTCTTTTGAAGTCATCTCCACACCCAGCGTGGGGCTCGAACTCACAACCCGAGACCAAGAGTCCCGCGCTCCACTGACCAAGCAGCATTTCGGCAGAAATATCAACAGGATTACTACTCTGGCCTCCAGGGAGCTGAGTGCACAACGCCCGGGAGCTTCAACGAAACCCAGCTGAGGGACGGCAGCCTATGCGTTCCGGACATCGGAGCCGCTTTTCATCTTATCCTTGTTTCAGGTAAGGAAGCTGTTGTTTTCCTAGTACTGCAAAGTCGTGAGCTGCCCAAAGGCACCCTGACGACCGGTATAAATGTCTGTGGTTTTGTCCTTGGCCAAAATACAAGGATGGTTAGAGGGGACCCCGTGACCATCTCTGCAGGGGCCTAGCCAAGGAGGTCACCCCCAAGCTACAGGGTCTAGTTGTTGGCTACAGTGCCTTACGGGGCAGTGATTCTCCCTGTGTTGAACGCTCCAAGTCATCCCCTTCGCCCTCATGTACAAAAAGGAAAAGAGGAAATCAACCATTAGGATGTGTGGGGGCAGGGGCTTTATCAGGCTTTTCTTCAAAGTCCCCAAAACTATGTCTTTATGATCTTTCCAAATAATAGGGTTAGGTTTGCATTTTCAGCAAAGCACACAGGGGCTGAGCCGTAAGAGAGACGTTTGGGACCCAGCTGTGACAGCAGCCAGCCAGTCCCAGGAAGCCTGGTAACTGGATCCAAATGTAGTCGTTCTGAAATGAGGCCCCCTCAGTACTGTTACCGAGTTTGAGTAAACTGCAGCTTTCCTCCAGAGATTTTATGTCCTATTAAAGCTAAAAGTGTTTTTTTTTTTTTTTTTTAAAGATTTTATTTATTTATTTATCTGACAGACAGATCACAAGTCGGCAGAGAGGCAGGCAGAGAGAGAGGAGGCAGCAGGCTCCCCGCTGAGCAGAGAGCCCGATGTGGGGCTTGATCCCAGGACCCTGAGATCATGACCGGAGCCGAAGACAGCGGCTTAACCCAATGAGCCACCCAGGCGCCCCTAAAGCTAAAAGTTGTAACAGGCGGATGCCGCCTCCTGCGCATGGAGAAAGGCAGAAAGTGCATCACCTGCGCGTTGTAACCAGGTGTTGTCTACAGAAAGCTTGGTACCTTGACTCAGCTTCTGAGGTTGTGAACAGTGAGAAGGGCTCCGGAACCCTGGGGCATTTCTGTCCAGCTGAAGGCCAAGCCATACTGGCCTAGCTCACCTACTGAAATCCTGGAAGATGCACCCCACAGGTCCCTTATGAGGAGTTCGCTGTGGGCGGGAGCGCATGTCCTAGCACCTGGGGCGGGAACTGCAGGGTGCTGCTCGGAGGACCTGGACAAAGCTCCATCCCCCCCCACAGGCTGTCTCGCAGGTCAAATGGGCGTAACAGGGACTAGTGCAGGGAATAACGAGGCTCTGAGCTGTGTAAGCCGGATGCCCTGAAGGGCTTCGTGGTTTCTAGAGTATTCTTTAATTCTGGGGAGAGGTCTTGAGGGTCTGTTTGCGACTTGATGGGAGGCTCATTGTCCATTCTGCGAAAATCAGCCAAGGACTTTGCCGATAAAGAGCAGGGCAGCGGGGCGCCTGGGTGGCTCAGTGGGTTAAGCCGCTGCCTTCGGCTCAGGTCATGATCTCAGGGTCCTGGGATCGAGTCCCGCATCGGGCTCTCTGCTCAGCGGGGAGCCTGCTTCCCTCTCTCTCTCTCTCTGCCTGCCTCTCCGAGTACTTGTGATCTCTCTCTGTCAAATAAATAAATAAAATCTTTAAAAAAAAAAAAAAAAAAAAGAGCAGGGCAGCGGATCCAGCAGGAACAAGCGAGCAGTGTACCCGGACGGGGCCACGGCGCCGTCAGAGACAAGCCCAGGAAAGATGCCGAGGGGCCGTGTACTGCCCCGGTCGGCTGCTTCGGGTGCAGTCAGTGCACTCAGTGAGCGAGGCCCACGAGCAGGCTCCGCGGGGTTAAAAACACAACCGGCTGCGTCTCAGGAAGGGGGTCCCCCGAAAGCACTGTGGTTTCTGGGCCCGCTTCTCAGAGGGTTCTCTAGAGCAGCGCAGGTCCGACCGGGCAGTCCAGCTCTGAGAAGGGGACCTGGGCCGGGACAAGGCCTGGGGCGCCCGCACACCGCGCGCGGCGCTGGAAATCCGGGGGGAACTCACCCTCCAGCCCCGGGTCCGAGGCGGCAGCGGGCTCTGCGGGCTCCCGGGCGCCCGCACCTGTCCTCGCGGCGGCCGCAGCCCGTGGGGGTCCGCGCCGGGGTCCACCGCAGGCCCGGCCAGCCACGGGGCCGGCACACGCGGTTCACTCGGGAGCAGGAGCCGTGCAGCCCGAGCCCAGCGAGCCGCGGCAGCGCCAGAGCAGGGAGCTGGGAGGTCCGGTCGTGGCAGAGAAGCGGGAGTCCAGGGCGCCGGGGTTTCTCCCTGCCGCAGCTGCAGGCCGGTGGGCTTCCCGGAGGAGACGCAGCGCACAGGCCCGCGGCACGCGCTCGGGCTGGGTCTGCGGCGGACGCGGCGATGACCGGGGTCCAGCTGCGGGCCCCGCTCCAGCCCCCACTCCTGGCGCGCGCAGTCCAGCCCAGCGAGCGCCCCCTCGGCCAGCTTTCACCCTCCCAAGCTCCGAAAACTCGCGAAACTGTGACCCCACCCCCTCAGTCCAGCCCGCCGTGGGCCTCCGATCCCCTACGCGGCCCCGGCAGCCAAGCCGGAAGTGCCCTGCCCGCCGCCCCGCCCTTCCGATGACGCAATTCCGGCGCGACCGCCATAGATATCCTAAGCGGTCGCGGGGGCAGTGACGCGGCGGGCGGAGATGGTGGTGGCGGGAGCGGGGGCTGCGTTCAGGTTGCGGAGTGAGGCCTGGCCCGGGTACCCTGCGCGCCGCCACCCCCACAGCGCCTCCGCCGGCGGCGCGAAGCCCGGGCGGTCCCTCTCGGGACGCCGACAGAGCGTGCAGAGCGGGCCACGTCCGCGGTGTACGGCCCTCGCGGTCTCCTCGGGGTTGTCCCGCTCCGTGACCCCGGAACGGGGAAGGCTGGTGGCCGGGACAGGCGGCGAGCTGGCACTCTGCGGGCTGCTGCGGGCGGCGGGGCGGCGGGGGGCGCCGGTGCTGAGCCTCCGGGTGCCGGTCTCGGGTCGCCCGGCTCTCAGCCCCGTGCGGTCCGCTCCCGCGGCTGCGTCCGCCCGGCCGCGGTGCTTTTCCGCCTGCGGGGGGCCGGGAGCTGAGAAGGGGTGGGCATGGCCAGCGTCCCGCAGCTGTTGGACGACCTGTGCGAGGCCCTCCTGCCCGCCGCGAAGGCTCCCCTGGGCCAGCGCGGCGTGAGCCGGCAGAGGGCAAAGCAGAGCCTCAAGAGGGTGGCCTACAATGCCCTCTTCACGGGCCTTTTTCAAGACGAGACTCGTAGACTGCAGCCTGATCTCGCGAAGCTCCCGGTGAAGAACAAGGTCCTCATGCTGTCCTTCGACTTGAGAGTGGGCGGGCTGGGCCCCGAGGCTGACCGTCTGGAGGAGCTGGTGGAGGAGCTCCTCGCGGCCCCTCGCGGTCCGCTGGTGGAGGTGGCGTCTGTTTTGGACCTCCTGGTGCAGCTGGCAGGGAGCGGCCCCCCTCAAGTGCTGCGGCGCAAGAGGGACTACTTCTGGAACAACAGGCACGTGGGGCGAAATGTGCCCTACGGCGGCTACGACTGCTACGACCTGAGTGTGTTTGAGTTGGACGTCCAGTCTTTGATCTCCAGGGAGGAGTACTTATGTCAGGACATGATCCAGAAGGCGCTTCAGGTGATGGAGGCGGCCCCAGGCACCGGCCTGCCCACCACGGGGCTCTTCTCGTATGGGGATCCTTGCAGTGACAGGTTTGAGAGAGACACCCGGGTGTCGCTTTTCGGCGCCCTTGTGCACAGCCGCACATACGACATGGACGTGCGGCTGGACCTGCCCCCGGTGCCGGACAGTGCGGACCTCTTTGGACTGGCCATTAAGGTAGAGTGTGTGCTTTCCTGCGTCCAGCTCCTCGGCAGCTGGAAATGCCTCCTTTGACCTCCCCTTGGTCATGCTAAACGTAGGGTAACACTCGAGTCCCTGTCACTTGGTGGCTGAGCTGTGGCGAGGCAGGGCTGCTGGCCTGGGCTTCACCTGGGTGGACGGGGACCCCGCTGCTGCGCGCCTGCAGACTCTGCTCTCTAGGGTTGCTGTTTACATTTGATTGCAAGCCGTCTGTCAGGTACTCAGCAGCCACACACAGCGGAGCCCCCCTACTGTGTGCGGGTTCTGTGTCCTTCCTCCGCCTGTAGCGTGGGGTATTTCCTACCTTAGTAAATCACTGTGGGTCTTTGTGTTTTGTGGCTTTATAAATGTTGCTGAAACATTTCAGTGCTATCATCACTCATTTATTTATTCCCTTACTATGAAAAATTCTCGCTATAACACAGTAAATTTTTCTGTTTACTGTGATTTTTTAATTTTTATTTTTTTTTAATTTTTAAAGAATTTAAAGAATTTACTTACTTATCTGAGAGAGAACGCACACGAGCATGGGGCAGTGGCAGGCAGTGGGAGAAGCAGGCTCTATGCTGAGCAGGGAGCCCGACATGGGCTCGATCCCAGGACCCTGGGAAGTTCGGCAGATGCCTAATGGACTGGATGCCCCAGATGCCCCTACTATGATTTTTGTGTGCTGGGTTCCCCAAAATGGATTTTCCAATCAGAACCATTTCTTGAAAAATTCCATTTTAAGTTATATTGATGCCTTTATGTGTCCTATGCAACTGGAAATTGATCATCTTACTTGATCCCTTAAATCACTCGGTGGGAGTAAAAACATTGTGTAGTAGCTACGTGCTTGGCAAAAGTAGAGGAAACATTCTGCTGGGTGTTTCTTGGGGGGAGTCCAGGAATTCTGACCACACTTGGGTGAAATTTAGACCCAAAAGCTTATATGATGTTTCCTTCTCTCCTGTGGTCTCCAGGTTCCTCAGAGTGTGGATCAGTCTGATGATGAAGGGTTCCAGTCGGCATCTAATTTGACTCCTGACTCCCAGTCTGAACCAGGCATGACTCCAGACATCGACCTGTGGGACGCCGTGCTCACCTACGAGGCCAGCAAGCGGAGGTGCTGGGAGCAAGTTGGATGGTACTTGAGCCTTTGCCCCTAATCGCAGCCCTTCGCCCCCACAAGGTGTGAGCATGGCCTTTACTCAGGAGAGCTCAGGCCATTGTTTGTAGAGCAGCTATGATGGGATTAAGAGCCGGGAAGTTTCAGTCAGGCTCGAGTGTGGCCTGACCTGGGTCCCGGGACGTGAGAGAGACGCTGAGGGATGGACTTGCAGGCTTCCGAGAGGTTATCAGGGAGTCCGTTGGCGGCAGAGTGATGTGCTGCCGTGAGGGCCCCCAGTCGGAGCCGTGGAGGGCAGCCCGCAGGCTGAGCAGTCAGGGCCAGGCGCGGTCTTCACATCGAGGACTGACTCTGGTGCCCTCTGGTGGACAAGTTCGGTCATCACAGTGCTCCCCTGGGCCCACCCAGGTCCAGAGGCCTCTGCACGGAGGACTCTCAGAGTCTATAAGGCGCTGGTGTCGCTCAGAAGCTCCCAGACTGGGGCTGGAGGACACATATTTCCCACTATCTGCTCCTGGGACCCTCTTGCCCTATCTCGTGTGCTGGTAGTTCTGTGGAAGACCACTTTGGGGAGCACGGGATGGAAGAGGCAGGGTTAGCAGGGGTACAGTGCCTTTGGAGCAGCGTCTGGGGGCCAGTAGGGTCTCCTGAGGATGGACACGTGCCAGGGTGTAGACAAGTACCAGTCATGTTCAGGCACCGCTCCTGCTGGCGAGGTCATCTACCCTCCCCTACCGCCCTCCCGCAGTGGGTTCCTCTGCAGTGGATGGCCAGCTGCCTGCTTCTCTCCGCACCGCTGGTGGAGGTTGCCTTGTCTTTCGTGTCCTGCAACTTTCTGTCTGGTGTACAAAGCAAGTCTAGCCATCCCGCTTGCCGCTAACCCCTCACGTGTCTCAAAAGTGGGCCAGCAAGTTAGCACTTTCTTTTGTAAATACATGCTCAGTGGTATTTCATTCATTAGTTCCTGCTTTTCAGGTAACTGTTTAGGAGATAGGATTGCTCACCAGACCTCTGTCCTTGCCTCTCCTCACCTCCCCCAAGCATCATCCTCTGCCTGCTCTGGTGCGAACCTGATCCCACAGGGCCCTGAGCCATGAGGCTTTCTGTTCTAGATCATTTGGCAGATCTTTTGAACTTGTTTCAGTTTAAACCCAGCCATCCGCTGGTTTCCTACCATGATCTCTGGCTAGTGAGCAGTTGGGGAAGCTGCTGCCCTCCGCAGCCCAAGCTGCCTGTGCGCCCTCAGCCCTAGGACCGTAAACTCTGTCCTCCGAGAGCCTGGAGGACCCCTCTCGCTGCTTCACCCTGAGCACCCCCGGAGGTCTGAAGGCCGCCCTGCCTGCTGCTGGCCTTCCCTGCCATTTCTCTGTGGCTGTGCTCATTCTGCGGGGGCGGGGGGGTTGGTTTCATTATGTTCACGGCTGAGTTCTCCGTGGGGACAAGGGGAGTTTGGTGTTTTCCTTCATGGGATTTTCTGCCTTCGCTCTTGTTCTCAGAGGGTGCACATGTGGCCTTAGTGGTGCTCGTGCTGACCCTGCAAGAGCGGGCGCAGGAGCCGCTGGGCTGAGAGATGGGACGGCATCTGAGGCGTCCGCCTGCCCTCCGCGACTCCCTTGAGGAACCTCAGAAGGACTTTGGAACCTGAGAGGCCTTTCCTCATGCTTTTCTCTCCCGAGGGAGTGAGGGCAGATGTCCGTGGTCTGGCCACGGCCCACTTGCCCACCTGGACGCCTTGGAACCGGCCTGTCTGTCGCCCCCACCTCTCCTTCATGCTGCACACAGTCGGTGCTGCCCTCCGGAGACGGGAGCCGAGCACGTCGTTGCTCTGCCTGCGACACCGTGGCTGCCCGGGTCTGCGGCGAGGGCCGGTCCTCCCGCGAGGTCCTCCCCGCGGCCCCCCAGCTCCGCTCACACTGACTCTTTCCTCTTTGGCTGCTCCCAGGGCCTCTTGGAGCCCCGCCCCGCCCTGGGATCCCAGTGGGTGCTTCCTCGTGTTCGCGTGCAGTCCGCCTGGTCCGCGGCGCCGCCTCCGTGAGGCTGGGCGTGTCCTCCTCGCCGCCCTGCACTCACAGACTTGCTGGATGAGGGGAAGGAGGATTGACGTGCGTTGTCGATTAAAAAGGAGTTTTGATTTTTTTTTAAGATTTTATTTATTTGCGAGAGAGGGACAGCTGGGGGGCTCAGTCCGTTAAGAGACTGCCTTTGGCTCAGGTCGTGATTGCAGGGGCCTGGGATCGAGCCCCGCGTGGGGGGGGGTCCCCTGCTCAGCGGGGGGCCTGCTTCTCTGCCCCCCCAATCCCTGCTCCCCCTGTTTCTTTTCTCTCTTTCTATCTCTCAAATAAATAAAATCTTAAAAAAAAGTTTTGTTTATCTGCGAGAGGGAGCAGGAGCAGGGGAGGGGCAGACGGAGAAGCAGACTCCCTGCTAAGCAGGGAGCCTGATGCAGGACTTGATCAATGTGGGGCTTGATCCCAGGACCCCAAGATCATGACCTGAACTGAAGGCAGGCGCTTCACCGCATGAACCCCGTAGGTGCCTCAGAAGGGTTTTTGGTTTAATAGGTTCTGAGATGTATTGTTCTTGTATCTTGTGTCTCATGCCTGATGGGGATATACACGTGCTGGTGGTCAGACGTGTGTCTTGATGTTAGACTGTCCTCAAGCTTGGAGCTGTTACCCCTTCAGGAAGTGACTTTTGTCTTTGAAGAATAAATGATACTCTTTGGAGATGCTAGACCTAAAAATAAGGTTTTGTTTTTTGTTTTGTGCAGAGGAAGGGAAAGGAGCTGGTTAGGTATAAAAATGAAAGAAAAGCTTTATTTATTTATTTTTTATTTTTTTAAAGATTTTATTTATTTATTTGACAGAGATCACAAGTGGGCAGGGAGGCAGGGAGAGAGAGAGGAGGAAGCAGGCTCCCTGCTGAACAGAAAGCCTGAGGAGGGGCTCGATCCCAGGACCCTGAGACCTTGAGCTGAGCCGAAGGCAGAGACTTAACCCACTGAGCCACCCAGGCGCCCCAGAAGAAAAGTTTTAAAAGGGCTTGTGTTCCCTAAGCTCCCCTTATTAAGAAATTAGTTTTTCAGTGGATTTTAAAAAACAGCTCTTTTAAGTTTTTCAGTACGGGTTGATGTTTTTCAAAGGAATATTGAAAAAGTGATACTGGTTTTTTGGGCTGCTTTTGAATGATGTGGCTGTGAGTTCCTAACACAGCACCATGTGGAGGCAGAGCCCCCGGAGGTATGCTGGGAGACACCTGCAAGACCCAGCAGGCATGTTACATCCGAAAATTTGTGAGACTTTTTGTTTCTTGAAACTGAATCAAGGAAAGCTCAGCAGGATATCTGGACGGGGCTCTCACAGTCGTTCCTGTGCTCCCAGGAGGGAGCTGGGGCTGGGAGTCCCCTGCTGGGAGGGCCTGGTCCTGCTGGGGCCGCGCCGGCCGGGAGCTCCCCCTGCTGGCCGCCTGGTGCCGTCCCGGGACGCAGGAGCGGTCAGTGCACTTAGCATAAAGTTTGCCCTCATGCTTATTTGGCATGTATAGTTTTGTATGTGGCTTCTTTTTTTTTTTTTTTTTTTTTTTTTTTTTTTTTTATTTAAAAGATTTTATTTATTTATTTGACAGAGATCACAAGTAGGCAGAGAGGCAGGCAGAGAGAGAGAGAGAGAGAGAGAGGGAAGCAGGCTTCCTGCGGAGCAGGGAGCCCGATGCGGGGCTCGATCCCAGGACCCTGACATCATGCCCGAGCCGAAGGCAGCAGCCCAAACCACTGAGCCACCCAGGCGCCCCTGTATGTGGCTTCTTTAACTTAGTGTAATGTCTTCGAGGTTCAGCAGGTGTTAGTGTCCATTTTAGGCCTGAGTCATCCTCCACTTTATGGACAGGCCATGCGTTGCTCACCCACTTGTCCGTCTGTGGATGCCTGGGCTGCTGCTGCCTTGGGCTGTTGTGAATCGTGCTGCTGTGGACGCTGTGTGGTGGTCATGCTGAGGACCGGCGTGTGGCCCTGGACACTGGGCAGGCGGGGGTGCTTCCTGCTGCTTCTGGTCTTAGTCCCTCTCCCCAGGCTTCTCTGTATGCGGCTGAGGTGTCCGTGTCGCTCCGTCCGCTCAGTGCCCCCTCCTCTGTCTCCCACAGCCCCCCCGGCCACAGAGAGGAGCCCTACCTCACCGAGGCCGGCAGGGACGCCTTCGACAGGTTCTGCAGGCTCCGCCACGGGGAGCTGCAGGTGCTTGGCGGGGGTCTGCTGCAGGCCCCACAGCTGGTCCTGGCGAAGGAGTGCGAGCTGGTGAAGGATGCACTGAACGTCCTGATCGGGGTCGCGTCGGCCACGTTTTCCTTCTGCCAGGTGAGCCAGCGCTGGCGTGCGGGGACAGCCCCGGCTCCATTGGACAGCCCGCCGTCGGCCGGGCACTGTGCGGGGCAGAGGGGAGCCCAGTGCAGTAAGTGGGCGGCTGGATGCCAGCCTCAGCGGTGGGCCCGGGGAGGACGCCGCAGGTCGCCAGGGAAGCTGGCTCCATGGCCTGCCTGGAGGACGTGGCCATGGTCTTCTCGATTCAGTTCTAAAAAGTACACGTTGATGAACGTCCTTCTAGAACTGAACAAAAGTGAGATGTTTATGCTGTTGGTGGAGCCACAGAAATGTGCTCCCCGTTTCCCTGACCATCCTCGAGAGGCACCGAGTGGCCCTCGGAGCCTTCCCTGTGCTTGGCGGGGCGCACATTTGGCCCCGGGGAGCACCTGCCGTGCAGGAAGGGGCCTGCGGTTCGGACACAGTCGCTGGCTTTACTCAGTGCTGCGGCTTCTCTCCTGGCGGTGGGGGGACTGGGCTCCTTCTGAGCAGCCGCGGCCGTGCTTCCACCGTCTGCCTCTCACAAAGTGAACGAGTGCACTCGCGAGCCCGAAGCCTTTCCTGCGCGCTCCGCGGCCTCCTCTGGGCTCAGCAGCCGCCTTTCCAGCTCTTCAGCGTCGTGACCAAGTGGCTGTTCTCAAACTCGAGTATGTGCTCAGTGCGCGTCCTGGGGGTTGCCCCGGAGACATGAGGTCCCGCCTCAGGTGACTGACGGGGGTGCTGGCGTGAGGGCCACCCTCTGGAGACTTTCTAGAATGCCGTTTCGAGGCCTTGTACGAATGACCTGACTGCGAAGCAACCCCCTCCCTTTTCTTTTCAGTTTCAGTAAAATACACATAAGAGAAAATTTACCATCTTAATCACTTTTTTTGGGTAAGATGTATTCATTTTGAGAGAGATTGCTCGTGTGTGTGTCCTTGTGAGGTCGAGGCAATGACTCCTCACGAGCGTCGAGCCCATCGTGGGGCCCGAGCTCACGATCCTGAGATTAGGACCTGAGCTGACACTGGGAGTTGGACGCCTGACTGCCAGCGCCACCCAGGTGCCCCCCACGGTTTTTTTTTTAAACCAATTTTAAGTATGCTGTTCAGTGGCATTGGCTACATTCCCAGTGTTGTGTCATCCTCACCCTCCCAACCTGAACTTCCCAAACTCTGACCCCATCACACACTCTGCCCTGCAGCCCCCTCCCCGACCCCACTGTCTGCTCTGAGTCTGACCACTCGGGTGCCTTCGGGAAGTGGGGCCAGACAGGATTTGTCCTTCTGTGTCTTGCTGGTTTCTCTCGGCACCGTGTCCTCGGGGCTCCCCAGTCATGGCAGGTGTCCGCTGCTCCTTCCTCCTCTCTCTGTTTTTTAAGGTTTTCTTTTTTTATTTGACAGAGCGCGAGATCACAAGTAGACAGAGAAGCAGGGAGAGGGGCAGGGGAAGCAGGCTCCCCGCTGAGCAGGGAGCGCGATGCGGGGCTCCATCCCAGGCCCCTGGGACCATGACCCGAGCCGAAGGCAGAGGCTTTAACCCTCTGAGCCACCCAGGTGCCGCTGCCACTGCCACTGCTGTTTTAAACGGAAGTGGTGAAAGCCGACATTCCGGCCTCCTGTGTCCTAGGGGACAATCTTGTGGTCTTTTACTGTGGAGCATGGTGCTAACTGTGGGCTGTCACACGTGGGTTTTTATCTCGGATGTGCTGGAATCTGTCAAATGCTTTCTCTGCACCAGTTAAGGTAACGCTATTGTTTCTTCATTCTATTGTGGTTTATAGCGTTATTGTTTTGTTTTTTTCCACTTCTCTAGTGAGTATTTACTGGTAGCCGAGCTGTGGCGCAGGATCCCAGGGTGGGAGAGGGTCGAGGACAGAGGGCAGGGGTGCGGCCGGGTCCCGCCTTCCCAGGAGACAGCCTCTTGCCTGGTGGTGGTCCCAGGCTGACACCCAGGATATGGCGCTGGGGGACGCGTACAGGTGCTGGTACCGTTCGCGCACGGAGCTGTCTCCCCTGTTAGTGGTCATGAAGTCCTGGAAGTTCTTGGTTTCGGTCTTGATGTCTTCTGCCATGGTGCTGAAGCAGCTCGCAGACCAGCGTGACCGTCGGTGAAGGCCAGACTGATCGATTCCTGGGTGCCGAGCCGCCCTTTCTTAATACGCCGCAGGGTTTGATTTGTTAGTATTTTCTTTCTTTTTTTTTTTTTTTTTTTTTAAGATTTTATTTATTTGACAGAGAGAGATCACAAGTAGGCAGAGAGGCAGGCAGAGAGAGAGGAGGAAGCAGGCTCCCCGCTGAGCAGAGAGCCCGATGCGGGACTCGATCCCAGGACCCTGAGATCATGACCTGAGCCGAAGGCAGCGGCTTAACCCACTGAGCCACCCAGGCGCCCCAGTATTTTCTTTTTCACATTTATTTATTCATTTTTGGGTGGGTGGCCGGGGAAGCTGGAGAATCTCAAGCAGACTCCATGTCCAGGCTGGTGCCTGTGGGGCTCCATCCCACGACCCTGAGACCGTGATCTGAGCCGAAACCAGGAGTCAGACGCTTCACCAACTGAGCCACAGGTGCCCCGATTTGTTAGTATTTTGTCAGAGATTCTTACATTTATGTTCATAAGGGATGTTGGCCTGTAGTTTTTTGTTCTTATAGTGTCTTTATCTTGCTTTGGAATCAGGGCAATACTGGCTTCTTAGAATTGGGAAGTATCCCCCCTTTTGGGTTTTGGAAGAGTTTGAGAACAATTGGTGTTAGTTCTTCAATTGTTTGGTAGAATTCACTGATAACGCCGTCAGGTCCCGAGTTCTTCTTTGTTGGGAGGGTTTTTTGTTTGCTTAAATTTTTCTTTAAATTGCAATAAAACACACAAAACATTTATCATCTTTTTTTTTTTTAAGATTTTATTTATCCATTTGACAGAGATCACAAGTAGGCAGAGAGGCCGGCAGAGAGAGAGGGGGAAGCAGGCTCCCCGCTGAGCAGAGAGCCCGATGTGGGGCTTGATCCCAAGACCCTGGGACCATGACCTGAGCCGAAGGCAGAGGCTTTAACCCACTGAGCCACTCAGGCGCCCCAGAACATTTATCATCTTAACGTGTTGGGAGGTGTTGTGTCTGTTGGAGCCTGTGGCTAGAGCTGCGTCGGCTGGGGCGTCTGGGGCTGTCTGTCGGCCTGCCCGGCAGGCAGTGATGCAGAACATGCTCTGCCGCAGCCCTGCGGTGCCCTGTGAGCCGAGTGACCAGATCCGGTGCCTGCGCCGTGTTCCCCTGTGCCCTCTCCCGCAGTGGGCGTCGCGTTCTGACATGCACTCTGCAGTGTGGTCCGTGAGAAGTCCTGCTTTGTTTCTGCAGGCGTAGCTTCTGTTGCTGAGTGGGGGACAGTCGGGCTCTGCCTGGTGGCTGTCTGATCTCCGCTCTCGGTGCTTCCCGTCTGTGCGGCGTGGTTTTGGGGACACTGTGCCGTGCTGAGGGGGTGGAGGGGGGCAGCGATACCATGTCGGGCTCTGGGTGCCTGACTCAGTAGCCTCTGTTCTGCCCTGTCCAGCCGGCCCAGACCTTCACGGTGAAGCGAGGTGTCCACGTGTCCGGAGCCTCTCCCGAGAGCGTCAGCAGCCTCCTCTCCGAGGTGGCCGTGTGCGGGACGCACTACGCACGTCTGAGCCAGTTCTCTCTGCAGCCTGTGCTGGACTCCTCGTGTGGCAAGGGCCTCGTGTTCCAGGTGTGGCCCTCCGCCTTGTGGCTGTCCCAGACCTTCCCTGGAGCCTCAGAATTCTACCCCAGGACCACTTTTTGTTTGCTTAGCAACGTCTAAAAGCTGACAGTCACTCTCTGGGAACAGGATCCCCGGGATGATGTTTTAGCCCCATGTCACTTACCTGCAGACCTGGGGAGAAAGGCCATGGGACAGAGGAGCAGCCAGCATTCGGGGCCGGAGCAGTACGGGGTGGGCGTGCACTGCCTGTCCCCTGCTCGGCCCTCAGGGAGTCGCACCGCGTCCTCCCTTATTTGGGACATTGGGGTTCTGGGCCCTGGGGCTGAGCCATCTCTTCTGGAGAACCTTGCAGTCGGCCCATATGCCAGGTAGAGCACCCCCAGCCCTGGGTCAGCAGGTGTGGGCTGCGGGGAGGGACGGGCCTCCAGACGCGGCCGGAGCTTTGGGAGAACAGAGAGCAAGGCAGAGGGGGGCTGAGCAGAGGAGGCGGGGTGCTGCGGTCCAGCGGGGGCACTTTGGGCCCCTTCACTTCGGGGCCCAGTGGCATTGCCTTTGGCCGACCTGATGAGGTTCAGGTGTGAGACGCACGGGGCAGCTGGTGGAGGCAAGTAGGGAACCGACGAAGATGGGAGGGCCCGCCGTGTGGGGTGGGGGACATGGCTGGTGGGTGAACTGACTTTTGTTCCGGAGCCTTCCATGCAGACCTCCCGTGGAGGCGGAGCTGAGGTAGGGTGCCGTGGCTGTGGATGCAGCCCCGGACGCACGTGTGGTCGAGACCCCAGTGGTTCAGAACTCCCCCTGGGACCCCCAGTTCCAAGTTTCTTGGTGTAGCTGGTCTGGGCCCTGGGATTTCGTGAAGGGTCCTTGCTTCCAGCTGGGCGGGGGTCCCTGGGCACGACCCGGACGTGGCCGTTCCACAGATGATGGAGCCCCAGGGCTTTTCCTCCCACTCCGGTGGTGTCCTCCGCATTCTGCGTGCCGCAGCGGTGTCCCCGTGTGCGGCCGCCCTGCCTCCAGCCCCCTCTCCCCGCAGGCCTTCACCAGCGGCCTGAGGAGGTACCTGCGGTACTACCGGGCCTGCGTCCTCTCCACGCCGCCCACCCTGAGCCTCCTCACCCTTGGCTTTCTCTTCAAGAAACTGGGCCGGCAGCTCAGGTGAGCCCCGGCGGGGGCCGCTCTGGGGCTTGCGGGGCTGCAAAGGGCTGGTGAGAACAGAGGCCCTTGCCCCCGACGGGCTCCCCGGGTGCTGTGTGCTGAGTATCTGTCGGTGGCCTTCCGTGGCAGGCCCTGTCTGGGGTTGGGGGCTCCTGCCTGAAAGGTACCCAGGGTCCCCACAGTCCTGGCCCCTGGCACTCACGGGCCAGTGGGTAAACAGCGGGTGGAGTGGTGTGGTGGGTGCCCTTGGGAGAAGGGAGCCTGGGGCCTGGGGGTGCTAGGGAGGGAGGTTCAGTGGGAGAGGACACCTCACGGGCAGAGGGGCTAGTGGCGGGGTGCAGGGGGGTGGCGGGGCAGGCGCACAGTGCTGTCTTGTGGACGTGGACTGCAGCAGGGCGGAGGCTGAGGGGTCTGGGCAGGGTCTCCCCAGTCAGCGAGTGAGAGGAGATGTCACTGGGCGGGACGCGGTGGGGTGTGACAGGGGCAGGGGAAGGGTCACAGACTCAGGGTGGCTCTGAGTCTTGTCCGAGCCTGAGAAGGGGGTGGGGGTGCACGGGGTGTGCAGGGAGGGGCCGGGCAGGAGGCTCTGGTCTGGAGTCCCCGTCCTCGGTGAAGGCAGGCAGAGATGTGCCTGGGGGACATTCTGCTCCGGTGTCCCTGGTCCTGGGGGTGCGGTGCGTCTGCCCACCTGGTTTCATGCAGCCTCTGCATCTAGGTACCTGGCCGAGCTCTGTGGCGTGGGCGCTGCGCTCCCAGGTAGCGGCAGCGGGGAGCCCGGGGCCGCCTTCCCCACCGTGAGTTCTGGTTCTTCCCGAGGGGCGGCTGAGCGGTGGGGCTGCGGCTGGGCGTCAGGGGCGTGTGGTGAGCGCCCCAAACTTCCCCTTGCTGTCTCCAGGGGGTGAAGCTGCTCTCCTACCTGTATCAGGAAGCTCTGGATAACTGCAGCAACGAACACTACCCCGTGCTCCTGTCCCTGCTGAAGACCAGCTGCGAGCCCTACACAAGGTGGGGCCCGCGCAGACCGTGAACCCCACGCAGTGTACCCTGTGCACCCCGCATACCCTGAGCAGACAGCGTATCCCACGCAGACCACGAGCCCTGAGCAGACTGCGAACCCCGCGCAGACTGTGTACCCTGTGCACCCCACGTACCCCACATACCCCACGCAGACCGCCTACCCCGCGCAGACCGCGTACCCCGCGCAGACCGCCTACCCCGCGCAGACCGCGTACCCCGCGCAGACTGTGTACCCACCGCAGATGTACAACAGCTCTGTTGTCGCACACCTGCTAGTGGTGGAGGTTGTGTGGGAGGAGGAGAGAACTGCGTGGGGAGGCAGGAGGGGGTTGGGCTGTGGCCTCGGTCAGAATACACATGTGGCTGCCATGACCCTTCACTGTGGGCCCATCCGCTGTGGCAGGTTCATCCACGACTGGGTGTACAGCGGCGTCTTCAGAGATGTCTGCGGCGAGTTCATGATCCAGGTGAACCACGAGTACTTGGGCTTCAGAGGTAGGCGGCTGCCGGTGGCTGGGCTGGGCCTCTGCCATCATGTGGCGCAGGGCCAGTGCTCGACCCCGGCCGGCCGTGTGTCCTGTCCCCAATTCAGATAAGTTTTACTGGACCCACGGCTACGTGCTCATTTCCAAAGAGGTGGAGGACTGCGTCCCCGTGTTCTTGAAGCACACCGCCCGCGACGTGTACGTCTGCGGGAAGACCATCAACTTGCTGAAAGTCTGCTGCCCTCAGGTGAGGGGCCGCCCTCCTGTCCCTTCGTCTGTAGTTCGTGGTCAGTCTCGTCTTCCCCTGAACGTCACAAGCAGCTTTGTCGAGTCTGGGAGCTTGTCCAGAGATAGGAGGAGAAGCAGAGGCGTTTCAGAGCCGGGGGCGGCTCCTTCTCTCCTTCCCCCTCTGTCCATGTGGGAGACGGCCCCGGTGGGACAGGCACGGGCTGCTTCCCCAGGAGGGTGGACCTGGTTTAGGGAGTCATGTCTTCGTGGCTTAGCGGGTTGGGGGAGAAGGGTTTGTCAGGCTCCCAGGAAGAGGCCTGGCAGCGGCCCACGTGTCGTCCCTGGGGCGAAGAGCTGTGGAGCGGGGTGCAGGCGGGCTGCCCAGGATGGGGCTGGGAGGAGGCCTGTGGCTCATGGGGTCTCCCTGTGCTGGGCTGAGAACAGACCGAAGCTGCAGGACATGGGGAGGGGCAGATGCTGGGGAGTGCACAGGCCGGGGCTCCCTGGGGAGGGAGCGGGTCTGGGGGGTGGCTAGCTGTGGGATGGGGTCTGTTCTGTCTGGGCTGAGCTCAAGGCCTCTGCCCAGGCCTGTAGCCCACACCCGTCCAGCGAGGGAGGCCAAGGAGAGGTCTTCGTGGCTTCTGGAGGGTCGTTGGTGGGAGGCAGCCATGGCCTGGGCAGAGACCGCACGCAACCCATCTGGAGTGTCCTGGAGGTGGCCCTAGGGTGAATGAACATGTCTGAGAAAGGGAGCTGTCCCTGTCCCCCAGGTCACCAGGAACCGAGGCAGAGCTGGGCATGGGTCTGCGTGTCACTGGCTCACCTCAGCTCTTCCCTCTTGGTAGCATTACCTCTGCTGCTCTGATGTCCCCGTCCCTCGGATCGCGGTGATCTTCTCCCCTGAGGAGCTGAAGGAGGTCGAGAGGGACTGTGCCATCTATGTGGGGCGGATGGAGAGGGTAGCACGCCACAGCTCCATCAGCAAGGAGGAGAAGGTGCTGGGCGCCGTGGGACCTCCCTCCCCTCTGAGGGTCTCGGGCTGATGGGGAGGCTGCCCCTGGTGTTCTGTGTCTGGGTAGGGTTATCTGGGTGGGGGACGCCCGGGCAGGGGCTGTCCTTTTCTCTCTGGGGCTGGCTGGGTGGGTAGACAGGCCCAGTCCTGGGCAGCAGGACCAGAGGTTCCCGCACCCGGAGGACTCTGAGCTCCTCTCCTGTTCCGAAGGGACTGGTATTCCAGGGCCTGAGCTTCGAGTGTTTCGCGTGCCCAGGGAGGGGTTTGATGGCAAGCCGCTTCTGGCCGGTCCTCCATCCCTGTGGAGAAGCCCGCCTCGAGCCCCTGCTCTCCTCTGGGTCGGTGCACGCGGGGGGGGGGGTCCCGGCCCAGATTGCTCGGGGCAGTGGGGGCCTGTTGACTGCTGAGGCTTGTGGAGCCAGGGTGCCGTCCCTGGAGGGGCCTGCGTGGGGTCTGAGCAGCCCCTGCTCGGAGGCCGTCGTAGAGCGGGGGACAGAGAATTTGGATGTGTTGACAGACGGTCTTTTTCAGGAATTACGAGTGGAAATTGCAAAGCAAGAATTGATTGTCCAGGCTCGGGAAGCAGCGTCCAGAGTCCTGCGAGCCCTCAGTGGTGCGTGCGGCTCGGGTCACCCTCCGTGGCTCTGGGGCTGCCCGCGCAGGCACCTCACCACACCGCACCCCCATCTCCACACAGATCGGCAGACCTCGGAACGCATGGCCTTGGACGCCCGGAAGCGAGAACAGTTTCAGAGGCTGAAGGAGCAGTTTGTGCAGGACCAGGAGGTAGGCAGTGCGGCTGCCGGGGTTGGGGCCTGCGGGGCCACGTGTGGTGCCTTGTGCAGGGGCGCCAGGGGGAGGGGGCCCGTGGGGTCCAGCTCTGACGCGCCGGGCCGCGTGTGGTGCCTCGTGCAGCGGCGCCGGGCAGCCCGGCAGGAGGCCCTGGACGGCGGCGGCGGCCCCGCGGGAGGGTTCTGCGACCGGGAGAGGCGGCTGAGGGTCCTGGAGGAGCGGCTGGAGAGGAAGGCGAGGTAGGCGGCCGCGGGCGAGGCGGCCACTCGGGGCTGTCCTGGCGGGACCTCGGGACGGTCGTCTTTGCATCTTGAAGATTCTCAAGTGTGTGTGAAGAGTGGGGGCCCGAGCTCCCGCGTGCGCCTGGGCGGAGGGCTTCGGGCGGCTCCGCCACACGCCGTGCGCTCCCGCCCTCGCGGCGCGGCCGTGCGGACTGGAGCCCAGACAGGGCATGCGCGGTGGGTCTGTCTCTCCTGCTTGCCTGTCTCTTGTTTGTTCTCAAGGTCAACAACACCCAACCCTTTTCCCATTTTGAAGCCTGTGGTGAGCCGGACGCTAGATGGATGGGGCACTTGTCCAGCCCAGTGTCCAGGAGGCGGTCTCGTGGGGCCTTTAGCTTGCCCTGCTCCTCCTGTAACCCGGCAGCAGAGCCGGCCTCTCCCAGGGGCACCTTCGTGGGGGGCTGTCTCTTCCTGCCTCTTCTCTCAGGACCACAGTCGTCCTGACCTTAGATACTGTTCACGGAGCGCGTGTCATGTGCGTGCGTGCGCGTGCCTGGGCACATGTGTGCCTGTGTGCGTGTGGGGTGGATGTTCTTCTGTTGTCGATGGGAGACAGCAGAGTATAGGGCGGTGTCCCTGGTCTGGGGCATCCGAGTGGGAATGAGCCAGTCCAGGTCTGGCCCTGTTCCCTGCTGCTGAAAGGACCAGAATCGCTGGGAGTAACGTGCGGGGGGAGCGGCCAGGGAAGCCGATGCGGCGTTTGCCTTATGCTCTCTGTACCCTTTGGCACTTGTCTTCAGTTCAGCAGAATAGGAAGGTACCCCTCGTATGGGGGGCCTGGCAGCCCTGGGCCTCCTGCCTGTCCTCTTGCTTCCGACCGTGTAGCGGCTCATTCTGGTATTTGCTCAGCAGATGTCAGCTGAGCCCTGGCTAGGTGCCTGTCCTCCAGGGTCCTGGTCTGGTGGGCAGAAACACCTGTCCAGCGAGGCCCCTGCAGGTGCAGTAGGGGGCCCCACCGGGGACCAGTTGCTGGCCTGGGAAGGTGCCGAGGGCCTCTGCCGTGGAGAGCCACCCTAGCCCGTGGGGTACCAGCTGGACAGTGTCGGGCGACCACGGCAGCTGGGTGTCTCTGGGTGTGGCTTTAGGCAGGCGCTGGTTGACCATTATAGCAAGTTGTCGGCAGAAGCAGCTCGCCGAGAGCAGAAGGCGCTGTGGAAGATCCAGAGGCACCGACTGGCAAGTGCACGGCTTCGTTTCCTCGTAGAAGATCAGAAGCACATTCAGGTATTGCTGCTTTCGGATGGGAGCTCTTCCCCCTGGGCTTTGGCGGTCTCGGAGCCCCTGAGTGCTTGCAGACCTGGGCTCTGGGAAAGGGTTGGCAACTCTGCCCAGGGACGTCGGGACTGGGAGGAGGCCGTGCTGGCGCCGGACGGTGGGCAGCGCGGTGTGCTCTCTGTAGGCCCAGGCTCTTCTCGTCTTCGTGCTGTGGCCCGTTGGGGCAGCTGGGAGCCGTGGCTTCCGTGTGTTGGGTGCTGAGGGTTAGGGTTGGGTGGTACAGGGCTAGGTGCTCACCACCGCTTCCCGAGTTTCAGGGGGTGCTGAAGGACGTGTCCGAAGGGAAGGCCCCGGAGCCACTGGCCGTCCTCCCTGCCGCCGGCTCCCAGGTGAGGAGCCGGGGGCGGGCTTCGGGCGCAGAGCATGGGGTTGGCAACTGGATGCCTCATGTCTGCACTGGCCTGTTCCAGCACTTTCCGGCTCCATGAGCTTTGGTGCTGGTTGCAGAACCAAGCTTCAGAGACTGACACCCACTTGTGTTTCAGACTTTGTCTTCGGGCCATGAGCACCCTGCCGGCGGCAGCAGCTCCGACTCCAGGTATGCAGAGCCGCAGCATGTGGCTGCCTGGGACTGGCTGAACTCGCGGACGCCGGAGCAAGTCAGGCCGCCAGCTGCAGGGGCCCGCGGCTCAGCGCCAGGATCTGAGCTGCAGCCGGGGCCGGGGGACAGGCCGGGGCCGTTCTCTGAGGGCCTCAGCATCCAAGACTTCCTGCCCAGAGCCCGGGAGGCTGAGCCGCCTGCGCATGCTGGCGTGACCCCTGTCCTGGAGGAGGCGTTACAAACCATCGGCTCTGACCTGCCTCCCTGGGCTCCATCCGATGTGGTGGCCACAGGGCCTGCTGGGACACAGGAGTATGATTTCAGAACCATCCTGAGGCCCGCTGTAGCCCCCTTGGCTTCCCCAGGGACCCTGCAGACTGTAGGAGGTGGCTCGAGCAATGAGGGGCAGCAGCTATGGCGGGACAGTGTCACACAGCCAGAGAACACAGGTGTCCCAGATAGACACGTGGCTCTGCTTCACCCCCACCCCGCTGGGCACACCGTCCCCCAGGAGGGGAGCAGTCAGGCCACGGAGCAGCTCCTTGAGCATGTATCAGAAGGCAGCGTTCCCATAGGCGGCTGTACTTCTGGGATGGCCCCCTCCCGACCGCGGTGGAACGTCCACGGACACGTGTTTCAGTCCCACGTGGCACTGAGTGCACTTTCTGGGGAAGGCCAGCCCGATATGCCCAGGCCCTGCCAGAGCCTCACTGACCAGGTGTCCCGGTCAGGCCTCAGTCTGGGAGCGCAGAGCCCCGTCTGTGAGCACGAGCCACAGATGCCTACAGAGACGGCCTCAGACAGTGACTCCGCTCAGGTGGCTGGTTCCAGTGGTGGGGAGCCACATGGCCTCCAGGCTTTGCCGTCCGCAGCGGCTCTATCTGGGGACCTGGGTGATGGTATCCCCGAAGAACCAGGTCAGTGGGACCCCTACAGCTCTCCTATCACTGGTGGCACCTGTGGGCCCAGGAGGGGTCTGGGCAGGGAGTCTGCAGCCCTGGGGACTTGGGAGGTCCCACTGTGGAGGGGTACTTGGCCCTCATACTCTTCCTGCCCCACTTGTGTTGCTCAGGACCGGTACCGAGTAGGGACGCGGAGGACCTCTCTCCAAATCACCCTCCAAGCTCACAGGTGAGGACAGATGGGGTTAGGGGTCTGGCCTGCCAGGATGGGGCTGCATGTAGGGGATCCCACTGTCCCTTTCCTTCCTAGGACGACGTGGCGGCCCAGAGCAGCCCCGGCCTTGGTGAGGAGGCGGCCGCGGCCCAGCGCTGGGGCCGGGAGCAGGCCTACCTAGCGGGTCTGGCAGAGCAGTACGGGCTGGAGCAGTACCCGGACAGCTACGAGGCCATGTGTGAGTGGCCGGTTGCGGTGGTGGGCAGGCGGGCAGGCGGAAGCCCAGCGTGTCCCGTGTGCTGAACGGCCATCTGCTGTCCTATAGCAGAGCCTCCTGCCGCCCACCTGCTGCACCATGGGCTTCCCCGGGCCTTCGCCCTCCCGGAGGACCCCCGTGTCCGATCAGATGCAGATGAGACCGCGGTGCAGCTGAGCGAGCTGCTGCCGCTGCCCGTGCTCATGAAGCACTCCATCAGCGCCCCGCTGGCCGCTCAGTGAGTGCCCACCCCTGCCCTGCCCGCCCTGCCCGCCCCGCCCCCCCTGCCCGCCCCGCCCCCCGCCGCCCCTGACCCTGGGCCCCTCCCGCCAGCGTCTCGTTGGTGAACAAGGCCGCCGTGGACTACTTCTTCGTGGAGCTGCGGCTGGAGGCGCACTTCGAGGCCCTGCGGCACTTCCTGCTCATGGAGGACGGCGAGTTCGCACAGTCGCTCAGCGACCTGCTCTTTGAGAAGGTGACCGGGGCGCGGCGTGGGCGTGGCCGCTGGCCTCGGTGCCGGGACTCCCTTGGGACGCCTGTGCCCTCTCCTGCCTCAGCTGGGGGCGGGCCAGACGCCCGGGGAGCTGCTCAACCCGCTGGTGCTCAACTCGGTGCTCAGCAAGGCCCTGCGGTACAGCCTGCACGGCGACACGCCGCTCGCCGCCAACCTCTCCTTCGCCCTCAAGTTCCTGCCCGAGGCCTTCGCCCCCAACGCGCCGGACGTGCTGAGCTGCCTGGAGCTCAGGTACAAGGTCAGCAGGGCCGGGCCGAGTGGCGGTGGTGGGGGGGGATCCCCGCAGGGGCGTGCTGAGCCGGCCTCGCCCGCAGGTCGACTGGCCCCTGAACGTGGTGCTCACCGAGGGCTGCCTGAGCAGGTACAGCGGCATCTTCTCCTTCCTGCTGCAGCTCAAGCTCGTGATGTGGGCGCTCAAGGACGTCTGCTTCCACCTGAAGCGCGCCGGTGAGGGCGGCCGCAGCCCGGCCGGTCCTGGGCGGCGCGCGCACGCCTGCCCCCCCCACCCCGCCCCCTCCGCGCTCTGGTGAGCCGCGCGCGCGCACGTCTGACCCCGCCTCTCCCTCCCCCCAGCTCTGGTGAGCCGCGCGCGCGCACGTCTGACCCCCCCCCCCAGCTGTGGTGGGCCGCGCGCGCGCACGTCTGACCCCGCCCCTCCCCCCCAGCCCTGGTGAGCCGCGCGGCCGGCTCCGTGCAGTTCCGCCAGCTGCAGCTCTTCAAGCACGAGATGCAGCACTTTGTCAAGGTCACGCAGGGCTACATCGCCAACCAGATCCTGCACGTCACCTGGTGCGAGTTCCGGGCCCGGCTGGCGCAGGTGGGCGACCTCGAGGACATCCAGCGCGCGCACGCCGAGTACCTGCACAAGGCCGTGTTCCGGTGAGCCGGGCGCCCGGGGCGCCTCTGCGCGTGCGCGTCCGGGGCCCCGGGCGCCCCTCACCGGCGGCCCCGTGCTTCCCCAGGGGCCTGCTGACCGAGAAGGCCGCGCCGGTCATGAACGTCATCCACAGCATCTTCAGCCTCGTGCTCAAGTTCCGCAGCCAGCTCATCTCGCAGCCCTGGGTCCCCGCCGGCGGCCCCCGCGGCGCGCAGCACCCCAACTTCGCCCTCATGCAGCAGTCCTACAGCACCTTTAAGTACTACTCCCACTTCCTCTTTAAAGGTGACTGTCCCCCAGGGCCGGGAGGGCTTGGGGACAGTGGGGCAGGAGCCCGTAGACGGGCCTGGCTGAGCTGCTCCCGGTCCCCCCAGTGGTGACCAAGCTGGTGAACCGAGGCTACCAGCCCCACCTGGAGGACTTCCTGCTGCGCATCAACTTCAACAACTACTATCAGGACGCCTGAGGCTGCGCGACACAGGTGTGCTCCAGCCCCCCCATACTCCCCAGACCCCGCCCCCCCACCCAGCACCTCTTTTTCCCAGGCCGCCGGGCCAGGGGCAGAGCCACCGAGAGATGCGCCACGGAAGCTGCTGGTTTATTTGGGGGCCGTGTCTCCCCAGTAGGCAGAAGCCACGCAGTGGCCTGCGGTTGAGTGGCCCAAGGCCGGGGAGGTGGGCTGGGGCTGCTCCGCCCCTCCCCCGCCGGGCCGGCTTCCCTCCTGTGCTTGCACAAAGCGGCTTTGATAGGGAGCGCCCTGAGCGCGGGCTGGGCTGCTGAGTCTGCATCAGACGGAGACGGGTCAGGTCCTGACTGGACGTCTCGGCCGTCATGGAGAGACGGGCTGGGGTGCCCATGGGGTGTGCGCCGCCTCAAGGACTCGGTGGGACTCGGGGCCTCGGGACTCCACGTGTGGAGGCCTCCGAGGCTATTACGAGGATCACGTCACGCACAGTTCGGCCGCCCACAGTGGGGGCTTGCTGCTGTACGAGTTCTCCCCGCTGTCTGCCCCGGCGGCCCCCGGAGCCTCGGTGGGCTCCCCGTCCCTGTGGTACGGGGTTTCCAGAAGCTTCAGCACCCGCCGCACCTGGAGAGGAGCGAGGAGAGGCGTTTGAGAGACTAGCCCTCGCTCCCTGGACCGCCGCCTGCAGCGGGACCCAAGCACGGAGGAGGGCCGGGTGTGCGCTTGCCTCTGAGAAGTCCCCGTTCTCGGCGGCCTCGATGGCATTCTGGGCGATGTAGTTCCGCAGGACGTACTTGGGGTTGTTGGCGTGCATGACGCGCGTGCGCTCGGCCTGCCAGGCGTCCTGGTCGCCCACGCCCTCCCTGTCCTTCTCCAGCCGGGCTCTGGAATCATCCAGGTTCATCTTTCCAGTGGATCCCCCCACCCCCCCGCAGTTCCCTGCACGGGAGTCGCTGGCGCCCGGCCCCCACGGCCTCACCCGTACTCCTGGAGCCAGGCGGTCCAGTGGGCCCTGTTCTTGCTCAGCAGCTGCGCCGGGCTCAGCTGCTGCAGCCGCGACTGCTGCTCCACGCGCTCCAGCTCCTCCGTGACGCTCGCCCGTGTGCCCATGAGCGCGAACAGCTGAGGGTTGGACTGTGCCAGCACCAGCATCATGGAGAGCTGCCTGTGCAGAGGGGCAGCGTGAGGCCTGGCCCCGCCCCTGCCGCAGGCAGAGTCCCGAGGCCACTGGGCACCTGGAAGATGGCCATCGGGGCCCAGGGGAGGCGGTGGTGGCTTTAGCAGCTCCACAGGGCCGCTGCTGACTGCCGCGGGGGGTGACCCCGGCCCCACGGGGTGAGGCAGCCATCCACCCCCACTCTCTAGCAGCCCTTGCAGGTCTCTGGACATGGGTGCCCCAAGAGGAAGTGCCGCAGGCTGACTTGCAGGCCCCCGGGGTGCATGGGGCACCTGCTTACCGCTGGAGGGGGTAGGTCACTGCTGTCCACTACTCCACAGCGTACTCACAGAAGGGCGGGGGGCGGGGCCCAACACCAATTCCCCTTCCCCGGTCCTGCTAGCCTGTCCTCCCCGCGCCGCTGCACTAAATTCTCTCCCACCACGGGCTGCTGGCTTGTTTGTCAAAACCCAGAGACCGCGCTTCCCATGTCTTCGTGAGTGCAGGCTCGGGCACCATTTGCTTTTCCCGGTGGGAGAGGGCACAGAAAAGCCTGGTCTGGCTGTGATCCAGGGGCCCTGGGGCCCTGGGGCTCTTCCTGGGCAGACGAGAGAGCCATTCTGGGAAGCTGCTCCCTGGCCTGTGCCACTGGCCTGCCCCAGCGGTGGCAGCACTGCTGTCCTTCTCTCTGACCAGTGGGCTGAGCTGCCGACATGGGGGCCTGACCCTCCTCCCGGGTGGGGCCTGACCCCCCTCCCGGGTGCCCCAGCGCACTCTGCTCTAAACGGTCGTCTCCTTCTGGAAGCAAATTCCAAGAAAGTGAGACCTGGGTACCCACCGGGGATCCATCTGGGGTCGGAAGGCGAGCTTCAGCTCCTCTAAGGAGGCGCACTGTGCGGTGAGCGCGGCCAGGAACGCAGGCAGGCCCAGGGGCTCCGGCCCCACTGGGAAGGAGCTCAGCAAGTAGAAGGTATTTGTGAAGTCGGCCCCTGGAACAGGTAAATACGGCACCAAGGTCAGCCTCTGGCCACCCCCGCTGTGGTCACCATCCTCACTGCCTGCTTGGTGTGGCAGAGCGTCGACAAGCCCCTGACACACGTCCAAACACACAGGCTCAACGTACAGCAGACACTAACAAGTCAGGCCAAGGACCCACCTCCAAACACAATCACTGTCAACCCGGGAGAACATCCTGGAGACAGACACAAAAGGCAACGAGAGGGGACCAGACGGTGCAGACACGAAGCCGTAGTGGAGAAAACGAGCGGGAAAATGGCGAGACAGAGATGGCGCCCCAGGTCCCCATCAGCAAGGACTTGAGGTGGATTCGCTGCCGAATGAGACTGGCAGCTTGAACTAAAACAAAGAACTTTCAGCTTGTCCGGTCTAAAGGGAAGGGACAGGAGAAAGCGCAGGCAGACCGCAAGCTGCAGAGCGGGGCCGGCCCGCCGCTGTCGGCATGAGGCCCGCGAATGGCGAGGGTGTCCCGTGCTGACGGACAGCCCGTTCACTGAGAAGGTGTCCCGGCTGGAAACACACAAACCGAGCACTTGTGGAACGGAAGGCGAAACGGAACGGTTCCCCGGAGCCAGAGGCTTCACTGCCCCGCTCTGGAGAACGGATGGGGCGTCTGCAGGGCGGACCGACAAGGACCTCGGACGCGGTCAGGCCACTCTGTCGGACAGACAGATAGCTGTCTGCCCAAGGACACGGGACGCTCTCGAGACAGACTGCGTGTTCAGCCAGAAAGCAGGTCCGCCTGCTTCAAGAGACCGGCGTCTTCTCCAAGCACGACGGGATGAAGACAGAACTCAGAGAAGGAGAACCAGAGATTTCCCAGAGAGTGTGAAGATGAACCAGGGGCTCCAAGAAGAAATCACAAGGGAAATCAGAAAAGACTTAGGGGCAGGAGACTGTGGAAGCAAATACTGACGGTCGCCACGGAAGCAGTGGTCGGACGGGACTTAACGGTGCTGATCACCGACAGCGGAAGAGCACAAGGAGAAAAGGTGACTTGCAGCCCTGTGGTGATGGGACTCGATGGTTTCGTGACCCTGACACTGGTCCAGGTTGGTTCCTCTCAAAGGGAAAAAAGCCTCAACCAGTAACTTAACCGTAGCCGTAAGGCACTAGAAAGGGAACACGCAGAGGAAGGCTGGCCCACAGGAAGGGAACAGAGGGTACAGCAGAGTTAAACGAAACAGAACAAAAAAGCAGCAAAAGTCACTGAAACCTAGAGTTGTTGATTCTTTGAAAAGATCGAGAAGGTGGACATTTTTGGTTATAGGCAAGTAACTGAGATCAGAAATGGGAGTGTGGCCGTGACTGCGGAGAGTCTGGGCGACTCCTTGCTGACACGCCGGACACGCAGATGAAACGGCCAAGGCCCTGGAAACGCCATCTACCCACACGGACTCAGAAGACACAAAATCCGGGAAGTCTTGAGACAAGCGAGGACACTGGGCAATCAGAACCTCCCAGCAAAGACAACGGCAGGACCAGAGGCCTCACCGCTGGGTTCTGCGGGACGTGGGGCATGATCACCAGTTCTCCCCAAGCTTCTGAACAGGAGGGAACATTTCCTAACTCACGAGAGCAGCGTCGCCCGGACACCAGAGCAGAGACCACGCAGACCAGCACCCGGGCGAGGACGGCGGTGGCCTCCCACGGGGTCTGCGCCCGCCCTCCCTCTCGATCCCCTGCGGGGGAAGGAGGCCCTCAGCGGCAGCCCGACCGCACGGCAGCCCGACCTCCGCCCCCAGCCTCCAGAAGCGCGAGACATCAGCGCCTGCTGGGCTCGCTGCCGCGCTCCGCCGCGACGGTTCACCCGAAGACAGGACATGGGCTCCTCTCAGCCCGTGCACAGTGGGAAAAACAAACGGACAGAAGGACACGTCCTCAATTTCGTAAAACCACCGTTTGGGGAAGAAGGCAGAGCGCTCCCGAGGGCTGGAGGGACGCACACGTGGACGCTTCTGCTCGCGCGGTGCTGGGAGAACCGAGGGCAGGGACTCAGGGATGTCTGTCCGTACATCTGTCTCGTGGTGCCGTTGCCCACACAGGCCAAGGGGAAGACAACCCACGTGCAGCAGCGATGACGGAGGAGTGGCGTGTGGTCCGTCCACACCGCGGGCTCTCCCTCAGCCCTGAGAGGCCCAGAAGGCTGACACCCACCACACCATTGGGGGCCCCGGGGACGCTGTCCTCGGCGCTGTCACGGGACAGACCCTGCGTGGGCCCGTATCACTGAGGGCCCCGCGCGGAGTCCGATTCCGAGACAGACGCCGGAACGGGGCTGCCGGGGTTGCGGCAGCGGGGAAATGAGGACGGGGTGTGTGGGGAGACGGGCGGGGGCAGCGGGTGCCCAGCGGGGTGCCCAGGCCTGCTGCCCCCAAACCCCACACCGCAGGGCTGAGACGCTCGGTTCTGCGCTGTGTCTAGTTCACTGACCAACGCCGAGGCACCGGCCCCCGCTCACCGGTCAGGTGCATGGTCTCCAGGAGCCTGGCCACCAGCGCCTCGTCGTCGGGCAGCTCCGTGCGCACCAGGCCCAGCTTCCTGCGCATCTTCTGCAGGTAGTGGCAGCGGAACTCGGTGTCGAACTCCTCAGCCAGGATGGCCTCCCCCTGCTCGCGGGGCAGCTCGGGCTCCAGCGCCTCCACCAGCTTCTGCAGGTTCCACTTGCAGACCTCGGGCTGCTTGCTGTACGCGTAGCGCCCGGCGTTGTCCGAGGCATTGCACACATGGTTGGGGTCGTACCTGCCACAAGGGGCAAGGGGACCACCGAGGGGGTGAGGCAGGCCTCTTCTGCGGGGCCACCGCCCCCCTGCCCCGCTGGGCTGCTGGCCCGCGGCTCAGGTCCAGATGCCGCAGCCACAGACGCCCGCCCGCCCAGTCAGCAGCAGAGCGGCACGGCCTCCGCCTGCTCACCGCCTCCTCCTGCTCGGGTCCCCGGGGGGCCATTTCCGGTCCCGGAACCCTCCGGGGGATTTCTGCTGCTGGGAAGAGCTGACCCGGCATTTCCAAACAGAACAGGGAGAACAGCAGCCCCGCACCGGCAGGCCGCCCCCAGTGGCCCGCACGGCTCACCTGTCCAGGAAGCCGAAGGGCCCGTAGTCGATGGTGAGCCCCACGATGCTCATGTTGTCCGTGTTGAGCACGCCGTGGCAGAAGCCCACACACTGCCACTCCGCCACCATCCGGGCCGTGCGGCGGGTCACCTGAAACAGGACGGATGCACGGTGCCCCCTGCCCCGCCCCCCCTCCCCAAGGACAGCTCTGCCCTCCGGGCGCACACTCAGCCGTGAGAGGGAAAACCACACGTGTGGGCTCTAATTTCCACTTACCCCGTCTGTCTCTTTCATATACTAATTTGGGCTTTTATCCATGAAACCAAAAACACCAGGAAGCCTTGACCATCCCCACCACTCTGGCCCGGGAGGATAACCGGGTGCAAACCGAGCCAGCAAAACCTGCGCTGGGTCCAGGCTGCTACACCCGGGGCCCCACTGGGACTGTCTGCGAGTCCCACCAGCACCCAGGCTCCCCCGCAGCGGGGTCCTCCCCCACCCCGTTTTCCTGCTGGGCCTGGCGGGGGCACACGGCACCTCCAGTGCCACGGAGACAGTGATCCTTGGGTGTGTCCCAAGAACCCCGACCCTCCATGCAGCATTCCCAAGAAGTCGGTCCTGCTCAACGCTCACGAGAGGTGACAGGCTTTGGGACAGGGGAGGGACTCAGAAGGGCAGGGACATCAAGAGAGAACCTCTGTCCATCCGCCAGGCAGACCGAGTCGCACCAGCAGGCGGGACGCCGGTGCGTGGCCGCCCGTACCTCCCGGAAGAAGGCGGCGTTCCTCTGCGCGCGGTCCTCGGCGTGCGCCGCCTGGATCTCGGGATAAAACGAGCTGATCACATAGTCGAGCATTTGCACTCGGATGTCGTTTCTCCCCACGCTGGGGCCCTCGCGCCCTGTGTGCTCATCTGCGGACTTAAAGATCTCAAAGGATCCGAACCTGGAGGAAGACCCGCGTTTGTACCGGGTTCAGCACGGCTCCAGCCTCCCGGGATAGAAGCCTGCCGCTACGCCTTGTGGCCAAGGCCAGGAAGAACACCCAGATTAAAACAAAACCAAGAAAAGCACAACCCGTCTTTGAGTGACACACGCAGACCCATTCTGCTTTTGGCCAACACCACGTGTGCCTCTGGGGAGGCCCAGGGAGGCACGGCCGGCTCGGGACCAGCAGGGCTCTGCGCTGGTCCCCCTACCCCAAGGACAGCGTCGGTGACTGGCATCCTACCAGTTCCAAGCGGGGTCCGCTCTACAACCGAGTGCTCGTGTCATGCAGGGGACGGAGGCAGTGTCTGGAGACACCTCTGGCTTGAACGACCACCATGACCGTTGGCGGGCACGGGGTTGGCCCCGCAGCGCTCCCCACCTCCGCTCGCTCACTGGTCAGACTGCCGGGAGCGCCCCTCAGGGAGGTGGCCCTGGTCTCCTGGGGGGAGGCGGACGACCACCCAGGCTCTTCTAGGCCTCGGAGGACAAAAGACAAAGCCAGGCGCTCAGGCTCAGGCACCGCAGGAATGGCCCCCAGCACACGGGGTCTGTGCGGCTCCGCCGGAGGGGGACCAGAAGACGTCACAGCCGTTTGCCAACAGCCGTGGGTTCCGGTGGTCAGAATGGTCAGAACCGTGTGATGCCAGGTGGCACGGTGACCTCAGGGAGGAGGAGGAGGGACCGCGGCTGAGGACGGGGGTGTGAGCAAGGACGGCCCCGCGGACGGGGGCCCAGCAGGCGTGTCTCCTGACACACAACAAGGCCACTTTCTGGGGGACTTCCGTGTCCTTCTGGGTCCC
Source organism: Mustela erminea (assembly GCF_009829155.1). Classification (NCBI taxonomy): domain Eukaryota; kingdom Metazoa; phylum Chordata; class Mammalia; order Carnivora; family Mustelidae; genus Mustela; species Mustela erminea. The sequence goes on from NC_045619.1 coordinate 503,571, forward strand.
AGAGCCCTGCATCTGGGCAGCCCCTCTTTTGCCAGCCTGAGACCATCCCCCTTCACTGGTGCTTCAGGGCGCCCCGCTCCAGGGACACGGGCCGCCTCTCTGCCACCTCCTCTCTCCTGGGGGCAACGGGGGCCCGAGCAGCCATCCACACGCAGGACAGGGCTCCCGACCCAGGAAACGCCCGGTGCCTTTTGCACCCTGCCTCCCCCGCAGCAGGAGCCCAGCGGGGGATGGGGTCCGCGCACGTGTGTCCCTGCTGCGCACTTCCGGCACCGGCCTGCGCGCCGAGGCCACCTGACAAGCAAGGTGCGGCCTCCCGCGGGAGGGCAGCAGTATTACCTCAGGAAAGTGGAAGCTATCCGCAGCACGACCGTGCACTTCTCGTACTTGGGATTGCCATCGTAGAACACGTCTCGGGCGACCATGGACTGGGACGTGACGCAGGCCCCGGCCCGTGTGGTGGGGATGCCCAGGTGGAACATAGCTTCGCTGCACAGGAACTCGCGGATGCTCGACCGCAGGACCTTGCGGCCGTCGGCCTGTCTGAAATCACACAGCCGCGGGGTCAGGCAGCTGTCCGGGCCACGCCCAGGCTCCAGCAGCAAGCAGGCGGGCTCGGCCGTCATCGACAAAGATCTCCAGGTCCCATGGCTCCTGATACCAAGAGGCCCCGACCACGGCCCCTATCCGGCAGCCGGGGCCTAGCCCGCCGTAGAGCCAGATTAATGCCAAGGGCAGCGAGGGCTGCGTGAGGCCTCTTGCCCAGGACCTAGCCAGGCGGGCGTGTTGCACGCTCACGGGTACGTGTGCAAGTCTGCTTTCGTTACTTTAGTCTCTTACGGTTAGGGGCGAAGGATCTCAGGCAGCCCTTTCCAGGACTTGAAAACTCGTTTTTTTTTGTTTTTTAGATTTTTTATTTAGGGGCGCCTGGGTGGCTCAGTGGGTTAAAGCCTCTGCCTTCAGCTCAGGTGATGATCCCAGGGCCCAGGGATCAAGCCCCGTGTCGGGCTCTCTGCTCCGCGGGGAGCCTGCTTCCCCCTCTCTCTGCCTGCCTCTCTGCCTGCTTGTGATCTGTGTCAAGTACATACTTGGCAGAGGAAGAGAATACAGGCAGACGGAATAGCAGAGCGGGGAGAAGGAGCCTCCCACTGAGCAGGGAGCCCCATGCAGGGCCCAGGGCCCAGGGATCATGACCTGGGCCAAAGGCAGTTGCCCCTCAGGGCGTCCCGAGTTTTAAGAGTTCTTTGTCTACTTTGAGTAACAGTCCTTTATCAGGCAGGTCTTCTACAAATATTTTCTCTTCGTTCTCTTGATACTGTCAGTTGCAAAAGTTTTAACTTCACTGGAGTCCAGCTTATCCATGACTTTTTTTTTGTGGATCTCGCCTTCAATGTTGTGTCAAAAAAATCATGTCCCAGGGTGCCTGGGTGGCCCACTTGGTTGAGCATCTGCCTTCGGCTCAGGTCATGATCCCAGGGTCCTGGGACCCAGCCCTGCATCAGGCTCCTGGCTCAGTGGGGAGCCTGCTTCTCCCCCGTCTCTCCCCGACGCCATGCTGTTTCTCAGTCTCTTTCTCAAATAAATGAAGTCTTAAAAAAAGAATAAAAAATCATGTCCAAACAACGTCCTCTGGGTTTTCTAGTTTATCTTCTGGTTTTATAGTTCTGCATCTTATGTTTAGGTCTAGGATCCCTTTTGAGTTAATTTTTCAATTTTTCAGGGTCTGAGGTCCGTGTCTGGTACATTTTTGGTGTGTACACTTCCAGTTGCTTCAGCACCAACTCTTCGGATGATGGTCTTTGCTTCATATACCGCCTTTGTTCGTGTGTCCTAAGTGACAGCATTTACGCGGGGTCTGTCTGTTGTTCCATGGCCTGTGCCCCCGCCAGCTCTGCGCCTTCTTGGTTACTTCAGTTTTACAGTCAAGCCTGGATTCGGGCAGTGTCTGTGCTCCGACTCTGCTGTCCTTCAGCATGCGCCTCTCCGTGTCAACTTTAGAATCCCATCATCAGGATCTACAAAATAACGGCTGAAATTTTGATCAGAACTGTACTTTTTAAAAAGATTTTATTCATTTGAGAGAAGAGCGAGGGAACACAAGCAGGGGGAGTGAGAGAGGGAGAAGCAGACTCCCCGCCGAGCAGGGAGCCCGACACGGGGCTCGATCCCAGGACCCTGGGATCATGACCTGAGCCGAAGGCAGACGCTCCCCCACCGAGGCCCTGGGCGCCCTGACTGGGATCATACTGAATCCGTAAGTCAAACTGGGAAGAACTGACATCCTGACAAGACGGGGTCTTCTCCCTCGTGGGCGTGGGGGACGGCGTCCGTTCAGGCGTCCGCTGCGAGCTTTTAAGCAGCTGCAGTTCTCACAAATGCCTGCTGTTGCGGCTCGTCGCAGTATGAGTGACACCTCTGGAGACCAGGCCTGGCAGTCACGCAGGGCTCACTGCGGCAGCCTCTGGCCAGAGCGACAAGTGCACCCCAGTCACCTCCTTCTAGTCCGTGTGGGGAACTGGGACAGAGACCTGTCCTCAAATGTCAGCCCTCCCCTCCCTGGCCTGGGAACGACTCTCACCCGGCTGGACCTCATGCTCGGCAGGAAGCCAGCACTGCGCAGTTTAATCTGGAATCTGGTAAAAACGGTCCTGAAAATCAGCAGCCTGTCTTCTTGCCCAAGGCAGGGTTCCCAAAGCAAAAGCCAGAACTGGACAATTACACAGCAAGGATAAAGGGCCTCTCTGTACCCACAGGGCCAGCACGACACGCGACAGCACTCCCTTCTCCTGCACACCCGTGTCTTGCCAGCCGAGCTGTGGGATGGGCCCAGCGGAGGACAAGCTCTTCTGTACCCGCCAGGAGAGGCATCTCCCCAAATCCCAACCCCACAGCAGGCAGGACGTCACCCGCCCACCCCCCAAAGTCCACATCTAGGTACCCAACAGGGCTGGCCTGAAGCCACACACAGCCACTTGGGACGTTAGCCTCCAGGCATGAAGTGACCCCTCTAGCAGACCTCAAGTCTAAAACATGGACTTGCAAACACTCAAGTCTTCAAACACAAGAGATGTCCAGAGGGTTCCTCTCCTGAGCACGTCGTAGTAACCGGCAAAAATAAATGACCAAACTGAACACACAAAGTCTGACGATGCTCGAAGAGCGAGCAGGCCCGAAGGCGGCGTTTGGAGGGGCAGGAACCCTCGCCTCACTCGCCGGTGCGGACAGCTCCGCGCAGGCTGTCTGGGTGGTGGCAGGGGCGTGAGGCTGACCTCCGGAGACCTCCAGGGACAGGAAGGTGAGGAGGAGGGGTCCAAGATGGAGCTGCTGGGGCGCAGGCAGGGGGCGTGGGATGCGTTCAGATCCCGGGGGGGTCGGGGAGGCCACAGGGACTGGCCAGAACACTCCCCCTCAGGACTTCTCTGCACAGAAAACAGCTTAGGTGTGGCTTCTCAGCCATTCAACAAGTATTTAGCAAATACGGACTGAAGGCACCAAGCGCTGAGTGGACAGAGCAGAACGGGCTGCCAGCGCCGTCTGGTACGTGAGAGGCAGGACCGGTCTAAGAGCTGCCAGGCCAGGCCGTGGGGACCTCGACCCAGGTCCCTGGCCTGCAAGTGCTCAGAAGCCTGTGTCTGGCAGAGCGTCCACTGGGGGCTTGGATCTGAGGGGTTCTGGTCCCTGTGCAGGGCACCGGCCACACACGGCGACTCTGTGGGTGGACGCACAGCAGCTATGCTGGAGAGCAAGCCTGGGCTGTCTGCGCCGCTGCTGGGAAACGGCCCTGCCTCCCCAGGCAAGGCTGGCTGCGCCGGGCAGGCGGCGAACCCGGGGTCACAGGCAGAACGGACTCCAAAGTCCTTGTGTCGATTTCGGGACCAGGACACAGCAGGGGCTGGAGCTGCGGGACCGGGGCCAGCAGGTCCCCTCCCCCGGCCGGCCAGAGGGGCCAAGGGCACCTGGCACCAGTCCTGCCGCGGGGGCGCAGGCTCGGCAGCCCCAGTCCCCCTTCTGTCCCCTCCCTGTGACCTCCGGGTCTCTGCACCAGCCCTTCCCTCCGCCGGGGCCCTGGGACACCCCCTCCCCCCCGCAGTGTCTGTCCCCAGACCAAACCTCCAGTTCCACCTCGCCCGGCGGCAGGGAGGACAAGCGTGGCCTGCGCACGCCCCGCGCCCCCGCCCCGCGCCCCCCGCGCGCGCCCACCTGGAGAAGGGCGTGGGGCCCGCGCCCTTGAGCTGCAGCTCCCAGCGCTCGCCCGCGGCCGTGCACACCTCGCCCAGGTACATGGCGGCGCCGTCGCCCAGCTGCCCCGCGAACTGGCCGAACTGGTGGCCGCAGTAGCAGTGCGCGGCGGGCTCGGCGCCCGGCAGCAGCGCGTTGCCGCTGAAGAAGAGCGCGGCCTCGGCCTCGCGCGCCTCGCGGGCGGCGGCGTCGGCGGGCGGCGCGCCCAGGCCCAGCAGCGCCAGCGCGGGCTCCGACAGCGCCACGAGGCGCGGCTGGCGCAGCGGCGCGGGCCGCACGCGGCTGAAGCAGGCCCCGGGCACCGGCCGCGGCGAGGACGGGGCGCCCTCGGGCCCGGCCGGCGGCGTCTCCACGGGCAGCGCGCGCAGGGCGCGGTTGTCGAAGCGCAGCCCCGCCAGCCAGCGGGGCGCCGGCTCCATGGCAGCGCCGCGGGCAGCGGCCGACGCGGAGCAGGGCGCGTGCGGCGGGCGGTGGCCCAGCGGCGCCGACCGGGCACGGGCGGCCGCGAGCGAGGCCCTCAGCGCGGCCCCCAGCGCGGCCCCCAGCGCGGCCATCCGCGGCGCCGCTGCGGCGGAAGCCCTTTTGCCCCGACCGGAAGCCCGGCGGGCGTGCCTGGTCGTCCAATCGCCGGCGGAGGTGTCCGCTGGTGCGCCTGCGCGGGCCGCGCCCGCGAAAGCCTGACTCTGACTGGCTGCGGCGTGCGTCTGTCAGCTCCTTAGGGGCGGCGCCGCAGCGGCCGGGGCGGGGGGAAGGAGGACTTGGCCGCCTGCGACCCGTCCGCCTCCGCGGGCCTGCGGCCCAGTGTTGGAGCCGCTCGGGGAGCGGGGGAGGGCGGGCCTGCGTGACGAGCCAGCGGGTCCCTGGAGGTCCCTGGAGGTCCGGCCCGGGAAAGGCCGGACAGTCGGGGCTCCGAGCTCCGAGCGGGCTGACCGTGTTGAGAGACGTGCCGGGTCGACCACCAGGGGTGCCCCTCGACCCCGGGGGAGGCCAGGGTCAGCTCTGGCCCTGCGCTGTGCCAGGGCCTGTCTCCGGATCGTCCTCGGCTGCGCCGGGCAGCGAGGCAGAAGGGAAGAAGGGGTCTTCAGCCCGGGTGGAGGGCCCGTGTCCCTGCGGACGGGCCGCGAAGAGCCCCAGGGCGAAGCCAAGCCTGCGACCGGGCAGCGCTCGGGCCGGGCTGGGCCGGGCCGGGCCGGGCCGGGCTCCTCCCCGGTGCGGGAGCCCCTTTGCCCCTGCTCTGCCTCTGCTCGGAGCAGGACTGCTCCTGCGTCCTGGCTTCGGTGCCGCCCCGCGTGCCTCCCGAAGTGCCCGCGGGAACTTTACTTTCCCCTCGGAGCACCCCGACACGAGCTCACGCCCTCGTGTTCCGGTTTTTTCCGTGCCGGGCTCCAGGAGGGCACGCAGTCGGCGAGAGAAGCTCCCCACATACTGTCCGGGAGGCTGGGGAGAGCCAAGTCTGGCCTCCAAGCGTCTGCCCCAGAGAAGCCAGGAGGCCTGTTGCAGAATAAAGACCTCCGATACTCAGGCTGGAAAAGAACCCCGGACGGAGGTCCTTGGAAGGGCTTCCCACCCCCCTTCCCCCACCTAGCCCCATACTAAAACCCAAGACCAGGAGCTATGTAGGGGACCCTGGACAAAGGCACAAGCTCCCTCCTGGCTGGATTCTACCCTTAAGTTCCAGGAGCCACCTGTGGAACTTTCTTCTGGGACCAAAACGTCGGCCTCCCAGAGCTCATGTGAACCATCTTTGGCCCTGCCAGCTGTGACACTGGGGAACCCCTCAGCCCCTCTCCAGCTCAGAGTCGTCATCCCTGAGATGGTCAAGGACACTACCTTCTCTGTGGGGGACAATGTGGTTAGGTCCCAACAGGTGCTCAGAGCCCCAGGGTCTCCTCCTGCAGCCTGACTTTCCCTCCCCACTGATGCTCACCGGGGCCTTCACTTGGCCTGTTGCCAGAGAACCCTGTTCCCAGTCTTCTTCCTAACTGCGTAGGGGACCTGGCCTGAGCCTACTGTCACTGCCCCCCCTAACTTCCCCAGGTCCCAGGCCCTTCTGACACATCTCCGTGCCCCCTCACCCCACTGTCTTACCCAGACCTTGGAGTCTGGTGGGATCGGGTTCTTGAAGGCTCAAGAGTACCCGGTTCTGCGTCTTGCTGGCTGCCCCCACAGAGGTCATAGCCAGCGGTGGCTCTGGTGGGTGCCAAGGGTTCCAGGAGGAACCAGCACCAAGGGGTAGTGCCTTCTCAGATGTGGTGACCTGGCTTCTGGCCTAAATGTTGGGCTGCACGGCCGCCTGGATTTCCCTAGGCCTGTCCTGGATGGACAGACATCCGGGTGAGCAGGGTCTGAGCAGCCAGGCTGGGCCAGAGCAGAGCTTGGCCCCTCCCTAGTCCCGACCCCAAGGAAGACGGCAAGGACAGCCAGGCTTGAACATTTAATGAGGCTCGGACACGGACTGGCGGGACGCCTAGACCTTGCCGGAAGCAGTGGTGTGCACGCGCAGCACGCTGGCGCGCAGGGCGGGCTGGTGGTCACCAGAGGCCCAGCGCATGCCCGAGGCGGCCCCGGCCTGCTCCGGCCACAGCCCGTTGAGGTCAGCACGGCCGCAGGCGCTGTACCACCATCCAGCGCCCGAGCGATCGTGGCTGCAGCTGCTGAAGGTCTGGGCGCCGTCCACACAAGGCGAGCAGCGGTCATGGTCACGGTCCAGCGTGCTGAAGCCACAGCCCTCCTGGTTATCCGTGTGGCCCAAGCCCCGGAATGCGTCCCCTGCAGTGTTGTGGCAGTGTGGGTGGCGGGTCAACTGACCCCAAGGCCCCCCACTCGCTGTCTGGCCATCTGGGACCCGAGGGCAGGTGCTTGGGAAGCGGCCGCCCTTCCCAGAGCACAGAGGCTGGCAGATGTTGCTGGAAAATGGGGGCTCCAGGGGCCCACACTTCCTTCCCTACTCTGGCCTGCTGCAAGAGTCCCCCTCCCCACAGGCTGGAGAGCCCAGAGGGCAAAGCAGGCACAAGGGTCCCTTACCTCCCAAGCACTCACCTGCATTCCCCGAGTACCGGCCGAGGGTCAGCGGGTAAAACTGTTCCTCCCTGCCCACGCGGAAGTCATCGTAGTGGGCCTGCAGCGTACGGTTGTCCGCGTCCAGGAGATCCACGCGCAGCTCGGAGCGCAGGCCTGGCTGGGAGGTCAGGCTAGAGATGTGGTCCAGCCCCAGCCAGTGGTCACCTGCAGAGGCAGAGGCTGCTGTGTGACGGGCCACCCCGGCCTCCTCCATCTCTGCCCTGTGTCCCCAGTGGGGGTCAAGGCCTGGAGGGCTACACCCCTGGGCCACTGGGCAGCACCGTCCTACCTCTCAGGTCTCCGAAGCCCTGTTTGTACTCCTGCCAGCACCTCTCGAAGTCCAGAGGCGTCCCCTGGCCCCGGTCTCGGCTCTGAATCACTGTCCAGCCACCGTCCGGGCGCATGTCGCAGAGAACCTGGGAAAAGGGCCGGCCCGTGGCAGGCACTGCCCCTCTCCTGTCCACACTCCCTTAAACACTGTATTTGAAAACTGAAACGTTGTTTTTCTACTTGTCAGTATCAATAAACTTGTATCCCATTAAATTCACTTTCTCAGAAAGGGGATGAAACTTGGCAGTAAGGGCCTGGGCCCCAGGAAGCCTGCCCAGTTCGACGCCACTGCGCCCTGCTCTGTGTCTTTGTTTTTTCACTCGGCGTTGTCTCCTGGGCCCTCTCTTTGTTCAGACCCCTCACGGTGGAAGCCTAGGTTTCTCCCAGCCTTTCCTGACTGTAACACAACGTCCGTGAACATCTCTGTGCCCGGGGGGGTCTGAGGACGGACTCCACCAGCAGCACCTGGCCTGGCTGGCCCTTCCCCAGCTAGGTGGACAGTGCCATCTCTTGTCTTGGTCCAGGTGACACACACAACACCCCCTGGGCCCTCGCTGTGGGGTGCTCACCTCGAAGGGGGTGCTGGCTCCTTCTGGCTGGACGGTGTACACACCGCTCGGGGCGCGGGGTCTCTGCACCCAGATGTGAGAGCAGTCCCTCCCTGCAGGAGAGAGGGCCCGGAAGGCTCAGGGCCTGGGAAGGGGCCATGCTCTCTCGGTGCCTGGAACCAGAACTGTCCTCCTGCAGACGCCCTGCGAGAGTCTGCCAGACGACTCACAACCTTGTTCCTAGCAGGTGGGCAGCCAGTCCCCTCACCTTGGGCCATACCCTCCCAGGCCTCTTTGGAATCTGGCCAGCGGGCAGCCCGTGGCCAGACCCTCCATTCTTCCTGCCGCCCCAGACACGCCCTCACCTGTTGCCCTCGCAAGGTCAGTCTTGGCTTCCCCACCTTCCTCCTCCTGGCCTGGCAGCCGGCCGAGCGCTACCCCAAGCCCAGCCCGCATTAGGAGGGGATACAGTGGGGCCGCGTCCTTGCCTGCCCTGCCCTCAGGCTGCTCTGGGCAGGGACCCCGCTGGGTCCTCCTGGGGAGTGAGACCTGCCGGGTGGGGACCTGTGCGTGACAGGTGAGAGGCTGCCTGTCTCGGGCCCACCCGGCCAGCCCCTCCCTCCGCCACCCCACGCAGCCAGACCTTGGGGTTCCAGAAGCACCACGGGCACCTGTGGAGAGAGGATCCTGGTAAGAGGCAGGCTCAGTAGTTCTGGGAGGCCCAGCCCATGTCCGACTCACAGGAGCCACCTGCCCGATGGCCACCCTTACCGGCCGCCGATACTGCACCACGGAGCCGGCCTGAGGCGCGGAGAGGCAGAGCAGAGCAGCGAGACCCAGCACGGGGCAGGCGGCCATGCTTCCTGGGGGTGCAGACATGGTGGGTGCGGAGCCCAGCCCACGGCCCGACCAGCCTCCCCGCACGCCCCCTGTGGTGCTCACTGTTCTTTCTGGGCAGATCTGAGCCACGGGTCCCCAGCACCTTTTGTGCGGGCGCGGGGCTCCCCCGCCTCCTGCCCTCCCAGGGGCGGGGAGCCCGAGGGTGTGGACAGGGACGCGAGGGCTGGGCTGCCCCTCTGAGCGCACTTCCCCTTGGCGGGTGTCCTCACTGGGCCCGGGAATAGGATCTTCTGCGAGAGGCAGGCAGTGGCCGGAAGTCCTCCAGGCCCCGAGGCAGTGCCAGCGGCCCGGGCCACCTCCTCCCCTACCCCCCGAGTCCCGTTTCCACACATTCCACCGAACAGGAGCTTCCAAAATTAGACTTTATTTCAGTTTCTGAGGAACGTGTACACGCACGTACGTGACAGGAAGAACACGGTCCAGCCCAGCTCACGGCCGTGGGTTTCACCTGATTTTGTCGGACACCGAGCGAACACAAACACAACGGAGCAGGGCTCCGGGCCCCAGGCGGGCCACACAGATGCGTCACAGACGTGACCAGGAGCAGCGACGACACACACTGGAGATGCCCGGGGTGGGCGCCCCGTGCGGGGCCGCAGAATGGTGGCGGGCACCTGCCAGCGCGTGTGCCAACTGCTGGGCTCTGGGGGACCTGCACCCTCTGCCCACTGAGGGTGCGGCACGAGAAGCAGGTGTGGTCCTCTGTGCCTGGGGGGTGGGGGGGAGACTCAGGCCCAGGGGCCGCAGCCCTGGATGCCCCTCAGCCAGGGGCTGACCGAGGGGGCAGCTGGGGGGTGGGGGTCAGCGTCCGGAGGCCGGCCCAGCTCCGCAGCTGAAGCCGACCCTTCCCCAGGCTCACCGGCGCCCCCACCCCGACCCCCAGCCAAGACATCCTCTTTGTCCCGATCAGATTTAAGGCTCGTTATTTCCTGACGTTTGCTTCAGTTCACTTTAAGTTAAAATTACCTGAGTAAAAAAAACTTCAGACATTTTTAAAAGCCAAAAACACAATCTCCACAGGCCACGGTGCATGTCCGTGGGAGCAAGATCGGCCCGGCTGCCCCGCAGGGAGGGACGCTCCCCGGAACCACCACGGAGCGGCTCCGGCCCTTCCCAGACATGCCGGCCGGGAGCCCGATGGCCCAGACCCCTCCGCCGGGTGTGCCTGGGCCGGGGCTCCTGCGGCCAGCCCAGGAGAAGGCACAGTGAGGTAGGGGAGGACTGGCCGTGCCCACCTCGGCCCCTCCCCCGCCAGCTGGTCCTGACGCCCTGAGAACCCCGTGAGGGGGCCCTGCAGGGGCCAGCGATGGGGTGGGGGAGGGGCTGCTGGGAAGCCTGAGCTCAGAGCAGTTAAATAATTCTTTATTTGGGCGGGTTGGGGGAGGGCAGGGGTGGCTGGGCCTGGACCCCCACGGGGGGTGGCACCCAGAGCTCCTGGGGGGGATGGGGGGTGGTCCCCTGCCGTGCTGGTCCCTCCTATTTGTGCGGCCGGGCTGAGGACACCCTCTGCAGACAGTACTGAGCGACAGGCAGCGACAGGACCAGGCTGGTGGCGCGGCGTCCCATCCAGTAGAGGCCGTAGCCCAGCAGGCCCACGAAGGCAGCCTTCATGGCCAGCCGGGACACTCTGCCGGAGATGGACGGCGGGGGGACGCTGGGGAAGGGAGGGCGGGCTGGGCCTGGCTCGGGGGTGGGGGGCGTGCACGCGCTCCCCCGGCCCGGCCGCCGCCCTCCCCCCGCGGGACTCCGCGCTCGCGGGCGACACTCACGTCATGATCTCCTGGATGTTGAGGTCCGTGGTCCAGTTCTTCTCGATGCCCGGGACGTGGCCCATGCCCACGACGCCCACCACCACGGACGGGACGCACTTCCTGGGCTCAGCTGTGGAGGAACGGACGCATCAGCCCCGGCCCGAGGCCACCGGGCCCACCGAGCCCCACCCCGGCCCGCGGCGGCGGTCACCGTCGGAGGCGCGCGGCAGCTCGAGGCGCCGGGCCGCCTGCCGCAGCATGTAGGTCAGGTAGACGTCGCGCTCGGAGACGATGGTGCGGTGCAGGTCGGGGAACTCGCCGATCATGTCCGCCATCATCTGCTCCAGCAGGTCCTTCTGCTTGCAGCGCTCCACGTCGTCCTTGCTGGGGGCAGAGGGCGCGTTGCCAGCCTCGTGCGGACGCGGCGGCCGGCAGGAGGCTGGCCGGCGCTGTTGACCCAGGGCAGGGACCTCCGCGCCCTTTGTGTCGGGGCTCCCGGGGGAAGGAAGGGCAGGAAGGCCTTGTTTGAGGAGGCTTAGCTCCTGACCCAGCGGGCCGGGCCGTCTTCCTGGGTGGGGCTGCCCGCGGGAGGCCGAGGGGCCCTACCTGATGGGGTCTGACAGGAAGCACAGGCCCCAGGCCAGCTTCACTTTCTGCCAGAAGGACAGCGCCGCGATGGCCCTCTTGAAGGTGACGGGGATGGGCCGGTCGCCCAGGTGGAACTTGCAGAAAGGCACCTTGCTGGCCTGGGGCAGAGGCTAGGTGTTGGCTGGGGACGCCTGAGCCCTGGGCAGCTCCCGGGCACCCCTCCTCCCGGCTGACCCCAGGCCCACCTCCTTGAAGGCCTCCCTGAACTCGCCACCAGGAGCCATGCCCAGCTGCTCGGTGATGTGGGCGGACACTTTGAGCAGCAGCATCTGCATGAGTCCGGACATGACCCCGTTCTGCAGGGGAGGGGGCCGGTGTTCAGCAGCCACACGGGCACAGAGCACAGGTTTCCCCAGCCGCGAGGGGAGGGCCCACCTATGCTCTGGGGCTGAGTAAGGGCTGTGGACAGGTGCCGCATCCACAGCGGATGCCCCTTCCCTCCTGCCCCTCCGGCCCAGACCCCAGCTCCTCTGTCCGTGTCCCTCTGACGGGCACATGTCCCTGTGGGAGATGTACGGGGGGGGGGGGTGGGGGGAAGGCCAGCCAGCACCCCGAGACCACCCCTTCCCCTTTGCCGAGCTCCCGGGGTTCCCTGTCCGGCTCTTCCCGGGGGGGTTGAAGGTCCCCCGCCCCACCTCCCTAGTCTGAAACCCAACACAGGCGCGCCCCTCTCCCGCCCCAGGCCAAGTCCCCTGGGCGCCTCTGCACGGACTGGAAGGCCGTGTGCTCGCAGGCGGGCAGAGCGGGCAGCCCGGCTGCCTGGGGAGGGGCGCCCAGCCCGGGCCCCCGACGCCGCACCTGCCTCACGGCCTGCTGCAGCTTCTCCAGGCTGATCTCCTTGGCCTCCCGGAGCAGCGCGCCCTCGTCCATCTTCAGCATGGACACGCGGTACTGGCAGAGCTCCACGACCACCACGTCAGGCTGCACTTCCCGGATGGTCTGCAAGGGACGAGCCAGCTCAGCCCGGTGCCCCGGGCCCAGCACGGACCCCGACGTAGGCCACCTCCGCTGCCGTGCCGACGACACGCTTCTTTAAATGACCGAGGAAAGCGACACAACAGGTCCGCGCGTTGCTGAACAGAAAAGCCCACGAGGCCACGCGGGCTCCGCGGTCTCCGCAATCCCCTCTGGGGGCGCGCGTGTCACGCAGGAGGCGTGGTGGCTGCCGGGACGGGGACGCTCGGCCGAGACCAGCCCGGCGCGCCGGCCTCACCTTCACCACGTCCTGCCTGCTGTCGTCGCTGAAGTGGGCCGTGCCCACCACGTACACCCTGCTCCCGTCCTCGGCCACCAGCTCGGTCACCGTGCGCGGCAGGCTGGGCCGCTCTCGCCGCCGCCGCAGCTTCATCTCCAGGAGGAGGGTCAGCGCGTCCGCGTCGGCTGCAAGGACAGCGCGTCAGCTGGGGCGCGGCACCCTGGCAGCCAGGGCACCCCGTTCTCAGGGCTGGGCCGTGCGCGGGGCCCAGATACGCACAGGGGCCCGCGTCCCCAAGGGGGAGCCCCAGCTGTCCGAGCGTCCACGGCATCTTGAAGCACGGAGCCCCCCCACCCCAGTGAAGGGTCTCCTGATGGGGCTCCAAAGACCCTGCCTGTGCTCCAGAGCCCCTCAGAGACCCCCAGCCCGGGGCTGCCCAGGCCACTATCCGCCAGACTCAGGTCACCCAGGCTGAGCCCCTTCTGGCCAGGGAGCTGCCCCCCCCCCCCCCCCCCCCCCAGCCCAGAATGATCTCAGGGAGCACGCACACAGGTTCTGGGATTCTCCAGAAAGCACCCTGGGCACCACCTCTGAAGCCCCCACTGTCACAACAGGTTCCGTGTCAGCCTGCAGAGGGAAGGGAACGTTGGAGTCAGGCCCACCCTCCCGGGGGCCGGCCTGGGCTCAGGGCACGTGTCCCCAGGGGCCCACCAAGGACTTGTGCCGCTGCTCCGTGAGCAGCCCACGCCCCAGCACTCACATCTCTCTGTGATAACGGCCTTGTACGCAGCCCGCCCTAGGCTCCCTGGCCCGAGCTCCCCCTTGGCTGACCAGAAACACCCCAGGAACCCACACGCACAGAAGCAGCCAGTGATCCAGGCTGCCACGCTGCGGGGGGCGCCCACCCTCCCTCAAGCAGCTGGCTGGACCCTGAGCCCGAGGTTGTACAGGAACCCCCACCCCCCACCCCCGCCACCGCGTCTGGCCCAGGGCTCTGACCTCCTGGGGTGGCTGCTTCTCCTCCCCCTCCATGGCTGGGGAGCGGCTCCTGCACCGTTGAGCGAAGCCTGAGGAGACAGAGGAAGCACATTCGCACCCAGAACCCCAGGGCTGCGCACGGGGCTCAGTCTGTTTCGAAAGAACCGTAGTTGGGATCGCAGCCTCTGCCTCCCGGTCAGTCGGACACCCGTCTCCCTCCGGCTGTGCGGGTCCGCGGTCCCGCCGGCTGAGCACAGGGCCAGAGACGCCGGGACTGCCCTGGCCAGTGAACTGGGGGTCCTCCGTGTCACCAGGGACACACAACTGCCACAGACGACGGCCGGACCTCCAGGGCCAAGGGGATCCGGGGCCTGAGGCCTGTGTCAGGCCGCGGGGTTCTGGACACCCCGGGAGACGGCCACACCGGCCACTCAGGCTTCAGCCCCGCTTCCCCAAGACGCTGCGGGCAAGCTCAAGGCCGGGTCTGAGTGCACGGGTGGCGGGCACGCTCAGGGAGGTGCCCCTGGGGAAGTGTGGCGCGTGGCTGCCGCCCGTCCGGTCAAGAAGCCACCCCAACTTGCCGAAAGCCTGGCGTGCTGTTGTGTTTGGCTCCAGAGTCGGCCTCCGTCACATGGGCACTAGTGGACGGAAGGACCGGGGCCCTGGGACGCGCACCCGCCCGAGCCCCGCAGACCTGGGGGGCTGTGCGGTGCTCCCACTGTCCGGCCCTGCCTCTCGGCATCTCGTGAGAGGAGGCAGGCCCGTGGCAGAGTAAGAACCTGCGTCAGGTCCTCCCCCGCCCCTCGCTGCGATCACACAGCTGTGGGGAGCACAGACAGGGCTCTGTCCCGCGGCCACCACCGCCAGCATCTCCCAGCTCCCCCCCAGCCCTTTCCTCCTGGGCAGCCAGCGGGAGGGACCTGCCGCCTGCGCAAGCAGCTCAGTGACAGGGTGGGGCTCCCTCCGATTTGAGCAAACCCCTGATCCGGTGTCCAGGGCCACCGGGACAGGCCCTGGACCTGACCTGAGGACGGCCAGGTTCCTGAAAGAAATACAGTCACAGCAAGGGTCAGAAAGAAGACCTGGCTCAGGGCCAGAGGAGGCAGCCAGGCCCCCGCGGGAGGCAGGTCAGCAGAGAAGGGCAGCTGGGGGGGGGGGGCGGGGAGGAAGGGCCCCTCCGAGCACTCTTCCCTGAGCACCTCTCGTCCAGGACCCCCAAAGCCCCCTCTTCCCACTTTACAGATCGGAGCTCCCCACCCAGGCAAGGTGCCCGCGCGAGTGCCAACAGGAAGCGGGGCCGAGGCGGAGGGCGGGGCGGAGCCGGCCGGGAAGCTGGGCCTGCCCCTCCTCAGGCTCCGCAGCCGGCCCAGGAGGGCCCGCAGCCCGGCTCTACGCAACAGAGCAAACAGTTCTACTTCCGGGCAGCACGAGGCCGCCAAGGTACGGAGCAAACTTAAGAAAACATCCTGTGCGCCGCAGGGAGGCTCCCGGAACAGCCAGCATAGGGGAGGCCACCACGTCCTCGCTGTCCCGCTGGCGGGTGCGGTGGGGGCGGTTCTGGGGCACCGCCTCCCGCGCCTCGAGCTCCGGCCGGACCCGCCCTCTGAAGCCCAGGAAGCCCGAGCAGGCAGCGGACAGGCCTTTCTGGGCGCGGGTCCCGCCTCCTGAGGGGGGTGGGGGAGGGCGGACAAGCCCCCAGGCCTTGGGCCAGGACGGCTGACCCGTGCACCACAGTGCCAACACGCGGGTCCCTTCGAGCTGTTCCCTCGCGGCAGCCGCGACCCAGCACTGGGAGCCGGAACTGGTCAGGCAGGAAGGCCACCGGGGCCCCCCTCAGCACCAAGAGTCCGATTCCGAGAAGCCTCTGTCCCCGATGGCCGCATCCACTCACTTTCCAATTTTCTGGTTTCTCTCGACTTCAGAGGCAGGGTCCCGGGCAACACCCTCGCAGGGTGTCATTTCAGGGGGTTGTTAACGTCCCCTCCACTCCCAAATACACAATTTAAAGATTTATGGCTGGGGCCCGAGCCCTCCCCAGCTGCCAGGAGGGACGCAAGGCCCCCACCCCTAGCCCGGAGTCCCGCCCCCACGGCCCTGCACCCACCAGTGGCCACCAGGGAGCACACGCGCCTCCTGGTTTCCTGCCACACTCTCTGGATCCACAGGTCCCACCAGTCCCACCACTGCATGCTGCGGTGACACCCTCGAGGGGAGACACCTGTGCCCCCTTCCAAATCCATACCCCAGCGGGCAGCTCTGCTCCTGGGCCATGGCCCAGCCACCACGGAACCTGGCACAAAGCAGGAAAGAGCCTTCTGCCAGATCCGGCTGCTACTCACACCCCCCCCCCCCCCCCCCCCCCCCGCCGACCAGCTGCCACTGCCAAGCAGGACTGCCCACGGAGACGTCCGGTGGCCGGATGCCTCAGCCGTGCTGCAGGGGATGGCCTGGGTTTGGCCAGATCTCAGGCCAGCCACTTGGTGTGGCCTGGCCCCAGTGAGGACCCTCCAGCCTGCTGGGACTCGGAGGTCCTGCCTCTAGGATGGAGGTGGTTGGAGCCGTCACCCAGCCGCCCCATCTGTTTGCTCCCAGCTAAAGACACGTGCCACGACGCAGATTTCACTTCAGCTGCTGACCGTAGACCTCTGTAGGCTTCCTCCTGGGTGGGGAGGAGCAAACCCCACGGGGCACTAAAAGAACCAGCAGTCTGGTTTCAGGGGACGATGGAACACGAGTCCTCCTAGGCTGTCTCCTCATCTGTAGAGGGACACACCGTGACCTGGCTCTGGAGATCGTCATCCTGCACACAGATGACAGCAGCAGAATCACCCACAAGCTTCCAGGAAAACAAACTCCAAAGTGGTGGGAGTTCCCAAAAGCCCCAGGAGGCCCCATCTTGTCCAGTACTCCAGGAAAGGGACCTACAGGAAGAGCCCCACACGCACTAGGGACCCACCGGGGGGCACAGCCCTGGGACAGCAGTCAGAGCAGCACGTTAAGTTGTTCTGCATTGGATGACATTATTAGCATCTGAAAATGTTTGGCCGGGCGTCCGTCTCAGTGTATCAGACGGTTCGGTGGAGTGGCGGAGGGCGGGCTCCTGCCGGCCCCAGGCAGCCGCCGACCCTCTCCTGGGTCCCACTGCTCTGCACTGAACTGCGCCCCCGACATTCATATACTGAAGCCCTCATCCCCAGGTGATGGCGTTTAGAGATGGGGCCCCATGATGATATCAGGGCCCTCATGAGATCTGGCCGTGTGAGAACACAGCGAGAAGACAGCCATCCGCAAGCCAGGAAGAAAACGTCCTCACCGGCGACCAAGCCCAGCACCTCGACCCCGGACTCCCAGCCTCCAGAGCTGTGAAAGAGTCCGCTACTGAAGCCCCAGCTTTGGGGTTTGTTGTGGCAGGCTGAGACACCCTTCTCTGCCCCTCTTGCCCCTCTAAAAACTGGAAGGCCACACACTGCCTCCCAGATCCCAGACTCCTTCTCGGTGTGGCCAAGACCCGCCCAGCACCAAATGGGGCCCCCGGAAAAGCCTGTATCTCCCCATCAACCCACTAGGCTTGCTCAGAAGGTCAAAGGTCCCAAACCAGAGACCGGTGGGCCGCAGGAATGAATGTGCCGCTGGGAGACAGCAGGATGTGGCCAAAGCCCTGACCTCTCCTCTGCCTCCACTTCTTAAGTAGGGGCACCCCTGGCCGCCGGAGAGCCCCCTGGGACCGCAGCGCCCGCTTTATGGAGGCGCGGCAAAGTTTGGGACTGAGATGGAGGACATATGCCAACTTGTATCTGCGCCGCAGGCCTGCTCGGCTCCTTTCCCAGCACACCCGGCTGACCCTCCTGGGGCCTGGCCACTGCCCAGGGCTGGGCCCCCGCACTGACCACCATGGTAGGGCGCTGTGTAGGGTCTGCCCACCCACGCTGCCAGGCCCTCTCCTGGTAGCCTCCGACACCACGGCCCCAGGGCCATTCTGCGAGACTGACCCGTGGTCCCGGGTCAAGGATCCCCTCCAGCCGTACTGCGAGGGGACGAGCAGGGGCGAAAGGGGCGGGAGACCCAGAGAGCGCGGAGCCTGCCCGGGGGGCGGGGCGCCCGGCGGCCGCACATCTCCCTCTCCAGGGCACCCCAAGCCGGCGGGATTCCGCCTGGAAACCACCCAGCCCGCTCGTGAGGCGCAGGGACCTCGGAGCGGAGCCCCCGGCGGCTCCGGGACGCCCACGCCCGGCAGCCTCGCCCCGGAGAGTTTCCGCGGACGCGCCCGCGCGGCGCTTGGCGGCACAGAAGTTGCACCCCGCGCGCGGCTGCTGGAGACGAAGTGCGGCGGTCGCAGGCCCCGAAGTTCGGCCGCACTCCGCGGGACGCAGCCGCGCCCGCCCGGCCGGAAGGGCAGCGGCCGGCGGCGCTCGGGAAGCGCCCGGGGTCTCCGGGGGGAGAGGCCGCGGCCCCCGGCCCGCCCCAGCGGAGCCCGCCAGCCCTCTCCCCGCGCCCTGTCCCCTGCAGCGGCCGCCGGCCCGGCCCCGCGCGCCCTCGGACAGGCCTGGGCGGACTCTTCCAGCCGCAGACCCCGCGCTGGGGGCTGACTGGGCCCGGCCCAGAGCGAGGTGGCCCGCGACCCCGGCCGCGACCCGACCCCGACCCCTGCCCGCCAGCCGGGGCCCGCGCCGCGCAGCGTACCGAGGCGGGGCGGCGCTCCTCAGCCGGCCTCCATGCGGCCAGTCGCCCCACCGGACGGGGCGGACCGGGGCCGGGACCGGGGGCGGAGCGGCCGGACGGGCAGGGGCCGGGGGCGGGCGGCGCGCGGCATGCTGGGAAGCGCAGTTCCACGCGCCGCCTGTCGGCTCCGTAGGCGCGCTCTGTCTGCGCCTCCGGACTACACTTCCCAGGGATCCGCGCGCGAGCGCCCGCGGACTACACTTCCCAGGGGCCATGCGCGAGGGCCCGCGGACTACACTTCCCAGGGGCCATGCGCGAGGGCCCGCGGACTACACTTCCCGGGGGCCATGCGCGAGGGCCCGCGGACTACATTTCCCAGGGGGCCGCGCGCGAGAAAGCCCTCCCAACCCCTGCGCCTCCGGCTTTTGGAGGAAGGAGGCGACTGCGGAGCCGTGAGTTCGAGTCCCCGGCCCTGCCAGACAGCCCGGCGGCCTTGCAGAGCACTCTTAAATTCTCTGAGCGCGGCTCCCAGTCTGCAAAAGGGAAGGTGTTCCCACGACGTCCACGGAGACGCTTTGTGTCACTCGCCCACGAAAGGGGCAGTCCGTAGTGGGATGGGGTGCGGAGGGCGCCCACGTGGCTCCACCTGGGTCGGGGGTGCCGAGACTCCCGCGCGCCGGCGCCCCGGCCATTCCTCGACTTGGTAGGTGCAGTCCCCTGGGAGGGCAGGCCCCGGTGGTCCTGCTGCCGACCAGGCTGAGACCTGGACCCCAAACCCCGGAGGGGTGCTCGGGGGCTAGTCTCAGGACTGGCGGACCCCGGAGAGCCTGCAGCCACGGGCCGGCTGCAAGCGGAGGGGTCCCAGCCGCCCCTCGTCGTCCCCATTTGGCCAAGAGGACGGTGGGGCGTGGGAGGGGGACTCCCAGGGCCCACGACCACCTCCAGTGGGGTGTCCCGAGGCCGCCTCCCTCTCCTCCCCACGTGCAGTGCCCCCGGCCGTGTGCCCCCACGGCCGGGGCCCTGGAGGGGGCCAGGGCGCTGCTGCCCTCGCCTGGGCCCTCCTCCGTCCTCAAAGGGTGGCTGTGGGGCTGGGCACCCTGTGGCTAGGGGCGTGCTGATGGCTTGCCTGCTGGCCAAGTCGACCCCGCCGGCTGTCCCCTGCCCCCAGCCAGTTCCACCGACGCCTGTGACCACCCCCGGCCATAGGACAAGCCAGGCTGAATGGGGGCCACTGCAGGGACTGCCTGGAGCAGGCCGCTGGCCCTTCAGTCTGGAGCTACCTGGGAGTGAGGGGTTAGGCCAGTCCAGCCCCTCCCCTCCTCTGCGGGTCTGGGCTGGCCTGACCCTGCTGGGACCAAGCACCAGCACTCAGAGCTGGGCACTGGGCTGCCCCTCAGTTTCCAGGATGAGAGGGCCTGGTGACTTGTAGGGGTCCCAGGTTCCCATGTTCTTTGACGGTGGTGGTCCTGGGGTCCTGCTGGTGGGGGAGATGATCCGCAGCCACTCTTGCTGCCAGGCTGGGCTGTTTGCCCGCCGAGCTCTGTGCAAGAGCCTGAGTGTGGGGCCTCCAGGCAGGTGCTTCCGGGCCAGGCTTGCTGCCCACCTCCCTCCGGCGGCTTCTCCGTCCCGGAAGGGCCCAGCTGGCCTCAGGGTGGCCTCGGTCCTCCCTGGTGCACGCTCCTTCTCTCCAGTTACCTTTCTGTCCCTCTGTGCCGGCTCAGGTCGTTTCTGCGTCCCCACCCTTAGGCTCCCTTCCCCGGAGAGCACAGGGGTCTGCCCGGCGGCGCGCGGTGGATCTGAAGTGAGTCTGGGGGCGGCCCAGTGCCCGCGCCCACACGGTGCTGGCGAGGCAGGAAGAGGCCCGCGTTCCAGTCTTGCCTGTGTGGGAGCCTCTCCTTTTCTGGGACCGGGAGAGTGGCCCCCAGCCACTACAGGGCCCTGGCTAGAGGGAAGGGGCGAGGAGAGGGAGCTGGTGTGGGGGGCCTTCAGACCGACACCAGAGACGACGGGGTGGCCTGCACTCACGGGCTAAGGGGCATCCTTGGCACCTGCAGCGAGAGCTTGGCCTCTATGGGACGATGCCTGCGGCGCTTCTCTTCCCCAGGGAACCAGGGCTCGGCCCAGGAGGAGGGCACTGCGCGTGCTCCGAAGGACAGAACTCTGGGGTGAGCGTTGCTCTGCAGTGTCCTGCTGGGCCTCGGCCCAGGGCCCAGGTGGCCGGTAGCCTGGCAGAGCCGTCTCCCCAGAGACACGGAGGGGGCTGCGCTGGGGGCCTCCGCGGCAGGCGTGCGCTCACCGGACTCAGACTTGTGTGCGGGAACATCGCTCAGCCTGCGGGCCCGAGCTCACTGGCAGGAGGAAGGGTGCGTGAGGCGTGGCCCGGGCAGCCGACGCTCCGGCTGGGCTCTGGGACCGTCTCACTGTGTGTGCTGTCAATGGGGTGCGGGGGCAGGCATGACCTGTGGGGGCCCAGCGGAGCTCTGCAAGCGGATGGGCAGGGTGGGGAGGCGAGGGCGGCCTTGGGCGGCTGGGGAGGCTGGGCGGACTCCAGCCCCACCCAGGGAGCCGCAGGGGGGCCCCGGCAAGAGCTGCCGCCCGAGTCCAGCATGACCAGGGTGCCCTGGGTGGGTACAGCCACTCTACTCAGAGGGTTAGGGAGCCCGCCGGCAGGGCGGGACCAAGGTGGGCGGGGGGGGGCGCTGCTGAGGGACCACGGGCTTCTCCTCCCACTTTGCAGAACTGGCCACAGGCCACACGTGGGCACGTGGGGTCCCTTCCCTGGACACTGAAAATGGTAAGGGCCGACCCAAGGGGCAGTGGACTTCCCAGCCTGGGATGCTGCCGAGAGGTGTCCCGGCTCAGGTGAGGCTGCGAGCTCTCTGGGGACAGGGCGTACCAGTGACGCCTTTTTATTTCCTGTTTTGACCTGGGGCCAAGTGGACAGTGGAAGGTTGGCCCCTCCCAGGGCTAATTCTTAGAAACAACAAACTCCCGTCTGCCCACCAGCCGACCCGGGGCCCTGGTCGCCCACCCCTCTGTGGGGCTCCCAGCCTCGGGGCCTCCTTCACCCGCCCCCACCCCCCAGGGCAGGTGCCCCACAACCAGGGGAGCTCGGAGCCCGCAGACGGTATTCGCGCGAGCCAGTCCTCGGCCTGTTTCCCCGCCTGCCTTCTCCGGTCCTTCCCATGGACACCCTCGTCCACTCCGGCTCTGCCTCCTGGTGCTTCCCCCAGCGGCCCCCAGCCTGGGCACGGCCTGCACCCCCCTTCCTGGGGCTGTGAGGGATGAGCTAGCTTCCTGGCGGCGGCTGTCTCCTGGTCGCAGGCCTCCGCAGCCCCGAGTGATAATAAAACCACGTTTAAAACCCGTGGAGGGATACAGTCCCTTGTCCGTGTCCCTGTAAAATGACCCAGCTCCGGGGAAGGTCGGCCTGCCCAGCTCCGGGCACCACGGAGATTCCGGGGCCTAGGCTGGTCAGGTTCCCTGTGTAGTACAACCCATGGGCCCATGCTGGTCTCAGCAGGCCCCCTACGACAGGAAGGCAGCCCTCACTGGCTCTAGGGTCCACAGGTCTCTGGCCTGGCTGTCCTGGCCACCTGGCTCCAAGGAGAGCATGTCAGGTTCTGGGGGTCAGCAGCCGTGGACCGAAGGCCCGGAAGACTAGCCTCGTCCCACCCAAGTCCCGGGCCCCGTGAGGAAGGCCTCCTGCCCTAGGGCCCTGGAGCAGAAGGGGCGCCCCCAAACCACATCAAGGGGAGCTCCTCCAGGAAGGGTTCTTGGCGTCCCTGTCCCCTTAAGTGCAGCCAGCGGGCCCCGTCCCCACACATTTGATGGAGGGGTCAGTCTCCTGGGGGCTCCCGCCTTTGCCTCTGCTGAGTGTGTGAGCGCAGGGAGGGCAGGGCGCACCTGACCTGCCCCCCCAGGCCCGGAGGGAGAGCCTCGCAGTCAGAGGTCATGGCAGGTCAAGCGCAAGGGACAGCCATGTGCTCCTGCCTCAGGGTGGGTGCAGCGGGGCCCCCAAGGTGACCAGGAGGCAGCTCGTCCAGACACAGGAAGGCCGGCCAGAGCACCGGCCTCCTGCAGGACGGACCACACGGGACTCAGGCGGTATCAGAATAATATTTATTGATCTGCTCGGTGCTACCTTGTTAATACTGTCACGTTGTCACCGTGGCTGAGGTAATAGGGACAGACCCTCTGCGCCAGCCCTGGGTGCCCACGGGAAGCCATGTGGGGCCTCGGGTGGGGGGCTGGTGGCCTGGGTGGGGGACATGGTTATTGCGTTGGATTCCTTGCCTTGCACGCGGGCGTCCACACAGTCTCAGCCCCGTGCCCGATCACACCCCCGTGCGTCCACGCTCACGCCCACTCACACACACATCCATGCACACTGGCGTCCTCGTCCTCGTGGTCACGCGCGCACGCACACACCGCCCTGTGCCCGGCAGCGCCCCCCTCGGTAGTTACAGTGGTCCTAGTAAAGCAGAGGACAGGCAGGTCGGGAGACAGGGAGAAAGTGCATGTCGGTCTGACGGAGGGGGCCCCAGCACCTCCCAGTGCAGGAGCGGGTCCTGAGCACGGCCCTGTGCACAGCCAGGCCCGGGGGTGGGATCACCCCCAGCTTCCTTCCAGACTCAGGCCCGGAGCGGTCCTGCTTCCGCCCGGGCCCAGCACAGAATCAACTAAAAAAATAAACTCTTCACCTTGCAGCCGAGTGCCTGATTGGGGGTGGGGGCGCGGCTCCAGGCCTTTCTGGCTGGCGGGGGAGGGGGGCTCCGCCGGGCTCAAGGCCAGCCCCCGGCCCAGCCAGCAGGCCAGCGATGCTGTCTTGGGGGCCGGGTGGGCAAGGTGTCGGCCCCGTGGCATGCGGACAGGAGGCCAGGAGGGGCGGGCGGTGCTGGGCGAAGCAGAGGCCCCGTCCACGTTGGGCTGGGGTCAGCGGCGCTCCCTGGGCACGCGGAGGGGACGGCGGTGGCCCGGGCAGCGCCGTTGCTCAGAACTCCACGGTACTCACTACCGTCCTCGGCTCGTCGAACGTGGCGATGAGGATCTGCTGCGGGGGGGGGATGGCAATGAGACTGCCCACGTCCGGGGCCGCGCGGGGACCCCCGTCCTCCTCCTCCCGGGCTTCGTACAGCGTGCCGATGTGCAGCAGCGGGTGCGTGGCGTTGCGGCTCAGGATGGCGAGGGGGTCGGCTTTGCCCAGACTGGCTGGCGACAGAGGGGCCGTGGTGGGGGCCGCTGGGGGCGAGCAGACGTGAAATGGGCCCCCGGAAGGAAGCGCCGCCCGGGCGGGCTCTGCTGGGTACAGGATCTCCTTCTCAGGGAGCGGAGTGTCTGCAAACGGCCGAGGACAGGGGCAGGTCACACGCTGCAGGCTGCGCACCTCTCCCCCCGCGCCTGCCCCCTCTCTCGGACCCCCTGGCAGAGGCTGGTCACCGAGGACCCCCTCGGCCTTAGGCCCCCCAGGCGCCGTGGGAGGGCTTGATTCTCCCTCCTCAGCCACGTGGGGCTGCCCCAAGACCCTCTCTGCAGGCTCCAGCCCGCGTGGGCCGAACCTCCCACTGCCTCAGGAGCAGCAGGGCCTATTTCCAGAACCTTCTGTAGAGCCTGAACAACCTCCAGGCTTGTCCCCTCGGGCCCTCCTGCTAGCGTTCCTCCTGTCTGCTGGGCAGGGCCCCTCCCGCCTGCCTTCTGCCCCAAGGCCGGCCCCCTGGCCGCCCAGCCCCCTCTTCCACCCAGCTGCCCCCCCCCCCCCCCCCGGGGCCGCGCACACGGTTCCCAGACGCCCGGTCTGCGGAGAACCGCGCGGGGAGGCGGGGGCGGGGGGCTGCCTCCCCCGGGGCCGGGGGTCCCCCGCCGCCTACCTTTGGTGGGTGCTGCGGCCAAGCCCAGCGCGCACTCCTCCGCCTGGGACAGGAAACCCCCTTCCTGGCTCCGGGAGGCGGGCAGGGCGGCGGCGGGCACGGCCTCGGGCTTGGCCTTCTTGGTGCCCAGGATGTAGGGGTGCACGTCCAGGGAGAAGTGGCGCGCGTGCTTCTTGTCGGGCGCCGGCCCCGCGTCGGCCCCGCCGCCCTTGTAGTGGTGCGCGGCGCGCGCGCCCGCGTCCAGCAGCGGCGCGATCAGCGTGTCCGTGGCCGTCTTGCGGCGCACGGGCTTGGGCTTGTCGGCCTTGCTGTTGTCCACGCGCATGATGGCCAGCGGCTCCTTGAAGGGCTGCGGCAGCGGGTTGCCCGTGGGGATCCACTTCATCTTCCTGCGCGGCCGCTTGACGACGGGCGGCTCGGCGGCGCCGTCGGGCTCGGCGGGGTTGGCGCTGGGGTCGGCCGTCTGCACCCCCGCGTCGCGCACGGTGGGCGTGGCGTCGTGGTTGGACTGGGCCAGCGCGGCCAGCAGCTGCCGCACCACGTTGTCGTACATGAGGTCGCTCTCGTTGGTGATGAAGTCCAGGCGGTTGAGCGACTTGATGTGGTCACGGTTCTCGTTGCAGAACATGGCCAGGATGTTGATGTCGCAGAACTGGGAGCGGCGCCACTGCCGGCGCGTCTTGATGCCCACCTTGTGCAGCTTGTCGAAGATGAAGTTGCTCTTGCGGAAGATGAACAGGTGGATGAGGTTGACGAGGATGATGAGGTTCATGGCGCACAGCAGCACGATGTCCACGCCGGCCACGATGCGCTGCAGCTGCACCGACGGCAGCTTGCAGCTGACGCGCACCGCGGGGCCCGCGCCGGCCGGCCCGTCGGGGGCCGCGCCCAGGGCGCACGTGAACTCGTTCTGCTTCTGGGTGGCGTAGTAGGTGCACAGGTAGGAGATGGGCGCCACGCTGAGCAGCAGGATGAGCAGGTGCCGCGCCAGGTACAGCTTGGCCAGGAAGTTGCTGCGGCCGCGGCGCTCCAGGTACTTCTCGAACAGGTTCTGCTCGGGGCTCTTCTCCTTCTCCGCGTTCTCGATGATCTCGCGCCGCTCGCGCTCCGTGATGCCGGGCCCCTTGGACTGGATCTGCTTTTCGATCTTGGGGGCGCGGCCCTCGGCCGCGCGGTGGTAGCAGTTGTCGATCTCCTGCAGCAGGAAGTTGAGCTCGGAGGTGAGGCGGGTGGAGGCCAGGAACTCCCAGCCCAGGGCCGGCACATACATGATGGCCGCGAAGGCCAGCAGCGAGTAGGGCAGCAGCTTGTGCTCAAACAGCGACGGCCACAGGCTGGCGTCCACGCCGGGCAGTGCGTCCCGCAGCTCCGTCCAGCAGTAGCCGCGAGCATACAGCGCCTGGTCGCGAGTGAAGTTGTGCGGCGTGTAGCAGTAAATGGGCTCCTCTGAGGGCAGAGAGGACACTCGGGCTGGGGCGCTGGGGCGCTGGGGCGCTGGGGAGGGGGCGGGGGAACGCGCCAGACACACCAGGGACGGCTGTTCCCCCAGCAGAAACGCCCGGGTCCCAGGAGATGCACGGTCCCCTGTATGACCGACTGGTGGCTGGGTGTGGGGTCTCACCCTGGAGACCCCCACACATACAGTGGCTGGCCAGGGCACAGGGTGGGGGTACAGCCCCCCAGGGACTGACCTGCGCTGCAAGCCTGGAGTCCCTCTCTCTATGTGTACAGTCTGCATTCATGTGGGGGGACACCCAGTCCCACAGGGGAGGCGGCCGGGCCAGGCCACTCCGCACACCTACCCGCCCTGGGGCTGCTCTGCCAGGGGGCTCCGTCTTCAGGAGGGTGGAAGGCCTGGTCAGGCCCGACCTGGCCAGAGGCAGTTACGGTGGCGCAAAAGTGGGTCCCGCCTGCCCTTGAGGGCATGGGGTATCTCTCCCAGACCCACTGTCCTGGAGAAGGGCAGACCCGGGCATCCTGGGCGCTGGGTGGGCCCAGGTGGTGACCTGGACTCGAACAGGAAGCCCTCACCAGGACGGCAGGGTCACCACCAGGAACAGTGGAAACCTTCCAAGTTGCAGGAAAAAAGCCCGTCACTGAACTTTCCTTTCCTTTCCAGATGGTGATGGCACAAAGCAAGAGCCAGAGAATGTGTCAGGGCTGTGCTGGGCTTTGGACACTTCTCCAAAGGGTAACACTAGGCAGGCTTGGAGCTGTCCCTCTGCAGCACCGGCCCCCATGTTCACGGCCCCAAAGGCCTGGCCACACTGCTGCCAGGCCAGCTGGAGCCCCTCTCAACGCAGAGGCCAGGGGTCGGCGGCCCTCCTACAGGCTTGGGCTGGTGGGATCCTAGCCCCAGACTGGGCTCATGCCCGCCCCCTGGCCCCCTGGGGAGGTGCAGACCCTTTTCAAACCCCGGGGGCCTAACAGACGTCCACACAGGGCTACCCAAGCGGCCACGTGCTAATACACAGAACCTTACGCAGACTCTGCAAGGGGGATTAGGTGAGGCTGGGGAGGGGGATGATCCTGGGTTATTGGGTGGCCCCAGTGTGACCTCGGGGGTCCTTAGAGGGTGGGGGGCGAGAGGGTTGGAGTCAAGGATGTGGGGGAGAAAGCAGAGGCCACTGGGCTGGGCCGGAAGGAGGAGGTCCGCCCACAAGCCCGGGAGCGCGGGGTCTTTAGAAACCGGAAAAGGCGAACAACAGGGCCTCCGGGCGCCTCCAGAAGCAGCTGGGCCCTACCGAGCCCCACGCGCTCGCCTGTAATGCCCACCAGGCTTCTGAGCCGCAGAACCCTAGGGTCATGTGTTATTTTGAGCCCCTGAGTTTGTGGTCACTCAGTGCACCAGGCGGGAGCTAACCTGGGGTGGCCGGCCCCGGGCCAGCGGCCTCCTCTGCCGAGACCCTGTCCTGCCCCCTGAACAGACGTTCTCCCGCGGTGCTGGGGGCCCTGCGGGGGTGGGACCCCCACGCAGGAGGGAGGGTGAGACCCTCAGAGCCTGCAGGTGAGGGTCGGGGGACTTGGCCCCCGAGACGTGCAGCAACCCCTCCCCAGAGAGCAGGCGGCCTCTCCGGCTCCCCGGGCCCTCCGAGAACTCGGCACAGGCCCTGAAGACCACGTGCGCCAGGCCCCATGGGCGGAGCACCTACCCTCTCCCCTCTGCGGACAGGGCGCGCACTCTGGGGACACTACATGCCCCCAGGCTAGACAGGCACCCAGGACACGTGGGGCCCAGCTATCTGGCTCCTTTAAGAAAAAGCAGCTGGCCGTTCCCTGTGCGGGGCCGGAGGACATCTGCGGAACCCGACGACTCTTCGGGGCGGCCTCTCGGTCCACTGCTGGGTGGGTTGGCACAGTGAGGGGCCTGCTCGTGGCAACCCTGGCCGGGAAACACAGGAGTCTTCCTGCATCCTCTGCCCTCCGGACGGGGGAGGCTTAGGCTAGGGGCCCAGTGCTGCCTTGTCAGCTGCTCACCCCAACTCTGTAGCCAGTACGCGTTTACCATCACGACCCTGATGAGCAAATCCGGCTGCAGAGAGTGGGTGTCGCCCTGCTGCAGGGGTCCGCTTGCGGCGAGGACCTGAGTAAGGGTGGGGGTGGGGTGAGTCACAGCCCCTTGCGCCAAGCCAGCTCCTAGCCGCTGGGGTGTGGATCCTTCCGGCAGTGGCAGGGCATGCGGGCCTGTGCCCCGGGGCTGGGGCGTCAGCGATGGAGGCGGACGCAGCACTGCGGGGGCCGGAGGTGTTGGATGGAGATGTCTCCGGTGCCCTCTGAGGGTCAGCACTTCTGACCTCACTTCCTTCTCGCGCCCTCACCGGAGCTGTCCCCTTGCGTCAGCATGTCGGGAGGCACTCCCCAGTGCAGCCTGTGGACGCATGGCTCCCCCGTACCCCTCCTGTCCTCGGGTCCGGGGAAGGGACCGGGGATGCGTTCTGTCTGAAGCACCGAGAGACAGCTCGCTGCATACGCCCACTCAGCGTCCTGTGTCCTGTCCTGCCTTGAACCCTAATCTAGGTACATAAGGGCAGCAGCCATAGCCCCCCCCAAACCCTGAGGGGAGTGGGGCAGCCCTCCTGTGTTCTATGAGCGAGGACAAGGGTGCCGAGGCAGGTGTGTTCGACGGACACGGAGCACGGCCCGGGATGCCAGGCAGCAGCGGCCGGCCTGCCCGCCACTGCTCAGAAAGCCTGCCTTGTCCATGCTCAGGGGGCCAAGCGGGCACAGACATGTCCACGTGCAAGCACAGATCAGTACGGGGGCGCCGTGGGGGGCAGGCCTGCACAAGAAGGCCCAGGGAGCTACCAGGACCAGGGATGAAAGGGTGAGCTCGGGAGACCCTGGTGGCCCAGGCCTGACCGGGCATGGAGAGGTGCTGAGGGTCCATGTGGGGTTAGCCGGACTGAGGACAGCACGGGAACGGAGGCCTGTGCCCGGGGGCCTGAGGATGCCAGTCCTGAGCCTGCCTCACCGTGCCCATCCATAGAGGGCAGAATTGTGTTCTCCGCAAAGGACGTTGAAGTCCTGACCCCTGGTACCTGTAACTATGACCTTGTTGGGAAATGTGGTCCTGCAAAGGTCACCCTGGGCACACACTGGCGGCGGTGGGGGGGCTGCTCGGCTGTGAGGTGTCCTGGCCGCACTCCGCAGGGAGGCTGCTGGGGACGCGCTCACCCTCTCTCAATTAAATACATCTTAAAAAAAAGAGAGAGAAGGTCCCACGGGAGTAGGAGCTCCAAGCCAATGACTGGTGGCCTAGTAAGAAGAGGGAATTTGGAGCACGTGTCCAGGGAGAGGGTGCCCATGTGGACGGGCAAGCAGAGCCGGGGTGAGGCGGCCCCAGAAGCTGCAGCAGCCGGAGGGACCCTATCCCAGCTCTGGGAGAGAGGCCCCGCCCACCCCATGGTTTTGGACGGTCAACCTCCAGATTCTGACAGTTGAGTGACTTAGTTCCAGGTGTCTCAGAAACCCGACACCCCTATGTGCCCTGAGAGACACTGTGGGTCACACCTGCCTCTGCACCGCGCTACCCCCGGCCCTGGGAGCATGTCCTGTCCCAGGAGTGTCTGAGTGTCCGCTCACTCATGTCTGAAGACAGAAACTGCAGAGGCCCCCAGTGTCTGATCAGGTGGCCTGCACATGGCCGCCGCAGGTCTGGCGGGTTCCCAGGTCATAGGGAGCCCTAAAAATCGAGCCCTTTGTATAAGAGCCAATGCAGAGTTCGAGAATGTCTGCCGGTGTCCCTCAGGGGACAGCCCTCCTCGAGGGCTGCACAGGGACCCCCGCCCCCTCTGCCACAGACGGGCACCTCTGGCCCTCAAGCCTGGCCCGAAGGCCCGCGGGGGGCCTCCCCGGACCCGCCAGATCTGGGTGGACCACCGCCCATCTCTCCCTGCCCAGCTCTGCTCCTTAGGGAGGCCACTCTTCTGCCTCCCTGCTCCCAGTGCCTCCCAGGCCGCCTCACCCCAGGTCACCTGTGGGGAGGTCCTCCTGGCACCCCCACGTCTGTCAGCTTAAGGCCTCAGCCTCTCACAGCGTCCACCGCACTGGTTCCTGTCACTGCCCTATCCCGCCTGCGTGGGCCTCCTGGTTGGCCAGGTGGGGTCACTGCCCAGCCCCGGGGGGGGGGGGCTCGGCCTGGCCTCAGGGTCCTGCCCGCAAACCTTCTGGGCTCCCAGTGCCCGGAGCAAGGCCGCCCCCTGCAGCTAACCAGACCCCAGCCGGGTCCCAGGGCCCACCACTGCCGGTCCTGCCGCTCTGGCTCAGCCCGTGCTCTGACAAGCCTTTGGCTTCAGCTGGAACAGCCTCTTCTGGTCCCCACCTGGCCACTCCTCCTGCCCTCAGAGCCGGCCCACTCCCCCTCCTGGTCTCTCCTGCCAGACCCCAAGTCTCATTTGCGCCTGAGACCACCAGGGCCGGGCTGGGTCCGCCCGGGCTCACGGGGAGCGCAGGGAAAGTAAAAACAATACAAGGGGGGAGAGGGGTTCGGAGGCAGCCCCAGGCGACCAGCGGCACATGCAGCGGTGCGGGGAGGGCGGTGGTGGCTGCGGATCTGCGGGGAGACCCCCGGGGCGCCGCCAACACCGCCAGGCCCCGGCGGGATGCCGGCGCGGGGACTCGGGGAGCGCCCGGCGCCCGACACCTGCGGACGCGCCCCCAGCCTCACCTGCGAAGTTCTTGGTGAATACCAGGGTGACCAGCAGGATGGGGACGAGCACGGTGCCGATGGTGACCACGCGGTCGAAGGGCAGCTCGAGCTTGAGCTGCAGCAGCAGCGCGGCCAACGCGCCCGCCTTGTCGTCCTGCGCGCCGGGCAGGATCAGCTCGCGCAGCTTCTCCCCGGCCAGCAGCGCCGTCGCCATGTCCGCGGACTGCTCCAGGAGGTGGTGCATGGGGGGCGGGGGCGCGGCCCGGGGGCGCGGGCGCGGGCGGGGCCGCGGGGCGGGGGGCGCTGGGGCGGGGCCGCGGGGCCGGGGGCGCGGGCGGGGAGCGCCGGCGGGGGGGCGCCGGGGAGGGCCGGCGGGGCCGCGGGGACGGATGGGGGGCGCCGGGCGGCAGGGGAGGGTGGCGAGGGTGCGGGGGGCGCCGGGCCGGCGCGGGGGTGGGGGACGCTCCGCCGCCGCCCCCGCGGGCAGGGGTCGGACCGCTCGCGCCCCGCCGCCCCCGCCTCGGCTGCAGCCCCGGCCGGGCCTGGCGCGTCCCTGCGGCGGGGGCGGCGGCTGCTGTCCCTGGCTGGGGCCGGGGCCCCGCTCCCACCGCGGGGAGGGGGCTGTTTACCTGCGGCGACCGGCAGCGAGGCTCCGCCCCCCCCCCCCCCCCCCCGGCCACGCAGATGCGGCGCCGGCGATGACTTTGCAAAAAATATTTAAATTAAATAAAATGAATTAACAATGACTGGCCCCTCCTCCTCTTCCTCGGGTTGGGGAGAGGCCGAGCGGGGCCCCCTCGCGGGCTCGCGGTCGCGGGAGCCGCCCCGGCGAGGAGGGGTCGCCTCGTCCCGCCTCCTGGCACCTGCACCGCTTCCCGGCCCGGAGCCTGGGCACCGCGTGGGCGCTGGGACGCACGCGGGGGACGGGGCACCCCCCCCCCGGTTTGGGGCAGCGGCCCGCGGACACTGCGGGGCGACTTTCCCATCCCCCAGCGCCGGAGCCCCCGCACATCACTTCCCGCGCCCCGCTTCCTCCTCTGCCCTGCACCGCCTCCCGCCGCTCGGCTCAGTCACTCCTCCCTCTGCCTCGTTTGACCGACACGCTGGGGGCCGGCCTGTGCCAGCCCCCGGGGTAGGCTCTGGGGTGCTGGTGCGCCCGGCCCGGCCTCCCCGCCACCTTCCCGACCTCCAGCCCCTCATCCCCACGCCCGGCCGTGCCCGCCGGCGCCCTCGGGACAACCGCTCGCACTTCTGCTGGGTTTGGTCCGCAGCGCCGAGCGCAGGCGCCACCGTCAACCCCGCTGCCCCCAGGACCCTCTGTGGCTCATCATGTTTTCCTTTTCTTCGTGGCTTGTCCCCTTGCCACTATTATGGGACATACACGTGCCGTCTTCGGGAAGTGTCTGGTGTGGCTGCAGGGTTAAGGTCATGCAGGAACTCCGTGTCTGGGGCGCCGGTATTTAGGGGTTCCGAGCCCCTGGGGTGAGCCTCCACCCCTCGCCTTTCCTCACCTTTCTCAAGGGTCTCTGTGCTTTCAAAGATTCGCAGGTGCTTCTGAACACTCAGCCCGGGCTTCCAGCACGTTTTATTTGTCTACTACTTACTGACACAGCTGGGCTGCGTACAATTTCCCAGTGGCTCCCCAGATGACCCAGAGTCCCTCGGCACAACCCAGCTGCCCCCAGAAGACGTAGACCCCACCTAATCCAGACACTCCCCGACAGCCCAGCTCCCTCCAAACCCAGCAGCCCTCAGATAATCCAGGCACTTCCCAGTGGTCCCAGATGCCCCACCCAGATAATGAATGGCACAGACGTCCCTAAGGCCCTTTGGGACCCCTCCCGAGTGGTGCCACTGGGGGGACCTTCTGTGTTGCTTTCCAGAAAGGCTGGACCACAGTCCTACCATGAAAACAAGGTTCTGTCCCCATAACGTTCCCAGGTCTTGGCCCCATCTGCTTTCTGGTAACTGCCACCCTAGGGGCAATGTCGCTTCAGTGTTCTCAGTCGGCCGTTTCTGGTTCCCTGTGGGTTTACTGCCTCTTCAAGCCCCTGCAGACCGAGAGGTCCTGTTGCTGGTTCACGTGCAGCTCCTGGACTTACAGCAGCCGCTCTGTTAATCTGCTCACAGGCTCCTTCAAGTCCTCCTGTCTGTTGGGTTTGTCCATGGAGTCTGGATAGAAATCCTTAATTTTGATGTAGTCAGATGATGTAGTTGTGTTTTTCACCCCAGTGGTTTGTGGTTTTCTCTGCCACATCACGAAGGCAGCCCGGTGCCCCGCTAGGAGCAGGAGGCCGTGTCGCCCCCAA
Source organism: Mustela erminea (assembly GCF_009829155.1). Lineage (NCBI taxonomy): Eukaryota > Metazoa > Chordata > Mammalia > Carnivora > Mustelidae > Mustela > Mustela erminea. The sequence continues at coordinate 536,203 of NC_045619.1, forward strand.
TCGTTCTTCTGCGGACTCAGGCACACGTGTTGAAATGAGCTTCGTTTCTGCGTTGCGGTGAATTGGTTGGTGACCCGCGACGCAGGGATTTCAGGGGACGACGGGGCCAGAAGATCGCAAGCCCTGCCACCCCCACAGGTGGCCCCACAGGTGGCCTTACTCATCCCGCGGCCACACCTGGAGCTGCGAGACCGTGCGTGGAGGTAGAAAGGCAGCTTGGTTTTTCTCCGTAGAGCAAGGGGTCTTTTCCCACCACCGCTGGCCAAGCAGGGCGCCCTCTTAGACCCCCAGGTACCGCCGGCGCGTCTGCAGGGGCTGGCCCTTGCCGCGGCTTCGCAGTGCACGCGCGTGGGCGGGCAGGCGGCCCTCCGGTCGCGTGCAGTGGTCATCCCGTGTCACCCCGGCGCTCCTGAACTTTACTCTCCGCACGCGCTTTACGGAGCTGTGGTCAGGGTTCCTCCTGTCCAGCCTGGCCATGCGAGTGCATTCTGATCCCAACGGACACCCTGAAAAGGCTGCTGGGTTGTGCTTCCAGATGGGGACACTTACCACGTGCTGGGAAGGAACAGTTTGAAACGGTGAGCAGAAAAACGGCAGGTAAGCGAGAACAAGTAGGCACAACCTCCGCGTCTCCTTCAGGGCTCTACAAGCACAGAAGTCAAACCCGGTGCAGGCCACAGCTGCCTGCAGGAACCACTTAGCTCGCTTCCCCAGGGGTCCACACTGGTCTGGGCAGCTCGACCTCCTTTCGAGGGCAGACCCCCATGCACTTCCATCCGGGGCTTAGCAGAGCCTCCTGGTCACCGGGGAGGCCCCCCACGCACTCACCTGCCTGCTCTGGGCCCCGCCGGGCTGCATGGGATGCCTCTTGCCCTTGGTGTCCCGGGGCCCGCGTCCCCTCCAGAATTGACCCCACCTGGTCTCCCGTCACCTGACACAACTCTGGCCCCCTGGCGAGGAGTACCTTGCCCCGGACACCCAGCCCAGGTCTTCAGTGACTGTAGGACCCTGACTGCTGTCCTCTTGGCGTTTGGTGGGGACTCTCTCTCCACGACGTGACCCGCACCTGCTTCGGCCTGCGAGCCGGGGCGGCGTCCAGTCTCTCCGAGCTGGACCGGCTGGGCTGCTCGCAGGGTTGAGCAGGTTTGGCTGCAGGCGTACTGACCACCCTGGGGTGGCGACAGGTCCCCGTGACACAGTGTGGGCAGGAACACGGGGACAGTGCTGGGACAACGATGACAGGGAGGCAAGCGTGGCCATTCAGCGGGTGGGAGAGCAAGGGTGGAACACATCGTGTGAGCTCGGCCACCAGTGGCTCCCCCGCCAAGCCTTTCTGGGGGCCCTCCTGGTCCCTGCTTGCTGTCCGAGAAGGCCTGCCCTCCAACACTCGCTCTGGAGAGGACACAGAGCATGGGGGTGGGGTGGGGGACAGACGGGAGGACAAAGGTCATGTGAAGAGAGCACAGTGGGGTTTCAGCCAGAGGACCTGGCCCACTGAGACCCTAGCCGCTGCCGCATGAAGCTGCTGAGGGTGCCTGCCCCGAGGCCACTGTGCACGAGGCCAAGAGCAGACGTTCCTTGAAGCCGCAAGGACAGGATTTTCTCACATCTCGACAGCGACTTCATCACCCGGCTGACCCACAATGCCAGGTGTCAGGCATCTGCAGTCAGTAGAGTCCTGTCCTCAAGCATGGGGGTCAGTATGGGTTCTGGGCTGGGCCAACAGAGCCTCAGTGTCCCCATCTGTACCAGGAAGGCCTCTTGTGTTGGCAGCGGTGACAAAGCGCTCGTTAGTACCCTGGGGAGCGGGGGTGGGGTCAGTGTCACAGGGCGCACTAGGGTCCTGGGGTGGGGGCCCTCTCTGCCTTGTCCCTCCCCACCATGCCCCTGTCCTCTGCAGGACCCACAGGAAGTCCTCTAGGACAGCACCGGGCGGCGGCTCTGGCCAGGCCGTTAGGTTTGTGTCAGGAGCTGCGCGCACGCGCTTTCCTTCCTGCCTGCCACCAGCCCCTCCTCCCCCGCCTCGCCCACCACACTGGCTGGTGGGGACGGTGGGGAGGGCACGGGTCCTTGCACAGGCCCAGGGGCCAAGGACGGCCTGCGCAGACAGGGAGCCCTGTGCCCCGCCGAGCCCAGAGGCCCCAGCTCTCCTGCTGCCACTGTCACCTGAAGTTCTTGGTGACTTCACGCCTGGTGACCGTTTGTACCTGAGGTCTGCCGCCCCACGAGGCTAGCGAGCACAGAATCCCCGGGACCCACCTGGGGTTCCCAGCCCTTCGCTCTGTCAGGCCCTGGCTGCTTCTGCGGGGCGGTTGTCCAAGGCCCAGAGAAGGGGACTGGGCCCCACGTGCCCGCCACGTCCCCTTTAGCCACTCGACAGCACAAGCAGCACAGGTCAGGAGCCTGTGCACCCACAGCCCCTTTCTGTGACCGCCCTGGGCAGCACCGTGGGCCCGGAAATGCCCCAGGTCAATTCCGGGACAAGTCACCGGTGCCCCCGAGGCCCTGCTTCTGCTCCCTCCCAGTGGAGATGGCCCTGGGGGCACAGAGCTAGCCGGTCCATGACTCACACCAGCCGCCTTCCAAGCGCGTGACACCCCTCCCAGCTCTCCCACGGTTGTCAAGAAGTGAGTGTGCCGGGAGGCTTCTGGTCACGCGACCCCCAGCCCTAAGCCACATTTGCTCTTGGCACACTCAGGAGCATGGAGGGTTCCAGAACCACCACCACTGAGCAGCTCCCAGGGTGCCTTCCCCAGGGCCTGGGCCAAAGCTGGGGAAAGACACGCAGAGCCCTGCTGAGTGCTCGACATGTCCAGACCCTGGGTGTGAACAGGGGTCTTCTGGGCCCTGCAGGCACATGGACCGCGCCCGCAGAACCCCGTGTCTGCACACGTTGGGGGAGCTGCCTGGAGCCCAGACCAGCAGACAGAGGAGGTTCCCACCTGCCCAGAAAGGGCCGATGCCACGAGGCAGTCTCCCGAGCTGTAAAATGGGGCCCACCAGAGTGGAGGTGAGCACCCCAAGAAGGCCTAGCCCGGAGCCCGCGCTGCTGGCCTCTGGTGGCAAAGACTCAGGGACTTGCTGGCCTGGGCAGGGTGGCTGAGTGGGGTCCATACCACCCCATGGCTCCCTTGTCATGTCTGGTGCCACGTGCTTCGTCCTCAGAGCCGCCGGCCTCATGTCCTGAGGGGCGGGGAGGGCTCTGCCTGGGCCTCCACACTCCGCATGCAGCCCGCCACCCTGGCTGCCTTCCTGGAGGAAGCAGTCATGGGTTCCAAACATGTGCGGGGACCCAGGGCCTCAGTGAGGAGCACTGCAGCCACACAGGGCTGCGTGTCTGGGCAGCAGCCTGTCTTCCCGTGGAGTCAAGAGCCTCTGTGCCCCAGGGTCTGCTTCTCGTGGTTGGTGAAGCTGTGCCTGGGCTTCTCCCCTCCCAGGGCTTGACTGGCCCCCACGCAGGCTGCTGCAGCTTCTTCCCACCCCACCGAGGGCACAGCCGGAGACGAGGCCCCTTTACCAGGCGCCTGGGTATTCCCGCCCCCCACGCCTGGTGCTTTTCACAGAGAACAGTCCCCAGCCAGCCCTCCCTGGAAACCGGTCCCCGAGGATGTGCACAGACGGCCCCCCCAGCTGCTCCACGGTTCCAGGGGAGCAGGATGCTGACCCCACTTCTGTGTGGCCGCCCATCCCCACGTGGAGCCCCCGCGGAGGCCCCGGGCTTTACGCGGCTGACGCTGGCCCAAGGGGCTGGAGAACGCATGGCAGCCCGCGGGGGTCAGAGGCCACGTGAAAGCATACTGGCCTCCCAGCGTCCAGTGTGCCTGGAGGTGGAAAGCCACGCTGGGTGTCCCATGTGAGCATTTATTTGGGTGACGGGTTCAGGTACCCGCCTGGCGGCAGGAAAGGGCTGGTGCGGAGAACAGTCAGCAGGCTCTGTCTGACCCCACGGGTCCCTCGCTCCTGGCTGAGGCTGGGACACAAGGCACGTGGCAGGGTCCCCAGCCCAGAAGGGAGGACAGCAGATGTCTGGGACGCCTCACCCGCTGGGGCTGGGGACCTGGTCCTGGGGGGCCCTCTGACCCGGCTCTGTGGGGTGCGGGAGGGACAGGTCCCGGGTCTCATCACAGCTACAGGTAGGGGAAGGGGAGGGAGCCAGTGAGCTGGGTTCCCCGCAGCAGCTCAGGGTTGGGTCCTGGGGGCCACCAAAGTAGGGCTTGGGGCTGAGGCCTTTCCGTGGCCCCAAGCGTCACCCCGGGACTGCACAAGGAGGAGGAGAGGGCGGTGGGCTGCAGGGCAGGGCCGGAAGAGGAGCGGAGCTCACTTTGGCAGGGACTGCAGTTCCGGAGGGAGATTGCAGCCGGTGTAGACGCCGTTGGTGATGCTGTATTCCAGTAAAGCACCGAAACAGGGATCCTGCCGAAACAGCAGAGCGCCAGGCCTCAAAGCCCAAGCTGTCCGAGGGGCACCCTGTCCCCGTGCCCTGCCCTCCTCAGGTGACTCACTCTGACCAGAACGTGAGGGTTTCCCAGCACGATCAGCAAGGCTTTGGGTCTGGTGATTGCAACATTGAATCTTTTTGAGTTGGACAAGAATCCCAAAAAGTATCTATCATCTTCAAATCTATCTTCATTTGACCGTACCTAAAAAAGACACAAAGACAAATAATAATGGTATCGTAAGTTTGGCATGGAAAGAAATACGGTATTTTAAAGCATTTAAAAATATTAGACATTGGTGTGACTCCATTTCTGGTTAAAAAAGGAGACAACCAGCACCGCGGGGAGAGCCTCACGAGACCGTCTCCCGGTCTCTGGGTGCAGGTCCCCTCTAGCCCACCCGGTCTCTGGGTGCAGGTCCCTCTAGCCCACCCGCACTCCCTGCCTTATCTCAGTCAAGAGAGTCTGACAGGGAAACAGAGTCATGAGAATTCGGGCTGGTGCTCCCCGGGCAGTGGCCGAGGCGCTGGGGCCTTCGTGGGCGGCAGCCGCCTCCCGCTCGGCCCCTCCGTCCCGTCCCCTTCTCTTTCAGCGCCCTGGGCCGCCTCTGCCAGCGCGTCTCCCTCTGCTTCCCGGATCACTCTGCTTTCGTCGTGTGTGGGTGGCTGAGTTTCTAAGGCGCTCCCACAGTCGCGGCCTGGGATGCCGGAGCACCCCACCCTGGAGAGGCTTCCCTGCGCTAGGATAGGGCCTCCGGCCCGTTCTACGGGGAGGTACCAAGAACCCGACAGACATCGGGCGGCTTCGGACACGCCGCCACCCCCACTAAGAGCAGGAGCACCTACGGTGGAGATGATGACGGCCAGATACTCCTGCCCTTGAAACTCCTCCACCGATCCAACCTTTATGTCCGTCAGATCGACATTGCGCAGAAGAATTTTGATTTTTTCCACCTTTGAAGCAGAGAAAATAAAACTTTACAAATCTGACCATTTCTTTATACATTTAAGCATAAGCCCAATATTAACCAATATGCAATACTGCTTTTCAATTCCAAACCCTATTTCATCTGGGTTGATGGGAGCACAGATTCTGATTTCAGACCCAGTGCACTAGGGGAAAGGGGACGGCGTGTGTCTGGAGCGCAGCTTCTGTCTCCCCGTGGTGCGCAGTAAGGAGGGCGGAGGCGCACGGGCCAGCTGCTCGGCGGACGGGGTCATCTCCATGGGGACAGCGGAGGGACCTTCGGCCCGGCAGAGCCGAGTGGCTGGACAGAGACCTGGAAGCAGTCTTTGTACAGCCACCGCAGGAAGGCAGGGGCCGTGTCTCTGGGAGGCACGAGCTCCTGGAGCAGGGGACTAGCCGTGGCATGGAAACAGGACCCTGCACTGTGTCTAGAGACAAGGCTCTCCAGTGGGTCTTGGCAAAAGAAAAGCCAATTTGAAACCCTGGAGGAAAGCATACAGTACAGGAGAAAGCTCGACATAAGGGAAGCTTCTGTTCCCTGGGGGGCTTGGCGGGTGGCCCCTCACCCGCCAGCCAGCATCCCGAACCCCACCCCGCCAGGGTCTGAGCACCAGGACTCCGGCGGTGGGGTGCAGGGCCGGCCAGCGAGAGCCCCTTGCTGGGCGCGGACGCAGGTGCAGTGGCTGTGGAAGGACTCGGTGCCAGGTAGAGGAGCGTGTCTCCACCCTCCTTCCTGACTCCGGGACCAAGGACGCTCAAAGGAGCGGTGGGCAGGTCCACACCTGCTTCCGGTAGGGTGTGATCACACCAATGTCACTGGCGGACACCTGGCTGGAGAGGCTCCTGGCCAGCAGGCAGCAGTAGCGCAGGACCTGGACCGCTTCGGCAGCATTGAACCACGACGGGCTCCTCCCTTCGCGAGCTTCGCTGCCCTGAGGTAATCAGAGGACAAGGAAAGGGGACAAGCATCAGGACACCTCACGTCCTCAACACATGCTTGCGAAGGGGGCTCTGAGCCAGGAGGGAGCGAGGCTGGCGTTGGAAGTACGGCACGATCGAGACCGAGACCACCCCACCGTCCCAGCGGCAGCAGTGGAGAGACGCACCATGGCCCCAAAAGGGGCCCAGAGAAGGGCTGCTTGGGGGCGGTGTGTCATTTTCTGCAACAGGAGTGGGCGGTCAGCGAGGCGTGCGCCGACACAGCCACATGCAGGAGGGCATGCTAGGACAGGGAAAGGTGACCGGGGGCCGAGGGGGGCAGGGTTCAGAGCAGACTGTGTGGCCTGCAGAGGCAGCTGGCCAGCTGTGGTCAGCTCAGCAGGGGCCAAGCACAGCCCTGCCACGGACCAGCCAGGTGACCATGTACCCAGGGTCCCACTCCCTCCCCACAACTAGGATTGGGCCCGCTCAAGCCACCAGCAAAGAGGACAGGCAGCAGACCAACAAGAACATGGAGGTGTTCAGCATCACTAATTGGGGAGACACAGATCAAAAGTCCAAGATCCCACCTCACACACACACACGGCTACTACAGAAAAAATGAAACAGGTGTGGGGGGGGATGTGGAGGAACCGGCGCCCCTGGTCGCGGCGGATGGGCACGTAAGTTGTACAACCACCGCTGAAACCAGTGTGGAGGTTCCTCAAAACCTTAATCCCCAAAATTCGTTCTGACCAGCAATTCCACTTCAGGGATACACCCAAAGGAAGCGGGAGCCGGCTTCAGAGAGACACTGTCCACCGGTACTCAGAGCAGCGTTACTCACGACAGCGGAAACGTCCCCTGCCGGAGGAAGGGACAGACAAAATGCGGCCCGTGGGCGTCGTGGGATAGTCCTCGGCCTTGAAAAGGAAGGAGCAGCGGACACCTGCCAGGACCTGGGGGACCCCCGAGGACACGGTGCTGAGTGAGACCAGCCAGACACAGAAGGACAAGTCCTGGCCTCACTTCTAGGAGGCACCGCAGTGGTCAGACCCGGGGACAGAGTCGACGGTGGGGCTGGGGAGGGGGCGCGCTCTCTCTCTCAAAGAAGTAAAATCGTAAAAAGAGAAAAAAAGTATATGGAACTTAAATCCCTCAAACAGAGATTGGGGGTTGGGGGACGTCCTTAGAACACCCGCCAAACCGGATACACATTTGGCCATAGTTTTTTTTTTTAGAAAGATCTTATTTATTTATTTGACAGAAAGACAGCAAGAGAGGGAGAAGCAGGCACTCCACTGAGCAGGCCAGGACCCTGAGGACACAACGTGGGCTGAAGGCAGATGCCCAATGACAGCCACCCTGGTGCCCCAGCCATACATTTTTAAAAGCAAAGAATTTCCAGGCCTTAGTTCCTGATCAGAACCTAATAAAAACAGAAATAAAAAAAGAGGTAAAAAGCATTCTTGGCCACTTGGGCATTAAGAAAAATGCTTCTCTATAACCCTTGGATCAAAAAAGAAAATAAAAACCAAGTTATAAAGGTCCAGAAAGTCACGAGAGAAGGGTCTCTCAGCAGACACATGGGGAAAGAGAAAGCTACAGGATGGCATCCCTGGTGCCTTCCTAACTAAGAGGACGAGGATATGGGAATGAAGTGCCCGTGTCACCGGAATTACAACAAAGACAAATAAGGCGGGCGGTAAGGAGCCGCTTAAAGAGAAAGCTGAAGTTAAGGAACAAAACAAAGAGAGGACGTAAGTCCAAAGCTGGTTCTTTTTCAGTTAGACCAGGGGTTGCCACATCTTTCTTGTAAAGGGCCAGACGGTAGCTCAGGCTTACCGGGGCTTTGCTGACCTACTCAACTCTACCGCAGGATGAAGAAGTCAGAGATCAGCCACATGTCCACTGTGGTGCAGGCTTCCAACTCTCCAGGACAAGACCACAGCGGCCTTGGTGATCCCTCCTCGGGCCGCCCCGGGGTTCCGTCCCACAACATATCCACACAGCACACCCTACTGAGCTTCCTCTGCTGGGATGTGCTGGGCATGGAGTGGTGAGTCAGGCGGACAGAGGTCCTTCTAGAACCTCCGCAGGGGAAGGTGTGAGTCAAAGGAACTCCCATGAGGGGGTACTTGCCAGGGAGCATGTCTGACGTTGTGTCCGAGGAACTGGGAGTGGCCCGCCGGAGCCCAGAGTGAGCCAGGGGAGGGCCAGGGCCAGGCCTTGCCGGCAATCCTGAGGCCATTAAACTGGTGATAAGACCCTTTTGCTCCAATGAAGGGCGCAGACCATGTTCTCTGCAGCCCAGCCCCAGAGCCCTGGTCCCCATTTTGCATTCAGGGCATAGAGTGGAGTCTGGGACACAGGCCCTTAAAAAATCCTTACTAAAAAAAAATCCTTACTAAATGAACAAATGTTTCTGGACTTTGTTTCACTGACCTATAGGTTTTGTTGTTGTTGTTGTTGTTGTTTTGAGTCTAAAAGTATGCTTTCATGTGCTACCGTTTGCAGTATGTTACCTAGCTGGCTTAGTATTTCCTCCGTCTACACTTTTTGCACACTCACAACACATTTACACATTCACAATCACTCTCTTGTGAAAAGACCCACGTGGCCTCTATGTGGGCCGCATCAGCGTGCGCGTTCCTACGGGCAGGACGGTACTGGGGCCTCTGCTCAGGGCGCTACGTGCCCTCTCGCCCCACGCACTCGGCTCCGGTTTCCAGCGCCGCGGCTCACTCTGCGGAGGCCGGTTTCTGGCCCGGAGAGACGGCTGCTGTCCTGCTCCGCCTCCTGGCTTTACTGGTCTACAGGAAAGCTTCTAAGGACGGACAGAGCAGGAGCGGAGTGTTCCTGGGAGAAGACCGCAGCCCACGGGGCCTCGTGCTGAGAGCTCCGAGTCGGGAGGTACCGGTCTCCCCACAGAATCCCTCGCCTTGAGCTCCCTTCTGCCCAAAGGGCAGGCATTCCACAGCCGCACCCCAACACGCAACTACCTGTCCAGCCACTTCCGAGAGCAGGCAAACCTGGGGACCCGAAGTGGCGTCGCCGTCCCCTGGGCCCATGTGCCTGAACGCAGGCTGCATGGAGGGGCAGACAGCACCCCGGGCGCACCCCAGGTCTAGCTCCTCCCGTCCGAGGGTCTGGGTGCAGCCCCGGTTCTGGATGACTGCGGGGGTGGTCAACTCAAGAGACGACTTCCGCGGCCGACAACCAGACTCCAACACGCACACTGCTCTCAGGGCGCCCTTGTCATTTGCTGGGCTCCTGAGGACCCAGCTCTTCCCTACCAGGGAGCCCCCACACCGGTGAGGCCGTGGTGAGTGAGGGGAGGCTCTCCCACCCCCCACGTTTACTCACTCAACTCCTGCATGAGGTGGCGGCCGCTCTTGCTGGGCACCGGAGCGCCTAGTATCCGGGAACCCCTGGCGCCGCTCACCGTCCCAGCCTCCCCTCACTGACGTGGCAGCTTTAATGCCCTCCCCGTAAACTCCTTCAGGGCGACATTCCGACGCCCACTTGGCCGGCAGCCTCCGGAGTCCGCTCCATACGCGGTCACCTGCAGGGCCACAGGCCTTCCCTACCTCCTTACTCGGCCGCCCCCGCACGGCCCTCGGCCTGCCGGCGACGGCTAAATGCTCCGTGAGCGCCCGGCCTGAACCAAACACACTCGGTGCAGCACAGCGCCGGGGGCTCGAGGGCTCGCTCCGCGGCTGGAGCCGAGCCAGGCCCTCCCAGGCCGCCCTCTGCACAACTCACCCTGACGCCATGGAAGATGAGGGGGAAGCCTTTCTTTGGTAACTTCTCCCAGCCCAGCAGGGAGGTGACCACCGAGGGGTCCGCGCACACTTCCAGCTCCTTGTGGTAGAAGAGCCTGGACGGCAGCGCCAGCAGAGCCGGGTGCGACCTGTAGTTCTTCACGAGCTTTGTCACCTGCCGAGAGAGGGCCGGCGGCAGGCCCAGAGCCAAGTCAGCACACGCGGGGCGCATGTCTGTCCAAGAGAAAAACGCTGAGGACCCCCTCAGACTGCGGCCCCAGGGCACCCTCTCCTGCTTCCCCCCGCCCCAGCTGGTCACCCGCCACCGCACCAGGGAGCTCATGTGCCTCCAGTGACTTTTTGAACTATTAGCTGCAGGTGTGCGATGTAACGATTCAACACGTGACTCTGCGCGTCACGAGCCCCCCCGCCCCCGACCATCCGTGCGTTCTCTGTATTTACGAGCCTGTTTGGCTCATCGTTTTGTTTCTTAAATTCCATGCGAGTGAAATCATGCGGTGTTCACCTTCCTCTAACTTACTCCACTTAGCGCTGTTTTCTCTAGATCCGTCCACGTCACTGCGAACGGCACGATTCCATTTTTGACGGCTGCGTAAAAGCCCACTGCACAGACACACCATATCCTCCTCACCCAGTCATTTCTCAGCGGACACTTGGGTCAGAGCATCTGTGGCCAGGGACTGGGCTGGCAGGTCGGGCGCTGCCCGGGCCCAGGAGCCTCGCGGTTAGCAGCTGCTTGGGCACTGGGGGACTTTGCAGCCAGGCCCCCGGGCAGGGCGGGCAAAGAACGCTGTCTGCTCCGGGTCCAGACTGCCCTGGGCCTCCCCAGCTGGGCCATCGGGCCCCAGGAAGAATCGTCCCGGGCCAGGCCGGCCCCAGGTGGGGAGGCTGGGGGGGCCGGGAGCAGTCGTGCGGGGGACACACAGGCTCGCCCAGCCCCGGAGCTGTTGCTGCAGTGGTGGGCACGTGGTCTGCCGCGCGTGGGAGAGCAGTCCTCTCACTCCGCAGCTGACTGGAGGCTACAGATGTCCGTGTTGCAGCCTGAGCTGGCCCTCTGTGCATCCCGTGTCTGTCAGTCTGACAGATCCTCCTGCCCACCCTGCCCTGAATCCAGCCGTGGCTGTCCCGGGGTCTCTGTCCCATGCCCCCAGACGCAGACCCTGGGAGTCCACTGCGTTCTCCAGGGAGCTGCAGGCGCCCTCCCCCTTAGGTTCTTCCTGATCCGCAGGCTGGAAAATGCCGAGGTTCTGGAGTCTGACCGGCCGTCCTTACTCCGCTCCCCACAGCTCCCTACCCCCTCGTCTTACTTGGCTCAAGACTCCTTGACACCGCCCCCACCGTGGCTTCCCGATCTCCGGGGCCACCACGGCCTCCCGCCTCCCCAGCCTGGTTCCCCGAGCTGTAGTCCCACTGCTGCTGTGCCCAGGCCTCGGGGACTCAGGCCATGCTGCCCTGCTTGCCCTGGTCCTGCACAGATGCAGAGGAGGCTCCTGGGCACAGGCAGGAAGGCAGCTGTGGGGCCTGCTGGCATCCATGGGGCTTTGCACGATGCCCGGTGGTCCCTGCTGCTGTGAGGGCTGCAGCTGTGGTGGGGGCCCTGACAATGAGGCTGACCCACGTCGGGTGCCACTGGCAATGCCTGCGGACGGATGCACAGAGCGCCCGGGCCTGGCTCCCCGCCGGGCACCAGGGCGCCCCAACCCCCACTGGGCTCTGCACTGATGCCGGGTATAAAACATGTTTCCTCCGTCCCAGGATTTTAATGTCCACCACCTGACTGGAACGTGCTGTCCCTGACAGAAGAGCTCCTGCCCCGGGAGACGCATCTGGACGGCAAAGCTCCTGAGAATAACGGTTTGCTGAGAAGCAAGTGCTCTGGAGCTGGGGCCTCTGAGCCCACAGGCAGGCCGACGGGCCGTGTATTCCCAGAAGAGGTGGAGATCCGGGAAGAGAAGAGAGAGCTGCTCAGATGGTCTCCGGGGTCCAGACAGCTGAGCGGCCTTCCTCGGGGGTGGAAGGGCCAGGTTGCATGCACTGTCCTGTGGCCCTGGCCTTTACACAAACCCACGAAGCCTGGTCTCAGCTCGGGTGCAGGTGGCCATTGGTCCTTGGGCCATGAGGCCACGGTGGCCAAGAACACAGCCCCTGGGACCCACAGCCAACTTGAAGCCCTGCTGGGATCTTGCAGAGAGCCGCTGGTGTGGCCACCAGCACAGGGAGCAAGAACCATTCCCGTTCTGCCTCCAGCTGGCCTAGGGCACCCCTCAGTACAAGGCATCCTCCCCTACTGCTGGGGTGAGGACCCGGTAGGCCCCACAACTCTTCTGCTGATGGCAGCAGTGTCAACTCAGTCACTACAGCGTGTCCAATCTCCAAGATGCTAATCAAAACCCCAAACTCAATTTAGCAACTTAGCTTCTCATTCCCCAAACCAGGCCCTGCATTAGCTTATGGGGTGCCGGGGAGAGAGGTCCTCCGCCCTCAGATACCCGCTGTGGCTTCAGGGCCTCTGGGGAGAAAGCAGGTGTGGGGTACTCAGGCCGAGGCAGGCCTGCCTCCCCGTTTGACCTGTGCCTGCGCCAGAGGCTGAGGCTCCCGCCTGAAGGAGGCCGGCACACAGCGCATCCCACTTTGCTGGAGGCCTCCCCTTCCTCCAGCTCCAGCAGCCCTGGGGACATGGGTGCTGGGTAGCCTGCAGGGGCAGGGGGCTCTCCGCTGCCCCGTCTCGGCCAGCACAAGTTCACCACCTGCTCACCCAGTGCCCCCAGCTCCCACACGCCCTCTGGCCTCCTCCATTCTCCAGTGGGTAAAGGGCCTGAGGACCGACGGCCTGACATGGGTCTCAAGGTATTTCTAGGAAAATCTGCCCAGGATCCCTGTCTCTCGTTTCTGTTCACTGCTAAAGTTTCAAAGGAGCGCTCCTTGTTTTCGTAGCGGAGGCACTGAGAGACCACGCCACTTGGCTCATCTTACCGAGGGAGCCCCGAGACCCACGGTTCCAGGGCTCTAGTGTGTCAGGGGCTGTGGTGGGCTAAAATGCAGACTGCAAAGCCCATCCCTCAAAGTGGTCGCAGTGGGGCTGAGGAAGGGCTCTGCAGATTAGCCAGCAGACCGGGCCCACGGGAGAGCACGGGGCCTTGTCCTTCAGATGACAAGTTAGAAGGCTCTTTCCTGTTTCCCCGTCAACCCCGATTTCACTGCTACTGTGTTTGGCCCCACAGAACCTCTGCCCTCGGGCTCGGATGGGACGCTCCCTCCCCCGGGCGCAGCGCAATGTAGGCAGGGAGCAGAGCCCGGTGGCAGGGACTGCGGGGGCCACAGGGACGGGGATCCGCGTGCTTACCAGCAGGGGGTTGTAGGCGCCGCACGCCCCAAAAGCGTTTTCGTCCCGTAGGTACACTTGCCGGGACATCAGTCTCTCCAACATAGAGACGCTCAGCCCGTAGGCCATGGCGAGTCTGGACTTAATGACGGGTCCGAGCTGCATGGGGTCTCCGGCAAGGACAATCTGCAGCACATGAACGGGCAGCCACGCTAGAGCAGGGGACGGTGGTCCCACACGCTCACCGCCACAGCCAGGGGAGGCCCAGGACACAGGTGTGGGGGCCCCGGGTAGGCAACAGCCCAGCCTCCTGCCTTCTGATGGCTGACTGAGGGTCCCTGAGTGCAGGCTGGAGGGCGGCAGAGACTCAGACTGGCCGGGCAGCCTCTGCCCCAGTCATCTGAGCACGTGCCACACCCTTCCTCCTGGACGCTGCCCTTTGCCCACCCGTCCTGCCAGCTCCTGGCCCACATGGCAGCCAAACCAGATGTGCTCCCTGCTTGGTCTCTGTGCCGCCCCTGCACGTGACAGTTGGAATGGGAGGAGGCTGGTGTCTGGGGGCCAGAAGCTGGAGCGGTCCCGCAAGGACACACGTGTGCTGAGAGCAGGCTAAGGGGAGCTTAAGAGGACCCCAGGCCATGCCCAGGGTGAGCACTGAGGAGGCAGCAGGTGTGAGTGGGAGAAGCGCCAAAGCATCAGCCTAGGGTAACGGGGGTCAGCCGCGAGGGGCAGGGGAGGGGCGGAGTGGTCAGTCCCCGGGCGGCGAGCCAGGGCCGTGCCTGCAGGTCTCCACCCAGCCGCACAGTAGCTCTTAGTGCTGTTTGAAAAGCGACTCCAAAGGCAGAGCGGCCCTTCCCTGTCCTCGAGGTGTGAGAGACGGGACCCAACACAAGGCCCAGCTTCAGAGCCTCTGGGTCCTTAGCACGGCACCCGAGCCTGTCACCCACTCTGGGGCTGTCCTGGGCAGAGAACCGCGCAGCAGACAGACCTCACCTGGCCGTCGGCGTCTGAAACCAGCCCCAGTGGAATAAGGCACTCTGGCTCACTCGCCTGTCCTGCTTCGTCCACAAACACGTGTGTAAAATGTCCGACTCTAGAGCCAAAGATGTTCTCAATGGTCATTTCTGTCAAGCAACAGCCAACACACACTGCGTGGCCACGTCTGCCCCCGCCCCTGGCAGGCTGGCCCAGAAAGTGGGACCGTCTGGTCTGGATGAACTACAGGCCGCCAGCACCGGGGACTCTGGATGCGGGGTCAGTCGTGTTTTTAAGTGGCCTCCGAGGCAGACAGGGTGAGCGGTGGGAGTACGCAATAATGGGAGACTGTGCGGGCAGGCCCGTGAGGGGCCCCATCGGAGCAGACGCTCTTCCCGTTTGAGGCCTGGCTGGGACACAGCTCGACTGCCCACAAACCACGTGATCCTGGGCAGGTCGTGGTGCCTCTGTGCCTCAGTTTCCCCGACTTGGTGGATGTGAGAACAGGATGAGCTTGTCCATCGGAGCGATGCCCCACCGGGAGTCGGATTACCACCCCACCACGACACCCACAGGTCCCTCCCTGCGAAAGACGGGAAAATCACACACTCCCATTCTTCTACCTCATGTCCCAATTCCTGATGAAGAAACTCAACGTTACGTATCTTTCTTAGGATGTGAGCACTTGAGTTTTCAATTTTTAATAACTAGCTTAAAGTTATTTCTATCATTTTACACGGGTCCGTGTTTTCACCCTCTCAGCCTCGTGCAGCCCCAGCTCCCCGCTGGCTGCCCAACTGCTGGGTGGGGGTTCCGTCCTCACTCTCTGGGGTCCGGCCTGGCCCCCAGCCCGTCCTCATATCCTGCCCTGCACGGAAGCTCCACGAGGACAGCGACGCTACTTCTGCGGGTCCCTGCGGCCCGAGCCACAGCCATGCCCACCTGACACCTATCTGGTAGAAGAGCCCGGCGCTGCTGCACGTGCTGACCACGACCCTGAAGCGGGAAGCCTTCCAGATGTCCTCTCCGTCTCTGCAGTACGGCTTGAGGGCGTCGGCCACGGTCTGCGGGGGGTGCGGCCAGCTCACTTTCCAAGTATTACCTTCAAGTGTTTCTTTCTTTCTTTCTTTTTAAAATATTTTATGTATTTATTTGGCAGACAGAGATCACAGGTAGGCAAAGAGGCAGGCAGAGAGAGAGGAGGAAGCAGGCTCCCCACTAAGCAGAGAGCCCGATGCGGGAATTGATCCCAGGGCCCTGAGATCATGACCCGAGCTGAAGGCAGAGGCTTAACCCACTGAGCCACCCAGGCGCCCCTCAAGTGTTTCTTTAAATTGGACATCATCACAAAGCTGAAGAGAGTTCTAAAACAGAATGCCCTGTTCCCACTTCTTAGTTCCAACTGTTTTCTTAAACCAGAATATTTTACAACTTCCTGTCAACTTATCCCATGTTCTACAGACTCCTCAGCCCCAAAGAGAGCACAAAATCCTGCAGATCTTTCCCCCAAAACAACTGTATACATTTCCTAGATTCTGTTTCTTTTATTAAGCAAACCAAGAGCTTCTAATTTTCCTAAAGGAATATTTATAGATAAATCAATAAAACAGAGCCCAAAAGGAACAATACATTTGGGTATCAAATAAGAGAAAAACACCCGCATTCAATAAAGCGGAGAACGCCCAGGGCTCCTGGGTGGCTCAGGTCGTGATCTCAGGGCCGTGAGATGGAGCCCGGAGCTGGGCTCAGCACTGGGTGGAGGATCCGCCGGAGACTCTCCCGCATCCCCTCCGCCTGCTCTAACCAAACACCCATGGGGAATGCCCGACTCCCAGAGAACGGAGAAAGCCGCTACCGTCAGGCGCGGGCGGGCGGGACCCGTCCACCCCGGCCGGCACCCGCCCACCCCGGCCGGCACCCGCCCACCCCGGCCGGCACCCGCTCACCCCGGCCGGCTGCGGCGCTCACCTCCTCGAACCTGCAGGTGGCGTTGACGCGGACCATGGCGCCAGGCCGCAGCACCTGGCTGTCGTGCAGCCGCAGACACACGAGGTCGGCCGCACTGTTGGAGGGCGCACACACCAGTATCCGGCTGTCCGGCAAAGCGTAGTACACCTTCGACCAGGACACAAGACACACAGGGGCATAAATGTCCACCTGTCCAGGGCCCATGCTCACTCCAGCCCCTTCTGTGCCTGAGGCCCAGCCGCGGACACACGCAGGGATGGTCCTGCCCCCTCACGTGCGTGTGCCAGCAAGACACGAGAGGAGGTGAGACTTCTCTGTTCTCCAGGACCCTAACCTACCCCCCTCCAGGCCCTCAGGACCCTAACCTAACCACCCCCCCACCCCGCACCGAGGCAGAGACGGCGTCAGATCGGTTCGGTGCGTGGCTCGCACATCGTGCCTGCGGTACACTCAGCACTCGGCTACTGGTCTGAATCCTGAATGACACAAACGCCTCCACAAGCTCCGTCTTAAACGCAGAGACACGGACACTTCTGCACAACACTGGCTTAGCTACTGTTAAGAGAACTTTTCTGCAACAAAATTTCATGTGACGGAATGGTCAGCCATTCCTTTTTTTCCTTCTAAGGATTATTTTTCAGTTCTCTCTACACCCAACATGGGGCTCAGACCCAAACCCTGAGATCAAGAGTTGCGCGCTCCCCCGAGCAGTCAAGCGCTCCAGAACGGTCAGCCACTCGGCGAAGACAGAGTCCTTTCTAACCCTATGGGATAAGCTTTGAAAATCCTACATATTCCCTTAAACACTGTGAAACAAACGTGGCCACCCGTGAAATAACTGGGATTTTTTCAAGCTAACCCTTACTTCCCGCCGACACACGCGTGGCACTCGGCCGAGGCCGCTCCCTGGGGTTACCTGTAAGACAGCCTCTATAATTGTCACTGTCTTCCCGGTTCCAGGAGGTCCAAAAAGAATATACGGGAGCGGGCGACAGTCCCCACTCAGGATTCTTCTAACAGCTAACTTCTGGTTTTCGTTGAGCACGGGATTGAAAAATTCCTTTTCTCTCGCCCTGGGGACCTGCGCTTCGTTTACTGTATCCAAAGTGAGAACCAGTGTCAGGCAGAGGTCAAACACCTTGGCACGACAGGAGCACAGGTCAGCAGGGGCCATCACGACGGCCACGATGTAGCCGGTCGGGTGCCCGCTACTGAGCTGTACTTCACTGGGCAGAGTCGGGAAAGCCAACTTCATCTCCTGAGAGCCGAGATGCGGCCCCTCAGGACGTGTGCAGCATCGCCTAGCCCCGGGGTCTGAGACGCGGGCTGGGGGAGGCCTGCAGAAAGAGCCCGTAGTCACGTTCAAGTACTGAGCCGTACCCTCACGTCACCACTCGGCATCCGGTCAGGACAGGAGTGTCCATCTCTCTGGCTGCAGCCCCCACCCAGGTCCCAACTGGTCCCCTCTGGGCCGGAGGGAGTGTCTCGAGGGGCTTATCTTCCAGGCCAGGGTTCCCGAGGCTGCCCTGGCAGCCCTCACCATACGCACCCCGATGAGCTGACTTTTCCGCAAAGGCCGCCGGGCCCGGTGAGGCCTGGGAATCAGGCCGCCTCTCCTTGGCTGCAGGCTTGGTGTGGTCCTTCGTGGCTTTCCTAGTCTAGAGACAATCATGTAGAAAAACAGCCTTGAAAAAAAAAAAGGCTTTGTATCTACACCGGTTTAGAGAGTAACATAAACACCTGCCCACGTTCTCCGTGTTTTATTTAACAATTGCATGGCTCATAGGTTTCAAAACGCAGCAAAAAAGATTTCTTTTTTGAATTCCCTTACAAAAGTTAACATGAACCCAGTAAATCCTGGTAACGACGCCAGATCAAAGGGTGACGCTTATCTGATACGGCATCTTTTCTCTTCCTGCATCCTTCCCAGTGCTCACCTACGAGGGGAAACCCACGTGGCTGAAGGCAAATCCTTGTCCCCTGCCCCCCAGGATCCCTGGGCAGAAGCCCTTCCTCCGCAGCGGGAACGAGCCCTGCCAGGAATGGCTCCGGAGAGCTTTGGCTCCGAGGGGACCGTTGCGTGCCTTTTGGGTGCCGCCAAGGGCCGGCAGGTCCCGGTCAGCCGCATTCCGCATCCTGCCCAAGAACTGGTCCTGTGGGTGTTTCAACACACCCGCTCTGGCCCGGACCGAGGGAAGTGGTTTCGGGCCTCCCGTGCCGCAGACCATGCTGTGGCCGACAGCTCCGCGCACTCATCTGTGAGTGGTCACAGGCTCACTGTGTTCTGAGGATCTAGTTGGTGTTATTCAACTGTCGCACAGCAGCCCACCTAACACAATGACTTCTACAGGATAAATTCTAGAAGTGAAATTTCACGAAGTTCCTCGTTAAAAACGGTATGCATGCCGAGTTTTAGTCCAGAAGGCCACAGCTGTTTCCCTTCCCCGACGCTGAGTGTTCAGAGTGTCATGGACACACGTTAACATGCACCATCTAAAGCACACAACTCGACAAGATGACCCAGGGACACACGCGACAGGCTAAACAGCCCTGCTGAGTCGACAAGATGCGGCTTCAGAACGCCCCCGCTGTCCAGGGCACGGTTACCTTTCCCAGAACGCGCCGCACGTGAAGTCCAGATGGTGCACTTCCACCGTGGACTTCCGTAGCCGCTGGGAAGCCCACGGACACTGTCCCGTGCACGACAGCCGGCTGCTGTCACTGTGGAGAACCGTTGCACCCAAGCAACAGTGCCGTTCCTCTCTCCACTTGCACGTGGATGGCCCCGGGGCTGTGTCCGTGCTGGCCCCTACTGAGCGTGCTGTTGTGAACGTCTGCGCACTAGCCCTTACGTGGACATGGGTCTTCTGTCTCTGGGGCCAGTGCCAGAAGGGAAGTGGCCGGAGATTTCTGGAGAAAATCTTTCAAACGCAGCTTGTGCAAGGCTCCAGTGACCGCACATGCTCACGACCCTTCGTCCAGTTGGTCACTCTCATCCACATGTAGTGGTGGCTCACCGTGGCTGTTCCCTAATGACGAATGCCGAACATCTTCCCATGGATTTACTCACCATCTGTATACACGGCCTGACGACAGTTTGTCTTACAGGGGTGCAAAAGCGGTCCGCGTTCTGCAGAAACTGTACTTGGCATTTTGAATCTGGATCTTTTCCGTGCTAGCAATCTGTGGTACGATCCCTCGTGATGCTGGGCCGCGGCCACAGTTCCCAGTCAGCCCGCGATCACGAGATGGACAGCCGAGACCCTGACAGCCCCGCCGTCTTTCCCCTCGAGTACGGTGCGCGGTCCATTACACGAGGTATTCGACGTTTGGTTATAAAGAGGCTTTGTATTAGCTGATTTTGCCCCAGTGTTCTGACCATATTTGAGGGCAGCTGGGCTAAGCTGCGGTGTCTGGTAGGTTAGGTGTGTTACGTCCATTTCCAACTGATGCTATTTTCAACTGGTGCCAGGTTTAACTGCATGTGACCCCGCTGTAAGCCAAGGGAGGCCTATATATTCTCTGGTGAAGTGTCTGTTCATGTCTCTGGTTCAGTTTTAAGAGTCTCATGGTCTAGCGATAAGCTGGCTTTTGTCTTAACCGTGTCTTTTGAACAGCAGAATGCTTCACTTTACTGGAGTCCAAATTTACCAATTTTTTATGAATCACATTTTTGGCATCACATCTAAAAACTCTATGCCTTACCTAAAGATATTAAGATTTTCCTCTTGGGCTGCCTGAGTGGCTCAGTTGGTTAAGCATCCTCCTCTTGGTCTCCGCTCAGGTCATGATCTCAGGGTTGTGGGTGAGTCCCGCACTGGGCTCTGTGTTGGGCCTGGAGCCTGCTTAAGTTCCTCTCTATGGCTCCCCACCCTGCTTGCACTCTCAAAAATGAAAGATTCTTAAATGTTGTTTTCTAGAAGTTTTAGGTTTTAGGCTATGATCCGTTTTGTTTGTAGTTTAGGCAACGATCCACTTTGAATTACCTTTGTGAAGGCAGTGAGGTACAGAGCCGGGCACATACCCTCGCGTACAGACACCTCACTGCCCTGGTGCCTTTCGCTAGATTCTCCTTTCCCTACTCTGCTTGCCCTGCGCCTCTGCAGAAAGGCAGTCATCCAAATCCACGTGGGTCCGTTTCTAGGCTTACATTTCATCCCACTGGAACAGGCTTATCTCGACAACAGTGCCGCACCGTCTTAATTATTGTACTTTGTGAAATGTTTCAAGATCGGGTACTGTGGGTTCTGAGTTTATTGTTGTTCTTCAGAGTTGTTCTGAGAAGTCTAGGCCTTTTGCATTTCCACTTACAAAAACACACTACAAAAACATCTGCTACGATTTGACCGGACCAGCAGAGTTGAGAGGCTGCTCTGGGTCTTCTGACACACCAACAGCTTCTCTCATCAGTGTTGTGAGGTCTCTAGTGTAGTCTTGTACATCTTTTGTCAGATTTGTCCCTAATGTTGGGAACATTTGGACGCTACCTTGTATGGTGTTATAAATTTGATTCTGAGTCCTTATGCCAGTAAACACACAAATTACTTCTGTGCACCAACCTTATGCCCTGTAAGCTTCTCACCTATTAGTTCCAAAGGCTTCTTTTTAGAGTCCATCAGATTTTACACATCAACACCACGGCTGCCTTTTATTTTTCTTGCCAAATTGCTGGTCTACAACCTCCCGCACAGTGTTAAACGTAAGTGGCAGGACAGGAAGTGCCCTGACTTTCACGGGAAAAGTACATTTTGTCACTCACTCTGTAGGTCCTTGTAGGTGAAGGAAGTTCCCGTCCATTTCTAGTTTGCTAAACTTTTTGATCAGGAATGGATGTTGGATTTTGTCAGATGCTTTTTTTTTTTTTTTAAAGATTTTATTTATCTATTTGACAGAAGAGAGAGAGAGATCACAAGTAGGCAGAGAGGCAGGCAGAGAGAGAGAGGGGGAAGCAGGCTCCCCGCTGAGCAGAGAGCCCGATGCGGGACTCAATCCCAGGACCCTGAGATCATGACCTGAGCCGAAGGCAGAGGCTTAACCCACTTAGCCACTCAGGTGCCCCTGTCAGATGCTTTTTCTGTGTCTGCGGGTTTAGGTTTGTTCACAGGATGAATATCACGGACTGGGAGTTTGGAACGTTAAACCAGCCTCTCATTCCTGGTGCGAACCACTGTCCTGGTCTCTCATATATACCTATACATACGTGCATGAGTTCTCTAGAAAAATGACCAACAGGATGTGTGTGTATATAGGTAAAAAGATTTATTATAAGAGATTGGCTTACATGACTGCAGAGGCTGAGGAGTGTGAGGCCTGCCACTGGGAAGCTGGACACAGAGGGCAGGAAGAGAGATGGTCCCACCCAGGGCAGCTGGGCTGAAGAAGTCCCTGAGAGCCTGCCTGCTCTGTTTACGTCTCACAGAAGGGATGCCCCCCTACCCTGACCGGGGCACCCACCCACATGATCTCACCCACAAACAAGATATAACCAGGCGTCCAACAGCCCAGGGCCCAGGGCAGCGGACACAGCCCCCTTACCGCCCCGCACTGCTCACCTCTCTTCTGTCCCATCCGCAGAGGCCTAGTGAGTCCCATCTCTGTCTCCTTTGGGATTCTGGGAACTGGTGTCTTCATGCTTTCCCCTTATCAGTCTTGCTTGAAGTTTAGCAATTTCATTGATCTTCTCTGAGAATCAGCTTTTTGGGTTGGCTCACGGGTCCCTCCGCCGTTCTTCTGCATCCTGGAGGGCCGGTTTCTATGCCAGGGTCTCATTATTTGCTTTCCTTTCCTTGTTCTTATTTCTCTAGTGCTCTATGGAAGCAGCCGAGGTCACGGAGTTGAAACCTGTATCCCTCTTCACTTCGGGCACTCGGGGCCATGGACTCCAGAGCCCCCAGCAGCAGCGTCTGGCTTCTGGCAGGCTGCAGCATCACTTTCGTTTTGGCAGAAACATTTAAATTTCTTTATTGATTTCTTCTGTGATCTGGGGGTGACATATAAGTGTGTTTTCAGTTTCTCAACATTTGGGGATTTTCCAGAGATCTTCCTGCAATTGATTTCTAACTTGATTCTAAGTGGTTAGAGACTGTATTTTGTAGGACTTCAATTTCTTTTAAACTTGAGACTTCTTTTGTGGCCCCAAATAAAGTCTACAGTGGCGAATATTCTGTGTTTGCTTCTACACAAAGTGAACGTGTCCAGCTCTTTCTGGGCGGTGTGCTCTACAAACACCCCTCAGCGGTGACCGGTCACTGTGCCTGGCATTGGGGGAGGTGGACACTGCGGACAGTCACAGGGAGTCTGTCTGGTTCTCTCTGCTGTTTCATCAGCTTCCGTTTCATTCCTTCGAGACTGCTACTAGGTGCATATGTATCTGAGACTGTGACGATCGTCTTCGTTACTGTGACACACTTACCCTGATCACCTGTGCTCGGAAACCTACGGACACTGACACAGCCCCTCTAGCTTTGTTTTGATTGCCTCTTTCTTCCATCTTTTACTTTTGACATATTTGTGTCTTTGTACTTAAAATGTTTCTTACAGGCAGCATATAGTTGGGTCTTTCCTTTTTACCCAGCCTGACCATCTCTCCTTCTTAACTGCCGTGCTCAGACCACACACATGCATGTGGCTGCTGACAGCGACTAAACTCTCTTGTCCTGCTACTTGCTTTCTCTGTCTCAACTGTTCTAAGTACACAATTATAGCCAGAGACGTCAGCACCCCATCTACATCGATCGCTGTACAAGGGGGTAGGAAGTAAGTCAGGTTATGGTACAGTTGTCCGTGTGTCCCTCTTTTCTGCTTACCTTTGAAATAATTATTTTGTGGTTCCCTTGTATTTCCTTTGCTGGTCTAGCTCTTTATATTGCGATCTTCCTGGCTGCTCTACAGTTTAGAGCATGGATCTTCAACCGATCACACAGCGTAGGAAATGATACTCTTTCTCCCACTCCTGTTGCTGTTGCCACATATTTTAGATCTACACGCTACAAACTCTGTGATATGCTGTTACTATTTCAGCTTCAAAAGGTCAATTACCTTTTAAAATTATGAGATTTTATTGTGGTGAGATTTCACTTCAGATCTACCCTCTTAGCATTCTACTCTTTTGATTCTAGGAGTCTGAATTTTTTAGAGCTCTCATATGAAAGAAATCATGCAGCATGTGTCCTTCTAGGACTGGCTTATTTCTCTGAGTATAACGTCCTCCAGGTCCACCCATGTTGTTACATTTTAGGGGATTTCTTTCTTTTTAAAATGTCAATTATATTTTAAAGAAACGTTTTTTTAAAAGAAAAAGTTATTTTAACGTGTGAACTTATTTATAATTTCTGGTCCACCTCTTTCGTCTGGGCAGACCCTCATGCCCACTGGCACCATTTCCATGTGCTGAAGGTGCGTTGGTGGTATAGTGGTGAGCATAGCTGCCTTCCATGTGTTGAAGGGTTCTTGTGTCGCATGGCCCAAGTCACCAAGTATCGGTCTCCCCCCATCCCTCAGCCCGAGCACATCTGAGGATGTTTTCACGTCTTCATTTCTGCAGTGTTTGCTGGGCGCGGTGTTCTGGGCCGCTGGTGTCTCCTGCCAGCACCGTCAGCTACTCTGTAGCAATGAAACTTTTCTTGTTTCTAAGACTTGCTCTTTATAAGTGACTTTCAGGGATGTGACTGTCCTGTGCCTCCGTGCGGTCTTCCTCAGATCTCTTACACTTCGGGTCTGTCGAAGAGTCTCCTGAATACGTAGGGCTTATGGTTTTCATCACATCAGGAAAGTCTCTACTCACTATTTTTTCTGGTGTTTCGTACACTTCCCTCTCTGGGATTCCAACTGCACGGATGTGAGCCTGCTAGAAAGTGTCCCACGGCTCACTGAAGTTTTTTTCTTTTTAATACACTTTATATTTTAGAGCATTTAAAAAAACCGTTTTATTCTGTTTCATTCTGTCAAGTTTCTGTTAACTATTCAAGTTCACTAGTCTTTCTGACTATAGTGTCTGGTCTGTTGTTAGTTGTCTATTTTTCATCTTAGACATTGAAGTTTTTGTCTTTAAAAGAGAAATTTGTCTTTTATTGTTTGTATCTCTGCTGAACACGCTTTTGTGTTCCTCTCCCTTAACAGCCTATGGAGTACAGCCATAGTAACTGTTTTAATGTCCTTTCCTGCTAATTGCTGTCACTGTGGTTTTTTGTTTTTTGTTTTTTATTTTTTTAGTTGATTTCAACTGACTGAAATTTCTTAAACAAGCTGTGTTTTTCAGTTTATTTCTGGATTAGGTACCAGACATTGTGAATTTTACACCTTGATGGGTGTGTATTTTTGTATTCCTGCAACTATCCTTGAATTTTGTTGTGGGATGTGGCTGCATTCCGTGGAGGCCACTCTCTGCCCGTCTGACGGGTGAGGCAGCGGGCGGTGCAGGGCAGGGCTATCTGCACTGCTCCAGCAACCCCCTCTGAGGACTCCAGTCGCTGCTCTGAGTTCTCTGGCTGCGGGAACAAACCATGCCCAGCACTGTGGGGACTCACGGTTCTTCTCTGCTCTTGGGGGTACTTTCCCAGGCTCAAGTCTTTGGACCCCAAGAGCTCCATCTTCCCCGTGCTCTCCTCCAGCCGTGCGCCCCGTGCTCTCCACCCGCCTCGTCCCTGCACTGTCAGGCGCATCCACAACTCTGCAGACCGCAGGCCTCCGCCTTTCTGCTCCCCAGCCTGGGAACTCTGACGGCGCTGAGCTGGGGCAGTCACAGGGGCCACCTCAAGTCCTCCTCTCTCAGGAATCACTGCCCTAGGATATCTGATGTGCAAATGTCACCAACTGTTGTGCCATATGTTTTGTCTGATTTTAGATTATTTAAGGTAGGAAGGTAAATTCAGTCTCTCTAATTCCATCTTGGTTGATGTACGGAATGCCCTTGAGTTTATGTGCAACTTAGCTAATCCATAAGAAGGTAATGTTCTGCATTTAAAAATATTAAGATTCAGCTACTCAGGAACGTTATTCATACAAATAGCAACATTTCCCCCAACTCAAATCTCCCATCAGGATCACAAACCCTCCTTGAGAGTCAGGCCACGGAGTGGGCCAGAGAGTGAGGTGACGGAGACAGTCCGCAGAGGACACTGTGCTGCTCCAGTGAAGACTTCTTTCTACTTTTTGATGAGGTAAGAAATAAAGATAATTTTAATGGAAACTTTCTGCTGTTTCCTTCACAGAATTTTTTGTGAATATGCAAGGTATTCAAAAACTCTCTTTTTTTGATTTTTGGAAAGAAGCTATAAAATGGTAAGAGAGTTTCTAATATATGTGCTGCCGAAGTAAGCATGGTAAAAGAGTTTCTAAATATTAGACATAATTAGAAATTCGTATTTATTATAAATTTAAACATGCTCAGAAAAAGCAAATTCCGGGGCGCCCGGGGTGACTCAGTGGGTTAAAGCCTCTGCCTTCGGCTCGGGTCGTGATCCCAGGGTCCTGGGATCGAGCCCCGCATCGGGCTCTCTGCTCCGCGGGGAGTGTGCTGCCTCCTCTCTCTCTGCCTGCCTCTCTGCCTGCTTGTGATCTCTGTCTGTCAAATAAATTAAAAAAAAAAAAAAAAAGCAAATTCCAACAGCACAGCACCACAGACTAGAACCTCCCACAGACATGGAGAATTCTCCTCATTACTGGAAACACAATGATAAATAAAACCACTTCTGTTTCACTCATGAAAATAAACAGAACAGCCAGGACAAGAGCGGGCGCCTAACAGGTGCTATGTTACTATTTACAGAACTGGGTTGGAGAAGGAAAAAGTGACTATCTTTTGAAGGGTCATAAAGATCACAAATGTTAATAACGACCTGGTGGATATCTATTCACCCAGACATGCTCTGTGCAGTCTATCATTACACAAATCTGCGTGAGTGCATACAGAAAGCATGGAATTTTCAGGTAGCACGATAAGCTCACATGAACAGACCCGGATCCAGGTCGTCCCCACCGACTCTCTGGGAGCCATCTCAGTCCTCTTTGTCGTTGCGCATCAACCTTCGCACTAAATCCACAGTACAAATATCTTAGTTTTATTTGAGTTGTGATTCTGGGCAACCTGTGAGCTACACTCCTCTAACATTCCAAACAACTGAGAGCCAGTATGTTATCTATTTAAATATTTCAATGTCGTCATATTGATACCTTGATGGTGGGCTGTGCGTCATTCTTGGTGTCTTGTGCATGGTTCCAACTCCCGGCTACTTGGGGAGACTGTAAAACGACTTCTTCTGGGAACAGCACTTTACAAACAAGGTAAGAAGGTAGGTATTAGTGAAAAACTTAAAAAAGATGAATAGAGGCACCCTGTGTAATTCAAATCTATGCTTTCCTTTCCCTTCTGGCTTCTGTACATGGCTTCTGGGCTACAGCAGGACATCACAACTGTGCATAGTTCGCAAGGCAGCCGTCCGCCTATCTGGAGCTACAACAGCGAGTTTATACTAAGAGAGGAAAAGCGCAGGCAATGACTTCATTTTCAACGGTTTAAACTATTTTCATGCAGTTGAAATATTAAGAAAATACTGAGACTTGCCAATAGGAAGAAAACTTTGGACTGCATAGTTTTACTTGTAATATATGACTGAAGACACCGTGTTTTATGCCAAATTTTACATGAAGCTTATAAAAATACTCTGGGAAGATGTAACACTATTATTCCACAAAAAGAATACCTTTAACACCTAAGTGGATGACGTGTTCAAGTGCAAAGTGACACCGTCTGCTTGTGGTCCTGCCAGAGAGAGAACAACGTGACGTAATACACCTCCAGTTTAGGAAATCTCAAGTCTAGCACTGGTCATGGAAATCTCCTAACGTAACCTGAGCCAACCTGCTACTGTAACCTTTACACAAAAATTGTAAAGGGGCCACACTGGAGTCCGAGCTCCCGCCGTTCTCACAGGCCCTGCGGGAGGCTGGAGCGCCAAGGGCTCACTTTACAGTGTCTGTCTGTACGCAACATTAGTAGGAGTTTTACAGAAAAACTTTAAACAGAGACATCCTTGTCTCAGGAGAGCAAGGACTCTTTCCTTTCTGGAAATATTTCTCTTTTAAAGATAAAAAGCACAACTGGGGAAAAAAAAAAAAAAGAAATACGAGGCATTAGGGAAATATTAACACTACTACATCAACAGCAAACTAATTTTGATTGTAAAGATTTAAACTGGTGAAATTCACAACTGTTAAAAGATAAAACTGAGGCCTATTAATAATTTTTAAAAGTTTGGGCAAAAACTGATTCCAACCAGGCAGCACCCAACCAGCAGGTGGAAAGGGGTCCCGAGGAGTTGTGCAGAATGAAGGACCTTTACGGCTAGAAGGGAGTGGGCGCAGGGAAATTATCCCGGGTCAAACAGGGGGTGGGTTATCACAAGCTCCTTTCCTTCAGGGGCAGGCAGGGGTCTGCTGGGCCGAACACCTCCCTGTCCTGACCAGGCAGGTCCCGGCTGACTGGCTGAAGATTCCGTTTCCGGGGGGACCCAGAACGGTAATTCCCTCTGGTGTGGTGACACGGGGCTTAGCATAAGCCACTCTGTTGTGGGTCTGCTGTTTCGTTTCTTAACACAACAAAAAGAATAAAAAGTGTAAAACCTCATCTTAAATGAAGCAAGACAAGGCCCAAAGTGCGAGCGAAGACAGACGTCTGTTTGGTAAGGGGCATCTGGCCTCCAACTAGGAAAGGTAGGAGCGCAGCTCCATACTGGCTCAGAGTTCGGGCCATATACAGGTTTCTGGAAAATTCAGACTTGGGAGCTTAAACACCAAATGATTGTTTGGTGAGAGGTCGCCATCCGGACTCATCTGCACGGTATGGAATTGTGGGGGGTGGGGTGGGGGCGTGTGAAGCTGGAAAACCTGAGGGCACAAGCCCACCCCTCAGAGACCATCCCTTTAGGGTCCCAGGTGTGAAAGCTCCTGGTGACCTCACTCTGTTCCTTCAACGTAATCTTCAGCAAATACTAGCCTGGGATACAACAAAGTCCATCCAAGATGAGTAACAACCAGAATAGCACGTAAAGAGGATCACTTAAAGAGGAAGAAACTAGGGAAGGACTAAACGCCTCGTCCCCTTCCAGTGGGAGGCTTTCCAGCCTCTGTGCCTGGCTGACCAGGGCCATCTCACTCTTCCAGAGGGGAAGGAAGGTTTCAAAATCTTTTAGAAGGCGAGGGGAACCTGGGTGGCTCATTCGGTTAAGTACCAAGCACTTGATTCTGGCTCAGGTCATGGTCTCAGGGTGGTGAGATCCAGACCTGCATCAGGCTTCACACTGGGCGTGAAGTCTCCTTGAGATTCTCTCCCCTTCTCCCCCCCTCCTCTGTCTCTCTAAAAGAAGTAAACCTTAAAAAAAAATCTTTTGAAAGGCACAGCAAAGACTGGGACATGGACCAAGCTAACATGGTGCCCGTGTCAGCCTGCAGATCACTGCCTACTTCCCAGAAGCGTGGAAAACAGAAACGGAGTAGTACTCAACAAGCCCCAGAAGCACAGTAAAGGAGGAATTCACCAAAATGAAAATAACAGTATGTTTTTCATTCTAGACATACAAGAAAGGTTTGATCCGACGTGATCCAG
This sequence comes from Mustela erminea, assembly GCF_009829155.1. Classification (NCBI taxonomy): domain Eukaryota; kingdom Metazoa; phylum Chordata; class Mammalia; order Carnivora; family Mustelidae; genus Mustela; species Mustela erminea. The sequence continues at coordinate 565,174 of NC_045619.1, forward strand.
TGGAAGCACTTCATCCTACAAACAAGCTGGAGATGATGATAATCTCAAGAAATGCCAAAAGGGCAATGAGTCTAACAGCTTAAAACAGAAGGCGATGAATAATTTCCTAATTCGATTAATCTAAAGAATAGCAAAATACCGAGAGGTGAAGTCCCAGAGGTCTTTGCCCGGACATACGAAACAAACCACAGAGCTGGAAAACGGCGAGGGCACACACGGAACAGAAGAGTGGGAGCGAATGCTAGACAAGAATCCCAGAGGAGGACAAAGACTTGGAGGAAAAGAATGAAGGAAGCTTCCCTAAGTACCAAGTATTGCTGAAAGGAGACCCCCAGCCGCAAAGACGCCTGTTCTCTCTCCGCGTCCGCGTCTCTGTGGGGGAGGAGACGCATTTATTGCTTCACTATTTCTAACAGCCAACACCTGGGACCAGGTAACATGCACCTGGCACAAAACACCAAAATCACAAAGGAAGAAGGATCTTTTTTAAAATTTAATTTAATTTATTTACTTGACAGACAGAGATCACAAGCAGGCAGAGAGGCAGAGAGAGAGAGGGGGGAGCAGGCTCCCCGCTGAGCAGAGAGCCCGATGCGGGGCTCGATCCCAGGACCCTGAGACCATGACCTGAGCCGAAGGCAGAGGCTCAACCCACTGAGCCACCCAGGCGCCCCACGGAAGAAAGATCTTAAATGACCTCAACTTTCACCACCGGAATCTAAAGAGAAGCAAATGGAACCCAAAGTAAACGTAAGAGAGGAAATCACAAAGGCTGGAGCAGAAATAAATGAAATAAAAAATAGACACTAGAAAGTATGAATGAAGTCAAAAGTTGATTCTTCATAGGGCTGAGCTGATGAACCTCTTGCCTGACTCGTGGGGGGAAGAGAAGGTACACATCCCCGCTGTCGGGGCGAGAGGGTGGCACCGCCTGTTGCCCACAGATCCAACAAGTGCTCCTACTAAGGAAATAATATGGTAATTCCACGCAAACAGATTAGATGACTGGGATGAAATGCACAAATTCCTTAGAGGATACATACTACCGAAGCTCACTGCACGTAAAACAGATAACCTCAATGTTTACTGATTCACTAAATAAATCAAATATGCAGCTAATTATCCCCAAAGATGGAGGAGCAGGTGAAGCTTTTTAGCTTATTGTAAGGCCAGTATCATCCCGATATCAAAATCAGACAAAAGATAATTTTAAGAAACTACAGACCAATACACCTCAGGAACACAGAGGCAAAAATTAATGAAATTGTAGCAAATCAGATCTAATAATATATAAAAGGAAGTTACATTATGGCTAAGTGGGGATTATTCCAAGGATGCAAAGCCAATTCTGAAGTGGGGGACAAAGGCAGAAAGAAATGCAGATGAAATGAAGTTTCCTTAGAACCCGCAGCCCGAAAAAAAAAAAAAAAAAAGATACAAAAAAAAAAAACCCCAAAAAAACAACAACCCTTAAGAACCCGCAGCCCATTGACGAATGTGTGAGGCGGGCCGAGGGGAATGTGCTTCCAGGAGCTCCCAGCTGTCGTCCCGCTGCTGCCTTGCTAGAGGGAGACCAACCTGAGCTTGACAACCTGGCCTCCAGGATCCTGTATCTCCTTTAGCAGATGAAAAGTCATTTTGGAAACTTCTGGTGTCTCTACCTCCCCTGGCTCCATAGTATATCAGCAGCAGCTCTTCACAATGCCAACGCAGCAGCCCTTCCTGCCCAGGGGTCCCATCTCCGTGCTTTAATAAAACCCCCCTTTTTGCGCCGAAGATGTCTCAAGAATTCTTTCTTGGTCGTCACTGGTTTTGAACCCCACCACTTAAAACCACATCAGTTCTACATGAGAATACCAATCAGTCAACAACAATAACAACAACAAAAACAAAAAAACCCCATCAGTGTAACTATCTTAATAGACTAAAAAAAGGAAAACCACGTGATCACCTTGACCGAGAAAAAACACACGACCAAATCCCACACGCGCCATGCCGGATTGCCGGCAGCACACTTGGAGTCCCCCTCCTTGACCTGGAGGCCCGAATACAAACCACCTCTGTACAGCCCACACTGGGCGTGAGCCCTCAGGTCGGGAACAAGGCCGCTTCCGTGAGACGCCAGCTAGCCAGGGCCAGCAAACAGAAAAGAAAGGAGGCAGCGCAGTACTTCACTCGAACATGAAGATCTTAAACGTAGAAGACCCTGCGTAGCCTGTAAAAAGCTACTAGAACGACGAAGCGCATTTAGAGAGCTCTCAGGACACGAGATTAAGGTATAAAAATAAGCGGCATTCGTAAACACTAGCTAGAAGCAACTGGAAATTAAGTTCAGATTACTGTTTACAAGAGCATTATCTTTTTTAGGGGTCACACCAGTCACACAAGATACGCGAAACCCACACAGATGCCGCTAAAAGAAATAAAAAACAGACCTAACTAGGTGGACAGAGGCACCATCAAGGGCTGGGAGACTCAGTATTAAGGGGTCAGTTCCTCCTGAAATGGAGCTAAAAATTCAATGTAATCCCAATCAGAACCTCTCCGGGTTTTTTGTGGAAACCGACCAGCTGGGCCGCACCAGCTCTGCAAACAATGGACAAAGTGGAAGCCTCACACCACCCGATCTCAACTCGCCATCAACAGAGAACATGCCCGCATGGGACACGGGCACACGGAAGGGCGTTTAGCATGGCTGCTCATTAGGAAATGCAGACCAGAACCACAGCGACACACCACCGCACAACTACCACAACGATTACAATTAAAAAGACTGACAAGACCAGGGTTGTGAGCCTGTGGAGCAGCGGGATGCTCTGGGCCAGGGGGTGGGGGTAGGGGTGAGGGATGTGGAAGGAGGCATCTGGGGTGGGAGATACTCTCCTTCTCTTGACTGTGGAGTTGGTTTCACAAGGCCGACGTATAACAAAACTCTCAAACTGTATACTTTAATAAGGCAAGTCTGCCTACATTCTGTCTCACTAGACCTGCTTTGTAATTAATTCTTTTTATTAACATATGATGCATTATCTGCCCCCGGGGCACAGCCTGAACCGTCGGGCTTGCACAGTTCACAGCGCTCACCAGAGCCCATACCCTCCGCAGTGTCCGTCACCAGCTGCCCCAGCCCTACCCCCCCCACCCCCCAGCGACCCTGTTTGTTTTGTCAGATTAAGAGTCTCTTATGGTTTGTCTCCCTCCCGATCCCATTTTGTTTCATTTTTTCCTTCCCTAGCCCCCACGGCCCCCTGCCCTGCCTCTCAAATTCCTCATATCGGAGAGATCATATGATAATTAGACCTGTGTTTTTTTTTTTTAAGGGAAAATACCTACACGAAGTAAGCAAATAACACGAAGAGTGCAGCCTCTCTGCCCTCAGCTCCATCCAGCCTGCTGCACTGCGGGCCTGCCCATCTTTCAGTGGTTCAAAGGGAGTGGGGAATACACATTTTTTAAAAAATGGGAAATCTCCTGGTTTTGCATAACTTAATGTAAATAAGCTAAACGCTTCCGTGGGGCAAAGCCTCCGAGCGTCAAATGGACAGGCCCTGCCCCACACCCTGGCCTCTCATGTCTCCGACACTGTAGGTGGCTGCCCACATGCTTGCCCAGGCCCTGGGCGTCTCTGAGATGCCCGAACCCAGCATCCCGCCACCTCATCATCCTGCCTTTCCAGCAGCCCTCACTGCTGGCGGTACCCACTGGCTTTCCCTGGGCGCTTTCTCTCTGGCTCAGCCCCATGTCTGTGGCCGGCACCCTTCCTGTCGGAGGCGCGCTCCTGCACCCCTGCACCCCTGCGCGCCCTCATCTCACGCTTCCTCTGCTCCCCTCCCCCGACTCCTCCTCCTCGACTGGGCTTGCCTGCCGCGTGTTCCAGAGTAACACATGGTCAGAAACGTCCAAACACAAATCAGTTCTCGCCTCTTTTGTCCGACCACCTTGAGGGAGGACATTAGCCCTCTGTCAATGACCCCTCCCCCACCTGGCCAGACGCACCCCGCCCCCGCCCGCACCCCCTCGCCCCAGTTACTCCTCCATCGAGGGGCCCCCACAGAGCTAGTCTCTCTCATTTCAAACAGCAAACACGGCCCCTTCCTAGACCTCACCTTGCTCTCCATCCCACCTGCTCGGCTTCCACGGCCACCCCACGGCCCCTCCCCAGTGACCCACGACCCACTCACACTCAGCACCTTTGACCTACTGGCAGCCTCAACACCCAAACATTTCTTAAACAAAACTAAACATCCCTGATCCATCTTAAAATTCTGATTCCTAAAAGATACTCTACAGAAGCAAACCAACAAGCAACAGAACTAGAGAAGTTATGGAAGTTATCTGTAGCACGCCTCTCCAAGGGCAGTCCAGCACAAAGAACACAGAGAAGAGTCCTACAAATAACAAAACCCAGACTATTCAGGAAAACACACGAGCCAGCATTTCACGGAAGAAGAAATTTTATGGCCAACAAACATGGAAATTCTCAACTTCGATGCAATCAGAGACATGCACGTCCGGACCCTGAAAAGGTGCATCATGTCTCTACCAAGTCAGCACGAATTTAGAAGTTTAACAAAACCAGCTCCTGGGCCGGTGTGGATCAACAGGCTGTTATAGTAGTTGGTCCCAGGGTCCCTGCTGCCACCGTGGGTAAAGCCACAGCCCCACAACTGAGCGTGCAGCCAGAGAACGTGAGCATTGGTGCGCAAGGAGGAAAGGGGGCTCACCGCAGCGCCTTCAGGGCAGAGACGGGGTGAATGTCCACTGCAGAGCAGGGAGCGTGGCGGACTCACCCTGGGGTGCGGGCCGTGGTGAGGACACTGGACAGTGACGTGCAGCGTGGAGAATCTTGGGGACAGGGGAGTGGAAACTTCCCGGAAACCAGAGACTGACAGCTCAAAACAAAACCAAAAAATAGGGGCGCCTGGGTGGCTCAGTGGGTTAAGCTGCTGCCTTCGGCTCAGGTCATGATCTCAGGGTCCTGGGATCGAGCCCCGCGTCGGGCTCTCTGCTCGGCAGGGAGTCTGCTTCTCTCTCTCTCTCTCTCTCCCTGCCTCTCTGTCTACTTGTGATCTCTCTGTCCAATAAATAAATAAATAAATAAATAAATCTTAAAAAAAAAAAAAACCAAAAAACAAACAAACAAAAAAACCAAAAAATATATTTCTCTGGGAGTGTATGTGTGTGTACAAAGACACACAACTGTTTGTTTTTAAAAGCAAGGGAGAGACAAACACAAAACCCCTGTGAACAGTGGGGGGCATAGTGGATCAAACGGAGGGAACGGCAGGTTGGCAGGGCCCCCACCCCACACCCGTGACAGATCAATGACAACACCTCCGTGTGCATATGGTCCAAGAAGAGGAAGAGCAAATGTTGGCACGTCTGTTATCTTAGGCCCCGTCAGAGTGAAGCAAGACCCACGAAGACGGACACTACCACGCTGCATCTCCTACACCAGCGCGGAGACGTGCAGGGACAGACAGAGGGGAAGCCTGCTCCCCATGAAGAATGAAGACGCGTTTGTAGGAAGAGTCAGGAAAGCATTACCTGTTATATGTGAATTCCACATCCATAGGTTCGAAGTTATATGCCTGCTCGAATTCTGGGTTAAGTTTAAGGGTTACATCTTCTTCATGAATCTAAAAAAGAAGCAGAACAATTTAATTCCCATACGTCATATTTGATCTGTTGAGACAATCTTCATCTAGCAACACGTCATGAAACACTCCATGGACTGGAGCTAAAATCTGGTATTTTAAGTCCTTGTGAAACCCATGAGGAGGATTAAATCACGGCGTTGTCGCATCGTCCACACAGGCCCCGGGCCCTGCAAGTGCCCACACCAGCTCACGTGCTGAGCTCCTCCCTGGCCATGTTCCAGAGATCTGGGTTCTGTGGAAACAAAGTGACAGCACAGGCCACGGCCTCGGAAGGACAATGACGCAGCAAGGGGCGCCTGCCACACAGTGCCTTCACAAAGAGGACTCCCCTTCCAGCAGAACAGGGAACCAGACATCCTGGGACCCCCAGCCACCGCGAGGGCCTGCGCAGAAGGACTCCCGGAGGTCGGACAGAAAGGGAACTTCTGAGGAAGCACGGGGGTAAGCGCAGGACACAGAGTCCTGCGTCACATGAGTGCAAACTGACAAAGCGGTGCCGGGAGAGCGGAGCCGGCCTGGGGACAGAGACACCGGCAGGAACGGACACGGGGGCTGCCCTGTTGGTGGGGCCCCCTGCTTGCAGCAGAAATTGCCATAATACCCTTAAAAGGAGAGCAAGCCCAACCCAGGGGCCCCAGGTTTCCCAGGGACCAAGACTAACGGAAATGAACCTGTAGTTCAAAGGTCACTGAAGCAGCACACAGGGAAGCAAATCACCAAGAGTGAGAGTCAGCACAGCCTGCACAGAGTTCGGGCCCCAGGGACGGTCACACACCGCCGCTATCATTTCCAGGAGCTTGAAAAACCATGTGTGAGAAATTGAAAACCCAGACAGAAAAAGCCAATATAAAAAACAACAGGGCAACTCCCATCAATCAAGCAAAGCACGCAGAGATGAAAACCATGCGGAGACAAACTGAGTGGGAAGAGAAGAAATGACAATGCCTGTTCCGAGGCACGTGCTCTTGGTGACAAGAAGGCCCCTCTGTGGAGGTAGCCATGGTGGCAGGGCTCTGTGCAGGGCCCAGCCTTGGGAGACTTCTGTCCCATGGCCCCGGATGTGCATGACAGCACAGTGGCCCCACTGGAACTCCCTCTCCCACAGACGGACTCGAGGTTGAGAAATCCGGGTTGCCTGCCCGCCTGTCATGGAAACGCCAGTTTGACGTCAACGGAATCACGGCTCATCCTGGACGTGCGTCTTCTGTGCACCCCGCCGTCTATGGGGCTCTCCTGAGGCCTTTTGGACCATCATGGTCTCCAGCACCACTGCAATGGCCAAAAGTTAAAACTACAGAGACTCGAGAAAGACAATGAGCTGAGACCTGTAGAGTTTACTGAGTCGACCACGAATTCCGTTGCTCCAAAGGAGCCGACTGTATGCACTAGCCCACCAAAGGCTCAGGAGGGGCGCTCAACGCCCCGGGCTGGGGCGCCTGTAGCTTCAGTCTGGGTCCGTCAGGCTCTGGCGCTCTTCGGCAGCGCACAGACGAAAACGGCTTGTCAGCGCATGACACCAGCTACCCCCACCAGCGGGACCAGAGAGACCTCCTACCTGTCATCTCTGGCACTACTGCTCGGAGTAGGTTGTCCCCAGGGCATCTTCCCTGAGAAGCGCGACTGGATCCACCCTTTGGAAGCTCAGACAGTCTGGTGGTGGTCCAACAGCCAGCGGGTGTTCAAGCCGGCAGAGCCGGCGCGCTCTCCAGCTGAGGCTAAGCAGCCACCTCCCTGAGGGTCTGCGGCAACAGCAGGGAGGGCACCCGGCGGCGGCTCCCTCCCCAGTCACCTTAGGACAGCTTCCTGCCTTGGCACGGGCCGGCACCCTGTGTTTTGGGGCAGAATGCAGCCAACACAGCCGTAGAGGCCTGATGCCGCCCCTCCTTGGAATCCTTCCCAGACCCTGCCCCACCCCACCCCGGGGCAGGGCTCCGGCATTTCCTCAGTTCTGGGCATCAGGCAGGAGTGGGCCTCCTCCTCCCCTTCACACGAACGCAGCAGGCCAGGCGACGCGGGTGGCAGAAGCAGGGGCGCGCCAGGAGGCGTGCGAGAAGTCAGCGGGCTTCTCCAGAAAGGCCTTTAGAACTGCAAACCTGTAAGTGTGTTCTTCCTTCCGAGGTGCTCTCTCCTGGAGCATGTTCGGAATGCCCAAATTTGACTAAATGCAATCATCATGAACTTATAAGTAATAAAAGGTAAATGTGGTTTATGTAGCTGAAAATTACAGGGCTTTTTAAAGTTCTCTGTATACATTAACAAATTTATTTAAATAGTCACTTTCTCCTGAAATTTCTGAAATGCCTTCAAAGGCTGAAGGGGCACCCCCGCCCAGCCTCGGTAGGAAGCTGACCTCAGACTGCTGGAAGAGCCGGCCCGGCCAGCTGGTCGGGAGCACTGCTCACCTCAATCACATAGCCGATGTACTCGATGACATGTCCATTGTACTCTTGAGTTTTTAAAATCAGCTTATCTCCTAGTTAAAAAATGTAGAACCACATGTAAAACTACAAAATCCCCAAATTTTGCTATTGTACCCTAAAATCAAGCATTTTGAAAAAGTAAAATAAACATCACTGGGACCAGCTGCATAAAACCAGCACCGCTGAGGCCAGAGCGAGGTGCCAGGCACACCGCCAGGGCTGACCAGGTTCTACAGAAAACCCTAACCCAGAGCAAAGGCAATGAGACAACGGGACTGCAGCGCTGCCGGTTAGAACACTCCTGCCCAGGGGGCTCAGTCATCAAGTGTCTGCCTTCGGCTCAGGTCATGACCCCAGGGTCCTGGGATCGAGCCCCGCATCGGGCTCCCCGCTCATCCAGGAGTCGACTTCTCCCTCTCCCTGCCGCTCTGTCTACTTGTGCTCTCCCTCTCTTTCTGCCAAATAAGTCAATAAAATCTTAACAAAACAAAACCACTCTTCCCCTGACGGGGGTTCAGCGTCTGCTGATCCCGCTAGTAAAACGTGACGCGTAACAGACCCACCTGCGTAGAGAGAAGGCCTACTTTCAGCCAGTCCTGGGACCTCCAGAACCAGCAGGTCACCGTTTCTTTTCAAGGTGACCCCACTCATGTTATACTCTTTCAGTTCTATTTCTGCATGAATCTCTTCAAGCCAGAGCAAAGTTGAAAACTTTTCCTTGTAGTTCGACATGTTCAAAAGCTGAAAATAAGAAAGCCAGCAAATGAGTGAGAGCAGTCACACCTCCGGGGCCCCGTGGTCTAGGAAAGCGGCAGCACTAAGTCCAAGCTGCTGAAACTCAGCCAAGAGGGAGACAATGGCTTTTGAACACGGATGCGCAGGCGGCACAGGACGGTGCTCCTGAGGTTGGGGAGACTACCTCAGTGAGCCCTGCAACTGCTCCGGCCCCCTTCCTAGACAGTTTCCAGGCCCAGATGCAGAGAGCCCAGGGGGAGCTGTGTGGGCTCTGCACTGAGGAGATGGAGCTGGGGTCCGAGGAGGCCGAAGGGGCAGTGTGCCAGAAAGGTCTGCAGAGCTTCAGACAGTCCCCTCCAAACTGTCAGCTGAGCACTGGTCAGTGCGTGAGGGTAAGAAACCGTGTCAGGCTGGGACGCCCACCTGATGGTGTGAGAGCAGGTTCCTCAGCCCTGGCACCACCAACACCTGGGCTGTACCTTCTCTGGGGTGCGGGCCGTCCTGGGCACTGCAGGGTACTTACCGCCTTCCTTCTGGGCCCCTACCCACTTGTTGATCCTAGCAGCCCCAGCCGTGACAACCAAGAATGTCTCCGGGGAGGACAACGGTCACCTGTTGGGAGCCACTGAGTGAGCGGGAATGAGTCACAGAGCTCACCCAGGGCTGAGAACCGAGTCCCACCAGCCCAAATGGAAAGCCTTGTAATAGAAGAGACTTTGGACGGGTGGGATATTCAGAAGGGTGTCAGCCCTAAACTAAACACCATTCTAGGCCTACCCAGCAAAGGCTTAAAACCCGGCCAGAACGTATCTGTTTCAAAGTAACTTAACTGCATTCCAGAACAAACCACAGAATATTTTCAGGAACAATAAAACATCCCAACAGCCAACAAGGTAAAATCCACAATGTCTGGCACCCAAAGATTACGAGGCTTAGAAAGAAACAGAAAACACAGCCCAAAACGGGGAGGAAAGCCCCTCAGCGGAGCCAAAACAGATGCGTGGCGGAGCTCCAGATGAGCTCACCAGAGCAGCTCTTACTCGGAAGCAGGAAAAGACTGAGCCTGTGCAGCGGACGCAGAAGACCGAGAAAGAGCACTAACTGGGGGAGAGAAGAGCCACCACGTGTGACACGAAAATACCCTGGATGCACGTTGCCGAGGAAAATGCTAGTGAACTGGGCTGGCCACAGGGACCTTCCAAAACGCAATGCAGCGGACAAGCACTGAAGAAAAGTGACCAAAGCAGAACTAAGTGGTGGGGCAGCTCCAATGGGGCCAACGTAGGGCCAGTGCACAGCCAATGGGTATCTGAAAAAGGGGTTCAGCAGAAAGAGCCTCTGAAGACAGAATGGCCAGAAATTACCCACATTTTTTTTTTTTAAAGATTTTACTTATTTATTTGACAGATATTCCAAGTAGGCAGAGGCAGGCAGAGAGAGAGGAAGGGAAACAGGCTCCCCGGTGAGCAGAGAGCCTGATGCGGGGCTCAATCCCAGGACCCTGGGATCATGACCTGAGCCGAAGGCAGAGGCTTTAACCTACCGAGCCACCCAGGCGCCCCAATTAAAAACACGTTTAAGGGCGCCTGGGTGGCTCAGTGGGTTAAGCCGCTGCCTTCGGCTCAGGTCATGATCTCAGAGTCCTGGGATCGAGTCCCGCATCGGGCTCTCTGCTCAGCAGAGAGCCTGCTTCTCTCTCTCTCTCTCTCTGGCTGCCTCTCCGTCTACTTATGATTTCTCTCTGTCAAATTAATACATAAAATCTTTAAAAAAAAAAAAACACGTTTAAGAGATAACTGATCACACAGATAAAAAGCAAAAATAGTAAAATGTAGCAAAGAGTTCAAAATACACGTAGAAGCCAAATTTATGACATTAGCAGAAAGTCCAAGCAAAGCAAACTGGAAGCTGCCACGGTGGGGGTCTCAGCCCTGGGACGCGCTGGAGCATGTCCAGGACCGCGGCGCCGCACAGCCAGCGCTGCACACCGCTCTCCACATGTGGCTCCTCATCTAAACGTCATTCCAGCTGAAGAGGACTGACAACCCCGAGCCCCGGCTGCGTCTACTTACACAGATTGCCAAAGAGCGAACCAACCTCTGGTGGCAGAAAGCTGCCCACGGGAGGCCCAGGGACAGGGCCGGGGGGAAGGGAGGGCTCACTCAGGGCAGTGGGGGGAGATGCGCTCCTCTTCTTGACTGTGCAAGGGTCACAGCGCACACGTCAGAGTGTGCCCCTGCCATGGGCGCAGGCTGCTGCCCGTCTGTCCTGCCTCAGTGAAGCTGATGACAGGAAGGCTCTGCGAACTGGGCACCCTCTTGGGCAGCGACAGGATTAAACAAACCGACAAACCACGCCAGCAGGGGAGCTGTGAAGCCAGCGGCCACAGGGCCCTGCTCACCGCGGCCCCTGGCAATTTTACTACCACTGTCCAGCAGGAGTGCGCTCCTTCCCTCCGCCTGCTTGAGGAAGGCCCCTTCCCAGTGCCAGGCTCGGGGGAAGCGGAGTTGGGGAAACACAGACTAACATGACGCTCCTAACGGCTGCGTCTGCACCAGCAACAGTCACCTGGCCTCTGGGGACCCCCCCATTTCTTTTCTTTCCTTTTCTTTTTTAACATTTTATTTATTTATTTGTGTGTGTGTGTGAGAGCAAGAACACAAGCTGGCAGAGAGGCAGGCAGAGGCAGAGAGAGAAGCAGGCTCCCCACTGAGCAAGGAGCCTGATGCGGGACTCGATCCCAGGACCCTAGGATCATGACCTGAGCCGAAGGCAGCGGCTTAACCCACCGAGCCCCTCAGGCATCCCAGGACCCCCCATTTCTAAGGTCTGCCTGCTGCCACAGAAGCTGGCTCAGGTGTGGGACTCGCCACAAACACCGCGGCGCCTTCCCGACACGCTTTCCCGCTTCCGTCTGCGGCCTGCGCCAGCCCCACTCGGCCACGTGGCCAGGGCAGAGGCCGCCCCGCCTCTGCGTCGCAGCACGCCCCTCGCCGGACGGGCCATCTCCCTCCCTCTTCCAGAGCGCCAGCAAGTCCTTGGGGAGGGGCCATCTCCTGCCCTTGCCCAACGGCACCGCAGCTTCGTGGGAGCCTCTCCTGCCTGCCCAGCTAGGGGCCCAGAGCCGGGCAGACAGGAGGGGCCTCACTGCTCCCTCTAGCATCTCCTCCTGTTCAAAGACAGCCCCTCCCCAGGGCCCCAGCTTCCTCCTAAGCCTTCTCTCCTCTGCAGACCACCCCATCTCCGTCTGCTCCCTCCTGCCTCACGCCCTCAGCCCACAAACAGGCTTCAGGCGGGCTCATCCTCGACCAAGCTCCAGCCACGTCTTGCCCCAGCTGCTGTCTGCTCTGGGGCGCTGCTCATCTGCTGTTCAGCCGATGGGCCCCCGAGCTCCGTGGGGAGCGCCCTCCTGCTCACAGGGCCGCCCTCTCCCCTCTGACAGCAGACGGGACACTTCCCTTGCTCCTGGACCCGGTGTCCACGTGCACACAGGTGTGTACTCTGTCGACCCTCGGCTCCTCTCCAGGCCACTCCTCCCCTGCCAGGGCCTCACCCTTTGTCTGGCATCAGCCACCACCCGAAACAGCAGACGGGCCGGGCAAGCTCCCTCCCATGAGCCCACCGACGGCCTGGAGCACAAAGCAGCTCCACTGCCGCACGGAGCGGGTGATGGGACGGCGTTCCAGGCACAGGCCGCCCGCGGGAGACCTGACGGGCTTGCCCTCCCCCCAGCCACCGGCCTGTGTAGCTGCAGGGCTTCCCCGCACACGTCCTGTCTTCTCGGTGGCTCAGTTTTATCCCGAATGGAAAGCCGCTGAGAGGCAGGCCGCTGGCCTAGCTGGGCGGGTGGCAGTAGGCATCCCCACAAGCAGTGCCCACAGCAGTGGTCCCGACCCCTCATCGCCCTGGGATTCCCAGCTCCCTGAGCCTGCAGTGACGACAAGCTGAGGTCTGAACCCGAGCAGGGTTCATCCTGAGTTTGTTGGAAAACACATATCAGATACATTTCCTACCTCTGCGAGCAAAGGCTGAAAAGTCAGAATGTCAATTTTTTGCTCCACACATTTCTTAAGTCTATCTGGTATTGGATATTGTGGAAGAAAGCTTGGAAGTTGTCGTCTTGAGTTCCTAAAAAAAAAAAGCACAAGTCAAAATTCTTAATCACCCCGTGTCTCAGACAAGCCATTCGCACTCAGGCATCCTTCTCTGCTTTGGAAAGAATAAAGGTCCTTTGAGAACCAAAAATAAATGTGAGCTGGCGCGAGCCTGGAGTTTGCAAAGTGACTTCAGGTACTTCGGGAGCCTTCCCACGTACCAGCTCTCACGGAGCCCTCTCGCGTCCTCCAGCAGAGGAGAGCAGGGCCACCGTGCCCAAGCAGCCCTCTGAGGCCGCACTGAGAGCACAGGTCCTGAGCTCCTGGTCCGCTCTCACAGCGGCTGTGAGCCTAGAGCATCAGGACTCTGCGGCAGGAACGCCACAACACATTCAGCAAAGGCTGCTCTGTCTGGGTCCTGCTATTCGGCCTGGAGTTTGGGGACACTGGGGATCCCCCTCGAGCTTCTGTCTTTCCCCAGAAAGATGTGTGGGGAGGAGTCACTGAAGTCAGCCACCATCAAGATGATGAACACAAGTCCTGCTGTGGACAGGTCTAACGCAGCGCGAGAAGGGACTGGCAAGCAGCAGCAGGAGAGACCGTGCGAGGGCGGCGACACATCACTGGGAGGCCCAGCGAGCCTCTGATTATGCGCACCCGCATGCACTGAAGAAAGGCACTGCTCCCTCCTTCCAACCCTGCGTCCAGCTCCTGCCTGAGTGCCGCGGGTGGGGGGCACGTCGCTCTGACCCCCTTACCCCACAGTCAGCTCCCTTGGATATCGCGGTGGCTCAGCTCCGGACGAGAAGTTTGCTCAGAGAGAAGTTCTGTGGCAGGAAGGCCCTCAGAGCCACCACGAGCCGCACAGGGGAGGCCTGCCACCTGCCACCCACGACGCGGGTCTGTGGCAAGGGCTCCGCCAAAGCACATACATCAAGTATGTGTGGAAGCAGAGGCACTCGGTAAGCAAGAGCCAACTATTGATTAGGAACACAAACACAACGAAGGGGACACACACTGTGGGGTCCTCCTCAGAGACAGAATCGTAGGAAACACACATCCCCGGCCCCCCGAGAGTGAGGAGAGAAAGAGGCGCCGCCCCACTGCCCCCGGCGTCACGCCAGGATGCGGGCCTCTGCAGCAAGCGCGGCCCGCGCGGCTCTCACACGGCGCACACTCGATTCGCACGGCTCTTCCACTCACGGCACCTTTTCTGTGTGGTCACCACGACTGTAGTTTTTGTGGGTGTCAGCGCGGTGGCACTTCTCGACTTCTTCCACGAAAACGGCTCTCGGATGGCTATAAGCGACTCCTCCTGGCTCACGACCGTCACCTCGAGGAACCGGCCGATGACGAAGCGGGAGAAGCAGAGCAGGAGGAGCTCCCGGCAGCGGCCGGGGTCACTTGGAGGAACGAGAAGATTCAGATTCAGACTGACTTACAAGTAGGGCACGTAGGTCCGGAAGAACGGCCCTGCGCGTACAGAAGGTCAGCTACGAAACCATGGTCACCCTTAGCTTTGCGTAATTTCCGTCAGAGAACATGGACTTGCTAAACCAGGCGTCTTCCCACAATAACATCAGCCACTGAAACTACTCTGTGGTTCTCAAACTTCAGAGCAATAGGGAAGACGCCATCAGGGTTCTCAAGTTTCAATCGAAATTGTAGAATGCTACCAAAAATAAACAGCTTTTGCTTTATTTTCTGCCCAATTTCCTGCTGCTGCTCCAAGGCAGGCTCTCCCGGAGGCACCACACTTGGTGCTCACCTGCTGCCTTCCACCGAGTTCTGCGCCGTCACATCTAAAAGGTCATTTAAAGAGGCGGCACTGCACAGCTCTGACTAAAGGGCTGTTTGTGGGAACGGCTGCCCCAGCCACGATGGCGGTGGGCTTGAAGCAAGGTGGTTTAATCAGAGCCACATTAAAAAAAATCTATTTTATTTGAGACAGAGGGAGAGAGTGAGAGAGCACGGAGCAGGGCTGAGGGGCAAAGGGAGAGGGAGCAGCAGACTCCCGCTGCTTCACCACCCGAGCCAGCCAGGTGCCCAGAGTCAGGTTTTTAAAAAAGATTAAGAATTAGCAAGGGTAGAGAACTGGAGAGGGCTGCTGGGAAAGGAAGCGGCCCGCTGCCCGGACGCGGGACTGGGGGGTAGACTGGGATTATACACAGTCCTCCCAGAGAGGGAGGCCTCAAACTCCTGTCCCCGGAGCTTGGACCTGGCCAGCTGCCCAGCTGGAGATGAGGGGCAGGAAGGCCTTAGCTGAGGGCACCGGAGGGGAGGTGAGGAGCCGTGGCCTAGGGGCTGAGAGTGGATGGACTCCAACAGGACTGAGGGTCAGAAACGGGTGAGCGGGTGGGGGGTGTGCGCAGGTTGTCAGGCCAGGGGAGGCAACGCTCTGGTCAGTAAACTCACTCAAACCATTTTCTCCAGCAGTGCTTTTCCTTCTTTTTTATTTTTCTCATCAGAATAGTTCGGAATACTTTTATAACCTCCGACCTCGAGCATCACCCACGATACCTAAAGACCCAAATACACGAATGTCCCCAAGGAGAACCCACTCCCAGCCCTCCAGCCACGTACCGCGCATCGCATGCGACCACAACCGGGGCTCTCGCGCCGGGAGGGATGAGCCCTTCTGGCTCCAGCCCTGTCGTCCGCTTCCCCCGCCTCCTCTCTTCTCCGTCCTCATCTTCTTCACAAGCACAGTCGTCTGGGAGACGGAATTTAAGTCCAGAATTAGATCAGAAGCGAGGCAGTCTCGGACAGCGGTGGCAGGCTAGTGAAAATGCATGCGGACACACAAAATGCCAGACAGGAGGTGACAAAAACATCAGTGGACAGCGGCCAGCCCTTCCTGAGTCTGGAACCACTCGCAGGAAGCAGCACATCTAAAGGGTCTTGGCCGAGCTATTTTTGTCTTCTGCTCGGTCCCAAAGACAAGAGCCCAGAACCTAAAGAGCACAGCAGGTGCTGTACCAGGCCCAGAGCGCAGGGAGCAGCAGCACCCTGTCGCGCAGAGCCCACGGGCCTACAGCTGGCTGACCGGACACAGCAGCAGGAGAACCATCTACCTGGAGAGACGTCTCTGCTGTTCACACGACTCTCTGACGCCTGACAGGTTGTGTTTTTTTGGCAGCTCTCCAGTGAGTCAGTATTTTCATCGGAAAAATTCTCCTTCCTGGGAATGGGAACGAGAGACCCTACTGGGCACTTCTGGGTGTTCTCCAGCGTTTGAAACCTGAATTGTTTAGTTTTATCCCAGCCGGCCAGTTTACAGCTGACTAAGTTTTGAGGAATATCTCCTTTGTTCCTGGAAAAAGAAAATGAGCCACGAATACAAACAAGATTCCTGAAGCTAAAATCGTCAGCTGCCATAACACACATAATTCACTCTGGGCGAAAAGTGATTGTAAATAGCTTTATGAATAGAAGTAAAAAGGATATTTTAGGGTGAAAAACTTCTGAGAGATCTCTATGAAGGAAAAAATAAACAGCCAAAATGAGGCTGCTTCTACAGAAATTCCTTTTTTTAAAAAAAAAAAAATTCTTAAATCACAATTTAAAACTCATTAACGGGACTATAATTACTTATTTATTTTTAAAGATTTTGTTTATTTATCTGACAGACAGAGATCACAAGCAGGCAGAGAGGCAGGCAGAGAGAGAGAGGAGGAAGCTGGCTCCCCACTGAGCAGAGAGCCCGATGCGGGGCTTGATCGCAGGACCCCGAGATCATGACCTGAGCCAAGGCAGAGGCTTTAACCCACTGAGCCACCCAGGGGCCCCGACATGACTTTATTTAAATGACAGACTTGGGACACCTGGGTGGCTAAGTTGGTTAAGCGGCTGCCTTCGGCTCAGGTCATGATCCCAGCATCGGGCTCCTTGCTCAGCGGGGAGCCTGCTTCTCCCTCTGCCTCTGCCTGCCACTCTGTCTGCCTGTGCTCGCTCTCTCCCCTCTCTCTGATAAATAAATAAAATCTTTAAAAAAATAAAATAAAATAAATGACAGACTTACTCTATCCAGATCACCAGATTTTTACTTTCTCCTTCCTTTAATGTTCCAAAATTTGTCATCCTTGTGACTTCAATACCACCTTTGTTCTTCAGTAAAAGGGCTCCGCAGGACTCATCAGCAGCCTCTTCAAAGGCAGCAGGGTCCCTGCAGAGAGCACCCCAAGAACAGCATCACGGGAGCAGACACCCGGAAGCTCCACCCCTACCTCCCAGCCACATTCCTTTCAGACGCGCCACCCCCACCACCGGGCCAAGAGCGGCGCGAGGGACGGACCGTCCATCCCCCGGGGACATACGGCCACAGACTACATACAGAGTCCCTACAAAGACTTTTGGAGAAGGACAGCAAAACACCTTGAAGAAGAAAATTACAAATGCTCAAAGATCTAGAAAAAGGGCAGTGGCGCGGTGGTAATATCTTGAAGGAGCTCCTGATTCTGGGAACGTGCTGGGGAGAGAGCGTTCGATCCTCTGCTCTTCAGGCCGCCGGGAGGGGTGAGGGCAGGCACCCTCCCTTCACGGACCCCGCTCCCCCGCGTTCTGTGGACACTGGCGGGAAGCAGGCGGCTTCAGTCCTCTCACTGCGCTCCCACAGTGCTCATCTAGACAGTGGGGCCCCGGCCACACACGCGGTGACGGTCTCGACCACACTGGCATCCCCTCCTCAGGCAGCTCCTGGCCCTCGAAGTCCTCCCGTCCACACATTCCTCCCTGCCGGGGCACCCCCAGCCCTTCCTCCCTCTCCTCATCCACAGTCCGCGCGCGGACGACAGCAGCCGGCCCCTCACGCCGCCCTCAGCTCACACGGCCTCGCATGGCCCTCGCCCAGACCCAGGGCGCCACTGGGGACGGCCGACAGCTGCCGACGGAGGGCCGAGAAGTACGAGCACAGGAGGGCGGGGAACGACTGCAAGGTTTCCGGCTCAAGCCACCCGGCACACACAGGCGGGCGGTTCAGGAGGAGCGTGGGAGCTCCGCTCTGCGCTCAGGAACGGGTGCCTTTTCCAACACGCACCTGGGCACCCACACAGCGGGTCCGAGAGGAGCGTACACGCAGGGCTGACACCGGGGCCTCTGGACCAGCTGGTGGAGAGAACCCGCACAGAGCCTCACTGCCCCACGCCGTTGCCAGGAGCCTCCCCTCAGGGGTCCGGAAGCCTGAGTGCGGTGACAGCACATGGGCTCTGCCAGGGCAGAAGCGCGGCAGTGCTCCCGGAGCTGGCGCAGGGGCTGGCGCAGGGCCTGGCGCGCAGGGCCTGGCACACAGGGCACCGACTGCCCTCCTGCTTCAGGGCGGCACGCTCATCTCCACTGTAAAGCCAGGAAAGGGGAACCGGCCGCTCACAGGCTGGGAGCTCCCCGGACCCAGCACATTGCCTTCGTCGACCACTCACCTTCTAATCCCCTACGCGGACTAGGAGGTTACGAGGGAATTCCGAAATCATAGGATTTGGGCTTGGCTCACAGCCAGTGTCCCCCCAAATGAATAAGTAAATCTTAAAAAAAAATGAAGAACCTACTATGTCCAACATGTTCTAGAAAGTACCGACACGTGAAAGCACAAAAGCCATCAAACCACCAGGACGCGAACACTGCCGATGCGAGACTGAGGGTTAAGAAGGAACTGCTAGCCTCAACTTTAACCAGCCACAGAGACCGCTGAAAACCTTCCAGAAGACGCTGTCCCCCTTTGACCGCACAGCTTAGGATTTGGACAGGCTGTTACTGAGCTTATTAAAGCAACTCCTAAAATACACTTCAACTGGGCCTCTTGCTCCCGAAGAAGAAAGCGGTTTCCTCGTTACCGTCTTTTCACGGGGGTCATGCACAAGGCTCTCCAGACATAGCACGACTGGCTGCTCTCCACCACCACGGCACTGACCACGTCATGTCTTCGAGGCACGTATCCCTCAGCAAGCTTCAGAGAGTCCAAGGTGAAAAAGATGCTGTCACCTATCACCCCGTTTCTACCGCAGAGGCTAGAAATGCAGACCTGCGAACACAGTCATTGAGGACGGTGTGAACAGGGGCCACACCAGAGCCTGACTCTCCAAACCAGCCCGTCTCGGGTTGGCCTCCAGAACCAGAAACACACACCCGGTGAGCTGTTTGGCAACACCTCACCTGGGCCCCGTTGCAGGCAAAGTGCAGCCTCGGGAGGGAGTGGGGGACCCCGGCCTTGGAGAAGCGAAGCCCTGAAGATTCCATCAATGTGTGAGGGCCTCAGAGCCAAGGCTGAGGTTGTGCAGTCAGAGCGCGTCGGGTGGCCGGTGCTCACTCCCCGTGTCTCCGCCCCGGCCCAGCACGCGCTGCCACCCGCACCCCTGAAAACTCGTCTCCAGCGCCGGAGCCCGCCGGCCTCTACGGCCCCAGTCCTTTTACCCGCCGTCTCCCTCCCAGCAAGCAGAGCGTCGGCACCTTCTGCACGAGCTACAGAAGTAGAATCTCATCGTGCAAGCGTGCCAGGCGACCTCCAGGGATCTCCTTAAGGAAAGCCGCATTCTCAGCAAGGACACAGCCGGACTTCCCGACGCACCCAGGGGAAGCCCGGGCCGGAGGGCAGGAAGGTAAGGACGGGCGAGGGCCGGCACCTACCCTTTCCACGCGCTTGTACCTCAGCGGCTTCACGGAGACGGCCTCGCTGCTCCACGTGCCCGGCCGGATCCAGTACTCCGCCTCCACCCAGTCTCCCTTGCAGGGCTCGAAACCTCCAAGCAGGGAAACCATGGTGCTTACTTGGTAATGTTGGTCATACCAAAGTATACACGTCATTCTGAGGTTGTGATACACAGAAACCATTTCTCTTCTACCCAAGAAACCCGTTTTCAACCTTGGTTTCTCTTCTGGGTTTCCCCAATTAATTGGAGCTGTGGATGTTACAGACTTGCCTTTCTGCAGCCTTACCCTCTCCAGCCTAAGAGGGCAAACGCAGGGAGCCCAGAGAGGTTTGTGGCTTACATGGTCAAGCACCTGGTTTGTGCAGTTTCGGGATCCCATGTGGCTTCCAACATTCCCCACGTTTTTCCTATGCGCTATTCCTAATGCAACAAAATAGGCTCAATAGCACCTCTCTTCCACCTCTAGCCTCTAGGGAGTGCGACTCAAGGTGGCCAGCAGTTTCTCTAACACGGGCCACTGCTCTGTCAGCTCTTCCCAGAAGCAGTGTGAGTGCCCCCCACCCCCACCCCCACAGGTGACAAAGGGCTGTGCGCTCAGACCTGAGAGTTGGGGTGTCTGTGCCAGCTCCGGTGGTGGGGGCAGGGAGCACTCAGTGCCCCTGCCAGATCCTGGGGGGTCGGGGGGGGCAGGCAGCTGTGTTGCGGCCTGCAGGAGGCAAGGTGCCCTAGGCTGCCACTGGCTGGCGGGCGGGCACGCTGGGCAACTGCAGGCTCAAGGACATGCCGTGGCATAACCATCCGTCAGTCCATGACACAGGAAGCACCGTCTGAGAGGGTGAAGCACCGTCTGAGAGGGTGTGTTATGGTGCACGCTGTGAAGCTACAACTGGTTACCACGTTTTTGTCATTTTGCAGTACTTTTGACAGCCATCGGCTCAAGGAATAGAAGGACAGGGACACCCGGGTGGCTCCAGCAGGGAAGTGTCCGACTCCGGCTTTCAGCTCAGGTCACGGTCTCAGGGTTGTGGGCTGGAGCTCCGTGTAAGGCTCCATGCTCAGCGGGGAGTCTGCCCGGGAGTCTCCCTTTCCCTCTGCCCTTCCCCACTGTATATGCGCACTCTCTCTAAAACAGTAAAAATAAAAAAAACACAAACAAAAACCAAAATTGCACAATTTAAAACTGAATTTGTTTCTCAAGAAAGCTGGTGATAAACACCTGAGAGCCCGAACGTCTCCTGACAGGGACCGATCAGCACGAGGGCCACAGTGGTACCACTGATGGCGTGGAACCAGAAGAGACACATGGGCTAGAGCCCTCGGCTTCCGGGCAAGGGGCGTTTTAAGAGGACAGGCCCAGAAGCACAATTTTACAGGTTAGGACATACTTGTATGTTGACTTAAAAACCATGACTTTATTTGTGAAATATTTAACATAATTCCACTAATTTTTTATTTCAAATCTCTTCAGATACACATGAAAATGAAGCAATATGCTAGTTTTATAAACAGTTATCTCGAAGAGAAAAGAAACAGCAAAACAAATTCAAATAATAGTGTGATTTTTTTCCTCCATCAGAATCATGGAATCAGGGATGTCTGGGTGGCTCAGCTGGTTAAGCATCTGCCTTCAGCTCAGGTCATGATCTCGGGGTCCTGGGACTGAGCCCCGAGTTGGGCTCCCTGCTAGTGGGGAGCCTGTTTCTTCCTCTGCCTCTGCACCTCTCTCTCAAAGAAATAAAATATTTAAAAAAGAAAATAAATTGCAGTTATTGAAAATACAGCTTGTAAACAGAAAACAGCGACACTCCTTTCTACCAAAGCAGCAGAGGGAATGAAGCCACGAGGCCCCCGGAGCCTGCCTGGCACCTGCGGCGTAGAGCTGAAGTCGTATGATGGGAGTCCACACTATCCGGCCTGTGCCAAGTCTTCCGAGAAAGCCCTGATGTTTAACTGGGTAAACAGATGCTCTGTAATGGAATGACCGAAGTGGACAAGACGTACCAATTTACAGCATCTGCATTTGATTTGACACTCACAAAAATCTTAGAGACAACTCATTTGATGAGTTTTAATTTATGAGAGCATTTGATCACCTTTGCACTCATAGAGGCAAACAAACAGGCCCTGTAAAAACATCTGCGCTGACACAGTTAACAAGTCTCAATAGAAAAATACCAGACTTGGAGCGCCTGGGTGGCTTAGTCGTAGAGCGTCTGCCTTCGCTCGGCTCGGGTCATGATCCCAGGGTCTGGGCATCGGGCCCCGCATCAGGTTCCCTGCTCAGCGGGAGGCCTGCTTCTTCTTCTCCCACTCCCCCTGCTTGTGTTCCATCTCTCACTGTCTCTCTCTCTGTCAAATAAATAAATTATTAAAAAAAGAAAAAAAAAAACCAGACTTAAGGATTTTGTAGAATTTGCTCTGAGCTTACTAATATTTTCTCAATTAAAAGTGTTATAGCCTATAGGGAGAGCCAGTCAAAGGCTTCAGTTTCAAGTTTATTAACCATAAAATGCAGTTTGGAGATTCCAAACCACTGAATAAAAAAATGAAATTAGATACTAAAAAATTTATGTTTCTAATTTTATTAATTTTTTTCTTTTTAAATATTAAGATTTTATTACTGGTTTGAGAGAGAGCGCGAGAATGCGTGCACATGGTGGGGGCGGGACTTGGGAGCAGAGGGAAAGGGAGAGAGAAGACCACAACCAGACTTCCACTGAGCCGAGTGTGGAGCCCAGTTAAGGGGGGCTGGATCTCATGACCCTGAGATCATGAAAACCGGGCTGAAGTCAAGAGTCAGACGCTTAACCAACTGAGCCACCTATGCGCCCAGTGTATGTTTTTAATATTAGTGACATGGTGTTAGAAATGGTGAAAAATTACAATGTTATTATGTGTCAAGGATATAAAGACTGAATAATATTAAGTGGTTTTAAAAGGCCCAAGTATTCTTTTTCTAAAAAAAGTTTCGCAGTTTCTGAATAACGCTACTTGAAAGGTCCGCCAGTGTAGTAAAATCCGTCTGCTCATCAATATGCAAGTATCCAAAAAATGATTTAATTCCTTTTCACACCCCTTCCCACTTCTCAGTGTGTACCAGTGTGGACACTAAGTGACGGGATCACCCCGGCTATGACTCCGGCCATGGGAGAGGAGAGAGCCGCCGCCAGAACACGAGGTGGGGGTGTGATCCTGACCTCTCTCCCCTGCCTTCTGCCAGTCGCTGGGGGCTCTCCTTAGGCTAATCCCAACCCAAAGCCAGAGGACAAGGCTGGGCGGTCCCTACTGGGCAGACAGAACGGGAAGGATACAGAAGGGCACCAGAGGCTGCAGAGCTCCGGCCGCAGGAGAGGGTGTTCGGAGGGCTGGGCTCCAACCCGGGAAGGAGGGACCAGCTGCTGGGTTGAGGTTCTCAGAGAGAAAATCTCGGGCCCTCAGGGACGCAGGCAGATGAAGAGCAGGGCCTGAAGAGGCGCACTGGTCACTAAGGCACACCCCCACGCACGGCACGGCACCCTGTCCTGTGTGCGGCACCGGTTCCTGGGCCTGGTGAAAGGGCTCAGGAAGGACCCGGGGCACGTGTTCTTTACTACACAAATGGGTCCATAAACCAGTTTAATTTGACAAGAAAAAAATAACCTGACTCGTGACCCTGGCGGGGAGCTCGGGTCACGCCGGTTAAGTGGATACGCAGATGTCACAGGGCTACCCACTGCTTGCTCTGAGAAAAAAGAGGAAAGAAGTGGGTCTGTCGCGCAGTTGGGACTCTAGACCCTGCTCTTAGGTGACTCCTACCCAGAGTCATTCTGTCTCCCAGCCACATCCACAGACATTCGAGTTTCTCAAAACTGGGGGCCAGGATGGCAGTCACTGGCATCTAGTGGCCAGAGCTCAGAGATGCTGCCAAGCACGTTCCACAATTCACAGGGCAGTCACCAAAATGGAACGGGCAGCCTCCAAGGTCACAGTGCGGAGCACAAGAAAGCCTGCTTGAGGCTGAATGCCCAATTCCATTTTAACAGCCTTGGGCCAAAGGGTTAAGGAGTAACTGGGTATTCATGTGTAAAACAGCTTGGGCTCTTCCCCCACGTTAAGAACTCCCAGGAACAGGAGGAGGGCCCCTGGCTGGCTCAGCGGGCACAGTATGCACACAGAAAAAGAATTCCCGTGAGTGTTATCTGTGGGCTGAGGTCTGAAGAGTCCTCCACAGAACTGGGCGGATGGCCACCACTGCCTTTACAGTCTGAGACCGAGGGGACTCTGTGATCCTGACACCTTCCCTCCCACCGTCACACCCTTCAGTACTCACAGGCTCACACCTGTCCCCAGTGACACCCCTTCCTGAGGCAGCCAGACTTGCTCAACTCCCACGCACGCTGCACACAGCTGCAGACTCTCGAGGTCTTTGGAAGGGTCCGAACCCAACCTGAGCTTCACGTGGCCCCTCCTCACAGAGCCCTTGGTCTGCTCTGCACACAGGGACGCTGGGCCTTACGAGCCCCAGAGGAATCCGAAGCCGTCCACCTCCTGCCCTACCACACTCAGCAGTTCCTCAGAGCAGAAAACCGCGTCCTGTCTTCCCCCTTCCATTAGAGCACATTCTACGAAACTGTGCCAGGCCCAGTGCAAGCCCTTCCAATATTTGCTGAACGAATGCCAAAAAGCACCGGTGTATTCGGACTCTCCCTTAAGTAAACGAAACGTCTAGCCCAATTCTTCCTCCTCCCACTTTCTGATCAGGGATGTGCACCGGAATCCCGCCACCTGTTTGTGCAAATACAGTTTGACAGAAACCCACTGCACCTTTCTGCTCTGGTGCTGCCTACGGGCCTGTGTTCATGCTGCCATCAACCTCGAGGCAAGGAGCTGCAAGAGACCATGTGACCCACAAGCTTTACCATCTGGCCTTTTCCAGAAAAAGCCCGTGACCTTTATTTTGGACGCCCATGTTTTTTTTTCACATTGTGATTTCTCTTCCAAGGATGTTCTTTTGCTGTGGAGGTCAGGCCGTCAGCTGTTTGTCTCTGTGGGCCTGATTTTCTCAGCTCAAGAAGACTTCAGAAAATCTTAATAAAGTGCCTCGACCCATGCTTCAGGTACCAGTCCCCATGGTCAACTACTTCAGCACCTTCCAACAGTATCTGCGGCATGAACTGTGTCCCCGTCTGGGAGTGGCCTCCTGTCACATAGTTACAGGGACCTAGCAATTCCCTCTGAAGCTGAGAAACTGCAGGATCGATTTTGCCAGAATTGAGAGTTTTCTGGCAGAACAGAGATTTAAAACCCCCAGCCATCTGTCAGTTTCATTTTGGAAGCTTCCAGGGTTAGCAACCAAGGTCAGAATCCCAGCTTTTACACCTAAGAAAAGTAGAACAGCAAGTGGCCAGGGGGCTGAGCTCATCTACCTCCTGCACTGGGCTCCCGGGCAGCTGAGGTGGGAGAGAACTGTGGCTCTCCCTCTCTCAACGTGTGGCTGGCAGGGTGAGCAGCTGGAATTCAGCCCGGAAACCACCCTGCCCATGCAGTTTTCCAATCTCGCCCAACTCCAAGGCATGTACTGGTCTGTTTCTCCTTGGGAGGAAGGTCTAAGGTCTTCCTCATCTTGCTCCCCTACTGGGTTACTCCCGACCCATCACTGTAGACAGCAGTACACACTCAACTGTTGTTGAACTCACGAATGGCATTAACAAATTATATAGTTACACGTAAAAACAAAATTTGATAGTTAAAAATAAATGCAATTAAAAACGGATATACACTGTGGGAAGGACAAAGCCATCCCCAAGTCCTATTTTAAAACACCCGAAGTACTGTAAAAACAGAAGGTGCCTCGTACATCTATGACGCCGTTGACTTAGATTAGTAATGATACTTACTTGAAAGGAACAATTACCCAGAAATTAGTGACTCCATTCAACAAACGGCACAAAACAAATCACAGCAACCTACACCACCTATGCCGCTGGGAGCCAGCTCCTGACGAAGGCATTCTCGTCCGAAAACCGCTCCATAAACAAAGCACGCTCAAATTTGACACTTTCCTGTGTGTAACCATCTCAAAGCTAATTCATAAAATTAAAAAAAAAAAAACCAGAGAAAACTTCATCTCAAAAGTGAGCAGAAACCCATGTGACATACCTTCGCAAACGCTCTCCAGAGAGAAGTATGTGGTCTGACTGATGTAGCCCGCGCCCTCCATCAGCGAAGTCACACAGCCGATCAGCACCTGGGGGCGGGACTGCGACAGGCCCCTGGCCTGGCTCTTGCTGTCGCCTTCCCACTTATCAGAGACGGCCTCCACCTGTAAGACAACCTGCTACTCACACCGCAAGAAAAGGCCTGTAAGAAAAGCAGACTACAGGAAAGTATCTCTCATGAAGACAGGTGTTAAAAATCCTCACCAAAACACTAGGAAACCAAACATGAGAGTGCATTAATAGGGTTACACAGTGCAATCAAGGCCAGTTTATCCAGAATACAAAGAAGTTTCACACGTGAAAAGTGATCAGTATAATACACCACACATTGGTAAAACAAAGGGAAAAAAATACACGAAATTCTCAGCTGACGCAGAGAAAACATTTGACAAAACAACACCCTTTCATGAGAGAACGCTCCAACCAAGAATTGAAGGAGATTTCACCATGATTAAGCCCACATAAGAAAAACCCACGCCTAACCTCACATTCAATGACAGAAAAATTGAAAGGTTTTCCATTAGGATAAGGAACCAGGCAAGGAAACTTTGCTACATCTGTTCAAAAAAAGTATTCAGGCCCTAACCAGAGAAACTGGACAAGAAAAAGAAGTAAAAGGCACCTAAACTAGAAAGAAAAAGTTAAGATACTCGTTTGCAGTGGTATGATTTTATATGTAGAAACTGCTAAATATTCCATAAAAATCTGTTAATTTTTTAAATTTCAGCTAATAAATTCAGCAAACCTGTAGAATACAAGATCAATATAGAAAAATCCATCTCATATATACGCACTCACAATGAACGAGCCAAAACCAGAAATTTGGAAAACAATTCCATTTATAATACCATCAAAAAATAATAAAACACTTAGGAATAAAGTTAAGCAAAAAGATGAAATACATACACTAAAAACTACAAAACGTGGCTGAGAGAAGTTAAAAAAAGACACAGATGGACAAAGCATTCATGGACTAGAAGACCTAATACTGAGGTATCAATACTATCCAATGTGATGTACAGATTCAATGTAATCCCTCTCGAAATCCCGGGAACATTTTCAACGGTACTCTAAAGTTCACACGGACTCTCAAGGGACCCTGAACAGCAAAAACAACCTTGAAAAGGAAGAACAAAGTTCTCCGAAGCCTCAGCAATCAAGAGCGTGTAGCGCCGTAAAGACAAACTCAATACTCACGGTAAAGAATGTGCGCCAGTGACTCTCACAAGGGCGCTGAGACCACTCAAAGGAGAAAAGGTACCCCACTGTGCAGTCCTCTCGAAAAATGGTGCTGAGGGGCGCCGGGTGGCTCAGTGGGTTAGAGCCCCTGCCTTCGGCTCAGGTCATGATCCCAGGTCCGGGGATGGAGCCCCCGAGCCGGGCTCTCTGCTCAGCAGGGAGCCTCCTTCTGCCTCTCTCTCCGCCTGCCTCTCTGCCTACTTGTGATCTCTGTCTGTCAAATAAATAAATAAATCTTTAAAAAAAAATCGTGCTGAGAAAATGACACCAACGCACAAATGAACGAAGGCGAACCCTTACCCAACACCATATTAAAAAATTAACACGAGGTGGATCAGACTTAAATCTAAGAGCTAGAACTATTAAACTTTTAGAAGCAAGCAAAGGTGAAAATCTTCATGATCTTGGATTAATCAATGACTTTTTCATTGTGATATCCAAAGCACAGTCAACTAAAAAAAAAGGATAAATTCCACTTCACCAAAATTTGAAATGTCCGTGTATCGAAGAAAACGATCAACAGAAGCTGAGAAGATAACCCACAGCACAGCAGGAACGCTTGTAAATCACGGATCTGATAAAAGACCAACACCCAGAATATATAAAGAATTTCTGTAAGTCAAGAAGAAAATAAACAAGACAATGAAAATATGGACAAAGAACTTAAATAAGCATTTCTCCAAATAAGGTTTATAAATGACCAAGCACATGAAAAAATGTTCAACATCACTGATTATTAAGGGAAGGTAAATCAAACCCACAGCAAAATACCACTCTGTATCCACTAGGACGGCTACTCTCAAAAAAAAAGAAAAAAGAAAGTAACTTGTGTTGGCCAAGATGTAGAAAAACTGGAATCCCTGTGCATTGCTGGAAGGAACAGAAATGGTGCAGCTACTATGGAAAAGTTTGCTGGTTCCTCAAAGAGCTAAACACAGAATGACTATACGACTTCTTTAATTCCACTGCAAGGCGTATACCTGACAGAAAACGGGGACTCAAAGACACTTGCTCAGAGCAGCATCATTCACGATACCCAAAAGGTAGAAACATCCTAAGTGTTCAACAGATGACGGTACTAAATGTGATCTATACATACAGTGGACTATTCCTCAGCCATAAAAAGGAATAAAATTCTGATACAGGTTACATGGATAAACCTTGAAAATACTATGCCAAGTTCAGTAATGCAAATACAAAAGGACAAATATTGCATGATTCCATGTGTGTGAGATACCTAGAAGAGTCAAATTCATAGAGATAGAAAGTAAAACTGAATTATTGTTTTAGGAACGATGGTAAAATTGGGAAAATAATGATAATGGGTATGTACCTGTCACTGGGTTGTATACCAAAAATGGTTAAAATGGTAAATCTTATGTATATTTCACCATAGTAAATCTGTGTAAAAAATAAGGAAATTCCACATCCTTCATGAAATCAGTACATACTACCTAATGTGGGCAAAGCAAGCGAAGGTATGAGCACACTGTTCAAGTGACTCAGGAATCTACTGAAAAGCTGAGAGCAGAACCCAAGGAGAGCTCCGAGCCTGAGGAAATAAAGGACAGCGGGAGTACACGCGATCTCTCTCTCTCTCTCTCTCTCTCTTTCTTTCGGTAGCAGTGTAGGCCAGAACAACCTTCTAAAACTTTCTGCAACGATAGAGACATTTTGTGTTTGTGCGGCCTGATTTGGTAGCCACCAGCTGCACTTAGCACTGAAAATGTGGTTAGCGAAGCTGAGCAATTTTAAATTTTATTTACTTTTAATACGTTTAAATTTAAATAGCCAACACATGATTGATGCTATCATCTTGAATGATGCAATTCTAAAATGTTACTTAAATGTACTATTTTTTAAAAAAGATTTTCTTTATTTGACAGACAGAGATCACAAGCAGGCAGAGAGGCAGGCACGATCCCAGGACCCTGAGATCATGACCTGAACCGAAGGCAGAGGCTTTAACCCACTGAGCCACCCAGGCGCCCCTAAATGTACTATTTTTAAGATTTAAAAAGATAATATTAAGCATTAGACTGCCATTTGCTAACTAGAATAAAGTACACCTCAAACATTTTTTTGAAAGATTTTATTTATTTACTTATGTGAAAGAGAAAGAGTAAGTGAGCAGGAGGGAGAGGGAGAGAGAATCTGAAGTGAGACTTGGTGCTGAGCACAGAGCCCAACACGGGGCTTGATCCCATGACCCTGAGATCATGACCTGAGCCAAAAACCAAGAGTTGGACGCTCAATCGACGGAGCCCTCCAGGTGCCCCAAACCAATTTTTTTTTTTTTTTTTTTTTGAGAGAGAGAGAATGCACGTGCGCATGGGGCTGGGTGGGAATGGGAG
This sequence comes from Mustela erminea, assembly GCF_009829155.1. Taxonomy (NCBI): domain Eukaryota; kingdom Metazoa; phylum Chordata; class Mammalia; order Carnivora; family Mustelidae; genus Mustela; species Mustela erminea. The sequence goes on from NC_045619.1 coordinate 594,511, forward strand.
AGGGAGAAAGACAAGTTCAAGCAGGCTCCACACCCAGCAAGGAGCCTGATGTGGTGCTGATCCCACAATCCCTGAGATCTGGACCTGAGCCAAAATCAAGAGTCCGATGCTTAACCTTACCCCAGGCCCTCCTCATCTAAATCATTTTTTAAAAAGAGAATTTATTTATTTATCTGACAGAGAGAGAGATCACAAGTAGGCAGAGAGGCAGACGGAGCCGGGGTGGGGGCGGGGGGAAGCACGTTCCCTGCTGAGCAGACAGCCCGACGCGGGGCCGATCCCAGGACCCTGAGATCAGGATATAAGCCGAAGGCAGAAGTTTAACGGACTGAGCCACCCAGGCGCCCCTCAACCATTTTTTAAAAAAAGAATTTATTTATTTATTTGACAGAAAGAGAGCACAAGTAAGCATGGAGAAAGAAAAGCACGCTCTCTGCTGAGCAGGGAGCCCGATGTGGGGCTTGATCCCTGGATCCCAGAATCATGACCTGAGCAGAAGGCAGCCACTTAACCAAGTGAGCCACCCAGACGCCCCTCATCTCAACCATTTTTAAAAAGGAGTTCAACTCCCTAAATTTGCCAACTACCAAATTATATGACAAAACCCAGCAGCTTTCCTACATACGAAGAAAAATACTAATTTAAAAATTTAGGGGGCACAGAGTGGTGCCATAAGTAGAGTGTCTGATTCTTGGGTTCAGCTCAGGTCTAATCTCTGGGTCACAGGGTTGAGCCCTCCACTGGGCTCCACACGGGGCATGGAGCCTACTTGAGATTCCTGCTCTCCCTCTGCCCCTCCTGCTCATGCTCTTGTTCTCTCTCTAAAGTAAATAAAGAAATCTTTTAAAAAAATACAAAGCAAAGTCATATTGATAATGGAATATAAACATTAAAGTTCATGGATATAAAAAAATTGTAGAATCTAAACAAAGATATTGAGCTACAAAAAGAAGATAAAGGAGGCTTACGTAATCGGGGAAGTTGTCTCGGGAGATGCGGATGCGTGATCTACTGGTCGCTCGGCCTAAACGGTTCCACAAGCTCAGTGCTGTCCAAAGAGATTCTGAGCTGAAGAGGAGGCACAAGAGAATGACCCCAGTGTTCACCCAGAATAATCAGAGAGCGGGAGAATGCTATCCACGTCGAGGAGGGAAACCCGCCTACCACCCAAGGATGAGACAGTGCCGCGAGGGCCGACACACAGGCATGAGGACCAACAGGGCCCCATACAGATGGGGTTCTGGTGTATGATAAAGGGACACTCTTGATCAGAAGGAAGAAAGTGGGATGACTGGTCAGCTCCTGAGAGAGCAATGTCTGGTTCCCTCTTTCAGCCTGTATAGCATATAAATTTCAGGCAGACTAAATATTTAAATGTCAATAGACAATTTTCAGAGAAAACTTGACTGCATATGTCTAAGAAGTGGAACAAGCCTCTCTAAGGATTCTTAGAGGCCAAAAGCCACAAGGAAAAGATAGACACATTTAACTACATAAAACAAAACTTGAAAAAATAGTCAAAACATAATCTCGGGAGAAGCATCTACAATACTTTCATATAACAATATTCCTTAAAAAGTTCTCATTTCCCAACAAGACAAGGATGTGCACTCGTCCCACTTTTATTTGCTGGAGTACTGCAAGTCCTAGCCACAGCAGTTAGACGACATAGAGAATAAGCAGCATCCAGACTGGTAAGAAAGAAGTTAGCATACGCAGATGACACGATGCAATATACGTTTAGAAAACCCTAAAGGCTCCACCAAAAAACTACTGGAACTGATAAATGAACTTAGTAAAATCACAGAATACATATCGATATAGAAAAATCTGTCGCATTTGTATACACTAATAAAGAAGCTGCAGAAGGTGAACTTGAGAAAGCCATCCCATTTACAATTGGATCAAAAACAATAAAATACTTAGGAATAAACTTAACCAAAAAGGTGAAAGACCTGCGCTCTGAAAACACTGAAACCCTGAGGAAAGACACTCAGGACGCTGCAGGAAATGGAAGGACATTCCACGCTCATGGGTTAGAGGAAAAATACTATTCAAACGTCTATACCACCCAAAGCAATCCACACGTTCCATGCAAGCCCTCTCAAAATGCCGACAGCACTGTTCACAGAACTAGAACAAACAATCCTGAAACTCGTATGGAGCCACAAAGACCTCGAATGGACAAAGCAATCCTGAAAAGGAAAAACAAAACTGGAAGCATCACAACTCCAGACCTCGAGTTACAAAGCAACAGTAATTAAAACATTATGGTCCAGGCATAAAAACAGACACAAAAATCAAGGGAATAGGATAAAAAAACCCCAGAAATAAACCCACAGTTACACGGTCAGTAAATGTTCGACAAAGGGATGAATATCCAATGGGAAGCAGGCAGTCTCTTCAACAAATGGTGTTGGGAAAACTGCACAGAGACCTGTAAAAGAATGAAACTGGACTACACTCTTACAGCACACGCAAAAGTAAACTCAAAATGGATGAAAGACCTAAATATGAGGCCTGAAATAACAAAAATCCCAGAAGGGAGCACAGGCAGTAATTTCTCTGACATCAGTCATAACATCTTTCTAGATGTGGCTCCTGAGTCAAGGGAAACAAAAGCAAAAATACACTATTGGGACTTCATTAAAATAAAAAGCTTGTGCTCAGCAAAGGAAATAATCAACAAAACTAAAAAGCAACATACTAGGGGCGCCTGGGTGGCTCAGTGGGTTAAAGCCTCTGCCTTCAGCTTGGGTCATGATCCCAGGGTCCTGGGATCGAGTCCCGCATCGGGCTCTCTGCTCAGCGGGGAGCCTGCTTCCTCCTCTCTCTGCCTGCCTCTCCGCCTACTTGTGATCCCTCTCTGTCAAATAAATAAATAAAATCTTAAAAAATAAATAAAAAGCAACATATTCAATGGCAAAGTTATTTGTAAATGACATCTCTGATAAATAGTTAGTATCCAAAATATATAAATATTTCCTTTAACACCCCAAACCAAATAATCCAATTAAAAATGGGCAGAAGACATGAACAGAGATTTCTCCCAAGAAGACATCCAGACGACCAAGAGACACATGAAAAGATGTTGGACTTCTCATCAGGGAAACACGAATCAAAACCACGATGAGACACAATGTCAGGCTGGTCAGAATGGTTAAAAGTAACAAGTCAGGAAACAACAGGTGCTGGCTAGGCTGTAGAGAAAGGGGAGCTTCCTGCACTGGTGGGAATGCAAGCTGCTGTAGCCCCTCTGGAGAACAGTATGGAGGTTCCTCAAAAGTTAAAAAGAGGGCACCTGCCTGGCTCAGTCATTGGGCTGCTGTCTTTGGCTCAGGTCATGATCCCAGGTCCTGGGATAAAGTCCCCCATGGGGCTCCCTGCTCAGCTGGGAGCCTGCTTCTCTCTCCCTCTCCCTGCTGCTTCCCCTACTTGTGCTCTCCCAAATAAATAAACAAAACCAGAAAGAAAGAAAGGGAAAGAAACAAAGAAACAAACAAACTGGACCCTTATCTTAAAAAAAAAAAAAAAAAAAGCTGGGGCACCTGGGGGGCTTAGTCAGTTAAATGTCTGCCTTCGGCTCAGATCATGATCCCAGGGTTCTGGGATCAAGCCCCGCATCGGGCTCCCTGCTCCGAGGGAAGCCTGCTTCTCTCTCTCCCACTACCCGTGCTTGTGTTTCCTCTCTCACTGTGTCTCTGTCAAATAAATAAATAAATAAATAAATAATCGAAAGTAGAGCTACCCTACGATCAGGTCATCGCACCACAAGGTATTTGCCCCGAAATACAAAATCATGAATTTCAAGGGTACGCGTATCTCCTACCTTTACAGCAGCTGAATTATGGAAGGAGCCCACGTGTCCACCAAGAGATGAGTGAATAAAGAAGAGGTAGTATACAGCCATACACAAAATGGAATACTACTCAGTCATCAAAAGATGAATCTTGCCATTTGCAACGACACGGATAGAAGCAGAGGATATTATGCTGCGCGAAATAGAGAGAGACAAATACCATATGATTCCACGCATATGTGGAATTTAAGAAACAAAACCAATGAGCAAAGAGGGAAAAGAAGGCAGAATAAACCGAGAAACAGATTTGTAATTATACAGAACAAAATGACAGTCACCAGAGGAGAGATGGGAGAGATGGGTGAAATAGGTGATGGTGATTAAGAGTTTAAAAAAACTTTATTTTTATTTTTTTTGAAATTTTATTTGTTTGACAGAGAGAGAGATCACAAGAAGGCAGAGGCAGGCAGAGAGAGAGGAAGGGAAGCAGGCTCCCCACTGAGCAGAGCCTGTCGTGGGGCTCGTTCCCAGGACTCTGGGATCATGACCTGAGCCGAAGGCAGAGGCTGAACCCACTGAGCCACCGAGGCGCCCCTATGAACCGTTTTTTAAAGTGGAAATGACATTTCACAGAGAAATTCTGAACCCCAGTAGTTTTCCCCCCAAAGACCAAAGAGTCAAGAATGGGAGAGGGAGAATGAAGCCTGGGCGGGGTGACACGGTGAGATCATATTGAAAAAGCAGCTACGCAAAGAAAAATTTTCCCTAAAGAACAAGTTCTTTATTATATTTTTAACAGCTTATGACAGACTGTGGTGACAGCTGCATAACTCTGTGAATATATGAAAACACTGAACTGTATACCTCAAGTGGGTACGTAGATTATACCTCAATAAAACGCTTTCTGAAGGTTTTACTTATTTATTTGACATACACAGACAGTCAGCAGGGAGAGGCAGAGGCAGAGGGAGAAGCAGACTTCTGGCTGAGCCTGAAGCCCCGGAGCAGGACTAGACCCGAGGACCCTGGATCCTGACCTGAGCTCAAGGCAGATGCTTGACTGACCCAGCCACCCAGGCGTCCTGTCTCAATAAAACTTTTTTCCCCCCAAAGATTTTATTGATTTATTTGGCAGACAGAGATCACAAGGAGGCAGAGAGGCAGGCAGAGAGAGAGGGGGAAGCAGGCTCCCTGCTGAGCAGAGAATCCGATGTGGGGCTCGATCCCAGGACCCTGAGACCATGACCTGAGCCGAAGGCAGCGGCTCAACCCACTGAGCCACCCAGGCGCCCCTCAATAAAACTCTCAACAACAATAAAAAATCTATAATTTCCCTAATATAGAAACTTCAATAAAAAAAACTTTTAACAAAAAAAGGTATAAAGAATATGAGAATAACTCGTAGAAAAAAGGTGAGGGGCGCCTGGGTGGCTCAGTGGATTAAGCCGCTGCCTTCGGCTCAGGTCATGATCTCAGTGTCCTGGGATTGAGTCCCGCATCGGGCTCTTTGCTCAGCGGGAGCCTGCTGCTCTCTCTCTCTCTCTCTGCCTGACTCTCCGCCGACTTGTGATCTCTCTGTCAAATAAATAAATAAAATCTTAAAAAAAAAAAGAAAGAAAGAAAGAAAAAAGGTGAAAAACCGGGGTGCCTGAGTGGCTCAGTTGGTTAAGAGTCTGCCTTCGGCTTGGGTCGTGATCCTGGGGTCCTGGGATTGAGCCCTGCTTTGGGCTCCCTGCTCAGCTGGGAGTCTGCTTCTTATGAATAAGTAAGTCCAGTCATTTTAAGAAAAGGCTTAACTGTAAATTAAAATTATGAAATAACTTTCCAGTTATTAGATTGGCAAAGATTTCAGAGACTGATAACATCTACATCTTTGCCAACTTTGGGGAACAGACAGTCTCTCCTCCTCCTCCTGAGCGAAAATTAGTTTTGTATGTTATCAGAGAATAATCTAATAACCCCTGACAAGTTAAATGTACATACGCTTTGACCAACAATTCCACTTCCAAGACTCCTAGCACAGTAATACTAATTTTTTTAAGAAGTTTTTTTTTAAAGATTTTATTGATTTATTTGACAGACAGAGATCCCAAGCAGGCAGAGAGAGGAGGAAGCAGGCTCCCTGTTGAGCAGAGAGCCCGATGGGGGCTCGATCCCAGGACCCGGGGATCATGGTGGGAGCCGAAGGCAGCGGCTTTAACCCACTGAGCCCCCCAGAAGTCCCAGTAATACTGTTTTTAAGTGAAAACAATTGATGATAGAGCCCACTAATTGTGTTTGCCAACCGGATTACAAGGGTCCACTCTTTCTGCCCCTTGGAGTTTGTGGGGCCTGCTGGACCAGGACTCCTCAAACAAATACGTCTGGAAGGCTATGGTCCAAGGCCATTCTTACTGGCTAAAAGTGGGGTCCCTGGAAGCAGGGGAGGACACAGCTCTTTCAAATCGGAAACGGACGTCCTGCAGGCAGACCCGTGCTTCCGCGCACAAAGCCAAGAACAAGAGAGGGACTCCCGGTGGCACACCGACCCGACCCGGGGTGCCTGGGGCCGTCGCGGCGCGGCTTGCGCCACATTCTGAAGCGACCCTCGTGCGAAAGTCACCGGCCGCGGAGTCCGTGGGACGCTGCGCGCCGCCAGGATTTAAACTTACTGAAAGCAACTAGCCAAGGGTGCAGGTGGCCCAAAGAAAAGGAGGCTCCAGCGATTCTCATTTCACGCGATTCTGGAAGCACTGGGACGGAAACGTTAAGCCTCCTCGGCCACGACACGAATCACAGACGGGCGTCACCTTCTCAGCGACCCACTTCTGCGGCGCTGGGGTCACGCGCCCAAACTGCCCTGGAGGTCTCCGGACAGAAACCGAGGGCGCCCCGGGCAGGCGCCGCACCGCGCCGCGCCGCACGCTCGGCCTGCGCACGCCCCGAGGCTCACTGCAGGCCGAGCCGGCGCGGACACAGGCGCTGCAACCCGCGCAGCCTTACCCGGACGGCTCTGAGTCCCCGGGACACCCGGTCTTCTTGCACAACCGCGGTGACCTCCTGGCCCACGTCGAGCAGCGCCTTGCTGGCCACCGCGTCGCTGGAGAAGTAGACCAGGTCGTCGATCATGCCGTAGTCGCCGCAGTACCTCGTCACCACTCCCCGCACGCTCTTCAGCTTGGGCTCACCTGAGACGCACACACGGCGGCGCTGCACCACCCGGGGACAGAAAGGCGGGGTCCGGGAGCGCGCGGCGGCCGGGGCCCTCGGGGGCGGGGCGGGGCGGGGCGGGGCGGCCTCCTGGAAGCAGGGTGTGTCCTCCGAGACGACAGGTGACCGGGGAGGGGGCCGCACCCCAGCTCCCCGGCCGCCGCGCGTGCGCCTCCGGGCTCGCTCCCGGGGTAACGCGGAGACCGGCTCTACCCACGCGGCGGTCTGGGGGTGCGCGAGCGAAGCGGGTCCCGCGCAGAGCCGGCCCCTTACCGCGTGCTGCCGCCACTCCCGGGCTCCCTCCCGACCCGCACGTCGCGACACTCGGCGTCGCCTCCCCGGCCTCCCCGAGCGCGGCGCCGGAACACCGTCCCGCCTACAGGCTGGCCAGCCCTCGGGGCGCGGCGACTGGCCCCGCGCCCGGCCAGGCTCCCTGCGGCCGCCGTGCGCGCCGGGCCCAGTGCGGCTCGGCCGGTCCTCGTCAGACTCGGGAGACCTGAGCCGCGCGGGGTCGGGGCGGCGGACGGTCGGGGTCAGAGCCGCGGAGGGTCGGGGCCTCGGAGGGGTCGCGACCGCGAAGGGTCGGGGTCAGAGCCGCGGAGGGTCGGGGCCTCGGAGGGGTCGGGGTCGGGGTCGCGACCGCGTGGGGTCGGGGCCGTGCGGGGTCAGAGCCGCGGAGGGTCGGGGCCGCGCGGGGTCGGGGCGGCGGACGGTCGGGGTCGGGCCGCGCGGGGTCGGCGCACGGACGGCTCCCCGCGGCGGCTCCCTCCCGACACGCTCCGCTCTCCAGAGCGCGGCGAAGACGCCCTGACCGCCGGCGCCCACGGGGACGACGGGCCGCTCGGATCCCCGCCGCCGCCCGCTCCGCCCACACGCGGGGCCGCTGCCCCGAGCCCGCGCCCAGCCCGCGCGCACACGCCCGGCGCCCCGCACGAGGCCGCCCCTCCCCGCCCCGCGAGGCACCTTCCGCGAGCTCGGAGCCCGGCGACGCCGCGTCCTCGGCAGGGCCGTCCGCCCTCCTCCAGAAGAACGCCACCAGCTTGGTCGCGAGTCGCAGCATGGCCCGGCCGCCGCCTCAGACGCCGCACCGCCCGCGGCCGGAGGAGCGTCCGCACGCGGCCACGCGCTTCCCGCCGCCCTCGGCCAATGGGGTCGGCGCGCCCGCGCCTGCGCAGCCCGCTTCGCAGCTCGGCCAATCAGCTCGCCGCAGGCGCCGCGGCCGTTAGCCGCTGGGGGTTGGCGGTTGGCGACCGTTAGCGCGCGCCGGGTGAGGCGAGGTGCCGGTGGGCGAGACGTCGTGCTGGGCGCCAGGTGTCGCGCTGTGGGCGGGGCCTCGTGCGCGCGCGGCCCGTGTCGAGTCCGCCGGAGCGTCTGTGCACCGAGCGAGGCGCCCAGCGGTCCCTAGCGTGTCCCTGTTCCTCTCGCGCCGCCTGCGGGGCCCGCGGTGCGGACCGTCGGGCGCTGACCCCCGCGGCCGAGCTGGGGGTCGCCGCCTCCCGCGCTAACCCTGGACCCGCTGCGCTGCCTCTCCCCCGGCTGCCGAGCGTGTGCTCCGACGTCTCCGGTCTGCTCGGAGCCGGTCCGGTGCGGCTTCGGGTTGCCGCGAAGGATGCCCGGGCATTGCGTGTTGCTTCCTGACTTGACTCCGTCCTGCTCGGAGAATGCGGTGCGGACGAGTCCACCCATCCACGTCCGTGTCGGAGCTGCGCCCGGCGACCCGGCGGCTGCCTGCTCCGTCTTCCCGGCCTGGCGTCGGTGTGACCCGGGCTGTCCTCAGTAGATCGGCCCCGGGCCCCGGGTGCTGTGACTCGTGCTGTCCTCAGTCGGTCAGACCCTGGCGGTCGTTGTGACTTGCGAGCCGTCCTTTCAGTGGATTATCCTGGGGGCCCCGGGGTCATCGTGGACAGGATGCTGCGGTTTCCTGGGGTGCTTTGACCTGCGTGTTGTCCTTTCAGTAGGTCCAAGGGCCGCCTGACCCTTGCGCGTCCCTCTGAGCCGGGTCCTTATGATTCCCCTTGGAGAGCTGTGAAGGTCGTCCTTCCCCAACACCTCAGAAGGCTGCTGCAGTCTGCATCTCAGACTGGTGCTGGGAACAAACGCTGGAGTGGGGTGGTCCCTGGGTTTTCCTGGGTTGGGGGGCAAACGTGCCCAAGGCCGACGCTGTGGGCCCTGGTCGTGCATGCTACCAGGGTGCCAAGGAGAGGCTTGGACTGCAGGGTGGCCTGCCGCAGGAGTGTCCACTCCATAGGACCATCCCCCATATCCATCAGCCCTGTGTTCTGGCCTCTTCGACTCGGCTCTTGAGCTGGTCTATGTGGACACCCAATAGACCTACCAGCCTTGGCCTCCAAAACACAGTCATGTCCATGTCGGTGGAGACATGTTGCCCCTGCACTGCTCCTGGGGAAGCCTTCCGGGCACGGGAGCTCCTGAGCCTCTCACCTCACATCATCCGTAGGGCACTGTGGGGAGCCATGCACTTGTGGATGGCTGTCACGTAGGTGACTAGGCCCAGGACAATGGGACCGTGAATGTTTAACCCAAGGAAATTGGGTGCGTTCATAGATGATGCTAATTCAATGCCTAGAGTCATAGGTTGGGTATATTATTAATTTAACAAGTCATGGGATAGACACAGGACATGTAGAACAATGGGCACCTGCAGAGTCACGTAGATGTTCACGGGCACCTCACATGCTCTTCGATAAGGTCACCTGTAGGGTTTATGATTGGTGCATAGGTATAGCGCGTGATGTGATGTTTGATCCTTATGTAAGCTTTGGGACTATAATAGGGGGCTAAAATTGTGGTGCGGGGTTCCCGGATCAAGATATGTAGAAGACTGACAATAAAGAAGTTTGCCACTCAACCTCGTCTGCGGGTCGTTCTTGCGGGTCGAGAGCGACAGGGCACACCGTCTGGGTGCGTCCACATCCATCCAGAACCTCTCGCCGCTCACCACCCCTGCTGCCCGCAATCCCGGCTGGCAGCTGCCCCCGCCGGCTGCCCCACAGCCTGCTCCAGATGCTCCTGTGCCCGAAATCTTCCAAAAGGTCCGCCTCCAAGTCAGACTCACAGCGGCCTCATCCCTCATGTGACGGCTAGGCCCATCGTCCTCCAGCCTGGCCACCTCAAGACCCTTGCACACGTGGCACCTCTGTGCTGGCTCTTGGTGAGACTCCGCTCTTGCCTCCTCCTCACTGAGGCTGCCCTGACTCTGCGACGTACTCCCTGTCACAGAGCACGCTGTTTATTTGGTGTGCTCCGTGCGCCGGTTAGAACGTGAACTCCGCGTGGGAAGGACGCGGTCTACTCTGTCCACTCTGTCACTGTCTGCTGAACGGCGGTGAAAATGTTAAAACAGGAGGGGGATCTCAGCAGGCAGACGAGGGAGGGAGGGTATTTTAGGAACAATAGTTTGTGTGAGAAAACACGATTTGTTCTGGAAACTGGCGCTGCCAACAGAAACAAGAACGCACTTCCCAGGGGCTGACGAGTCTGGAGCCTCGAGGAGGCTGCTCCACAGTCTCCGATTCGAGGCGGCCAGTCCGGACTCGAGGAGGCTGCTCCACAGTCTCCGATTCGAGGCGGCCAGTCCGGACTCGAGGAGGCTGCTCCACAGTCTCCGATTCGAGGCGGCCTGGTCCCGTTTCTTTGGAACCACCTTGGAAAGCTTCAGGAATGCTGAAATGTGCTTGACTTTTTTCTTCAAAAGAAAACACAAAAGGTTCCATCCTGTTAGACAGATTCCTCCTAATTCAGTTATCCAGAAGACGGTGGGGGAGGGGCGCCTGGGTGGTGCCCTCGGTTAAGCGTCCGACTCTTGGTTTCAGCTCAGGTCATGATCTCAGGGTCCTGGGATGGAGTCCCGTGTCGGGCTCCCTGCTCTGCTCAGCGTTTGCTGGAGGTTCGCTCTCCTCCCTCTGCACCACCCAGCCTGTCTCTCACCAGAAACCAGAACAAACAAAAAGGCAGTGAAGAAGTTTGGGAGAGTCTTCAATCTGTTGGAAATCTGTTCTTGACTTGCCAGGTTGTAGTTTGAGAAAATTCTGGTCTTTGCTTGGTGGGTGAGGAGGACAACAGAGCAGCCCGTTACCTAGAACCCGCGCCTTGCTTCAGCGCCATGTGGATTTGCAGTTGGAGGAGCTAGTTTTTCAGAATGCTTTGATTTGAGCCGTTTTATGGCTTCCGTGCCCACAAAGAGTGACTGTCAGGGCGCCAGTGTCTCCGGGCAAGGAAACTCCCATCCTTTCTCTTTGCTCAGTGAGCGGAAATAAAGGGCCCGTGGGAGTGCCGGGCTGCCGCGGGAACCAGCCAGTCCCCGTTCCGAGCAGGTCAAGGGTCTTGCCTGCATTGAAGGCACTCGTGTGCGTGTGCCGTGGTGACGGGTCATCCTCTGGGGCCGCAGAGCGCGGGGCCAGCCGCCCGAGAGGGTGTGAACATGCAGCTCCTAGTCTGAACCCCACCAGGCTCCCGAGCTCCGCACACTGCTCGCAGGTGGGCGGTCACCCCCCGCCGTGGCCCCGAGCGGAGCTGGCTGGCCCCGATGCCCTTGCCCTTACACGACTGCCCCAGAAGCTCAGCGTCCCACTCTCGAGTCTCATTGAAATTCGGGAGGCGACGGCGCGGCTTTGCCGCCCTTTTGTTTCTGCGTGAATAGCAGTTGCTGGAAACCAAGGCTGCTGACTCCCCGGAGACCAGGGCCGGAGCCTCCGGAGGTAAGCACGCCGGCCACACGGTGGGCGCCTTCGGGCTCTCGGCTCGCTGGGCACCTCGAGCGGACGCGGGGCTGCTACTGTGGGTGTGGGCTGGGGGTGCGGGGGGCCCGCGTCCTAGAGGCACTGGCGGCCGCTCAGCGCTGGGGCACTGGGGGCTGAAGAGGTCCTTGTCCTCTTCAGGTTCACAGTGTTTTCCTACGGACGATACTTTTCACTGAGAGCAGCTTCCTCTACCTCGACTCTTCAGAGCCGGCCGGAATCAACGATCGTTTTCTTGCTGGTGCGTCAGTGGCAGCCGAGGGGACCCGGGAGCCGCGGTCCCGTGGCCTCTAATGCCGGGGTCTGCGGCCCGAGCACCATGACGCGGGAGGAGCAGAGCAGGGAGGAGCTCGGCTACGACAGGACGCCCACCCTGGAGCGGGCACGGCCTGAGGCCGGGAGCTACGGCCCTGACGCCAAGCCCAGCGAGCTGCAGCTGGCCACGAGGCTGCCCCCGTGCCTCACCCACAAGACGTGGGTCCTCTCCGTGTTGATGGGGGTGAGTAGCTCCTCGTAGGTGAGTACCGTGTTCTCCCTTGTTCCCAGGCTGCCGGACCCCATGCTCCCTTCACGGTGGGGCACACACGACCCTGGCCCAGACCCACAGCCTCAACCTTGGCGACGTTTCCATCTCTCAGGCCTGCCATGAGGCCCGGGTGCCCCTCACAGCCGGGAAGCCCTTGGCTTCGTGGTCATTTCCTGGCTGTCCGCTTGGGCCAGCTTTGCAGAGAGCGCGGAATGGCGCTGTGTCCCGGCCTCCATGACTGGCCCTGAGGGTGGGACGCTTAGGCCCCTGGACCTGTACGTTTTGGGGACAGGGGAAGCCCCATGTCTTGCTCAAGATTCTGACAGACGCGTCTCCCTTCCCGCTCGGTCTGACCCTACTGGGAGAGAAGGGGAGGAGTCGGGTGTGGCGGGAGCCGGCGACCGCGCTGGCCATCCTGGCCGGAGGACTCGTCGTCGAGTGGCCCGATGGCCCAGCGGGCCCTTCTCGCCCCCTGAGCCGTGCTGCTGTTTTGCAGAGCTGTCTGCTTGTGACGTCGGGGTTTTCGCTCTATCTGGGGAACGTGTTTCCCTCGGAGATGGATTACTTACGCTGCGCGGCAGGCTCGGTAAGCACCGCTCCTCGGGCGCCCCGCCTGTGCTTTGCGGCCATCTGTCGGGAGTTGTTGGCTCCAAGATTGGCCTGTTGCTGTCACTTGCTCCCCTTGTGACTTTAGTTTCAAATAGAATTTGAGGCCTCTCTGAGGCTCTTGCTGCAGACTCCCGGGCAGGAAACGGCGCTTGGGTTTCTAAGAGCTGCACACCGCTTCGGGGGTCCCTTTGCTGGCAGGACGCCCGGCCTCTGCTCCCTTAGGACAAAGCTCCTTGAGAGAATTGGACTCTTGCCCTGCCGTTGTCTCTGGGGCCTTCTCGGTGGCCCTTTCTCGCCACCGGAGTGGCCCTTCTTGGGGGTCCCAGTGCTGTCTGGCCCAGATGCTCCCGGGCAGCACTGACCTAGGCTGGACATTTCAGCAAAGTCCTTGGGGGTACCCTTCCCCCTCAGAAGTGACAGGCTGAGGAGACAAGCCATGCGCTCCTGCCAGCTCCCCCTCTGCCCTTGCAGGCTCTGTCCCCGTAGCTCGTGGGGTCTGCGGGGGCCCTGGTGTCCACAGGGGCGACACCTGGCACCATGGTGCCCAGGCTGGTGCCCTTCCCTCCACCGCCCCACTACCCTGACACCCCGAGTTTGCCCCCACGCTTGCCCTCTTCCTCGTCCTCCACTTCTGTGGGGACCAACTGTGGGGTCTCTGACAAGAACCTCCTCAGGGCTCTGGGACTCTTGCACATGTCCACTTCTTCACACAGAGATGAGTTTCCCTTCTGGGGTAATTCTCCAGCCAGGACAACCCTGAGCTCGTGCAGCTGGCGATGGCTGGCTCGGAGTGCGCTCAGCACGAAGAGCTTTCGTTTTCTGCCTCTTCTGTCCCTTCAGAAAAATTACAATTTTTCCAGAATAAATTATTTTCAAAGCTCTGAGACCTTGCGCTGCTGCCAGCACCTGTGCCTCCGACAGGCGGCCCTTGTTTGGCTGGCAGGTCTGGGGTCATTTGGAAGCGTGAGCACTGCAGGGGGACGGCAGGGGTTGGCCGTGGCTCACGGAGCTCGGGTTTCTTTGCAGTGTCTCCCCTCAGCAATCGTGAGCTTCGGGGTTTCCCGGAGGAACATCAGAGCGGTGAGTCCAGGCCTCGGTGCGGGCGCTGCGGGCGCGGCTCCGGGCTGTGCGGGAGCCTCCGAGGGCGGGACGTGCCAGGTGGGGGGTGGGAAAGGAGACCCAGGCCGCCTGCAGGGCTGACGGGCACCCACCCGTGTGTGCATGTGTGTATCCGTGTGCATCTGTGTGCGTGTGTCTGTATGTGTCTGCACACGTGTGGACAGGGGTGTCTACACTGCCGGCAGCCACTGTGCCCCACACAACAGGGCTTCCCGTACCCTCCCCACGGCCTCGAGGGGCTGCAGTGTACCCTCCTAGGCTAGGTGTGTTCTTTTTAAATTTTTATTTATTTATTTTAGCGGGAGAGAGCTAGAGAGTGCGTATGCACGTGGGCGAGCAGCGGAGGGAGGGGCAGAGGGAGAGGGAGGCCTTCCGGCGGGCGCGCACTGAGCACGGAGTCCAACGCGAGGCTCGAACCCAGGACAGTGAGATCAGGAGTCTGGCGCTCTACTGACTAAGCCACCCCATCGCCCTCGCCCCGGCTCGTCCTCCTGCAGCACATTCTGGGGATTTTTAATGAATGACGTGGAATTTGGTGCAACGAGCCCATCAGTTTTTAGTTATGCCCCGAAGAGTGACCCCCGTCGTGCCTTCCAGATCCCCAACTTCCAGATCCTGTTTGTGTCCACGTTTGCCATCACCACGACCTGCTTAATCTGGTTTGGATGCAAACTGGTTGTGAAGCCCTCAGCCATAGACGTGAGTCCGGGTGGGGTGGCGGGTCCTTCTGCTGCCGGGGAGGGGGCCGGGGGGGAGCCGGGGGCTCTGGTCCTGCTGAGTCTGGGCCTGAGAGGGGGCAGCCGCTGGGCTGCAACGGTGCAGAAGCCACGTGGCCTGCGCGCCCGAGCCTTGGAGTCCAGCAAGGCTGGAGTTTTGTTTTTGCGTTCGAGAGTGGTCTTTTCTGCACTGTGGCGCTGGTTCCATGGGTTTGTTGATGACATCTTGAGAGTCTCTTTTACAACGTTTTTTGTCAAATCTGTGATGCTGTTGATTCCAAGGTGCACTGCTGGTGTGTGTGCCGCTAAGAAAAGTGGCGAAAACTCCGCGTGTAAGCCATAATGCCAGCAGAGTGTCCTACAAGAGAGGAATCCTCAGGGTTACCTCAAAAAGATAGACAAAAAAGCCTTGCTTTATGGGAAATGTTGAACTCCCTCTTTTCAAGGGCAGGAAGAGAGTGCGGTGGCCCCGAGGAAGTGTCGGCCAGTCCTCCAGGCAGTCGTATGAACACTGTCCCATGGACCTGGCAGGGACACTACTGTTGGTATTGTCTGCAGATGAGGGGGTTCCCATGACTTGACCTTAAACTCAGGCACGTAGCAAGGTTGCTGGGCGTGAAAATCAGCATACAATTGTACCAGCAACAGAACGTTTTGGAAACTGTAATGCAAATACCAAAAGCATTTTATGGAGTTAAATGTGGAGGTCCTGGGATGAGATCAGAAGGTTTGTGAGGCTGACTCGTAGGCGAACCAGGATGCCCTCGTTAGATCAGTCCTGCCAGGAGCACGTGCCACGCGGGGGCACCTTGCGATGGCAGCGGGACCCGGCACCGATCGTGATCATGGGCTAGGGATGGCAGCCCCTGGACAACAGCTGGGGACTCACCCCACAACCAGGAGTTCTTAAACAGCCATCCCAGAAGGCAAGGGAGTCTCCCCCACCCCACTTCTGGGCCAGCCCAGAGCAGCCCTGGACATGGAACACACTGGTGTTGCTGGAGCCCGACCAGGGCAGTCACGGGAGCTCCTGCTATAAGGGGGACCCCTCCCAGGGCATGTGGGGGCACTCCACTGCGGGTCCGTGGGAGAGGGTCCTCACCGAGGAGGAAGGCACAGTGCCCCAGGCGGCTGGAGGCGGTCTCAGCCCTGCTGCCGTCACAGGAGGTCAGCGGAAGCCACAGGGAGGTACCATTCCCAGCAGCGCGTGGCAGGCCGGAAGCCACGGAAGGCAGAGGGGCCTGCCTCCCCCCACCAGGGTGACTCTCATGTTGTGTGGAAACTGTCTGGTGTCGGCGTATGTTCTGAGGAAGGACACACGGGGAGGAGACTCTGCCCCCCCACCCTGGCAGGGCAGACCCTGGGGAAACACATGTGCACCTGGCCAGGAACTGGGGCTCTGGCGGCTCTGGGGCTGGTGCCAGAACCCCGAACCGAAGCAGATCCTCAGTGTCCCTGGACAGCGCCCCCCCAGCACACACGGGGTAAAGCAAGGCGGAGAGCTCCAGGCCCCCCAGCCCTCTCCTCCAGCGTGGCCCATGGCTGCAGCACTGCCGGCCCTGGAGCTGGAGCTCTGCTCTCCACCCCACCTGGGCCACCGTGCAGGAATCTGGGGTAACCAGGCCTTGTGGGGGCTCCTGGCTCCTGAAGGCCGGGCCACAGTGCACCGGGAGTGCGGTCTGTGGCACCGAAGACATGTGGTTCTAATGCCCAAAACTCCAGGGTCTGGGGCTGCGCATGTGCGTGCGCACACACACGCTCACACTCGCACACACAAGCGCACACTTGCACACGCGTACTTGCACACAGTGTGTTCTGAGGAAGGACACACGGGGAAATAGCTGCAGGTGGGACGGGCCATTTGGGGTTCCCACACGCCTCCTCCCGGCCGGCCCTGGCGAGCACGTCTGACGCCCCCACAGGGTGTGCGCAAGACAGCCCGCCCGCCCCCCCCCCCCGTCCTCGTTCAGCCCCTGGGGGTCTGTGCGGCGTCCCCGGGGCGTCCCGTCTCCCCAAACTCTTCAGGGTGGGTCCAGGGGGCTCAGCTTTCCTGCCCCCTGCCAGGAGCAGGCCCATGGGGACGCACTTCGGCAGGGTCTCCTACACCCGCATTGGGGCAGCCCGGCTCTCACACCCCTGCTCAGGGCTCAGGCTTCCCAGACCCCACGAGCTTCCCGGGTCCGCTGTGCTCGGGGAGGACCCCAGGGGCAGCCGCTCACGACTTCCGTCCCCCCGTCTCATCCCCGGTGCTCCCGAGCTCCCTGACAGCTGCCCCGTGTCCCCCTCAGCACCCCCCCAGTAGAACCCCACCCCATCTGTTCCGGGGCCACCCCGGGCGCCACACATCCCCCTCCCCTCCCGCAGTGCCGAGCCCTCGGGCTGCAAGGGGGCTTCAGAACAGGGTTACCGAGTCCCTCAGCAAGTGTCCCGGGACGCGTTGTGGTCCCTTCAAGTTTGTGGAATGGCGTTGTGAGCAGTGGCCTCTTTGGTCTGTTACTCACCCCGTGCAGAGGCCTCCGCGGTCTCTCATGGTTTCCAATCATCCTCTGGGTCCATCCTTAGGGCCTCAGTGTTTTGTGGATCTTGGGCGAGTAATCCCTACATCATTTACAGCTTTTGTTGCTAGTAGGGTATCTTATTTTTCAAATGACATTTTCAGATGGATTATTGGAGTACAGAGACAGGGGATTTAATTTTTTCTTTATTTGGAAATATTTTAAGACTCAAAATAATTTGAACAGATGGTAGGTAAGTTCCTTTGTGCGCGTGCCCAGCTTCCCCAAGCGACCCTGTCCCGTATCATCGACCAGGAGGTCGGCCCTTGCTGCTGGGTACTCAGTTGGGTGAATGTTCACACTGTGCGGTTTTTAAATAAGAAGGTGTTTCGTCAGTTGATTTTGTGTCTGGAAACTTTGCTGAACTTTCTTATCCTTCACAGTTTTTGTGGGTTGTGTGGGATTTATGTGCGGGTGAGCGCGTCATCTGGCTCCTTTCTGAGGAGCTGTGGCAGGTTTCCAGCACTGTGGGAAACGGTGGGGCGTCTCTGTCTTATTCCTGACCCCACACGAGTTGCAGTCAAAGACTCCATTACATTTTGGATGTAACTTTCGCTAAGTTAATGTTGTCTTCACCTGCCAGTTTACCGTGACCTTTTCATTTTAAAAATATAAACAGGTGTAGGGGCACCTGGGTGGCTCAGTGGGTTAAAGCCTCTGCCTTTGGCTCCGGTCATGATCTCAGGGTCCTGGGATCGAGCCCCACATCAGGCTCTCTGCTTGGAGGGGGACCTGCTTCCCTCTCTCTCTCTCTGCTGCCTCTCTGCCTACTTGTGATCTTTGTCAAATAAATAAATAAAATCTTAAAAAAAACCCAAACAGGTGTTGAAGTTTCATAGTTTGATTTTGCATCTGTAAGATGCTCTTTCCTTGCTTTGTTTGACGCGTCAGTGTTTCTGGTGTTGAGCCTTCTTTCCCGGACTACTGTAGATACTCGCATGGGCTGACCAGCCGGCGTTGTGTTCAGGATGTCCGCACCACCTGCGGACACGGCCGGCGCTTCCTTCTTCCGCTGAGCTGTAAAGTGAACTGGGCAGCAGTGGTCTCTTCTGTGTTTAGGAACGACGTGACAGAGCAAACTGCTGCTTAAAGGTTGGGTAGAACACACGGTGGAGTCTCCATCCCGAGCCCTTGCTGAGGGAGGACGTCATTATTAGCAACAAATTTCTGTTTCTTCTTCCTCCTCGTTGTCGTCGTCGTCCTCCTCCTCCTTTTAAAGATTTTATGTATTTATTTGACAGGCAGAGATCACAAGCAGGCAGAGGCAGCAGAGAGAGAGGGAAGCAGGCTCCCCGCTGAGCAGAGAATCCGATGTGGGGCTCAATTCCAGGACCCTGGGATCATGACCTGAGCCAAAGGCAGAGGCTCTAACCCACTGAGCCACCCAGGCGCCCAAATTTCTGTTTCTTCTTGTGCCAAAGTTTGGCGTTTATCTTTTTATCAAAAATTTCTCCATATCATGCAGTTTTTCAAAAATGAGCAGCACGTAATAGCCCCAACATTGCTCACTGCTTTATGTGTGCGATCTAGAACTTCTTTTTTTTTAAGGGCTCCATGCAATCCGTGCCCTCCACAATACCCACCACCAGGCTCACCCAACCCCCGCCCCTCCAAAACTCTCAGACTGTTTCTCAGAGTCCACAGTCTGTCATGGTTCGTCTCCCCCTCCGATTTCCCCCAACTCCCTTCTCTCCGTCTCCCCATGTCCTCCGTGTTATTCCTTATGCTCCACAAGTAAGTGAAACCGTATGATAACTGACTCTCTCTGCTTGACTTATTTCACTCAGCATCATCTCTTCCAGTCCCGTCCATGTTGCTACAAAAGTTGGGTATTCATCCTTTCTGATGGAGGCATAATACTCCATAGTGTATATGGACCACGTCTTCCTTATCCATTCGTCTGTTGAAGGACATCTTGGTTCTTTCCATAGTTTGGCGACCGTGGCCATTGCTGCTGTGAACACTGGGGTACAGATGGCCCCACAGGAAGGTGCACTTTTCACGACATCTGTATCTTTGGGGTAAATACCCAGTAGTGCAATTGCAGGGTCATAGGGAAGCTCTATTTTTAATTTCTTGAGGAACCTCCACACTGTTCTCCAGAGTGGCTGCACCAACGTGCATTCCCACCAACAGTGTAAGAGGGTTCCCCTTTCTCCACATCCTCTCCAACACTCGTTTATTGTCTTGTTAATTTTGGCCATTCTAACTGGTGTAAGGTGGTGTCTCACTGTGGTTTTGATTTGAATCTCCCTGATGGCTGGTGATGAACATTTTTTCATGTGTCCGTTAGTCATTTGTATGTCTTCTTTGGAGAAGTGTCTGTTCATGTCTTCTGCCCATTTTTTTGATGTGATTGTTTTGTGTGTGTTGAGTTTGAGGAGTTCTTTTTAGATCTTGGGTATCACCCTTTGGCTGTACTGTCATTTGCGAATATCTTCTCCCATTCCGTGGGTTGCCTCTTTGTTTTGTTGACTGTTTCCTTTGCTGTGCAGCAGCTTTTGATTTTTCTTTTTAATTTAAAGATTTTATTTATTTATTTGACAAACAGAGATCACAAGCAGGCAGAGAAACAGGCAGAGAGAGAGGGAAGCAGCCTCCCTGCCGAGCAGAGAGCCCGATGTGGGGCTCAATCCCAGGACCCTGAGATCATGATCTGAGCCGAAGGCAGAGGCTTTAACCCCCTGAGCCACCCAGGCGCCTCCCAGAAGCTTTTGATCTTGATGAAGATCCAAAAGTTTATTTTCACTTTCGTTTCCTTTGCCTTTGGAGACGTGTCTTGAAAGACATTGCTGTGGCCGATGTTGGAGAGGTCACTGCCTATGTTCTCCTCTAAGATTTTGATAGATTCCGGCCTCACATTGGGGCCTTTCATCCATTTTGAGTTTATCTCTGTGTGTGGTGTAAGAAAATGGTCGAGTTTCATTCTACAATACTGTCCAGTTGGACAGCCATGTGTAACTTCTTTTCATTTCGGAATTTCACGTGTCTTCCTCGTATCTGCCTTACATATCCTTGGGAAGAACCAGCTCTTGCTTTGGTTTGTCTGTGCTTGCCGCGCTGTCTTTCCCATGTGTCCGGGGCTGCTTCTGGGTGGGCCAGCAGGGGGTCGGAGCCCTGCACCCGTGGTGGGCTGGCAGCCGAGCCTGCTGGGGTGCGTCTGCCCTGTCTCCAAGCTCCGGCTTAGCAGCCTCTGATCTGACACGGAGCATTTCATCCTTGTTTGGTTCTAGGGACGTGCACGCCTCCCGTTTGCCTCTCCAGACCCGCTCCCCACACAGCGCCTGCCTGTCGGTGCCAGAGGCAGCACGCGTGCCCATGCGGGATGGGGACGGGTTGTTAGCAAGTGGTTAGTGTGTCCGTCCCCTGACTCTGAGCCCTGCGGGGTGCTGGGACGGGGGCTCGGTCCTCTCTCACGGCCGCGTCCTTCCTGCCCTGGTCCTCACTGGTCCTGCCGCACCGCTGGGTTTCCTCCAGTCCCTCCTCGTGGCTATCCCTGGGTTTCTCGTCAGGAACCTGATGATACAGACCCATGGATTATTTTTTAAAACCTTCCATTTGTTGTTCTCTAATGTTATTTTTACAGTCAGAACGTACAGCTTGTGTAGATTTTTTGGAATTTACCTAGGCTATTTTGTGGCTTGGTAGATGGTCAGTTTCTGTTAACATTCCACCAAATATATAAAAGAACAAATGTTGTCTGTTTTATTTTGCATGCAGGGTTCTGTAGATCAAACATACTAACTTCATCTGATTTTAAATGTGGTTTTATTATCACTCGCGGCTGCGGAGGCCTGCGACCAGGAGACAGCCGCCGCCGGGAAGCTAGCTCATCCCTCACAGCCCCAGGAAGGAGGGTGCAGGCCGTGCCCAGGCTGGGGGCCGCTGGGGGAAGCACCAGGAGGCAGAGCGGGAGTGGACGAGGGTGTCCATGGGAAGGACTGGAGAAGGCAGGCAGGGAAACAGGCCGAGGACTGGCTCGCACGAATACCGTCTGCGGGCTCCGGGCTCCCCTGGTTGTGGGGCACCTGCCCTGGGGGGTGGGGGCAGGGGAGGGAGGCCCCGAGGCTGGGAGCCCCACAGAGGGGTGAGCGGCCAGGGCCCCGGGTCAGCCAGCTTGCATGCTTATCCTACACTGTAGTAACTAGGTTTTGTTTGTTTGTTTGTTTTTAGCATTTTGTTCTGTGACTGTTGTCAGAGACACAGGTTTTCTGTAGTGGCCAACACAGTCACAATGTGGAACCGTCTCCTCCCCGAGGCCCCGGCCTCTTTAGGTCTTGGCATCCTGCACGGAGCTGTGTAAAGTCTCCCAGTTTTGAAATGAACTTCAGTTTTTGTATCTTTAAACACCCAGGAGGGGCAAACCACTAAGGAAGGGCTAGCTCGGGGGTCGCCAAATCCAGGCCTGGAGCTAAGAATGGTTTCGAGAGAGAGAGTCAGAGTCCGAGGGGGCGTGCGGCCCCTGTGCCTAGCATCTGGCCTTCCTCGGGGAGGCTGCCTGTGGGGTTGTCTGCGGTTATGGAAATCAAGTGAAGAGTCGTCTCTTTTGGCAGATAAATTTCAATCTGATTCTGCTCCTCCTGCTGGAGATCTTCATGGCGGCCACAGTGATCATCTCAGCGCGGTCCAGCGAGGCGCCCCGTAAGCAGAAGGTGGGTCCGGCCCCGGGCTGCGCAGGACCCCAGCTGGCGCCCCGGAGCACAGGTCGGCGGGACGGAAGCCTGCCCCTGGGCGCCCCACACAGCCCTGCGTCTCCAGGGAGTCCGGAGGCTCAGGGCTGCAGGGAACACAGTGGAAGGTGCGATGCGACCTCCTGCCTCTGTGTGGTTCTGGTCCAGGCCCGGGGCCGGCGTTGCCCACGCAGAGACAAAGTCTACAGCAAGTGTCACCTTGAAAATGGCGAGCGCCGCCACTAATCCCATTTACATAGGCAGGGAGAGCCTCTGACCTCAGAGCACAGGGTTCGGTGCAGAGAGTGGGGGCAGCGGCTCTCCTGGGGTGCACCCCTGCCCCCTGCGGCACTCCTGCCCCCTGCGGCACCCCTGCCCCCTGCGGTGCACCCCTGCCCCCTGCGACGTCAGCAGCCAAACGTGTTTTTCCTCTCAGGGTCCCATGCCGGACGGCACCAACATGCTGTACGAAGTGGCCTTTCCTGCCCGCGTCCTGAAGTCCTATTCGGTGAGATGAACTTCCCTTTCTGCCCGAGGATTGATTTATGTGGGGAGGGTCGTGTGACACAGCGTCCTGAGTGCGCCCCTGCTCTCTGGGGTGGTCCTCAGGTTCACCCGCTTCCTCTCACAAGGATCCTGGTTGGAAGCGGGTGACGTGGCCACCCTCTCTGGGCACCTGTTTCCGACTTGGGTGTTTCCCACTTGTTCTGATAACCCCCGTTCTGAGTGTGGCCTTCCCGGTTTCTGTAGCTCCCCGCCGCGGTGTCTGGAGCTTCTGTCCCTGGACACGTGCAGGTTTCCTTCTGTCATCACTTAGCAAGTCCCCCGCCAGCACTCGCCATAAAGCCTGCGCTGACCGGGTCAGTGGCCCGGCTCTCCCGCCATCGGCCCTGTGGGCTGTGCCCTTTTGCCCTGACGTTCAGCCCCACTTGTGTTTGGGGGTGCTTCTGGCACTGTGTGGGCCTGCCGTCCTCTCCGTGGCCTCGTGGACGCCGTCCCTCGTGGGCAGCCGCGTCACCATGTGGCCACGTGTGCCGAGTTTTGTCGCCTCTCAGTTTTCTCGCTGCTCTGCCTGCCGGGGCCTGTCCCGCCGGCCTTGGACGGGTGGGAGTGTCACCCTTCCTTCTGCTTTTTTCCTTTTCCCACCAGTTTTGAGTTGGAAACTATGCATTTTTCCTTGTTCTCTTGGAGGTTGTCCTCAGCATGTCCATCTATCGGCTCCTTTGCGCTGCGCTCTTAGAGCAGTCGCACCCCAGCCCGCCGGCCGCACGCAAGACGCTTTCCCTGGGTGACCCCGCCTGTGTGCTCTGCCCCCCAGGTCATCGAGGTGATTGCTGGCGTCTCTGCCGTCCTGGGCGGTGTCATTGCTCTGAACGTGGACGATGCTGTCTCGGGGCCGCACCTCTCAGTGACGTTCTTTTGGATCTTAGTGGCCGTGAGTACCTCTGGTGGCCTCATGGTCTGATGAGCAAGTCTGTCGTCACTGACAGCAGGGGACGTTGCTCGTGTCGAACAGAAGTGCCCAGCGTCTCCCCTCTGCAGCCACAGGTGGCCTTGGCAGGTGTGGGCTCCTCACTGCCGTGTGGAATGGTTAAGACCGACCCTTGCGTGCCCCATGCTCCCAGATGTGGTCACCCCGGGGCTGCTTTGCCACGTCCCTGGGTCGCATGGGGCGCCTGCAGGAGGGCTGGTTTGTCCCACCTGCTGTCCAGGGCCATCCCGTCTGAGTGGACAGGACACAGGGAGCATCCCTGGCCTCGTCCTCCTGCTCTCCTGGAGGTGCTGCCTGCCAGCTTGTGAATTCAGCCACAGGAAGGGGGTACTGGTGTCTCTGGACGCTGGGGCTGGAGTCCTGCTGCCTCCCAGGGCTCAGAGCAACCCCGTGGGCGCCTGTGCCCAGCCTGGCCGAGCCCTGGGAATGATGGCCAAGGGCCCTCCCAAGGACTAGAGCCTGGGGAGAGGGAGCACGTGGGGAGGACGGTGTGGCCGTCCTCCCCAGACCAGCCTCCCTGGGCCTCTGTCTCTGCAGGCGCCCCCTACGCCCCCAGATGCGGAGCGCGGAGAGGAAAGGATCACGGGCGGCCCCTGGTAGGGAGGGGCGGTCTGCGGCCAGTAGGAGAGGCCAAGGTCATAGACCAGGCCAGGGTCTAGGGCTTGGGGCCTGACTGGGAGCCTGTTCCTGTGGCGTCCCCGGGCCAGTGGTGGGTGTGTGTGTGTGTGTGTGTGTGCGCGCGCGAACAGCTCCCCGCCACAGGCCAGTTTCCTGCTGTCCAGGGCCTGGGGCTGGAGGAACCACCCAGCAAACCTGAGCCCTGCTCCGGCATGCTGGGGCCACTGCGTTTCTTCCTAAGCGACTGCTCCGTGTCCTGAGGTCCCCCTCTGCTTCCGACCAGAGAGCTTGCTGGAGCACATTCACCCCAGGCTCCGGGCCAGCCCCACTCGCCCCTGCAGCCATGCACACACCCCTGCAGAGACCGGGGCCGTCAGAGGGCTGCTCCTCCCTGTCCTCCTGCTGTAGAGCCTGCTGTGTCCCGCTCATCCTCAAGCCAGAGCCCTAAGCCAGTGCAGAGGCCATCCCAGTGTCCAGGGGTCCGAGCCATGCCCACCCAGGGCGTGGGTGTGTCCCTCCCCGTGCGGCTGTGTGGCTAACCAGCACCTGCACACACTTTGGTCCAAGGGCTCAGTCGGCTCAGCAGGCCCAGCCCTGCTCTCCTTGGGAAGGATGTGTCCTCCTGCTTCCCTCCCCCTCCTGGACTGTGAGACCCAGATGGCGTCAGAGTAAATCCATCCATTCAGTAAGATGAAGCAGACCTGTGTCACCGAAGGGGCAGGGGACCTGCGCCGTGGAGCAGTCAGCACGGCGGGTGGTCCTGGTGGCCTCTGAGTCCACCCGGCCGAGGCCAGCCTGCAGCGAGCCGGTGCGCTCTTCAGAAACGCCCACGTCTGACCGTGGAGGGCGAGGGTCTCTGGTCAGCACAAAGCAGGGTCACGGAGACGGCGGGATGTTACTGGGCGATGGGGCGGATGTGGACGCAGCGGTGCTGTTGAACCCGTGGGAGCGCTGCATGGTGGGTGCCGGCGGAGCGCGGTGCCCGAGGACATCTCTGTGTCAACAGGCTCGCACACAGCTGCTGAGGGCCAGGCAGCCCGGCTCGGCCGACGGAGTAACCCCGGGGCGGCTCCCCCGGCTCCTCCACAGCCTTGCGGAGCCGCCCCTCTCCTGTCCGTCCCAGCCCCAGCCCGCCGGCCCCCGAAACAGGAGCGCGCAGGGAGCAGTTGTCCCCACCAGCCCCTCTGAGGCCGTGTTCTCTCTCCTCCTAGTGTTTCCCCAGTGCTATCGCCAGTCACGTCACCGCCGAGTGCCCCAGCAGGTGTCTGGTAAGTGTGGCCCTGCCTGGCCCCTTCCCTAGCTCTCCCCCATGGCAGCAGCAGCAGGAACCGGGTGGCGGGGTGGGCAGGGAGGCTTGGCGGGTGCTGTTTGGAGGGTGGGACTATCTGCGGAAATGTGGGGGGGTCCCGAGACAGTCCTGGGACTCGGCGGGGCAGACGCCGGCATACCAGCCTCAACCTGCGTCCTGCGTCTTGTCAGGTGACCCGCTGTCGGACAGCGACAGACACTCAGTTTGGGCCCGAACTCCCCGCACTCATACTTTGAGCCCCGCGTGCCTGGCGGCCCGGCCCAGCCGGCGGCACAGTCTGCGCGCCACTGCGAGAGGCCAGCTGCACGTGTGTCCCTCGCCCAACAGAGTGGGTAGTTGTGAGGAAGCTGGGGGGACTTGGAGTTCACGGGAGACCAAGCTCAGACCCTAGCAGGAGCCTCGGGCGGAGTGCAGACGCCAGTGTCGGCCCGCGCCTGTGCCGGCTGTGGCTCCCGGGCCCGCTGGCCCGGCCGAGCCGAGCGCCCATCTTCTCCCGCAGGTGGAGATGCTGATCGCCATCTGCAGCCTCACGTCCCCGCTGCTGTTCACCGCCTCTGGGTACCTGTCATTCAGCATCATGAGAATCCTGGAGATCTTTAAAGACTACCCGCCGGCCGTGGAGGTATGTGCTCCTTTCGCTCGGAACCCCGTGTGGACGTGGCCTTGCTGCCCCGTGGGCTGTGCGGGAGGGTCTCCCAGGACAGGTGGCCTGGCCAAGCGTCAGCCTGCCGGAGCTGCTCCCACGTGTGGCCTGAGCAGCCCTGGACTCGCTTCTGTGGGACAGCCAGGTGTCCGTGCTCCTGCTCGGATGCCTGGGCCGCCCCAGCCCTGCTCCGCACAGTCTGCTCTGTTTCAAAGTTTGGGCTGTTCTGTCTGGTGTCGCAGCGTACCCGGACACCCCTTCTTCACGGCTCTCTTGGAGATTCTCGGCCCTTGCTGCTCCCGTGACCGCGGTAGAACCCGCTCTCCGTGTGGGTGTGTGACATGCTTGTTGGAATTCCATTTCATCTCTAGACAAATTTGAGGAGAATTGAGGGCCTTTCCACAAACATGCGGACTTTCCCAGTCCCTCCGTGGGCTCAGACTCACGGCCCCAGGCTTGTCACTGAGGTAACTCGGCTTGTTGCCGGTGCATGTGCTGTTTGTTCCCAGGAGTCTGTCATGAGAAATTTCAGACACACAGACAGACGGAAAGACTCCTGAGCACCAAGATCCCCAGCAGCTGCGTGCCGTTTGCACACGTGTGTTCACATGACGGCTGGGAGCACACACGCAGGCATGTCGTTTTTCAGAAGCATCTGAAGGGACTGGCCAGGGTCTGGCAGCGGGACCTTCCCCGCGAGGACTTCGGCATTTCCGGAAGGACTTCCTCCTACACGCCCACAGCCCCACGCGGCAGTCACGGGCCTGAAATCACGCAGTGTGGCCTTCGGGCAGTGCACACAGACCAACCCGAGGGCGTGCCTCCCGGGGGAAGCTTCTGGAGCGGGACTGGCTGAGTCTGTCCATCAGTGGTCCCCGCCTCTGCCCCCGCACACTGACTCTTGGAGTCCAGGCTAAGTGTCTGGAAGACGTTCGCACGTGTGGGTCCGTTTCCTGGGATGCCGGTGGGAGCAGGGTCCGGGGCATGTGCGGTCACCTCCACCTGGCTCGGCAGCAGCTGCCGAAGCGCTCGGGCCGGGGCTGGGGTCGGGGCCTCTCGCAGGTCAGAAACAACCATGACCGAGTGTGAGCCTGCGGACACCGGTCCCAGCACCTGGCGCAGGCCCTGGCGGCCGGCCTCGCCCGAGCCGTTGTTCTACACGGAGGGGTGAGGAAGGGTGACGGACGCCTGGGTCTCGTGTCCACGGCTCGGACGAGCTGGTA
Source organism: Mustela erminea (assembly GCF_009829155.1). NCBI lineage: Eukaryota > Metazoa > Chordata > Mammalia > Carnivora > Mustelidae > Mustela > Mustela erminea. The sequence continues at coordinate 621,736 of NC_045619.1, forward strand.
TGCGGCGTGACGCGCTGTGACAGGTGGTGCCCTGCCCTTCCAAGCGCCACCGCGGACTCACGGCTCTCGTCCTCTACGCGCGGCTGGGCCCGAGGTGGCCCAGCCAAGGCCGGAGGGAGCACCCGTTCCTCCACAGCCTGGCACTGGGGCTCGTCACCGGTTTTGCCACGCGGGGGAGGCCGTGCGCTGGTGTGGCTGCCATGGGCTTCTCTCTGGACACACGTGGCCTTGGACTGTGTGTGACGGTGCTGGCCTGTCATTCCCAGTGGACTTTGCGTCTGTGTCTTGCCCACTTTCCGGGGGTCTTGCGCTCGACCGGTATTTGGGAGACCGGCGCTGTCTGCACTGGGTCCAGACACTGGCCCCCACCCAGCTGTGACTTCTGTCCTGAGGACGTCTCTGTTTATGCTGTTCAGTTGGTCGGTCTTTTCCTTTGCTGTTTCTGGAGTTTCCGTCGCTGTGAGAAAGGCTGGTGCTTGCATCTGGCAGGAGCTGACCTGGAGCACGAGGCTGTGAGACTCCGGGGACTGGAACGGCCCCTTCCCTGCCCTTCGGGGAAACGCGGCCCTGCTCGCAGCGGAGCTCCCGGCCCTGCCGGCCTGTTTCTGTGCCCGCCACTCTCACACGTAGCCAGTGCTGCTGGAAGTTTGCCGACCGGCTTCACGTTTGACCCGGCCTGTTGCCTGCTTAGCTGTCACCGCTTCTCAGGGTCCCTGAGTTGTGTGTTTGTTTTCCTGTGTGGGTTTTAAAATCAAGCTGCTTGGCTCCAAAAGCACTTTTTTTTTTTTTTTTTTTTAAACTGGGCCGTGGATAGATTTGTATGTTAACTTGAGAAGCGGTGTTTCCACAGTGACACTGTGCGGAGCTGGGGTTTTGTGTCTCTGCCGAAGGTCACCTGGGCTGGGAGGGCCGGGGGCGCCCCAGGATCCTTTGCTCGCCAAGGCTCCCTCTGCCTCCCGTCCCCCTGCTGGTGCCAGGCGCTCCTCAGAAGCCTTTTTTCCAGCAGCCGCCAGGCTCAGCTCTGTGGGAAGGTGGATGGCGTTCGTGGGCCGTGGCCCGGGCGTCCCAGGCCGGCCTGCTTCTACACAGCCGGGGGCTCCACCCCACGGGGACGCCTTCTGTGTCGTCACATGGGGCTCTATGGGCGGTGGTGTCAGGGCACGGGAGACTAGGCGGGGAGCCCCCGGGCCATCTTCGTGTCCTCTGTCAAACCCAGGGCTGCAGAGCCTCCTGTTGGTGAGACAGAAATCCTTGTGCAGAAGGGCTAGTACCTGGATTGAGTCACAGTAGCTCAGCTGCGTCCTCAGCCTGGGGCCCAGGCACTGCCTGCACGGCCTCCCTTGGCCGGCGGAAGCAGTCTGTCCCACGCAGGCCGCAGGCCGGGGAGCCCGGGAGCCCTGGCGGGCTACACCGCTCACCACCCTGTTCCCCGCAGCGATCCTACGACGTGTTGCTGCTGCTGCTGCTGCTGGCGCTGCTGCTCCAGGCCAGCCTCAACACGGGTACCGTCATGCAGTGCGTGCGCTTCAAGCTGGCCGCGTCCTGGGACACGGTGCAGGCCGGCCCGCCCGAGCGCCCTGCGGGGGAGGTGAGCGGCTGTGGGGACCGTCCCGGCTGGTGGGGCGGCTCGGTGCTCACATCTGTTCCTGAAAAGGTGTTGTGCACCGAGCTCACGCAGACACGGACAGGAAGTTGCTCAGGACCCACGCAGGTCGCGGGGGTCCTGCCCCGGCCCCTCTCGGGGGCAGCCACCCACCCCGACAGGTGTGGCGTCAGTGACCTCGGCCGGCAGGCTCTGGAGGTTCATGCCAGCCCCTCCGCCCAGCTCGAGGCCCTCATGGCTGGCAGGCCGCGGGTCAGTGCGCTCCCCGTGAGGTGTTCATGCTGTGGACTGGCCTTTGTGCCTGCCTGAGCTCCCGCCGTGGGCCCCGCTCAGCGAGCCGGGCCCTCCGTCCTGCCCTGTGCTCTCTCTTACTGAGATCCACGGCCATTTCCTCTCCTGCTTTTTATCTGTGAGGGCTGGTCTCCCGCACGGACGGGACCCCCGGCGTTGCCCCCAGGACCTACCAGAGACCCACCTTGTCTGGGTGGGGCACCTCTGTGTTGACTGCTGAGTTAGCGCCCCCAGCAGTTTCCAAAACAGCAGGTGCAGAGGCCCAGGGGGCTGGCCTCCCTGTTCCCATCTGCTGACCTTGGCCTCAAGTATTCTCCTCAGGCTCCTTCTCTGCAGGGGGGCTCCCCCTCCCCCCAGGAAGAGTTTGGAGGCCCTCACCCACCCTGTTGATTCCTGCACTTTGGTGTCTGTTTATTGGGTGCCTGCTGTATGCAGATGCTTGTGCTGCAGGTGCTGGATGTCTGTGGGGCGGACGCCCGAGTGGCCTCCCCCCCCACCCCGCCCAGCTGTGTCCCTGGGGGGGGATGTGGGAGGTGGAGGGGCGGGGGCGTCCATGGCCTCCCCACCCCCGGGGTCCTGTGCTGTTTCCTGTGTTGTCACAGATGAGAGCAGCTCTCCAGTGAACAGCTTTCCAGCCTGCCTGCTGCCGCGGGGGTGCGGGCGCAGGGGAAATAACACTCTGCCTGTTTGGCCACAGGTGTCCAGAAGCCCCCTGAAGGAGTTCGACAAGGAGAAAGCCTGGCGGGCCGTCGTGGTGCAGATGGCCCAGTGAGCGCGGGCTGGGGAGACTGAGGCAGGAACCTGGCTCGTGGTCCTCCAGCGACCACTGCGCAGCCAGGCCCGGCGGCAAGGTGGAGTTTTCATTTCTTAGAGTAGTTTAATTCTGCTTATTGGTCTGTAGGTTCCTGGCCCTGAGGCGCCCCCCTCGTGAGCAGTGGGGCCTGCAGGCGAGCCCGGGCCCCTGCGGAGCCAGGCCCTCTGGGGCTGATACATAGGCTGGGACGAGTGGCCAGCCCCCGTTCACTCCTCCGGCTCCGGGCTGGCGCCCCTGGCCTGCTCGTGTTGAGCGGACACACACGGCCCCACGTGAGTCTAACGGGGTTTCTCTTCTGAGACGGGTGTGGACCAGGGCCCGGCCTGCCAGTGTGGTTCCTGATGAGAGCACAGCTGCGTGTCCCCGTCGCCTCTCACGAGTCAGGGTAGGCCCTTGTCCCCAGGGCCATGGGCGCACGGCTGCTGTCCCTCTGTGAAGCCCATGTGCCCCAGTGTCTGCCCTCTCTCTGCTCGCCCCGGTCGTGGCAGAAGGACCCTGCCTGCTCCGTGGCGCTGGTGTCTGTGTCACACCGGGGGCGCAGAGGTGTGCGCCAGCGG